>NC_090339.1:10251510-10867338 GCF_035084215.1 Heptranchias perlo
GGGCCAGTGTGTCAGGAAGGCTCAGACCGTACAAAAAATAGAGTGCACTAGCAAATGGGGCTGGGATAGGAAAGAATGGTAAAAAGACAAAATTAAAGGTTCTTTATCTGAATGCGGTAACATTCGTAATAAGATAGATGAATTGACGGCACAAATAGAAACAAATGGGTATGATCTCATGGCAATTACAGAGACGTGGTTGCAAGGTGACCACAGTTGGGAGCTAAATATTCAGGTTTATTTAACATTTCGGATGGATAGGAAAAAAGGTAAAGGTGCTGGGGTAGCTCTGTTAATCACGGATTAAATTGATATAATAGTGAGAAATGATCTTGGCTCAGAAGATCAAGATGTCGAATCAATTTGGGTGGAGGTAAGAAAGAGCAAGGGAAAGAAATCACTGGTGGGAGTAGTACATAGGCCCCCGAACAGTAGCTACACTGTAGGGCAAAATATAAATCAGGAAATAAGGAGGGCTTGTAAAAAAAGGTAATGCAATAATCATGGGTGATTTTAACTTTCACATAGATTGGACAAATCGGATTGGCAAAAATAGCCCTGAGGAGGAGTTCATAGAGTGTATTAGGGACTGTTTCTTAGACCAATATGTCGGGGAACCAACCAGGGAACAGGCCATTTTGGATCTGGTAATGGATAATGAAACAGGATTAATTAATGATCTTAAAGTAAAGGATCCCTTGGGAAGTAGTGATCATAACATGATAGAATTTCACATTCAGTTTGAGAGCGAGGATCTTGGGTCTGAAACTACTGTATTAAACTTAAATAAGGGCAATTATAAAGGAATGAGGGCGGAATTGGCTAAAGTGGACTGGGTAAACAGATTAGATGGTATGACGGTGGATACGCAGTGGCAAACATTTAAAAAGATATTTTATGACTCGCAACAAAAATATATCCCTGTGAGGAGGAAAGACTCCACAAAAAGGGTGAACCAACCATGGCTAACTAAGGAAGTCAAGGATAGTATCAGGTTAAAAGAAAAAAGCATACAACATGGCAAAGATTACTGGTAAGCCTGAAGATTGGGAAAACTTTAAAAACCAACAAAGGATGACTAAAAGAATAATAAAGAGGGAGAAAATAAATTATGAGAGTAAACTAGCAAGAAATGTAAATACAGACAGTAAAAGCTTTTACAAGTATATAAAAAGGAAGAGGGTAGCTAAAGTAAACATTGGTCCCTTAGAGGATGAGACTGGGGAAATAATAATGGGAAACAAAGAAATGGCAGAGGAATTGAACAGATATTTTGTATCTGTCTTCACAGTAAAAGACACTAATAACATACCAATAATAGTAGAAAATAAAGGGGCAAAGGGGAGGGAAGAACTAAAAACAATCACTATCACTAGAGAAAAAGTACTAAGTAAACTAATGGGTCTAAAGGCTGACAAGTCCCCTGGACCTGATGGCTTGCATCCGAGGGTCTTAAAGGAAGTGGCTACAGAGATAGTGGATGCATTGGTTGTAATCTTCCAGAATTCACTAGATTCTGGAAAGGTCCCAGCGGATTGGAAAACCGCAAACGTAACACCCCTATTCAAGAAGGGAGTGAGACAGAAAGCAGGTAACTATAGACCAGTTAGCCTATCATCGGTCATTGGGAAAATGCTAGAATCCATTATTAAGGAAATAGTAGCAGGACATTTGGAGACTCATAACAAAATCAACGAGAGTCAACACGGTTTTATGAAGGGGAAATCGTTTCTGACAAATTTATTAGAGTTCTTTGAGGAAGTAACGGGCAGGGTGGGTAAAGGGGAACCAATGGATACAGTATATTTGGATTTGCAAAAGGCATTCGATAAGGTATCACATGCACAAGATAAGAGCTCATGGTGTTGGGGGTAATATACTGGCATGGATAGAGGATTGGCTAACTAACAGAAAACAAAGAGTCGGGATAAAAAGGTCATTTTCAAAATGGCAATCTGTAACTAGTGGGGTGCCGCAGGGATCAGTGCTGGGGCCTCAACTATTTACAATATATATCAATGACTTGGATGAAGGAACAGAGTGTCTTGTGGCCAAATTTGCTGATGATACAAAGATAAGTGGAAAAGCAAGTTGCGATGAGGACACAAAGGGCTCGATTTTCGGACCTCCGAGACAGCGGGTTCGTGGTGGGGGGGTTCCGAAAATCGGGGATTCCCGGGGCGGGTCCGGATCCCGGCTCCATCCTGCCCACTTCTGGGTTCCCCAGTGACGTGTTTAGATGCGCACGCAGCCCTCGCATGCGGGACTCCCGCCGGCAATTAAAGCCGGCGGGATACCACTTAAACTAATTAAGTAGACAAATGTAAGGAGTCTTACAACACCAGGTTATAGTTGGACTATAACCTGGTGTTGTAAGACTCCTTACATTTGTCCTCCCCAGTCCATCACCGGCATCTCCACATCATAATTAAGTAGATACTTCAGGTCGTTAGCAGACCTGATTGACATGATATTTTACGAGGGGTGGGATTTTCAACTCACTAAGACTGTTTCCCGAACTGGGGGAAACACTCCCAGTTGAAATGGACGTGTTGTAGCCAACTGCCTGTGGCAGCTGCAAAGGTCCATTTGACAGGTAGTGGGGGGAGACGCTCACTCATTGCAGGAGGCCACTCTGTCACTTTGGACAAAATTTGGCCTCCACCACCCTCCTCCTAACAATAAAATTCACAAACTTGCAACCTCAACCCCGGTGTGCAGACACATTTACCTACCTTGCGGACCCCCTCAGATGTACATCTTCCGGATGGGGGCCGCCATAGCTGCAGTCATGACCTCCTCGGGGGACGAACAGCATCACCAGCCTCGCCGGCCACGCCGTCCACCTCTGACACGTGGAGCTCCACAACACAGTGCTGTGACACATCCACCTGCACAGCAGGAGGGAGGGCAATGGCAGAGAGAGATGCATCGCAGAAGGCACTAATCTCGCCAAAGGGTCCACAGACTGAGGCTCAGCTTCCTGGACCTCTCTGAGCAGCAGTGCATATGGAGGCTCAGAGTCACTCGACATGTAGTCGTGGACATCTGCAGCCTCCTTCATGCCGAGCTGCTCCCGGTTGGCCCGAGCACCATCTTCTTACCTGTCGCTGTCAAAGTCACCACTGCCCTCAACATCTTCTCCTCCGCATCCTTCCAGGGTGCCACCGGGGAAATCGCCAACATCTCTCAGTCGTCTGCACAAAAGAGCCCTGCAAATACACCTACACCCACTCTGCAGTGACACAATGGGTGGCATCAGTTGTGGGTCTTCATTGTGACCCTCAGGAAAGGGCATTATTGCACAAACCAGACAAGATTCGCAAAGACATGGCAGTAGCGGTGACAATATAATATGGAATGTGAGTTGATCAGAAATCAAATATAAGTAAAAACCATGACAAACCCTCAAACACCCTTGTGCATCCCCTTCATGCTCACGACACGTTTGCCTTACGCTTCCTACTGCACATATGTGATGCATGCCCTGTGGCTGCAGCACAGGTAGTGGCAGGTTGAGTGAGGCTGACCGTGAAAGAGATGCATGAGAGGGTGAGTATGAGATAGAGCCATGAGATTGTATGAGGATTGGGTTGAGTGGTAGTGGCGGGATGAGTACTGGCAGGTAGTGCAGGTAAGATGAGGATGAGGTTTGAGTGGGTGTGAGGGGTGATGTGACAGAGTAGTGTTGGCAGTGCAGAAGGAGATGTGGGGTGGGGGCGGTGATGTGGCAGACAGAGTGTTGGGGAATGAGTAAGTGTACTCACTTGGCTGACCTACTTAGGTGATTGAAGCGCCTCCTGCACTGTATGCAGGTGCGTGATATGTTGGTGGTGCAGGTGACCTCCTCTGCCACCTCAAGCCAGGCCTCCGTGGTGGCAGAGTCAGACTACTTGCTCCCGTCTGCCGGGGAGAAGATCTTTGCCCTCCCCCTCCTCCTCACCCCATCCAGTAGGACCTGGAGTGAGGCATCATTAAACCTGGGAGCAGCCTTTCCCCTGGGCTGCTCCATGCTGTAATTTTGCATATTTTCTGCAGCATCAGTGAGTGGAGGACTGCCCCTTTAAATAGGGCTGCTCCAGCTGACAGCCTATGATGCAGCTGTGCAGTCCGCCCGCTGCGCAGCTTTCCAGCCGGAAGGCAAGTACCTTCAATCAGGCTGCGATCGTGTGCGGACAACCCCGAATTCACTGGGCGCGTTACCATGAAAATATGAACTTTGGGAGGAAAAATTAAAAAGCGAAATATTATTTGAATGGAGAAATACTACAAAATGCTGCAGTACAGAGGGATCTGGGTGTCCTCGTACATGAAACACAAAATGTCAACATACTTGGTACAGCACTTATAGTAGCAGATAATCCGGAAGGCGATTGGAATATTGGCCTTTATTTCTAGGGGGATGGAGTATAAAAGCAGGGAAGTCATGCTACAACTGCACAGGGTGCGGATGAGACCACACCTGGAGTACTGCATACAGTTCTGGTGCCTTTATTTAAGGAAGGATATACTTGCATTGGAGGCAGTTCAGAGAAGGTTCACTAGGTTGATTCCAGGTATGGAAGGGTTGTCTTATGAGGAAAGATTGAACAGATTGGGTCCATAGTCATTGGAGTTTTGATGAATGAGAAGAGGTCTCATTGAAACATGTAAGTTTCTGAGTGGACTCAATAGGGTAGATGCTGAGAGGATGTTACCCCTCATGGGGGAATCTAAAATTAGGGGGCATAGTCTCAGAATAAGGGGTCGCCTGTTTAAGATGGAAATGAGGAGGAATTTCTTCACCCAGAGGATGGTGAATCTTTGGAACTCTTGACCCCAAGAAGTTGTGGAGTCTAAGTCATTGAATACATTCAAGGCTGAGTTAGACAAATTTTTGATCAGCAAGGAAGTCAAAGGATATGGGGAAAGTAGAGTTGAGGTAAAAATCAGATCAGCCATGATCTCATTAAATGGCAGAGCAGGCTCGATGGGCCAAATCGCCTACTCCTGCTCCTATCTCTTATGGTCTTATGGTCTCATAGGTTGGAGCTCTCTGTTGGTGCTGGGGTACTTTATTAATAATTGTGTTTCGATTGTTTAAATATAGTCAGTAAAACATTCTTGACTATAAATAAAGATATCAGAAGCATTATTTTTCAATACTTGAAGTATTTTCTATGGACAGTAATCCCTATTCTATGGGTGTATTTGCTCTTTGTCTTGATGTCTTGTTTATAACTATATAAGACGTTTAATTCGCCAAGGAGCCAACTGCTTGCACTAATGGTTTAATAAGTCTTGCCGATGTTTAGAATTTTAGAACTGTTGTGTTTTTTCAGCAAAGCCGAGGAAACTACTTTGCTGCCAGACAACAAAAATAGCAAGAGTCAAATTGTATCATGTGAAATCCCAATAGCTCCATAGTTACAGCCAATGAGTAGGCCACAAGCTCAAAGGCATGGGAGCCTATGAATTTTTTTGTTGTCTTCCTGTAGTATTTTATTTTAAAATAAGAGCCTTATCTGAGGTCAAACTTTAGAAAGTGATTATTGTCAAGCAGTTTAATCATGTGTGTGATCTGTTTACATGGTGTCTGTTAGCCGAGATTTACACCACAAACACTAGCAAAAGAATGAACTTGCATTTATATAGCGCCTTTCACGATCTCAGGACGTCATAAAGCGCTTCACAGCCAATTAAGCACTTTTGAAATGTCATCACTGTTGCAATGTAGAAACACAACAGGCAATGTGCGTGCAGCAAGGTCCCACAAACAATGTGATAATAGACAGATATTCTGTTTTAATTATGTTTGTTGAGGGATAAATATTGGCCAGGACACCGGGGACAAGTCCCCTGTTCTTCTTTGTAAGAGTGCCATGGGACCTTTTACGCCCACCTGAGAAGGTAGACGGGGCCTCGGTTTAACTTCCGACAGTGTAGCACCCCCTCAGTACCACACTGGAGTGTCAGCCTAGATTTTATGCTCAAGTCTCTGGAGTGGAACTTGAACCCATAACCTTCTGATTCGAGGCGAGAGTCAGGATGACTGAGCCACGGATGACATCTAAGGTCCAAAGTCAGCAGCCAACCGGTATTGGAAATGCGCACCACCGAAAGAGCTGGCTTGGCACGTGTCGCCCCTATTGGCAATCCAAAACTCAACACGTGGAGGCGGCCATGTTATTTTTTTTGCCTGGCTGCCGGTGGATTGAGATGCATGATTAGCACTCATGGCTGCGAGGTGCAGCCAATGAAGGGGTTTTGCAGTTGATGATCGGCACGAACCTTCTCCAACCACTGGGGGAGCTACCAGGGAAATAGTCACTGTTTAAAACTGTGCAAGCACCAGGAGCTTGCAGTGTGTCCTGCGTGACTGCAAATTAGGTGCTGCGATAGAGCAAGTAAATTAAATCACGAGGTTTCCCATTTTAGAAACTGACCTCAGTAGATTGAAATCTTTTGAAAATTAAAGGTATGGATTTCCTCCCTGTACTAAATTATTCTCTTATTCTATCTACAACTACTCATGCGTGTGCTGCATACTAAATCCTTATAAAGAAAGACTTGCATTTAAACAGTGCCTTTCACGATTTCAGGACGTCCCAAAGCACTTTACAACCAATGAAGTACTTTTGAAAGGTAGTCACTGTTGTAATGTAGGAAATGTGCCAGCCAATTTGTGCACAGCAAGCTCCCACAAACAGCAATGAGATAATGACCACATAATCTGTTTTAGTAATGCTGGTTGGGGGATAAATATTAGCTAGGACACCAGAGAGAACTCCCATGCTCTTCTTCCAAATAGTGCAATGGAGTCTTTTACGTCCACCTATGAGGGCAGACGGGGCCTCGGTTTATCATCTCATCCAAAAGACAGCACCTCTGGCAGTGCAGCACTCCCTCGATACTGCACTGAAGCGTTAAACTATATTATGTGCCTAGGTCTCTGGAGTGGGACTTGAACCCACAACCTTCTGACTCAGAGGTGAGAGTGCTGCCACTGAGCCATGGATGAAAATCAGGGATACCTACACTGAAAGCTAGGCTGTAGGTAGAAGGATGGAGAACTCTCATCCTCCATTCTCTGTAAACCTCAACTCATCCAAAACTCTGATGCCTGTATCCTCTCCCGCACCAAGTCCTACTTGCCCAACACCCCCGCCTTTGCTGACCTTCATTGGCTCCTCAACGCTTCAAAATTAAAATTGTCGGCTTCATGTTTATATCTCTTCATGGCATCGCTCCTCCCTATGTCTGTAATCTTTTGCAGCTCTACAACTCTTCACTCCTCTGACTTTGGCCTCTTGTGTAACCCTGCTCCTTTTGGCCCAACGTTGGCAGTCATGTTTACAGTCACCTAGGCCTCATTCTCTGGAATTCCCTCCCTAAACTCCTCCACTTCTCCCCCTCTCTCTCCTCTGACCAAGTTTTTGATCACCCCTCCTTATATCTCTGTCACAGGGACATGAAGGCATCACTGAGATAGTGTCGTGGGTAAGTGCGGGAATGTTTGCGATGGAGGGAAGGCTAGCCTCCATCGAGCTTCAAGCATGGCTCACCAGTGAACCCATTGAGGCCCTGACAACGGCCCTTCGGACTCAGGGTGAGCAACTTTCTGCCTCCTTAAACAGGCAGGCAGATACTCTGGCACTGGCCTTACAAATGTCCTCCAAACTGTCATCCAGCAGGGTGGTAGGAGTGATGTGGGCCTGGCCCAGGGGAGGGATGATGGCGAAAGGGGACATAGAAGTGGGGATGCCACTCAAAGCGCTCCCACGTCTCACCTGTTGCCCCCCTCTCAACCAGTACCCGCAATGCTGCCTCCTCTCCAGGTGGTCGAGTCTGCCCCTGCACAGGTGCAGGTGGAGCAGTCTTTGAGGGGCCCTCACGGACACTGAAACCCAGAGGGCGTAGGCCCAAAGCATCTAATCGGTCAGGGCATGAACAAGAACAACCTGCCACTACCTCTGCTGCAGCCACAGGGGAAGCACCACGTAGGAGTAGTCGTAAGCGTAAGGCAAAGGTTTTGTGAGCACAGAGGGGATGCACAAGGGTGTTTGATGGTTTGTCATGTTTTTTTATTTATATTTGATTTTTGTTAATGGCACATTAAATATTATTATTGTCACCACTACTGCCACGTCTTGGCCATTCTTGACTGGCTTGTGTAATAAGTCCCTTTCATGAGGTTCACCATGAGCACCCACACTTGATGCCACCCATTGGGTCACCCTACATTGGGTGTATGTGTAGTTGCACGGCTATTTTGTGCAGGTGCCTGTGGTGCAGCACTGTGTTGTGGAGCTCCACGTGGCGGAGGTGGACGGCGTGCCTGGCGAGGCTGGTGATGTTGCTCGTCCTCGGATGAAGTGATGAATGCAGCCATGGCGCCCCCCATCCTGACGGTGTGAGTTTGAGGGGGTCCGCAAAGTAGGTAAATGTGTTTGCGCAACAGATTTAGGGTATAAAGTAATAATATTGAGTGGAAAGACAAAGGTGTTGCAGCCAAAACTTTGTCTGAAGTGACAGAGTGCCCTGCTGTGATAAATGAGGTTTTCCCCCCACTTGTCAAATAATCCTTTGCATCTCCCACTGGCTGCTGACTGAAACACGTCTGCTCCAACAGGGAGTGTTTCCCACAGCACGGGAAACACGCTGAGGATCCTTCAAAATTGCACCCCTGCCAAAATCTCCATTCAATGAGGTCTGTCAAGTACCTCAACTACCTAAATAAGTATCTAAATTATCATCCCGCCGGCTTTAATTGCTGGTGGGAGTCCCGCATTCGGGTGCTGCGCACACCTGAGAGCGTCACTGGGGAACCCGGAAGTCAACGGGTTGGAGCCCGGCTCAGAACCCTCTCCGGGATTCCACCATTTTCAGAGCCCCCCCGCCCCCAACTGTTACTTCAGGGTTTCACATCTCCAAGCAGCGCAGCCGGTTTACTGCACACCCGAATGACATGCTAGTATCTGGAATATTTAAAGGGCCATTGCAAACATGGATTTTGATGGAGAGAGGAGGAACATTGAAAAATGCAGCATCACAGGTCTAAGGCAGCACTCCTCTCTTGAGTTGCTACTGGCTGGTGTGAGGAGCAGAAGGGAGATACTGTACCGGTATAAGATCTGAGACTCTCAGATGTACACTAGTGAGCACTAGTAATTAAGTACCTCGCTAGGACTCGAAGAACTCAATCAATGCCCAATAATTCGACTCAAGACCATATTGGTAAAGTCCAGTATACAGAGTTTTTATTAAGAGCAATAGCACATTGAGCAATAGCACAATAGCACACACACTGTAATATTTATAATCATGCAATCAGTAGTTAAGAGTCAATCAGGCATTATATTACCTGTCTTGGAGACTTTAGTGATAAACTGGATAGCCAGGCTCCACATCCCTCCCACCACACGAGGTTAGCCCGAAGGCAGCATTGGTCCCTTGATGTTGAATGGCTCAAATCTCTCCCGACTGTGTTTCTGATCGGGGACGGGGCTATCTTTATACCCGGTTTCCTGGTGTGTACGTGCAGCCCCTCACATGGGCCATTTCGCATTGCCTCGTTTGTAGCTGGTCAGGATGTAAGATGTTTGCCCAGCTTCTCAAATTCAGCTGACTGCAGCAACTGATATCCCTTTGTTCCTTATCTTGAGTTAGTCATACTAAATTCGTTACTGTCTCAAGGCTGCTGCTTTGATTAGCCTTCTTTAACTTAGTCAAACATTTTAACCTATTCATCCTCATCCCACAGTCTTAGCTTTAATATATGTTAAAAGACCCCATTTACCCCTTACTTGCAGTCCCCACCTTGAGGGGGAGATATCCTTATTGACCCCTAATTAGTTATCAAAAGCATTACCTTTTGATAAGCATGGCTAATTCCAGGTTATCCACGCATTTCCCTAATTTCTTTTGCAAGCATCGCACATAGCACACTAATACAATTAATATAATCAATACAATTCTTTGTGCGCAGAGCATAACCATGGATAATATTCTGGCCCAATGGTGCTGACCCTTGCTTCTTAACGAGATGCTGTTGGGAGGAGGCCATTCTTTCTCACACCAATTTAAGATTTAGTGACAAGGGCGGGATTGGATGGCCGAACTTGACATGGCGTTAAGAGCTTCATGCTGCATAGAGATATTAACTTGGATGGTGGTGATATTATGGGTGGCTACCGGTACCAACACACTATGCCCTATTATAGCCAATTCTGTGGGTACCAAACAAAATGTTGGGTGCTGGACTGCGCATGTCTGTTCTCCATGTTGGAAATGGGACTGAGAGGCGGTCACACAGTATTCTTCTCACCCTAAGTATATACTCTGGGCTTCGTATTCACCCCATCTCTGCAGTTTTACAGTACAAGCAGGTGATTGACTATCTAAAGTGAACCCACATGCTGGGACCCCTGGGTTGATGCTAACGCACCTATAAATCCAGGATCCTCGCGACTTGGTGCAACAGTCTCGATTGGGGGCCTTCCAGGTTGTGCTCTTCCTAGTGAGGTATTTCGGGTACGTTTGGAAGGACTTATGCACCCTGTCTTCCAGGGTTCCAATAGACTCCACCTTTAATACTTCCCACTTATCCTCCCCACATGGCAACAGATATGATAGCTGTTTTTGCGTCATTATTAGTACTGCATGGCCATTTTGCATAATACACAGACCCATATCTCTAAATTTTACACCAATCCTGGTTGCTATTATGCTTGAACCATTCCTCAAGGTTTTCATCTGTTACAAAATTGGGCACTCTATTATTTTCAATGTCAGTGAGGCCTTGCTGGACTTGATACACTAAGAATCCACCATACATAGTGCAGGTAATGGCCATGGAGATGTTCCCCTTCATCTGGCTGCCTTCCTTGATTATCCCATTCACCTTATCCTGAACTTTATACATTTCGGTGATCATTTCTTTCATAGACTGGTGTGTTTTTTCTTGCTCAAAGATCTTATCTCCCTGCCCCTTATTACCGTTACTGAGAATTCCCTTCAGTTGTTGCCTCATGGCCTTATCATGTTCCCACACACTTTATCTATTTGGTTCCAGACAGTGGAGCCTGCAGTAGCTCCGATCCCTATCCATTCTCCTAATCCCTGTTTCCTGTGTTTCTTACTTTGCCCAGTTGAGTTAGTGATGCCTTCTGTAGCGTTACCAGGACTGTCTGTGTTACTATCGATTTCTGTCTCTGGTGTTTGTTCTGGGTCTTGATCCAGGGGGTCTTGGCTTTCTGGCGGCCAAGGCTCATCAACATCTCATCCCACATTGCAGCTCACAAAGTCCTTAATCTGCTGTTGTACTAACTGGTGATAGAACTCCACGTGTTTGGGGTCACACAAGCCCTAGGGCATTTGTACTGCGCTAAAGTTAAAAATAACGGGTATTATCACATAGTGCACATCATTATACAAGGCCTTGTGGGTCGTGGTTACTACAAGTCCATTTACTGGTCCCGGCTGTTGCTTGGGGCACTGCTGTCTCCTTTGTGATGCGTGAGAACTTTCGTTGTGGTCCTTGGGTTTAACTCGTAAGTGGATCAACTTGACTAGCTTTTCGTCTGCTTTCTTGTCTCCGCATACATAACAGCCATCGTGTCTTGGGGTGAAGCTTGGGAAGTTCAGGTCCCATTCCTGGTTAGAGATGTGGGGAATACTCAGCTGTCCCAACTGTCTGCTGCGGGTCTGATCATATGTACGTGCGGTGTCTCCCTCAGTGTTCGTCGTCATTTGATGTCCACGGCTGGTCCGTGTTGTTGTCGTGTGGAAAATCACAATGGAGTCGCACACTGTCTCCTTCTGGAATATTCACGTTGAACGTGCCGTCACCATCCGAGGGATTCTCCCAATTACAGTTGGCACAGTATACCGTTATGTTACATTCCGGACCTTGGGGTCGGTCGGTTTCACAGTAGTAACCCTCAGTGCCTCCACTGTTTATAACAGTGCTCTTCACCGGGTAGCTGGTGAGGCTCAGGCAGATGCTGATTCCAGCAAGTCTCAGATGACCGGTAGCATTGTTGGTTTACTGGGTGCTTCCTGTAAGACAAGTGTAGCATTTTTTCCGCGGCAGTTTTTAACTGGTTAATATGGTACCATTTGGTTGTTTTCTGATTATTTCTACCCTGGGGAAACTGTATCAGATAGATGGCTGGACTGGCCTTATCCACATTGGGGAAAGGGCCTTTCCAATTTGGTTCAAATGCATGCTCCTTTTTCCCATAGTTAAGTACCATCACAACATCTCCCACCTGATATTTGAATGGTCGAACCTTTTTATCAAAGTACTTCTTAATTCGTTGTTTAGATTTGCCCATTTGGTGAGCTACAAACTTATTTGTCTCCGTTACCTGTTTGGTTACCTTTTCTAACCAGGCCTGGTTGGCTGCGCCCATCAAAAGAGGTGAGCTATGCTCGGGCACTAGTAGATGTCCGGGAGTCCTCATCATACGTCCAGTCATCCGTGCCGGTTGCTAACAGTAGATCATCCAGTATTGGAGGAGTCAGGAGGGTCATGAGAATCCTTTGATTATTTTCGCCATGTGTTTGTGGAATATGGTGGGGGCATTTTGGAAGCCCTGTGGTAAGCATGTCCATGTATAACTCTGATCCTCAAAGGTAAAAGCAAATTTGTACTGGTCTTCGCTTCTCACTGGAATACTCCAAAAGCCATTAGCTATGTCTAAAGTTGAAAAGTATCTGCTTCCTCTGGGCATTTGAGACAGCAACGTGAGCATTTCTCTTACCACAGGCTCACAAGCTGGGGTGACAGAATTTAATTTCCAATAATCTATGGTGAGTCGCCAGCTGTAGTCTGGCTTAACAGCGGGCCAGATTGGGGAGTTTGTTGTAAAGGTGCCTTTGTGTATAACACCCTGCTGTAACAAGGATTCAGTTGCCGCTTTTACATATGGGTGACTCGCAGTCGGTATGGGGTGATGTTTAGCAAACGGATGAGGGGGTACGTTAATGGAGCGTCGTCCTCCATGCACCCGCATTCGTGTTTATGAGTGGTGAATATATCGGCATATTGATCAATTAATACTGTTATTCCCGGATGGGAACTAGAGGGTCTAGGTAAAGGTTCACTACTCTTAATGGCATATTCAGAATGTGCATCTGACACATACACAATTTCATCAGTTTTTCGCGACTTAAGACAGAACCACAAACATTGGTTAGCATAATCAATAATCACTCCATAGGACGTTAGCACATTTGATCCTAATAAGCCTTGTCCGTTTGGCATTTGGCCATATACGGGATTATGAATGATGAATTTGAACACTCGTAAATTTAGAGTTCCAGGGAATAGTCCCTGTTTTGCTAATTGAGTCGAGCCATCAAAACCCGTCAATTGAATTGGAGTCCCCCTGATATGTATATTCGATGAGGTGTGGATGATAGTAAGGGATGGGCCGGTACCTATAGTAATATCTGCTGTGGGCCCCTGTTCACAACCACTGTGAGAATTGGTCACCCGTTACTATCACGTCAGAACCTCACTGCCAACTGGTGAGAGACCTGTTCCCTTCATGCTTGGTTAGACCGGTTATCAGGACCTGGGGCACTTGGGAGCACTAGCGTACTCGTGGTTGTCATGACAGGGACATTACTACCTCCCAGTGAAGAGATCGGTCCTCCCTCTGTGCTCATCATCACCCGATATAACGTTTTGAGTTTTTCTACTTCATTGGCTAATGCCTCAGTCTCTGAACATGCCCATGACCGCTGGTCAGACATGTGTTCTGGCCTTAGGGAGTAAGCGGGAGGGTGTGGGCATAGGGGTTGTGTTCCTGGTACGGTCCAGGTGGTCCCCTGTTTTGGGGGGTACTTTGCTTGTGCTTCCTGCCTTCGTTGCTGCCTACATTCTCGGGCAAAATGTCCTGGTCTCCCACAGTTAAAACAGGGAGCTGGTCCTCTACCCATTGGTCCCATCTTATTCCCTCCCTTATTCTGAGGTCCCTCTACCATTGCTACCTTTCCCTTGGCAGTGGTGGGTTTAACTATGTGTACCTTCATTTGCTCCCAAGCAGCCCTGGTGGTGATCAAAATAGTGACCCATCGGTCCTGCTGGTTAGTTCTCACTACAGGATGGAGTTATTTCGGGAACATTTATTTGTACTGCCAGTTGTCTATAGGGGTGGGGTTATCGGGTTCCCGATCCCCAGGAACTCGCTGGGTTCTAACATATAAATCGTATAGGCTGCTCCTATGGAGTGTTCAGTGGGTTTTCGGTGGGTCTTGGCGCACAGCTGCATTAGGTTTTCTAGTAGTTTATTCCTAGTAGTTTTGTGGGTTGTAAACTGAGGCAGGGAGGCACGCCTTCAGGCTATCACAGAGGCATCCTAACAGGACCTTTTTGAAGTCGGCGTCCTCCAAGTTGGGGTGACCTCGCCGGAAACTTCTGAATTTGGTCAGTAGTTTATTAGGGTCTTCGGTTTCCCCTATATTGCCTAATTCGTGAGTCAGGGCAGTGACTTCGGTCGGGTTTAGGGTACGACTTTCTCTCAGGGTTCGTTCGCAGTTATTGTCTACCCCAAACAGGTGAACTGTGGTCACCAGATTGACGGGAGGGAGTGATAATCCTCCGGGTCCCCACAGCCATTATAACCAGCGGCTTGGTCTGCCAACTGATTCCAATTTACTTCTTCATTGGCTTTTCCCTGATCACATTCCCAGGTTCCTTTAATCCAGGTTTACTGCGGCCACTACCTCATCCTGTCGTCCCAATTTGCCCTGTAATTCATATATCTGTGATTTATGCTGAGTGTGACCGGCCTCTCTGTTGGACTGACCAGCCACCTCCCTCAGAGCTCCTCTAGCATCTTCCAATTGCTTTTTTAGTTGCATGTCCTCCTCTTGGAGGTTGACCAGTTCTACTTTGGTCTGTTGTGCCCCCATGGTTAATGCCGTGGAAGTACAATTACTGTTATGTTGTTGTTGTAACATCATTGTCAATTGTTGAATTTGCTCTTGTAATTGAGTAATCTCTTTTTCATTTTGTTTTTCTCTTTCTTCCGCCTGCTTTTTGCCTTTTTTATAATTATTTTCTTGTTCTTCCCCCCCTCCTGGCAGCACAAAAGTGAACTGCATTAATTGACATCTGTTTCCCCTTTCTCTTATCAACTTTCTTTTTATCTTGTTCCTGTCCGATTCTCTCTCGAACAGTGCTGTATGATAGAACCTCAGTGCTTGGGCAGGCCAGAAGCCAAGTCACATCTTGGGATTTTAAATTCTTTCTTAAATCTGACAGCACGTTAGGGCACATTCCTTTCTCTGCCATCCTCCCTCTCCCTTGGTTTCCCTGCGATATTTTAAGACTACTGGTCAGCAACAAGTTTATTGATGCTCCCAGTCCTATTTGGGTTTTCTACCCAACCGACACAGTGATCAGTCGCACCTGTCTGAGTCTATTGTTTTCAGGGCCACACTGTTAGTACTGGACTTATTTGAGTCCTCCTGGCTGGCTCGCCAATTCTGTAAGATCTGAGACCCTCAGATGTACACTAATGAGCACTAGTAATTTAGTACTCAGCTAGGACTCCAAGGACTCAATCAATGTCTGATAATTCGACTCAAGACCATATTGGTAAAGTCCAGTATACGGAGTTTTTATTGAGAGCAATAGCACATAATCATATTACACTATAATATTTATAGTCATGCAAGCAGTAGTTAACAGTCAATCAGGCATTATATTACCCATCTAGGTGACTTTAGTGATCAACTGGACAGCCAGGCTCCGTGTCCCTCTCGCCACACAAGGTTAGCCCTAAGGCAGCATTGGTCCCTTGATGTTGAATGGCTTAGATTTTGCGTCTGGAAGGCTGTTTCTAGTGGGGTGCCACAGGGCTCGGTACAAGGTCCTTTGCTTTTTGTGGTATACATTAACGATTTGGACTTAAACGTAGGGGGCATGATTAAGAAATTTGCGGATGTCACAAATAGGCCATGTGGTTGATGGTCAGGAGGAAAGCTGTAGACTGCAGGAAGATATCAATGGACCGGTCAGATGGGCAGAAAAGTGGCAAATTGAGTTCAATCTGGAGAAGTGTGAGGTAAAGTATTTGGGGAGAGCAAACAAGGCAAGGGAGTACACAATAAATGGGAGGATTCTGAGAGGTGTAGAGGAAGTGAGGGACCTTGGAGTGCATATCCACAGATCCCTGAAGGTAGCAGGACAAGAAGATAAGATGGTTAAGAAGGCGCATGGAATGCTTTCCTTCATTAGCCGAGGCACAAAATATAAAAGCAGGGATGTTATGCAGGAACTGTACAAAACACTAGTTAGGCCACAGCTTGAGTACTATGCACAGTTCTGGTCTCCACATTACAGGAAGGATGTAATTACACTAAAGAAGGTGCAGAGGAGATTTACGAGGATGTTGCAGGACTGGAGAATTTTAGCTAAGATGACAGATTGGATAGGCTGGGGTTGTTTTCCTTGGAACAGAGGAGTCTGAGGGGTGATTTGATTGAGGTGTATAAAATTATGAGGTGGATAGGAAGGACCTATTTCTCTTAGCGGAGGGGTCAATAACCAGGGGGCATAGATTTAAAGTGTTTGTAAAAGGATTAGAGCAGAAAGAGGAATTATTTTTTTCACCCAGAGGGTGGTGGGGGGGTCTGGAACTCACTGCCTGAGAGGGTGGTAGAGGCAGAAACCCTCAACTCATTTAAAAAGTACCTGGATGTGCACCTGAAGAGCCGTGACCTGCAGGGCTACGGACCAAATGCGGGAAAGTGCGATTAGTCTGGGTGGCTCATTTCTCAGCAGGCACGGACATGATGGGCCGAATGGCCTCCTTCTGTGCTGTAAATTTTCTATGATTCTATTCTAAAATGCACAGGAGAGGAGCAGGACTGAAGGGGGGCCCTGACAGATGTGGAGGAGGAGGCGATGGACATCAGCCCCATGGTCGAATGCCTGGCCAATGGAGATGGTGAGTCTGGCGACCCGCAAACGGACGGTGACAGAACTTTAACATCCTTCACACACATCGTGAATCAATGTTACCAACGATTGACCTGTTGCACACCTCAGGATGCTCATTGTAAAGTTTGTAACTTCTCTGATGATTATTTAATATTGCTTTATGTTCTGTTCCAGGCCCTTCGTGGACTGATGAGGAGGCACACGCCATGGAAGAAGGCAATTCCTCAGAGGAGCTCCATGCCAATGAGGGTGCACCGTCACATCATATCGAGCCTTGCACCAGCACAGATACTGGCAGTTTGGTGGGTCCTGTTAGACAGATAGTTGGGTTGTCACCTGGTGATTCAACACTCACAAGTGAGCGCGAGCAGACACTGGTGGTAGGGGCAGCTGTGGAGAGTCCACGTCGGGTGGGCGCACTCCTCTCCAAGCTCTGCTCAGCTGGGCTCAGATGATGAACCCCGGGGGCCATCGTTGAGAATGAGAATGATCGAGGTACAGCTGCACCTTTGCGAGGTAATGGAGAACGTGTCACGCACACTCTCCACAATACCGGATAGGATGGAGGAGTCCAACTCCATCGCTGGTGGATTGGTGGCGCAGGTAAGTGCGGGAATGTCTTCGATGGAGAGAGTGACAGCCTCCATTGAGCTTCAAGCATGGCTCTCAAATGAGTCCATGCAGGCCATGACGACAGCCGTGCAGACTCTCGATGCCAACATGTCTGCCACCTGAAACAGGCAGACAGAAACTTCATCCGTGGCCTTAGAAAGCACCACATCTCCTCACCAGCCGGCTGTCCAGCAGAGTGGTGGGAGTGATGTTGGGCTGGCCCGGGATAGGAATGATGGAAGTGGGGACTGCACTCAAAGCACTCCCACGTCTCAACCATTGCCCCCCTCTCAACCAGTACCTGCAATGCTGCCTCCTCTCCCAATGGCCGAGTCTGCCCCTGCACAGGTGCAGGTGGAGCAGCCTTTGGCGGGGCCCTCACGGGCTCCAAAACCCAGAGGGCGTAGGCAGAGAGCATCTCATCAGCCAGGGCATGGGTCTGAGCAATCTGTCACTACCTCTGCTGAAGCCACAGGGGATGCACCACGTAGAAGAGATAGAAAGAGGAAGGCTAAGGTTTGGTAATCACCAAGTGTATGATCAAGGGTGTCTCTCAGAATTTCATGTTTTTAATTTATATTTGTTTTTTGTTAAATGCACATTAAATGTTATCATTCTCACCACCACCACCAAACAGTCTTGTCCATTCTTGAGTCCCTCTTGTGAAAGTGCCCTTCCATGTCCTTCATCATGAATGCCAAGACTGGATGCCACCCGTTGGGCAAGTTTACAATGGGTGTATGAATAGTAGAAGGGCTGATTTGTGGTGGTTGTTCCAGGCGGTCTGAGTAGTTCACTATCTTAGGTTTGCAGATCTCATTATGAGAACCTGTTAGATAGGAGTGAATCCCTGGCATCATGAGCAGTCATGTGCGCCGCTGCTCTGGTGATTGGTTCCCCATCACTGCCCTCCTCCTCCTCATCGTCTTCTTCCTCCCTGCTGAGCGATGTTGTGCAGGACGCAACACATGACTATTTTTCTACACACCCTCACTGGTGAGTACTGAAGGGCTCCCCTAGATCGTTCCAGGCACCTGAAGCGCATCTTCAGCATTCCTATGGCTTGTTCAATGACAGACCTGGTGGTGATGTGACTGTCATTGTACCGCTGCTGTGCCTCGCTGGTGGGGTTTCTCACAGGTGTCATGAACCACGTCTGCATGGGGTTTCCCTTGTCTCCAAGGAGCCAGCCCTTAAGTCTGTCTTGTGTGTGGAAGAGGGCCGGGATATTGGACTCGCGGAAAATGAAGGAATTATGGCAGCTGCCAGGGAATCTGGCGCACACCTGCAGAAACCTCCTCCGGTGGTCGCACACCAGCTGTGCATTGATGGAGTGATACCCCTTTCAGTTTTTGAACAGTCCTGGCTCACGTGGAGGTCCTCGGATTGCTACGTGTGTGCAATCAATTGCGCCCTGCACCCGTGGGAAGCCAGCCAGAGAGTTGAAACCCACTGCCCTCTCAGTCTGGCTGATGTCGTCGAGGAGGAAGTTGACATAGTCGGATGCCCTAGCAAACAAGGCATCCGTCACCTGGTGTATACACTTATGTGTAGACGACTGAGAGACCCTGGAGATGTTACTGGTGGTGCCCTAGAAGGATCCGGAGGTAAAGAAATGGAGGGCAGTGGTGCCTTTAACTGCGACGGGCAATGCGTGGCCACCAGGCCCAGCTGGGAGCAACTCTATCTGAAGGAGGCTGCAGATGTCTGCGCCCACCTGGCAACTCGATCTGAGCCTCTGTAGGCACTGCTCCTCAGAGAGTCCCAGGAAGCTCAGCCTCTGCCTGTAGACCCTCTCATGTGGGTTGTGCCTCCTGCGACCTCGGCCCCTCCGTTGGTCCCCTCTCTGCTCTTCTCCAGGTCCTTGTGGCACACCTCTGTCTTGTGGACCTGCAGACCCCAGAACTGCACGACATGCCTGCCGTGGATGGTGATGTGCCTCCTCCTCCGATGTACTGTGGAATAAATCCATTGCCCCCCCATCCTGATGTTGTCAGTTTGAAGGGGTCCAAAATGTAGGTAAATTTGTCTGAGCACAAGAATCCTCAGTGTGAACAAAGAAATCTCAGTCTAAACTCAAAAGAACTCCCAGTCAAGGTTTGTCTGAGAGAACTGAGTGCCCTGCCGCAAAAACTCACCTTTTATTCAGATGTGTCAATCGTTGGATTAAAGGTCGAAATGAGGGTCGGCTGCAACTCGCCTCCATTTCCATGGCGTGTTTCAAAGGCCACACGAGTCACGTTCAGAGAAAGTTAAAATCATTTATGTGACTCAATGCACAAAAAGTTAATCTCTTTAAGTGCTTTAAGTGCCTAAATTTTCCCTTTAAATATCGGCCTGCTGGCTTTAAGTGCTGGCAGGATTTCTTGGTGTCTGCTGCACATATGTCCAAACACATCTGGGTCAAACCCGGTAGTGGACAAGTTGGAGCCGGGATGCAGTGCCACTCCGATTTCTTACAATTTTCACTGCCCACCCAGCCCCAAACCACCCGTTCTTGGGAATTAAAATTAGCCCCATGGTGTTAACATTTGCTGATGATACCGAATTGGGGGGGTAGAGCTAATAATGTGGGGGACCGGACCAAAACATAGGAATACATAAACAGACTTGCAGAGTGGGCGGATAAACGGGAAATTAAATTCAATATAGTGAAGTGTGAGGTGGTTTATTTTAGGAGGAGAAATAAGGAGGCCACTTATTCCTTGGAAGGTAAGAAACTAAATGGGAAGAGGAGCGGAGATCTGGGAATACAGATGCATAAATCACTAAAAGTAGCAATACAAGTTGATAAGGCCATAAAGAGTGCAAAGTACTGGGGTTCATTTCTGGAGGATTAGAATACAAAGCAGGGAGGTAATGTTAAATTTATATACAACCTCGGTTAGACCACACTTGGAGTACTGTGTGCTTTTCTGGTCTCCGTACTACAAAAAGGACATTGAAGCACTGAAGAAAGTGCAGAAAAGATTTACAAGGATGTTGTTAGAATTGAGAGGATGCAACTATCGGGAAAGATTGAGCAGGCTGGAGCTCTTTTCTCTGGAAACGAGAAGACTAAGAGAAAACCTGATAGAGGTCTTTAAAATTATGAAGGGGTTCGATAGGGTGAACATGGAGAAACTCTGTCCACTTGCGGGTGAGTCCAGAACAAGGCAGCATAAATATATAAACAGAGAATGGTGAGAATGTGGAACTCGCTGCCACAAGGAGTGGTTGAAGCAAGTAGCATTCCCACTTTTAAGGGGAAGTCTGATGCATACATGAGGGAGAAGGGAATAGAGTGATATGGGGCAGGGTGGGAAGAGATACTTAGAGTGGGAGGAGGTTCATGTGGAGCGTAAACACCGGCATAGATCAGTTGGGCCGAATGGCCTGTTTCTGTGCTGTAGATTCTATGAAGGACAAACACTTTAAAAGATTTCTACCTCTGTCCTCTATTGTTGGTTGTACACTTATCCCTGTATTTTGCTAACGGTTTAGAAATTGGTGTGGTTTTCATTGTCATTCTGGATTGTATTACAACTCAGAAAAAACAGGAGCCAGTTGGCAATCAGATGAAGTTCAAAATGACTTTAATAACAACACAATCTTGAGCTCATATCTTGGACAGTAATAAAAGGATCTTCAGTGAAGAGCTAAGTAAATACTGTTTGCTGCACACTGTTTGTAATTATAATCAGTGTGATATCATTTGGACATAAAGGAGAGAAATCTACTCTTTCACACTCCAAAAGGAGCATCTAGGCCTCAGACTGTATGTCACCCATTTCTATGCTAATGTCATCCATTTCTTTTTAGTAGAAAACCTTCAAATCCAAATCATTTTTTTTAAAAAACAGTATAAACGTTTTTCCCTGAATTACCATCAGCTAAATCAGGAAAAACAAATGCAAAGAATGTAAAATATTTTTATGTAGCTCTCAGCACTAAACAATATTTTTGTGTGTGGGTAACATTTTATCAAAGGAACAAAGCGTGTAACATATTTAGTTAGTTCTGGAAACCAAAGGAAAACAGTTCCTCCTTTTTGCTGCTCAAACTTGGAAGTCATGTTATAAAAAGGACCCTTGTCGAAGTTTATATAATTCTTGTAGGTAAAAACCACTTCCCACTGAACATCTCATTGAGGTAGAGCTGAGATACAGATCACTGCTAACGTACATTCGCATCCCTGGGGAACACTTGCCATGGTCCAGTTAAGTGCCTGTGGTGACACTTGACCCATGAAATTCAGTGGAAGTAACACAATTTTCTTTCTTGTAAGCTGAGAATTAAGTGGGAAGAATATAAAGTACGGCTGCAGTGAAACCTGACCTGAAATTTGCCATTACCTGAGAGGCGACAATTTTAACAATTGAACATGGTAGGTGGGTTGCAAAGAATGACAGATAACATAACATAAAAATCAACGCTGTACAGAGGTTAGGAATCTGCCGGAAACCTTTTCCAACAACACCTGTGAGTTTCGGGGCAATTTCACAGCCCTGCGATTAATGGAACAATTGGACTTAAACCTTTTTACCCCCAAGAAAATAATATGTACAGTATAAAAAAAAATCATGCACAACGTACAAGAGGATGTCCACGCACGGTAAATCGCAGGTGTGTGTTGCATGAACAGTGGTACGATTTCTGTTTGAATGCCCAGTACAGTTTGTTTTGCTCTGCTTGGCCAGATTGATACGTGATTTTCGATTTGTGCAGCAGTACTTTTCAGTACTGGAGGTGGGCGGTGATTTGATATTAATATAAATTGGCCGCATACAGGCGTTAGTTACTAAAGCTCTGTATGCCTTTTCCAACAATGTGAGTCCGATTCTGATGCTCTTGTGATAAACAAGAAAGTGACACATTTATTTGTTTTCTAATTTCATTGACCACAATTACAGTTAATAAAGACATGCTGACCGAGGTTAACTTGAACTGAATAAAAAAGGATGGCTCTCCATTGTAGTATCTGCTTGATTGACAAGGCTCACTGTGGTAGGGTTGCCTCTCAGCAGGTTAGTTAATCCCATCTGATCTAGGTTGAAACAGCAACAAAGTACCAGCCCCTTCCACACCAGGATGCTGCCCTCTGTATCCAAAAAATCTCCAGGCCGAACGGAAGTGTAGCTCCAAAAAAATTCAGAGTTCTCTGTCTCTGTCTCCCTCTCCCATATTTCTCTCTTTCTCTCTGTCTCTTGTTCTCCCACTCCTCCTCCCTTTACCCCTCTCCCTCTACCCCTCTCCCTCTCTCTCCCCCTTTCCCCCCCACTCCTCCCTCCCTCCCCTCTCTTTCTCTCTGGCTGTCTGCCACTCTCCCCCTCCCACTTCCTCTGAATGTCTGCCACTCCACCCCTCTTTATCTCCCCCTCTCCCTCCCCCCTCTCTCCCCCACTCGCTCTACCCCCTCTCTCTCCCCCCTCTCCCTCAATCTCTCTACCCTTCTTTCTCCCACTCTCTCTCTCTCTCTCTCTCTCACCCTCTCTCTCTACCCCCTCCCTTGCCTCCCTCTCTCTCTCTTCCCTCCCACCCTGCCACTCTGAATAACTGCCACTCTACCCCTCTCTCCCCCATCTCTCTCTCCCCCCTCTCTCTCCCCCCCTCTCTCTCTCGCCTCTCTCTCGCCTCCCTCCCTCTCGATTCCCTCCCTCTTTCCCTCCCTCTCTCTCTTCTCCCTCTCAATCTGCCACTCTGAATGTCTGCCACTCTACCCCCCCTCTCCCCCTCTCTCTATCTCCTCCCCTCTCTCTCCCTCCTTCTCATCTCCCACCCTCTTCCCTACTTCTCTCTCTCTCTCTCCCTCCTTCTCGTCCTCCTCCCTCTCTCCCTCCCTCCCTCCATCTCTCTCTCGTCCCTCTCTCTCTCCCTGCCACTCTGAATGTCTGTCACTCTACCCCTCTCCTCTCTCATCTCCCTCCCTTTTCCCTCCCTCCCTCTCTCTCTCCTCCCTCCCTCTCACCCTGCCACTCTGAATGTCTACCCCCTCTCCCCCTCTCTCTCTCTCTCTCTCGTCTCCCTCCCTCTTTCCCTCCCTCCCTCTCTCTCTTTCTCTCCTCCCTCTCACCCTGCCACTCTGCCTCTTTCTTCCTCCTGCCTCTTTCTTCCTCCTCTATCACTTTCTGTTTCTGTTGCTTTCTTGTTGGAATTATGATAATATTGTCTGAATGTTTTCATTCATTTCAATGCAAATCAAAAAATAATCTGGATCTGTATCTAAATCCTTATCAACAAATAGATATTTAGCTCTCCAAGCCAATGCAAGTCAGTAATAGCATTTTATAGAAAGACTCGGCCTATCACAATTCAGTAAACTATAAATATGGAAATCTGCTTTAACCTAATCTTTCTCTCAAGTTGCCACCTAATACATTTCACAATTTACAGTCATCCATTTTTAACAGTCTATTTGACTCCCTACAAAGCTTTCTATTTACTGTATGTACCAATGCACATTTTAAAAATTCTTGTAACCTGTAGTAATCAAGATATTTAACAATACCTTATCCCCGTTACAAATGTATACTTTTCAACTTAATATAACCTACAAAAAAAAATTTGGAAATCTCATCCCATACAGACAGGGTCACGCCATGGGATACTGACCTATCAGTGCTTAATACATCCGTCCGCAATTCCTGCCTCTGCTATTTTGGTCATTTGCTGGCTTTCTCTGCCTTCCGGATGTGTCTGCCTCTCTCTGTTTTTTTTCCTGTTTGTTTTTTTGTTGAATGTGTATTCGGGGGTTCTGCAGGTGACACCTCTCTGTCTGAACACGGTGATTGCCTTGGCAACGGGCAGTTGCAGGGGCATTCTGTAAACACCATGTATTGTTCTATATGTATAAATGCGTAGGCTTCGAGGAGCTCCTGAACATTTACCTGAGGAAGGAGGAAGTCTCCGAAAGCTTGTGAATTTAAAATAAAATTGCTGGACTATAACTTGGTGTTGTAAAATTGTTTACAATTGCTATTTTAACGGAGAGGTTAACTCATTTAAAATGAATGTTCATGTCCCAGCCAGGAGCACAGTGGGTCCTAACCAATGACTTAGAAAAGACTTGACCAAGGGATCCTTAAATTGTTCAGCAGAGAACTCTTCAATTTTGAGCAATTAAAAACAATGTCAGTTGGAAATGCATAGTCTCAGGATAAGGGGTCGGCCATTAAAGACTGAGATGAGGAGGAATTTCTTCACTCAGAAGGTTGCGAATATGTGGAATGCTCTACCCCAAAGGGTTGTGGATGCTCAGTCGTTGAGTATATTAAAGACTGAGATCGATAGATTTTTGGACTTTAAGGGAATCAAGGGATATGGGGATCGGGCGGGAAAGTGGAGTTGAGGTTGAAGATCAGCCATGATCTTATTGAATGACGGAGCAGGCTCGAGGGGCCTACTCCTGCTCTCATTTATTATGTTCTTATGTTCTTATAAAATCTATTGGTTATTTCCCAGTTGACCAGTTTACCCTGATCATGACCACGTACATTTGGGTGTTAACTAACTTTAACTAACTAATGGATTTAATATCAGTATTTCACCACAACCTGGTAAAGGATGCTGGGATAGACCCTTCAGACATTAGAAGAACATTTACTGAAGGCTATAACATAGCGAGGTTCATTTTATAATTTGTACCAACTGTGGAAGAACAAGCTATGTTGTGACTGAAAAATACACAAAATATGTTCAGTATCTGTAAAGGTCTGATGTAGTTAATGTTATTTTAAGTACGCATTGGAAATATAAATTTTCTATTATTTATTGTGATATTCAAGTTAGAGAAAGTGAAACAAACACGAGGGGGGCAAAATTGGATAGGGGCCATTTTTGGATGCAGGTAGCGTGGTATGATGTTACCCCGTGCCCAATGACTCCTGCACAGGCAGGATGCAAGTTTCGGCCGGCCCAAGGACTCACCTGCAATCAGTGTTCCATTCTCGGCCTTGCACATGGAATCAATGCAATTCGCACTTTCCACCAACAGGGGGAGCTCAATCTCTTAAAGGGAGAATGTGTCTTAGAAATCTCTTAAAGGTAGCTGGTACCTGTTATTTACTGAAAATAACAGTCTACTCTCTGCATGGAGTCTGAACAGATATCACAGATGGAGGTCCCATCCTTCTGTTTACACACTGATGAGTTATGTTAAAACATTGAATAAAGGTTGCGCACAACTAAATTCCACATCCTCCAATCTGCACGCCAGACCTCACCAATCTGCCGATCTGAGTTGGTACCAGGCCTGCGAGAGAGCATGCACCAAGGTTCTCTGCTGACCCGCTAGAGACCTTGGTGCAAGAGGTGGACAGAAGGACGGGCATCCTATATCTGCAGGGGGTTGGGGGGGGGGGGGTGGGCAAAAGGTCCTCCAGACAAATATCCAAAAGTCAGTGGGAGGCAGCGGGGGACGAAGTCAATGCCAGAAGCACAGCATCATGAACATGGATGCAGTTCAGGAAGAAGTTCAATGCTTTGACATGAGTGGGCAAGGTGAGTGAGGTCAACTGTCAAATGGCGTCTCCTACCAAATGCACCACGCACTACACCCCCATCACCCACATACCAATAAACTCTTTCCATCAGTACTCAACTCTTCCAACCAGATGCTTCCTCTCACCCTTACATATTACCACTGTTTCACCCACAAGTCACAGGCCACACACACTGGCAGCTATTCAACCATGACAGGCATGTCACCCACTTACATGTCCCGCTTTCTTGCAGGAGAAGGTGGCTCACATCAGGAGGCAGCAAGTGGCAGTGGCATTTAGCCATTCAAACCTGTTACACCATTCAATGAGATCATGGTGGGCCTGTGACGAAACTCCATATACCTGCCTTAGCCCCATATCCCTCAATACCCTTGGTTCACAGAAATCTATCAATCTCAGATTTAACATTCACAAGTGCGCTAGCATCAACTGCCGTCTGCAGAAGACCGTTCCAAATGTCTCCCACCCTTTGCGTGTAGAAGCATTTCCTAACTTCACTCCTGCACGTCCTGGCTCTAAATGTTAGGCTATGTCCCCGCGTCCTAGTATTCAAGTCTAGGATAATGTGGAGATGCCGGTGATGGACTGGGGTGGACAAATGTATGGAATCTTACAACACCAGTCCAACAGTTTTATTTGAAAATCACAAGCTTTCGGAGCTTACCTCCTTCGTCAGGTGAGTGAGTGAAGGGTTCTAAGATCGCATAGCATATATTAGGCTGGGAGACAATCACAGCAATCAAAGGTGTCGTTGGTGTTCAGACAGGTTAGCCACGGAAAACATTACATCCCAGTATACTGAATACACAATGGGTCAGATTACAAGGACAGAGAAAGAGAAAGAGACCCGAAAGGCAGAGAGAGAGAGAGAGAGAGAGAATGTCCAGTTGTATTAAAAACAGATAACTTTTTTTTTCCGCTGGTGAGGTTACATGTAGCGTACCTGGTGGGTGGTGTCCTCTCGTGTGATGGTGGTATCTGTGTCGATGATCTGGCATGTCTTGCAGAGGTTGCCGTGGCAGGGTTGTGTGGTGTCGTGGACGCTGTTCTCCTGAAAGCTGGGTAATTTGCTGCGAACGATGGTCTGTTTGAGGTTGGGTGGCTGTTTGAAGGTGAGTAGTGGAGGTGTGGGGATGGCCTTAGCGAGATGTTCGTCGTCATCGATGACATGTTGAAGGCTGCGGAGAACAGGGCGTAGTTTCTCCGCTCGGGGGAAGTACTGGACGACGAAGGGTACTCTGTTGGTTGCGTCACGTGTTTGTCTTCTGAGGAGGTCTATGTGATTCTTCGCTGTGGCCCGTCGGAAGGACACCACCCACCAGGTACATGGTTCATACTCCTGTGACTCGGCTAACGTTGTCTACCTCGTACGTTGCAGGAAAGGATGCCCCAGAGCATGGTACATTGGCGAGACCATGCAGACACTGCGACAACGGATGAACGGACACCGCGCAACAATCGCCAGACAGGAGGGTTCCCTCCCAGTCGGGGAACACTTCAGCAGTCAAGGACATTCAGCCACCGATCTTCGGGTAAGCGTTCTCCAAGGCGGCCTTCGAGACACACGACAACGCAAAATCGTCGAGCAGAAATTGATAGCCAAGTTCCGCACCCACGAGGACGGCCTCAACCGGGATCTTGGGTTCATGTCACGCTACACGTAACCTCACCAGCGGAAAAAAAAGTTATCTGTTTTTAATACAACTGGACATTCTCTCTCTCTCTCTCTCTCTGCCTTTCGGGTCTCTTTCTCTCTCTCTGTTCTTGTAATCTGACCCATTGTGTATTCAGTATACTGGGATATAATGTTTTCCGTGGCTAACCTGTCTGAACACCAATGACACCTTTGATCGCTGTGATTGTCTCCCAGCCTAATATATGCTATGCGATCTTAGAACCCTTCACTCACTCACCTGACGAAGGAGGTAAGCTCCGAAAGCTTGTGATTTTCAAATAAAACTGTTGGACTATAACCTGGTGTTGTAAGATTCCTTACATCAAGTCTAGGAGACCTCCAAAAACAGATACAAATGTCTCGGCAGCCAGAAGCAATAATCCAGCCACTAACCTGTAAATCCTGCATGGTCCCTTTAAATAGCACTGGTGGGGGGTCCTCCAGGCACCCTAAGACATGTTTAGATGGTTGGGATTAAGACTGGGTGTTGAGTTGAGCGTTAGACATCATTTTGGAAATTATCACTTTAAATCACTGATTGAAGACATTTTCTCCCTACTTTACATGATTCCAGCGTTCGTTATGTGCTCCTGCGTAAACTCCTATACCAAGATGGCGTCCAGCGCACATCACGCTGGAAATGTGCGTGCGCATCCAAGACGCCATCTTGGATGCCAGAGCGGTCGTGTCGCGCTCAAGTTCTTTCTTACACTCTCATATCAGTCATGACACATCATATCGTATATGCAACCCATAAATGAGCTTCTGAGCAATTTCTCAATTACATAAATGCACTGACATCTGGATTGCATTGAATGTTTTAAGTGCATATATTTTTGACATACATCTGCGATCTTTGGAATGTTGAAGAATTGGGTCCAAGTTCCACAAAATGTATTCTTGAGAACTGAATCCAGTTTATAACAAATCAATTCAATATTTATCCCTTAACCAACATCACTAAAAACAGATTATCTGGTCATTATCTCATTGCTGTTTGTGGGAGCTTGCTGTGTGCAAATTGGCTGCCACGTTTCCTACATCACAACAATGACTACACTTCAAAAGTACATCATCGGCTGTAAAGTGCGTTGGGATGTCCTGAGAGCATGAAAGGCGCTATGTAAGTTCTTTCTTTCTTAAACTTTATTTTCCATCTTGACAATCTTTAACCGTTTAATGTGTAACACTTTGAAATGTAATGGATGTGTGCTGGATGGCAGATTTTACATATTCTCGTAGGCATGCTTGCCCACTAATCCTCTGTCCCTTGATGATGAGGGGGGTGGGGGGGGGGAGATTTCCTCTGTGTGCTACATGTAACAAAATCAAACACTTGTTCTTTTCAAATGGCGTACAATTTGGATTCACAGAGGAAATCATTCCCCGCTCGCTCCCTATGTTCCAGATACGATTAGGAAGTGCAGCTCCATTTCAATGAATTAACATATTAAAAATCTCAATCCCAGGTAAAACTCCCTTTCAGACAGCTCAGATAAATTCAAATCAAACACTTACTGATGCAGAAATACATTAACTTGACCAGTTCTGACCAATTCCGTAGGATCAATTCATACTTTTTGAAGAACAAAGTTGTCAGGAATGGTTGTCCTCTTTGTCCTCCTTGACATAGCATATACATTTCTTAATCAGATACTGTGTGAATCAAATCTTCATGGCTTTAAATCAACTCTAACACTTTGATCAAATAACATTAGCATAACATAAACATTGTCAGCTAGTTTGGTTTGCTAATGCTGAGATTAGTTGAGGTGTTAAAGGTAACACGTTGATTTGATAAAGAAGTTTAATTATCGCCAGACTTCTTTCACACATTTTAGAAATGAACTATAGTAGAGTACAGTAAAGTCTGCAACACAGAATTTGTTGTACAAACTCTTGGCATTTAATAGTGGAAAGTATTTTCGGCCCCAACCTTTCGTACTCTGATAATTAAAGTTAAAAGAAGAGTTACATTCTAATCTTGCTGAAGGGCAACTTTCTTTCTTACAAGAATTCACATTCACACAGGCACATACACAAACACATCAGATATAAGATTTAATACCTGCCTACCACACACACAACTTTCTGTATCATACTTAAAAAAAAGGATATAAAAAACAAAGCTAGTCTGGCCTCTAACTGACCTGACCTCTAACTGACCTGACCTCTAACTGATCTGACAATTTCTTGTACATTCCCAATTCCCTTCGCCCCACCTTTGGCGGCCGCGCCTTCAGCCGTTTAGGTCTTAAACTCTGGAATTCCCGCCCTAAATCTTTCCATCTTTCCACCTCTCTCTCCTCCCCTAAGGCCCTCTTAAAAACTTACCTCTTTGACCAATCTTTTCGTCACCCCTCCTAATGTCTGTCTCTTTGGCTCGGTGTCAATTTTTGTCTCATTACGCTCCTGTGAAGTGCGTTTTGAAGTTTTCCTATGTTAAAGGTACGATATAAATGCAAGTTGTTGCTGTGAGGATCTGCCCAAGAGCAATTAGCCTCCAATTGACCCAGGAAGGCGTGGTCATTACAACTTCTGGTCTTAAAGGGTCTGGCTAAATTGCATACTATTCTATTTTTGCAACAGAATGATTCATCCATCAGAACCAGGTCTCCTCCCCCGGGTTCTCCAAATCTCTCCCTGGATTCTCCTGATCTCTCCCCGGGTTCTCCCAATCTCTCCCCGGGTTCTCCCGATCTCCCCCCCTGGATTCTCCCGATCTCCCCCCCTGGGTTCTCCCAATCACTCCCTGGGTTCTCTCGATCTCCCCCCCTGGGTTCTCCCAATCACTCCCTGGGTTCTCTCGATCTCCCCCCCTGGATTCTCCCGATCTCCCCCCCTGGGTTCTCCCAAACTCTCCCCGGGTTCTCCCGATCTCCCCCCCGGGGGTTCTCCCGATCTCCCCCCCTGGATTCTCCCGATCTCCTCCCCTGGGTTCTCCCGATCTCTCCCCGGGGGTTCTCCCAAACTCTCCCCGGGTTCTCCCGATCTCCCCCCCGGGATTCTCCCAATCTCTCCCCGGGTTCTCCCAATCTCTCCCCGGGTTCTCCCGATCTCCCCCCCTGGGTTCTCCCGATCTCCCCCCCTGGGTTCTCCCAATCTCTCCCTGGATTCTCCCGATCTCTCCCCGGGGGTTCTCCTGATCTCCCCCTGGGTTCTCCCAATCTCTCCCTGGGTTCTCCTGATCTCTCCCTAGGTTCTCCCAATCTCCCCCCAGGGATTCTGCCGATCTCTCCCCGGGTTCTCCTGATCTCTCCCCGGGTTCTCCTGATCTCTCCCTGGATTCTCCCGATCTCCCCCCTGGATTCTCCCGATCTCTCCCCGGGGGTTCTCCCGATCTCCCCCCAGGGGTTCTCCCGATCTCCCCCCGGGGGTTCTCCTGATCTCTCCCTGGATTCTCCTGATCTCCCCCCTGGATTCTCCCGCTCTCTCCCCGGGTTCTCCCGATCTCTCCCTGGGTTCTCCTGATCTCTCCCTGGGTTCTCCCGATCTCTTCCCGGGGATTCGCCCGATCTCTCCCTGGGTTCTCCCGATCTCTCCCCGGGGGTTCTCCTGATCTCTCCCTGGGTTCTCCCGATCTCTCCCCGGGGATTCACCCGATCTCTCCCCGGGGATTCTCCCGATCTCTCCCCGGGGGTTTTCCTGATCTCTTTGCGGGGATTCTCCCGATCTCTCCCCGGGGGTTCTCCCGATCTCTCCCTGGGTTCTCCCGATCTCTCCCCGGGGATTCTCCCGATCTCTCCCTGGGTTCTCCCGATCTCTCTCTGGGGATTCTCCTGATCTCTCACCGGGGATTCTCCCGATCTCTCCCCGGGGGTTCTCCCGATCTCTCCCTGGGTTCTCCCGATCTCTCCCCGGGGATTCTCCCGATCTCTCCCCGGGGGTTCTCCCGATCTCTCCCCGGATTCTCCCAATCTCCCCCCCCCCGGGTTCTCCCGATCTCTCCCCAGGGATTCTCCCGATCTCTCCCCAGGGATTCTCCCGATCTCCCCCTGGGTTCTCCCGATCTCTCCCCAGGGATTCTCCCGATCTCTCCATCGAGGTTCTCCCGATCTCTCCCCGGGGATTCTCCCGATCTCTCCACCGAGGTTCTCCCGATCTCTCCCCAGGGTTCTCCCGATTTCTCCCCGGGGATTCTCCGGATCTCTCCACCGAGGTTCTCCCGATCTCTCCCCAGGGATTCTCCCGATCTCTCCACCGAGGTTCTCCCGATCTCTCCCCAGGGTTCTCCCGATCTCTCCCCAGGGTTCTCCCGATCTCTCCCCAGGGATTCTCCCGATCTCTCCATCGAGGTTCTCCCGATCTCTCCCCAGGGATTCTCCCGATCTCTCCACCGAGGTTCTCCTGATCTCTCCCCAGGGATTCTCCCGATCTCTCCACCGAGGTTCTCCCGATCTCTCCCCGGGGCTTCTTCCGATCTCTCCCCAGGGATTCTCCCGATCTCTCCACCGAGGTTCTCCTGATCTCTCCCCAGGGATTCTCCCGATCTCTCCACCGAGGTTCTCCCGATCTCTCCCCGGGGCTTCTTCCGATCTCTCCCCAGGGTTCTCCCGATCTCTCCCCAGGGATTCTCCTGATCTCTCCCCGGGGATTCTCCCGATCTCCCCCCTGGATTCTCCCGATCTCTCCCCGGGGCTTCTTCAGATCTCCCCCAGGGTTCTCCCGATCTCTCCCCGGGGATTCTCCCGATCTCTCCCCGGGGATTCTCCCGATCTCTCCCGGGGGTTCTTCCGATCTCTCCCTGGGTTCTCCCGATCTCTCCCCGGGGATTCTCCCGATCTCTCCCCGGGGGTTCTTCCAATCTCTCCCTGGGTTCTCCCGATCTCTCCCCGGGGATTCTCCCGATCTCTCCCCGGGGGTTCTTCCGATCTCTCCCCGGGTTCTCCCGATCTCTCCCCGGGGGTTCTCCCGATCTCTCCCCAGGGATTCTCCCGATCTCTCCCCTGGATTCTCCCGATCTCTCCCTGGGTTCTCCCGATCTCCCCCCAGGGGTTCTCCCGATCTCCCCCCGGGGGTTCTCCTGATCTCTCCCTGGATTCTCCTGATCTCCCCCCTGGATTCTCCCGCTCTCTCCCCGGGTTCTCCCGATCTCTTCCCGGGGATTCTCCCGATCTCTCCCTGGGTTCTCCCGATCTCTCCCCGGGGGTTCTCCTGATCTCTCCCTGGGTTCTCCCGATCTCTCCCCGGGGATTCACCCGATCTCTCCCCGGGGATTCTCCCGATCTCTCCCCGGGGGTTTTCCTGATCTCTTTGCGGGGATTCTCCCGATCTCTCCCCGGGGGTTCTTCCGATCTCTCCCTGGGTTCTCCCGATCTCTCCCCGGGGATTCTCCCGATCTCTCCCCGGGGGTTCTCCCGATCTCTCCCCGGATTCTCCCAATCTCCCCCCCCCCGGGTTCTCCCGATCTCTCCCCAGGGATTCTCCCGATCTCTCCCCAGGGATTCTCCCGATCTCCCCCTGGGTTCTCCCGATCTCTCCCCAGGGATTCTCCCGATCTCTCCATCGAGGTTCTCCCGATCTCTCCCCGGGGATTCTCCCGATCTCTCCACCGAGGTTCTCCCGATCTCTCCCCAGGGTTCTCCCGATTTCTCCCCGGGGATTCTCCGGATCTCTCCACCGAGGTTCTCCCGATCTCTCCCCAGGGATTCTCCCGATCTCTCCACCGAGGTTCTCCCGATCTCTCCCCAGGGTTCTCCCGATCTCTCCCCAGGGTTCTCCCGATCTCTCCCCAGGGATTCTCCCGATCACTCCATCGAGGTTCTCCCGATCTCTCCCCAGGGATTCTCCCGATCTCTCCACCGAGGTTCTCCTGATCTCTCCCCAGGGATTCTCCCGATCTCTCCACCGAGGTTCTCCCGATCTCTCCCCGGGGCTTCTTCCGATCTCTCCCCAGGGATTCTCCCGATCTCTCCACCGAGGTTCTCCTGATCTCTCCCCAGGGATTCTCCCGATCTCTCCACCGAGGTTCTCCCGATCTCTCCCCGGGGCTTCTTCCGATCTCTCCCCAGGGTTCTCCCGATCTCTCCCCAGGGATTCTCCTGATCTCTCCCCGGGGATTTTCCCGATCTCCCCCCTGGATTCTCCCGATCTCTCCCCGGGGCTTCTTCAGATCTCCCCCAGGGTTCTCCCGATCTCTCCCCGGGGATTCTCCCGATCTCTCCCCGGGGATTCTCCCGATCTCTCCCGGGGGTTCTTCCGATCTCTCCCTGGGTTCTCCCGATCTCTCCCCGGGGATTCTCCCGATTTCTCCCCGGGGGTTCTTCCAATCTCTCCCTGGGTTCTCCCGATCTCTCCCCGGGGATTCTCCCGATCTCTCCCCGGGGGTTCTTCCGATCTCTCCCCGGGTTCTCCCGATCTCTCCCCGGGGGTTCTCCCGATCTCTCCCCAGGGATTCTCCCGATCTCTCCCCTGGATTCTCCCGATCTCTCCCTGGGTTCTCCCGATCTCCCCCCAGGGGTTCTCCCGATCTCCCCCCGGGGGTTCTCCTGATCTCTCCCTGGATTCTCCTGATCTCCCCCCTGGATTCTCCCGCTCTCTCCCCGGGTTCTCCCGATCTCTTCCCGGGGATTCTCCCGATCTCTCCCTGGGTTCTCCCGATCTCTCCCCGGGGGTTCTCCTGATCTCTCCCTGGGTTCTCCCGATCTCTCCCCGGGGATTCACCCGATCTCTCCCCGGGGATTCTCCCGATCTCTCCCCGGGGGTTTTCCTGATCTCTTTGCGGGGATTCTCCCGATCTCTCCCCGGGGGTTCTCCCGATCTCTCCCTGGGTTCTCCCGATCTCTCCCCGGGGATTCTCCCGATCTCTCCCTGGGTTCTCCCGATCTCTCTCTGGGGATTCTCCTGATCTCTCACCGGGGATCCTCCCGATCTCTCCCCGGGGGTTCTCCCGATCTCTCCCTGGGTTCTCCCGATCTCTCCCCGGGGATTCTCCCGATCTCTCCCCGGGGGTTCTCCCGATCTCTCCCCGGATTCTCCCAATCTCCCCCCCCCGGGTTCTCCCGATCTCTCCCCAGGGATTCTCCCAATCTCACCCCAGGGATTCTCCCGATCTCCCCCTGGGTTCTCCCGATCTCTCCCCAGGGATTCTCCCGATCTCTCCATCGAGGTTCTCCCGATCTCTCCCCGGGGATTCTCCCGATCTCTCCACCGAGGTTCTCCCGATCTCTCCCCAGGGTTCTCCCGATTTCTCCCCGGGGATTCTCCGGATCTCTCCACCGAGGTTCTCCCGATCTCTCCCCAGGGATTCTCCCGATCTCTCCACCGAGGTTCTCCCGATCTCTCCCCAGGGTTCTCCCGATCTCTCCCCAGGGATTCTCCCGATCTCTCCATCGAGGTTCTCCCGATCTCTCCCCAGGGATTCTCCCGATCTCTCCACCGAGGTTCTCCTGATCTCTCCCCAGGGATTCTCCCGATCTCTCCACCGAGGTTCTCCCGATCTCTCCCCGGGGCTTCTTCCGATCTCTCCCCAGGGATTCTCCCGATCTCTCCACCGAGGTTCTCCTGATCTCTCCCCAGGGATTCTCCCGATCTCTCCACCGAGGTTCTCCCGATCTCTCCCCGGGGCTTCTTCCGATCTCTCCCCAGGGATTCTCCCGATCTCTCCCCGGGGCTTCTTCCGATCTCTCCCCAGGGTTCTCCCGATCTCTCCCCAGGGATTCTCCTGATCTCTCCCCGGGGATTCTCCCGATCTCCTCCCTGGATTCTCCCGATCTCTCCCCGGGGCTTCTTCAGATCTCCCCCAGGGTTCTCCCGATCTCTCCCCGGGGATTCTCCCGATCTCTCCCCGGGGATTCTCCCGATCTCTCCCGGGGGTTCTTCCGATCTCTCCCTGGGTTCTCCCGATCTCTCCCCGGGGATTCTCCCGATCTCTCCCCGGGGGTTCTTCCAATCTCTCCCTGGGTTCTCCCGATCTCTCCCCGGGGATTCTCCCGATCTCTCCCCGGGGGTTCTTCCGATCTCTCCCCGGGTTCTCCCGATCTCTCCCCGGGGGTTCTCCCGATCTCTCCCCAGGGATTCTCCCGATCTCTCCCCTGGATTCTCCCGATCTCTCCCCGGGGATTCTCCCGATCTCTCCCCTGGATTCTCCCGATCTCTCCCCGGGGATTCTCCCGATCTCTCCCCAGGGATTCTCCCGATCTCTCCATCGAGGTCCTCCCGATCTCTCCCCGGGGATTCTCCCGATCTCTCCACCGAGGTTCTCCCGATCTCTCCCCAGGGTTCTCCCGATTTCTCCCCGGGGATTCTCCCGATCTCTCCACCGAGGTTCTCCCGATCTCTCCCCAGGGATTCTCCCGATCTCTCCACCGAGGTTCTCCCGATCTCTCCCCAGGGATTCTCCCGATCTCTCCATCGAGGTTCTCCCGATCTCTCCCCGGGGATTCTCCCGATCTCTCCACCGAGGTTCTCCCGATCTCTCCCCAGGGATTCTCCCGATATCTCCACCGAGGTTCTCCCGATCTCTCCCCAGGGATTCTCCCGATCTCTCCACCGAGGTTCTCCCGATCTCTCCCCGGGGCTTCTTCCGATCTCTCCCCAGGGTTCTCCCGATCTCTCCCCAGGGTTCTCCCGATCTCTCCCCAGGGATTCTCCCGATCTCCCCCCTGGATTCTCCCGATCTCTCCCCGGGGGTTCTCCCGATCTCTCCCCGGGGGTTCTCCCGATCTCCCCCCCGGGATTCTCTCGATCTCTCTCTGGATTCTCCCGATCTCTCCCCGGGTTCTCCCAATCTCTCCCCGGGTTCTCCCGATCTCCCCCCTAGATTCTCCCGATCTCCCCCCCTGGGTTCTCCCAATCTCTCCCTGGATTCTCCCGATCTCTCCCCGGGGGTTCTCCTGATCTCCCCCTGGGTTCTCCCAATCTCTCCCCGGGGGTTCTCCTGATCTCCCCCTGGGTTCTCCCAATCTCTCCCTGGGATCTCCCAATCTCCCCCCAGGGATTCTGCCGATCTCTCCCCGGGTTCTCCTGATCTCTCCCCGGGTTCTCCTGATCTCTCCCTGGATTCTCCCGATCTCCCCCCTGGATTCTCCCGATCTCTCCCCGGGGGTTCTCCCGATCTCCCCCCAGGGGTTCTCCCGATCTCCCCCCGGGGGTTCTCCTGATCTCTCCCTGGATTCTCCTGATCTCCCCCCTGGATTCTCCCGCTCTCTCCCCGGGTTCTCCCGATCTCTCCCTGGGTTCTCCTGATCTCTCCCTGGGTTCTCCCGATCTCTTCCCGGGGATTCGCCCGATCTCTCCCTGGGTTCTCCCGATCTCTCCCCGGGGGTTCTCCTGATCTCACCCTGGGTTCTCCCGATCTCTCCCCGGGGATTCACCCGATCTCTCCCCGGGGATTCTCCCGATCTCTCCCCGGGGGTTTTCCTGATCTCTTTGCGGGGATTCTCCCGATCTCTCCCCGGGGGTTCTCCCGATCTCTCCCTGGGTTCTCCCGATCTCTCCCCGGGGATTCTCCCGATCTCTCCCTGGGTTCTCCCGATCTCTCTCTGGGGATTCTCCTGATCTCTCACCGGGGATTCTCCCGATCTCTCCCCGGGGGTTCTCCCGATCTCTCCCCGGATTCTCCCAATCTCCCCCCCCCCCGGGTTCTCCCGATCTCTCCCCAGGGATTCTCCCGATCTCTCCCCAGGGATTCTCCCGATCTCCCCCTGGGTTCTCCCGATCTCTCCCCAGGGATTCTCCCGATCTCTCCATCGAGGTTCTCCCGATCTCTCCCCGGGGATTCTCCCGATCTCTCCACCGAGGTTCTCCCGATCTCTCCCCAGGGTTCTCCCGATTTCTCCCCGGGGATTCTCCGGATCTCTCCACCGAGGTTCTCCCGATCTCTCCCCAGGGATTCTCCCGATCTCTCCACCGAGGTTCTCCCGATCTCTCCCCAGGGTTCTCCCGATCTCTCCCCAGGGATTCTCCCGATCTCTCCATCGAGGTTCTCCCGATCTCTCCCCAGGGATTCTCCCGATCTCTCCACCGAGGTTCTCCTGATCTCTCCCCAGGGATTCTCCCGATCTCTCCACCGAGGTTCTCCCGATCTCTCCCCGGGGCTTCTTCCGATCTCTCCCCAGGGATTCTCCCGATCTCTCCACCGAGGTTCTCCTGATCTCTCCCCAGGGATTCTCCCGATCTCTCCACCGAGGTTCTCCCGATCTCTCCCCGGGGCTTCTTCCGATCTCTCCCCAGGGTTCTCCCGATCTCTCCCCAGGGATTCTCCTGATCTCTCCCCGGGGATTCTCCCGATCTCCCCCCTGGATTCTCCCGATCTCTCCCCGGGGCTTCTTCAGATCTCCCCCAGGGTTCTCCCGATCTCTCCCCGGGGATTCTCCCGATCTCTCCCCGGGGATTCTCCCGATCTCTCCCGGGGGTTCTTCCGATCTCTCCCTGGGTTCTCCCGATCTCTCCCCGGGGATTCTCCCGCTCTCTCCCCGGGGATTCTCCCGATCTCTCCCCGGGGGTTCTTCCGATCTCTCCCCGGGTTCTCCCGATCTCTCCCCGGGGGTTCTCCCGATCTCTCCCCAGGGATTCTCCCGATCTCTCCCCTGGATTCTCCCGATCTCTCCCTGGGTTCTCCCGATCTCCTCCCAGGGGTTCTCCCGATCTCCCCCCGGGGGTTCTCCTGATCTCTCCCTGGATTCTCCTGATCTCCCCCCTGGATTCTCCCGCTCTCTCCCCGGGTTCTCCCGATCTCTTCCCGGGGATTCTCCCGATCTCTCCCTTGGTTCTCCCGATCTCTCCCCGGGGGTTCTCCTGATCTCTCCCTGGGTTCTCCCGATCTCTCCCCGGGGATTCACCCGATCTCTCCCCGGGGATTCTCCCGATCTCTCCCCGGGGGTTTTCCTGATCTCTTTGCGGGGATTCTCCCGATCTCTCCCCGGGGGTTCTCCCGATCTCTCCCTGGGTTCTCCCGATCTCTCCCCGGGGATTCTCCCGATCTCTCCCTGGGTTCTCCCGATCTCTCTCTGGGGATTCTCCTGATCTCTCACCGGGGATTCTCCCGATCTCTCCCCGGGGGTTCTCCCGATCTCTCCCTGGGTTCTCCCGATCTCTCCCCGGGGATTCTCCCGATCTCTCCCCGGGGGTTCTCCCGATCTCTCCCCGGATTCTCCCAATCTCCCCCCCCCGGGTTCTCCCGATCTCTCCCCAGGGATTCTCCCGATCTCTCCCCAGGGATTCTCCCGATCTCCCCCTGGGTTCTCCCGATCTCTCCCCAGGGATTCTCCCGATCTCTCCATCGAGGTTCTCCCGATCTCTCCCCGGGGATTCTCCCGATCTCTCCACCGAGGTTCTCCCGATCTCTCCCCAGGGTTCTCCCGATTTCTCCCCGGGGATTCTCCGGATCTCTCCACCGAGGTTCTCCCGATCTCTCCCCAGGGATTCTCCCGATCTCTCCACCGAGGTTCTCCCGATCTCTCCCCAGGGTTCTCCCGATCTCTCCCCAGGGATTCTCCCGATCTCTCCATCGAGGTTAACCCGATCTCTCCCCAGGGATTCTCCCGATCTCTCCACCGAGGTTCTCCTGATCTCTCCCCAGGGATTCTCCCGATCTCTCCACCGAGGTTCTCCCGATCTCTCCCCGGGGCTTCTTCCGATCTCTCCCCAGGGATTCTCCCGATCTCTCCACCGAGGTTCTCCTGATCTCTCCCCAGGGATTCTCCCGATCTCTCCACCGAGGTTCTCCCGATCTCTCCCCGGGGCTTCTTCCGATCTCTCCCCAGGGTTCTCCCGATCTCTCCCCAGGGATTCTCCTGATCTCTCCCCGGGGATTCTCCCGATCTCCCCCCTGGATTCTCCCGATCTCTCCCCGGGGCTTCTTCAGATCTCCCCCAGGGTTCTCCCGATCTCTCCCCGGGGATTCTCCCGATCTCTCCCCGGGGATTCTCCCGATCTCTCCCGGGGGTTCTTCCGATCTCTCCCTGGGTTCTCCCGATCTCTCCCCGGGGATACTCCCGATCTCTCCCCGGGGGTTCTTCCAATCTCTCCCTGGGTTCTCCCGATCTCTCCCCGGGGATTCTCCCGATCTCTCCCCGGGGGTTCTTCCGATCTCTCCCCGGGTTCTCCCGATCTCTCCCCGGGGGTTCTCCCGATCTCTCCCCAGGGATTCTCCCGATCTCTCCCCTGGATTCTCCCGATCTCTCCCCGGGGATTCTCCCGATCTCTCCCCTGGATTCTCCCGATCTCTCCCCGGGGATTCTCCCGATCTCTCCCCTTGGATTCTCCCGATCTCTCCATCGAGGTCCTCCCGATCTCTCCCCGGGGATTCTCCCGATCTCTCCACCGAGGTTCTCCCGATCTCTCCCCAGGGTTCTCCCGATTTCTCCCCGGGGATTCTCCCGATCTCTCCACCGAGGTTCTCCCGATCTCTCCCCAGGGATTCTCCCGATCTCTCCACCGAGGTTCTCCCGATCTCTCCCCAGGGATTCTCCCGATCTCTCCATCGAGGTTCTCCCGATCTCTCCCCGGGGATTCTCCCGATCTCTCCACCGAGGTTCTCCCGATCTCTCCCCAGGGATTCTCCCGATCTCTCCACCGAGGTTCTCCCGATCTCTCCCCAGGGATTCTCCCGATCTCTCCCCAGGGATTCTCCCGATCTCTCCATCGAGGTTCTCCCGATCTCTCCCCAGGGATTCTCCCGATCTCTCCACCGAGGTTCTCCTGATCTCTCCCCAGGGATTCTCCCGATCTCTCCACCGAGGTTCTCCCGATCTCTCCCCGGGGCTTCTTCCGATCTCTCCCCAGGGATTCTCCCGATCTCTCCACCGAGGTTCTCCTGATCTCTCCCCAGGGATTCTCCCGATCTCTCCACCGAGGTTCTCCCGATCTCTCCCCGGGGCTTCTTCCGATCTCTCCCCAGGGTTCTCCCGATCTCTCCCCAGGGATTCTCCTGATCTCTCCCCGGGGATTCTCCCGATCTCCCCCCTGGATTCTCCCGATCTCTCCCCGGGGCTTCTTCAGATCTCCCCCAGGGTTCTCCCGATCTCTCCCCGGGGATTCTCCCGATCTCTCCCCGGGGATTCTCCCGATCTCTCCCGGGGGTTCTTCCGATCTCTCCCTTGGTTCTCCCGATCTCTCCCCGGGGATTCTCCCGATCTCTCCCCGGGGGTTCTTCCCATCTCTCCCTGGGTTCTCCCGATCTCTCCCCGGGGATTCTCCCGATCTCTCCCCGGGGGTTCTTCCGATCTCTCCCCGGGTTCTCCCGATCTCTCCCCGGGGGTTCTCCCGATCTCTCCCCAGGGATTCTCCCGATCTCTCCCCTGGATTCTCCCGATCTCTCCCCGGGGATTCTCCCGATCTCTCCCCTGGATTCTCCCGATCTCTCCCCGGGGATTCTCCCGATCTCTCCCCAGGGATTCTCCCGATCTCTCCATCGAGGTCCTCCCGATCTCTCCCCGGGGATTCTCCCGATCTCTCCACCGAGGTTCTCCCGATCTCTCCCCAGGGTTCTCCCGATTTCTCCCCGGGGATTCTCCCGATCTCTCCACCGAGGTTCTCCCGATCTCTCCCCAGGGATTCTCCCGATCTCTCCACCGAGGTTCTCCCGATCTCTCCCCAGGGATTCTCCCGATCTCTCCATCGAGGTTCTCCCGATCTCTCCCCGGGGATTCTCCCGATCTCTCCACCGAGGTTCTCCCGATCTCTCCCCAGGGATTCTCCCGATCTCTCCACCGAGGTTCTCCCGATCTCTCCCCAGGGATTCTCCCGATCTCTCCACCGAGGTTCTCCCGATCTCTCCCCGGGGCTTCTTCCGATCTCTCCCCAGGGTTCTCCCGATCTCTCCCCAGGGATTCTCCCGATCTCCCCTCTGGATTCTCCCGATCTCTCCCCGGGGGTTCTCCCGATCTCTCCCCGGGGGTTCTCCCGATCTCCCCCCCGGGATTCTCTCGATCTCTCTCTGGATTCTCCCGATCTCTCCCCGGGTTCTCCCAATCTCTCTCCGGGTTCTCCCGATCTCCCCCCCTAGATTCTCCCGATCTCCCCCCCTGGGTTCTCCCAATCTCTCCCTGGATTCTCCCGATCTCTCCCCGGGGGTTCTCCTGATCTCCCCCTGGGTTCTCCCAATCTCTCCCCGGGGGTTCTCCTGATCTCCCCCTGGGTTCTCCCAATCTCTCCCTGGGATCTCCCAATCTCCCCCCAGGGATTCTGCCGATCTCTCCCCGGGTTCTCCTGATCTCTCCCCGGGTTCTCCTGATCTCTCCCCGGGGGTTCTCCCGATCTCCCCCCAGGGGTTCTCCCGATCTCCCCCCGGGGGTTCTCCTGATCTCTCCCTGGATTCTCCTGATCTCCCCCCTGGATTCTCCCGCTCTCCCCCCTGGATTCTCCCGATCTCTCCCTGGGTTCTCCCGATCTCCCCCCAGGGGTTCTCCCGATCTCCCCCCGGGGGTTCTCCTGATCTCTCCCTGGATTCTCCTGATCTCCCCCCTGGATTCTCCCGCTCTCTCCCCGGGTTCTCCCGATCTCTTCCCGGGGATTCTCCCGATCTCTCCCTGGGTTCTCCCGATCTCTCCCCGGGGGTTCTCCTGATCTCTCCCTGGGTTCTCCCGATCTCTCCCCGGGGATTCACCCGATCTCTCCCCGGGGATTCTCCCGATCTCTCCCCGGGGGTTTTCCTGATCTCTCCCCAGGGATTCTCCCGATCTCTCCACCGAGGTTCTCCCGATCTCTCCCCGGGGCTTCTTCCGATCTCTCCCCAGGGTTCTCCCGATCTCTCCCCAGGGATTCTCCTGATCTCTCCCCGGGGATTCTCCCGATCTCCCCCCTGGATTCTCCCGATCTCTCCCCGGGGCTTCTTCAGATCTCCCCCAGGGTTCTCCCGATCTCTCCCCGGGGATTCTCCCGATCTCTCCCCGGGGATTCTCCCGATCTCTCCCGGGGGTTCTTCCGATCTCTCCCTTGGTTCTCCCGATCTCTCCCCGGGGATTCTCCCGATCTCTCCCCGGGGGTTCTTCCCATCTCTCCCTGGGTTCTCCCGATCTCTCCCCGGGGATTCTCCCGATCTCTCCCCGGGGGTTCTTCCGATCTCTCCCCGGGTTCTCCCGATCTCTCCCCGGGGGTTCTCCCGATCTCTCCCCAGGGATTCTCCCGATCTCTCCCCTGGATTCTCCCGATCTCTCCCCGGGGATTCTCCCGATCTCTCCCCTGGATTCTCCCGATCTCTCCCCGGGGATTCTCCCGATCTCTCCCCGGGGATTCTCCCGATCTCTCCACCGAGGTTCTCCCGATCTCTCCCCAGGGTTCTCCCGATTTCTCCCCGGGGATTCTCCCGATCTCTCCACCGAGGTTCTCCCGATCTCTCCCCAGGGATTCTCCCGATCTCTCCACCGAGGTTCTCCCGATCTCTCCCCATGGATTCTCCCGATCTCTCCATCGAGGTTCTCCCGATCTCTCCCCGGGGATTCTCCCGATTTCTCCACCGAGGTTCTCCCGATCTCTCCCCAGGGATTCTCCCGATCTCTCCACCGAGGTTCTCCCGATCTCTCCCCAGGGATTCTCCCGATCTCTCCACCGAGGTTCTCCCGATCTCTCCCCGGGGCTTCTTCCGATCTCTCCCCAGGGTTCTCCCGATCTCTCCCCAGGGTTCTCCCGATCTCTCCCCAGGGATTCTCCCGATCTCCCCTCTGGATTCTCCCGATCTCTCCCCGGGGGTTCTCCCGATCTCTCCCCGGGGGTTCTCCCGATCTCCCCCCCGGGATTATCTCGATCTCTCTCTGGATTCTCCCGATCTCTCCCCGGGTTCTCCCAATCTCTCCCCGGGTTCTCCCGATCTCCCCCCCTAGATTCTCCCGATCTCCCCCCCTGGGTTCTCCCAATCTCTCCCTGGATTCTCCCGATCTCTCCCCGGGGGTTCTCCTGATCTCCCCCTGGGTTCTCCCAATCTCTCCCCGGGGGTTCTCCTGATCTCCCCCTGGGTTCTCCCAATCTCTCCCTGGGATCTCCCAATCTCCCCCCAGGGATTCTGCCGATCTCTCCCCGGGTTCTCCTGATCTCTCCCCGGGTTCTCCTGATCTCTCCCCGGGGGTTCTCCCGATCTCCCCCCAGGGGTTCTCCCGATCTCCCCCCGGGGGTTCTCCTGATCTCTCCCTGGATTCTCCTGATCTCCCCCCTGGATTCTCCCGCTCTCCCCCCTGGATTCTCCCGATCTCTCCCTGGGTTCTCCCGATCTCCCCCCAGGGGTTCTCCCGATCTCCCCCCGGGGGTTCTCCTGATCTCTCCCTGGATTCTCCTGATCTCCCCCCTGGATTCTCCCGCTCTCTCCCCGGGTTCTCCCGATCTCTTCCCGGGGATTCTCCCGATCTCTCCCTGGGTTCTCCCGATCTCTCCCCGGGGGTTCTCCTGATCTCTCCCTGGGTTCTCCCGATCTCTCCCCGGGGATTCACCCGATCTCTCCCCGGGGATTCTCCCGATCTCTCCCCGGGGGTTTTCCTGATCTCTTTGCGGGGATTCTCCCGATCTCTCCCCGGGGGTTCTCCCAATCTCTCCCTGGGTTCTCCCGATCTCTCCCCGGGGATTCTCCCGATCTCTCCCCGGGGGTTCTCCCGATCACTCCCCGGGTTCTCCCGATCTCTCCCCGGGGATTCTCCCGATCTCTCCCCGGGGGTTCTCCCGATCTCTCCCCGGATTCTCCCAATCTCCCCCCCCGGGTTCTCCCGATCTCTCCCCAGGGATTCTCCCGATCTCTCCCCAGGGATTCTCCCGATATCCCCCTGGGTTCTCCCGATATCTCCCCAGGGATTCTCCCGATCTCTCCATCGAGGTTCTCCCGATCTCTCCCCGGGGATTCTCCCGATCTCTCCACCGAGGTTCTCCCGATCTCTCCCCAGGGTTCTCCCGATTTCTGCCCGGGGATTCTCCGGATCTCTCCACCGAGGTTCTCCCGATCTCTCCCCAGGGATTCTCCCGATCTCTCCACCGAGGTTCTCCCGATCTCTCCCCAGGGATTCTCCCGATCTCTCCATCGAGGTTCTCCCGATCTCTCCCTGGGTTCTCCTGATCTCTCCCTGGGTTCTCCCGATCTCTTCCCGGGGATTCTCCCGATCTCTCCCTGGGTTCTCCTGATCTCTCCCTGGGTTCTCCCGATCTCTCCCCGGGGATTCACCCGATCTCTCCCCGGGGATTCTCCCGATCTCTCCCCGGGGGTTCTCCCGATCTCTCCCTGGGTTCTCCCGATCTCTCCCCGGGGATTCTCCCGATCTCTCCCTGGGTTCTCCCGATCTCTCTCTGGGGATTCTCCTGATCTCTCACCGGGGATTCTCCCGATCTCTCCCCGGGGGTTCTCCCGATCTCTCCCCGGATTCTCCCGATCTCTCCCCGGGGATTCTCCCGATCTCTCCCCGGGGGTTCTCCCGATCTCTCCCCGGATTCTCCCAATCTCCCCCCCCGGGTTCTCCCGATCTCTCCCCAGGGATTCTCCCGATCTCTCCCCAGGGATTCTCCTGATATCCCCCTGGGTTCTCCCGATCTCTCCCCAGGGATTCTCCCGATCTCTCCATCGAGGTTCTCCCGATCTCTCCCCGGGGATTCTCCCGATCTCTCCACCGAGGTTCTCCCGATCTCTCCCCAGGGTTCTCCCGATTTCTCCCCGGGGATTCTCCGGATCTCTCCACCGAGGTTCTCCCGATCTCTCCCCAGGGATTCTCCCGATCTCTCCACCGAGGTTCTCCCGATCTCTCCCCAGGGATTCTCCCGATCTCTCCATCGAGGTTCTCCCGATCTCTCCCCAGGGTTTCTACCGATCTCTCCACCGAGGTTCTCCTGATCTCTCCCCAGGGATTCTCCCGATCTCTCCACCGAGGTTCTCCCGATCTCTCCCCGGGGCTTCTTCCGATCTCTCCCCAGGGTTCTCCCGATCTCTCCCCAGGGATTCTCCCGATCTCTCCCCGGGGATTCTCCCGATCTCCCCCCTGGATTCTCCCGATCTCTCCCCGGGGCTTCTTCCGATCTCCCCCAGGGTTCTCCCGATCTCTCCCCGGGGATTCTCCCGATCTCTCCCCGGGGATTCTCCCGATCTCTCCCCGGGGGTTCTTCCGATCTCTCCCTGGGTTCTCCCGATCTCTCCCCGGGGATTCTCCCGATCTCTCCCCGGGGGTTCTTCCGATCTCTCCCCGGGTTCTCCCGATCTCTCCCCGGGGGTTCTCCCGATCTCTCCCCAGGGATTCTTCCGATATCTCCCCTGGATTCTCCCGATCTCTCCCTGGGGATTCTCCCGATCTCTCCCCTGGATTCTCCCGATCTCTCCCCGGGGATTCTCCCGATCTCTCCCCAGGGATTCTCCCGATCTCTCCATCGAGGTCCTCCCGATCTCTCCCCGGGGATTCTCCCGATCTCTCCACCGAGGTTCTCCCGATCTCTCCCCAGGGTTCTCCCGATTTCTCCCCGGGGATTCTCCCGATCTCTCCACCGAGGTTCTCCCGATCTCTCCCCAGGGATTCTCCCGATCTCTCCATCGAGGTTCTCCCGATCTCTCCCCGGGGATTCTCCCGATCTCTCCACCGAGGTTCTCCCGATCTCTCCCCAGGGATTCTCCCGATCTCTCCACCGAGGTTCTCCCGATCTCTCCCCGGGGCTTCTTCCAATCTCTCCCCAGGGTTCTCCCGATCTCTCCCCAGGGATTCTCCCGATCTCTCCCCGGGGATTCTCCCGATCTCCCCCCTGGATTCTCCCGATCTCTCCCCGGGGGTTCTCCCGATCTCTCCCCGGAGGTTCTCCCGATCTCCCCCCAGGGATTCTCTCGATCTCTCTCTGGATTCTCCCGATCTCTCCCCGGGTTCTCCCAATCTCTCCCCGGGTTCTCCCGATCTCCCCCCCTAGATTCTCCCGATCTCCCCCCCTGGGTTCTCCGAATCTCTCCCTGGATTCTCCCGATCTCTCCCCGGGGGTTCTCCTGATCTCCCCCTGGGTCCTCCCAATCTCTCCCCGGGTTCTCCTGATCTCTCCCTGGGTTCTCCCAATCTCCCCCCAGGGATTCTGCCGATCTCTCCCCGGGTTCTCCTGATCTCTCCCCGGGTTCTCTTGATCTCTCCCTGGATTCTCCCGATCTCCCCCCTGGATTCTCCCGATCTCCCCCCGGGGGTTCTCCTGATCTCTCCCTGGATTCTCCTGATCTCCCCCCTGGATTCTCCCGCTCTCTCCCCGGGTTCTCCCGATCTCTCCCTGGGTTCTCCTGATCTCTCCCTGGGTTCTCCCGATCTCTTCCCGGGGATTCTCCCGATCTCTCCCTGGGTTCTCCCGATCTCTCCCCGGGGGTTCTCCTGATCTCTCCCTGGGTTCTCCCGATCTCTCCCCGGGGATTCACCCGATCTCTCCCCGGGGATTCTCCCGATCTCTCCCCGGGGGTTTTCCTGATCTCTTTGCGGGGATTCTCCCGATCTCTCCCCGGGGGTTCTCCCGATCTCTCCCTGGGTTCTCCCGATCTCTCCCCGGGGATTCTCCCGATCTCTCCCTGGGTTCTCCCGATCTCTCTCTGGGGATTCTCCTGATCTCTCACCGCGGATTCTCCCGATCTCTCCCCGGGGGTTCTCCCGATCACTCCCCGGGTTCTCCCGATCTCTCCCCGGGGATTCTCCCGATCTCTCCCCGGGGGTTCTCCCGATCTCTCCCCGGATTCTCCCAATCTCCCCCACCGGGTTCTCCCGATCACTCCCCAGGGATTCTCCCGATCTCTCCCCAGGGATTCTCCCGATATCCCCCTGGGTTCTCCCGATCTCTCCCCAGGGATTCTCCCGATCTCTCCATCGAGGTTCTCCCGATCTCTCCCCGGGGATTCTCCCGATCTCTCCACCGAGGTTCTCCCGATCTCTCCCCAGGGTTCTCCCGATTTCTCCCCGGGGATTCTCCGGATCTCTCCACCGAGGTTCTCCCGATCTCTCCCCAGGGATTCTCCCGATCTCTCCACCGAGGTTCTCCCGATCTCCCCCTGGGTTCTCCCGATCTCTCCCCAGGGATTCTCCCGATCTCTCCATCGAGGTTCTCCCGATCTCTCCCCAGGGATTCTCCCGATCTCTCCACCGAGGTTCTCCTGATCTCTCCCCAAGGATTCTCCCGATCTCTCCACCGAGGTTCTCCCGATCTCTCCCCGGGGCTTCTTCCGATCTCTCCCCAGGGTTCTCCCGATCTCTCCCCAGGGATTCTCCCGATCTCTCCCCGGGGCTTCTTCCGATCTCCCCCAGGGTTCTCCCGATCTCTCCCCGGGGTTTCTCCCGATCTCTCCCCGGGGATTCTCCCGATCTCTCCCAGGGGGTTCTTCCGATCTCTCCCTGGGTTCTCCCGATCTCTCCCCGGGGATTCTCCCGATCTCTCCCCGGGGGTTCTTCCGATCTCTCCCCGGGTTCTCCCGATCTCTCCCCGGGGGTTCTCCCGATCTCTCCCCAGGGATTCTCCCGATCTCTCCCCTGGATTCTCCCGATCTCTCCCCTGGATTCTCCCGATCTCTCCCCGGGGATTCTCCCGATCTCCCCCTGGGTTCTCCCGATCTCTCCCCAGGTATTCTCCCGATCTCTCCATCGAGGTCCTCCCGATCTCTCCCCGGGGATTCTCCTGATCTCTCCACCGAGGTTCTCCCGATCTCTCCCCAGGGTTCTCCCAATTTCTCCCCGGGGATTCTCCCGATCTCTCCACCGAGGTTCTCCCGATCTCTCCCCAGGGATTCTCCCGATCTCTCCACCGAGGTTCTCCCGATCTCTCCCCAGGGATTCTCCCGATCTCTCCACCGAGGTTCTCCCGATCTCTCCCCGGGGCTTCTTCCGATCTCTCCCCAGGGTTCTCCCGATCTCTCCCCAGGGATTCTCCCGATCTCTCCCCGGGGATTCTCCCGATCTCCCCCCTGGATTCTCCCGATCTCTCCCCTGGATTCTCCCGATCTCTCCCCGGGGATTCTCCCGATCTCTCCCCAGGGATTCTCCCGATCTCTCCATCGAGGTCCTCCCGATCTCTCCCCGGGGATTCTCCCGATCTCTCCACCGAGGTTCTCCCGATCTCTCCCCAGGGTTCTCCCGATTTCTCCCCGGGGATTCTCCCGATCTCTCCACCGAGGTTCTCCCGATCTCTCCCCAGGGATTCTCCCGATCTCTCCATCGAGGTGCTCCCGATCTCTCCCCGGGGATTCTCCCGATCTCTCCACCGAGGTTCTCCCGATCTCTCCCCAGGGATTCTCCCGATCTCTCCACCGAGGTTCTCCCGATCTCTCCCCGGGGCTTCTTCCGATCTCTCCCCAGGGTTCTCCCGATCTCTCCCCAGGGATTCTCCCGATCTCTCCCCGGGGATTCTCCCGATCTCCCCCCTGGATTCTCCCGATCTCTCCCCGGGGGTTCTCCCGATCTCTCCCCGGGGGTTCTCCCGATCTCCCCCCCGGGATTCTCTCGATCTCTCTCTGGATTCTCCCGATCTCTCCCCGGGTTCTCCCAATCTCTCCCCGGGTTCTCCCGATCTCCCCCCCTAGATTCTCCCGATCTCCCCCCCTGGGTTCTCCGAATCTCTCCCTGGATTCTCCCGATCTCTCCCCGGGGGTTCTCCTGATCTCCCCCTGGGTTCTCCCAATCTCTCCCTGGGTTCTCCTGATCTCTCCCTGGGTTCTCCCAATCTCCCCCCAGGGATTCTGCCGATCTCTCCCCGGGTTCTCCTGATCTCTCCCCGGGTTCTCCTGATCTCTCCCTGGATTCTCCCGATCTCCCCCCTGGATTCTCCCGATCTCCCCCCCTGGGTTCTCCCGATCTCTCCCCGGGGGTTCTCCCGATCTCCCCCCAGGGGTTCTCCCGATCTCCCCCCGGGGGTTCTCCTGATCTCTCCCTGGATTCTCCTGATCTCCCCCCTGGATTCTCCCGCTCTCTCCCCGGGTTCTCCCGATCTCTCCCTGGGTTCTCCTGATCTCTCCCTGGGTTCTCCCGATCTCTTCCCGGGGATTCTCCCGATCTCTCCCTGGGTTCTCCCGATCTCTCCCCGGGGGTTCTCCTGATCTCTCCCTGGGTTCTCCCGATCTCTCCCCGGGGATTCACCCGATCTCTCCCTGGGGATTCTCCCGATCTCTCCCCGGGGGTTTTCCTGATCTCTTTGCGGGGATTCTCCCGATCTCTCCCCGGGGGTTCTCCCGATCTCTCCCTGGGTTCTCCCGATCTCTCCCCGGGGATTCTCCCGATCTCTCCCTGGGTTCTCCCGATCTCTCTCTGGGGATTCTCCTGATCTCTCACCGGGGATTCTCCCGATCTCTCCCCGGGGGTTCTCCCGATCACTCCCCGGGTTCTCCCGATCTCTCCCCGGGGATTCTCCCGATCTCTCCCCGGGGGTTCTCCCGATCTCTCCCCGGATTCTCCCAATCTCCCCCCCCGGGTTCTCCCGATCTCTCCCCAGGGATTCTCCCGATCTCTCCCCAGGGATTCTCCCGATATCCCCCTGGGTTCTCCCGATCTCTCCCCAGGGATTCTCCCGATCTCTCCATCGAGGTTCTCCCGATCTCTCCCCGGGGATTCTCCCGATCTCTCCACCGAGGTTCTCCCGATCTCTCCCCAGGGTTCTCCCGATTTCTCCCCGGGGATTCTCCGGATCTCTCCACCGACGTTCACCCGATCTCTCCCCAGGGATTCTCCCGATCTCTCCACCGAGGTTCTCCCGATCTCCCCCTGGGTTCTCCCGATCTCTCCCCAGGGATTCTCCCGATCTCTCCATCGAGGTTCTCCCGATCTCTCCCCAGGGATTCTCCCGATCTCTCCACCGAGGTTCTCCTGATCTCTCCCCAGGGATTCTCCCGATCTCTCCACCGAGGTTCTCCCGATCTCTCCCCGAGGCTTCTTCCGATCTCTCCCCAGGGTTCTCCCGATCTCTCCCCAGGGATTCTCCCGATCTCTCCCCGGGGATTCTCCCGATCTCCCCCCTGGATTCTCCCGATCTCTCCCCGGGGCTTCTTCCGATCTCCCCCAGGGTTCTCCCGATCTCTCCCCGGGGATTCTCCCGATCTCTCCCCGGGGATTCTCCCGATCTCTCCCCGGGGGTTCTTCCGATCTCTCCCTGGGTTCTCCCGATCTCTCCCCGGGGATTCTCCCGATCTCTCCCCGGGGGTTCTTCCGATCTCTCCCCGGGTTCTCCCGATCTCTCCCCGGGGGTTCTCCCGATCTCTCCCCAGGGATTCTCCCGATCTCTCCCCTGGATTCTCCCGATCTCTCCCCGGGGATTCTCCCGATCTCTCCCCTGGATTCTCCCGATCTCTCCCCGGGGATTCTCCCGATCTCCCCCTGGGTTCTCCCGATCTCTCCCCAGGGATTCTCCCGATCTCTCCATCGAGGTCCTCCCGATCTCTCCCCGGGGATTCTCCCGATCTCTCCACCGAGGTTCTCCCGATCTCTCCCCAGGGTTCTCCCGATTTCTCCCCGGGGATTCTCCCGATCTCTCCACCGAGGTTCTCCCGATCTCTCCCCAGGGATTCTCCCGATCTCTCCACCGAGGTTCTCCCGATCTCTCCCCGGGGCTTCTTCCGATCTCTCCCCAGGGTTCTCCCGATCTCTCCCCAGGGATTCTCCCGATCTCTCCCCGGGGATTCTCCCGATCTCCCCCCTGGATTCTCCCGATCTCTCCCCGGGGCTTCTTCCGATCTCCCCCAGGGTTCTCCCGATCTCTCCCCGGGGATTCTCCCGATCTCTCCCCGGGGATTCTCCCGATCTCTCCCCGGGGGTTCTTCCGATCTCTCCCTGGGTTCTCCCGATCTCTCCCCGGGGATTCTCCCGATCTCTCCCCGGGGGTTCTTCCGATCTCTCCCCGGGTTCTCCCGATCTCTCCCCGGGGGTTCTCCCGATCTCTCCCCAGGGATTCTCCCGATCTCTCCCCGGGGATTCTCCCGATCTCTCCCCTGGATTCTCCCGATCTCTCCCCGGGGATTCTCCCGATCTCTCCCCAGGGATTCTCCCGATCTCTCCACCGAGGTTCTCCCGATCTCTCCCCAGGGATTCTCCCGATCTCTCCACCGAGGTTCTCCCGATCTCTCCCCAGGGATTCTCCCGATCTCCCCCTGGGTTCTCCCGGTCTCTCCCCAGGGATTCTCCCGATCTCTCCCCAGGGATTCTCCCGATCTCTCCCCAGGGATTCTCCCGATCTCTCCCCGGGGGTTCTCCCGATCTCTCCATCGAGGTTCTCCCGATCTCTCCCTGGGGATTCTCCCGATCTCTCCACCGAGGTTCTCCCGATCTCTCCCCAGGGTTCTCCCGATTTCTCCCCGGGGATTCTCCCGATCTCTCCACCGAGGTTCTCCCGATCTCTCCCCAGGGATTCTCCCGATCTCTCCACCGAGGTTCTCCCGATCTCTCCCCAGGGATTCTCCCGATCTCTCCATCGAGGTTCTCCCGATCTCTCCCCGGGGATTCTCCCGATCTCTCCACCGAGGTTCTCCCGATCTCTCCCCGGGGCTTCTTCCAATCTCTCCCCAGGGTTCTCCCGATCTCTCCCCAGGGATTCTCCCGATCTCTCCCCGGGGATTGTCCCGATCCCCCCCCTGTATTCTCCCGATCTCTCCCCGGGGCTTCTTCCGATCTCCCCCAGGGTTCTCCCGATCTCTCCCCGGGGATTCTCCCGATCTCTCCCCGGGGATTCTCCCGATCTCTCCCCGGGGGTTCTTCCGATCTCTCCCTGGGTTCTCCCGATCTCTCCCCAGGGATTCTCCCGATCTCTCCCCGGGGGTTCTTCCGATCTCTCCCTGGGTTCTCCCGATCTCTCCCCGGGGATTCTCCCGATCTCTCCCCGGGGGTTCTTCCGATCTCTCCCCGGGTTCTCCCGATCTCTCCCCGGGGGTTCTCCCGATCTCTCCCCAGGGATTCTCCCGATCTCTCCCCTGGATTCTCCCGATCTCTCCCCGGGGATTCTCCCGATCTCTCCCCAGGGATTCTCCCGATCTCTCCACCGAGGTTCTCCCGATCTCTCCCCAGGGATTCTCCCGATCTCTCCACCGAGGTTCTCCTGATCTCTCCCCAGGGATTCTCCCGATCTCTCCCCGGGTTCTCCCGATCTCTCCACCGAGGTTCTCCTGATCTCTCCCCAGGGATTCTCCCGATCTCTCCACCGAGGTTCTCCCGATCTCTCCCCAGGGATTCTCCCGATCTCTCCACTGAGTTTCTCCTGATCTCTCCCCGGGGATTCTCCCGATCTCTCCCCGGGGATTCTCCCGATCTCTCCCCGGGTTCTCTGATCTCCCCCCCACCCCCCACACCTCCAGGGATTCTCCCAACCTCTCCCTGGGTTCTCTGATCTCCCCCCCCCACCCTCGAGGTCCTCCCGATCTCCCCCCGTGGTTGTCCGATCTTCCGCACGCAGCAGTGTGATAATGCCCAGATAATCTGTTTTAGTGACAGTGGTTGAGGGATAATAGATCTGGTGGTATGTTGCTGCACATCAGAGTGAAATGATGCCTTTCCTGATCAAACTATTTCTTGTCTGAACTTTGAAAATGATGGAGTTCTGTCTTCTTGTGATAAGTTATACACATCATTATTCTCGTGGTGCTGAAGGGCTTTAACTCCTGTATTGGATCATCATTTATGAAATTGTTGATGGTGTTCCAGCCCTGCCTCTTAGTGACGTGGCTACAAATTGTATGTATATAAAATAACTTCTACATCAGAATTATTCTTTAAAACTGTCAGAAATCAAATCAAGATCTTGACTGATAGCTGGGAATAACTGGAAGCACGTTTAAAATTTGGCACGTCTTATAGATAATGAATCAGGCAGTCTCCAGTGCGCTGGAGTAATTGGTGGAATATTATGTTCACTGTGGGGGAGGCCTGTAATTAATTTTGGATGTTTAAATGTATCAAAAATGTAATCATTTTTGCCTTTGTGTAAATGTTACTTTCCTTTAATGCTTTAAACCACACTGCCATTTCAGTTTACATAAAATTAACAGCATCATTGAATAGATGTTCATTTTTTGTTTATCTCATCAAACACTGTCATGTATCATAGAATCATTCAGCACAGAAGGAGGCCATTCGGCCCATTGTGCCTGTGCCGGCTCTTTGAAAGAACTATCCAATTAGTCCCACTCCCCTGCTCTTACCCCATAACCCTGCAATGTTTTCCTTTTGAAGTATTTATCCAATTCCTTTTTGAAAGTTACGATTGAATCTGCTTCCACCACCCTGTCAGGCAGTGCATTCCAGATCATAACAAGTCTCTGCATAAAAAAAGTTCTCCTCATCTCCCCCCTAGTTCTTTTGCTGATTACCTTAATCCTGTGTCCTCTGGTTACCGACCCTTGTAGTTTAAAGAAGTCAACAGTTCTGAAAGTACACAATGTGACACTAATACTTAACAGGCTTGTCTGAATTTCCTCTCCCCACTATCATAATGGAAGCATTAACCCATTTAGCAGACAAAGGAATTTCAGGTGAACGTGTTTGTGCACCACTATCCCATATCTGATACCTGTGTATTGATTTCCATTAGAAATGGAAATTGGGCTGTTTCCAGAATGAACACTGATCTGCAGCACCAATTTTACATCCAAGCAGCAAGATGAAAACCTACCCCAGTGTTTTGTCTTACTGCTCTGTTTTTGAGTAGAATGGGTCTCCATTCTCTGATGTTTAGAAGAATGAGAGGTGATCTCATTGAAACATATAAGGTTCTGAGAGGGCTTGACAGGGTAGATGCTGAGAGGCTGTTTCCCCTGGCTGGAGACTCTAGAACTAGGGGGCATAGTCTCAGGATAAGAGGTTGGCCATTTAGGACTGAGATTAGGAGAAATTTTTTCACTCAGAGGGTTGTGAATCTTTGGAATTCTCTACTCCAGAGGGCTGTGGATGCTCAGTCATTGAGTATGTTCAAGGCTGAGATAGATAGATTTTTGGACTCGAGGGAATCAAGGGATATGGGGATTGGGCGGGAAAGTGGAGTTGAGGTCAAAGATCAGCTATGATCTTATTGAATGGCAGAGCAGGCTCGAGGGGCTGGATGGCCTACTCCTGCTCCTATTTCTTATGTTCTTGTATCAACACATTTGAAACATATGGTGGTTTGAGCAGAAGTGAGAATTTTAAGTTAGTTGATATTTCAGGCTTTGATTTGGCTTTGAGCGTTCTGAAATTGAGATCATCAAGATCAGGCCCTAAAGTTTGAATGTTAATAACTCATCAATATTCTTGATCTTCGCTCCAGGTCAACCCATTCTATATGGTTACACAGTAGTTTTATCTCCAACAAATAGCAAAGATGATGCACACACTATAACCACCAGGAATTAGATTAATGTACCAATGACTTGAGTCTGTACCTTCCACTAAATACCAGCAATTGGGCCCACGTGCCATTTCCACAGAGTGACCTCCCCTGATCCCCACTGGACTACAAAGCACAAACAAAACTTACTGGCATGAAGCCGCATTACCTTCACTTCCCCCCTCCCCTCTCCTCCCCCCACCCATTCACTGGACCAACAAGTATTAGAATATTAGAGTGGAAAGACGTGTCATTAATCTGACTGGCTAAAATCTACCTCCATTGGATCACTGGATATTGGATGGAGACACTGCTACCAAGAGTGCTTTAATTGGCCCGGTAGACATGTGTGATTTGGATTTACATTATGCTGGTGCCCGGAATCAATCAGCTGATTTAAAGCCTATCCGTAATTTTGTGGTGTGATTTTATAGGCACCAGAAGCCTTGAAGTTCTCCACCTAAATGGCCATTTTTCACACGTGAGCCCAGATTCTAAGACTGCAGCCATTTGACCATGGGGGACATACAACCAAGGCCATTCCTGTCCTCAGCTGACGTCCACACATAGGTAGTTTCCTCCATCGGAACTCAACAGTCTCGGGAGTGAGATTCCAGGTTGATCTGTTTTTTTTCTCCTCCCCTCCCCTTTTCCCCTCACCAAGGCCAATTGTAGTGTAACCCCATCTGGCATCCCGACTGTGATCAGCCAGCTCAGCATGGACCTGGGGACAAACCTGCCTTCCTAGCCTCACTATCACACCATTTATTCAGCCACCAGGGGAAACACATTCTGTTCCATTTGAAAACAAAAAACAGAATTATAAAAATCCCAAAAAAAGATTACCAAAGTCTTATTTTGCAGAATTCTGTCAATTATAATTTCAAAATATTCGGGTTATTTTTGAAGAATGGAATCAAACCCCTTCAATGGAAATGTAACAGTAGCAATGCTGCACATTCATTTTTAATCGTCTGTACAATAAATTAACACAATGCCATTTAACCACTTGTCACACAGGAAGCCCTTTAGTAAATGGTATTTTTGGTGCAATCCCTGCCACTGGAACAGGGGGTTATGTGTAGTGAAATATCTTGTAGTTGGCGACAATAAAAGGATTCACAGAAAAGTAACTCCGTGAAGCTTTCTTTGATTGAAGTGGATCTATTAGTGCATGTGCTTCCAATTTGACATATAACTGTGTGGCTTCTCCTTCTTAAACATAACGGCATTCCACATGTTTAAGCACTAGGACTTTATTTTTCTAGATCGACTTTCCAGATCCTATGCTATAGATAACAAAGAGTGCAAACTGAAAAATGACACACTGGATAACTGGATGTTTATGGACTATGACACAACACTGAGTATCATCGCAACGTGTAATAATTGTGTCATAATTAGAAGTGGCCACTCCTTGTATATTATCCAGATGTGAAGTGGTCTATAATTTTTTTTCAAATGGTCAAAAATAACAAGAACAAAAGTGAAATCATTTATTTAGAGATCAGAAAAATAGTTCTGCATTGTACGGTAGATTTACAAAGATTAAAATTAAAAAAACAGACAAATCGCAAAATTGAAGTGAATGCTACCCAGTCATGTGTGATATTACACAGACATACAATGTCCAACTCATAAAAATACACAGTTTAAGCATGATTGGGGTTTGATGAAACCTACTGTTTGGGTTGGGTGTTTTATGTGATTGGTGTTTATTTGGGTAAATGGATAGATGTAGCCAACACTACAGACTCTGAGGTTAGTTTATATGTGTTTCAATAGATGAAGGGATTTTCATGTTTAACATTCCAGATAGCATTTAACCCATTCACTGTTATAGCTGAATTCCAACATGTTTGTGAATAAAATTTATCCTTGGATCAGGATTTCTATAAACTTCACATCAATTGACAACTTGCAAATCTTTGTATCAAAGTACATTTATCTTTTGCTTGTCAATTCAATCTAAACAACAGGAAGTATTTAAGAGAGGGGGGAACCCCTATATTTTAAAGGGGCAAAATGTGCTCCTGTCTTTGAGTGAAGTTTGGATGTGAATTGACCGCATTCTAAGTATTAAAAAAGAATAATTGGAAAGCATTTTATGCATGGATCAGGGTCGTTCGTTTAAACTGATACTTTGATGAGGATTCCCCATAATCAAGTTGAATGGAAAATATTTTGGTGCATTGGATTCTATCCCTGGATCAGAATGATGTTTGATTCTGCTATATGTACGCTGGAAAAGCAAAAGACATTAGTGAGATCAACACAGACGACGTCAGATAAAGGCTAGATGTGACATTTTTGGTTGGCCAGAATCACCCAGATCACAAAGAATGGACGAACTTGCATTTATAATGTACCTTTCATGACCTCAGGATGTCTCAAAGTGCTTTACAGCCAATTAATTGTTTTTGAAGCATAGTCACTGTTGTAATGTAGGAAACGAGGCGGCCAATTTGTACACAGCAAACTCTCACAAACTGCGATGTGATAAATGACCAATTAAACTGTTTTTAGTGGTGGTGTTTGAGGGATAGATGTTGGCCAGGACACTAGGAGAACTCCCCTGCTCCTCTTCCTTCGAATAGTGCCATGGGATCTTTTATCCTGCCTGGATCATGTGCTCAAATCCCTGGAGTGGAGTTTGAACCCATAGCCTTCTGACTCAGAGGCGAGAGCTTAGGCTGACATATGGGCAATTTAAACATACGAGTTGGGTTTATTTGTAATAATGTCATACAGTAAAATAGGTTACATTTTTAAACCAAAGTTGAGCGATGGTCACCCCAATCAGTTACAGTGTGAGAATGCTGTGGTTTTCACTGTCTGATAGTGATACAGACCATCCATTGTTCACAAGTAAAGTTTGTTTAAAGCTACAGTGCTAGATAGGTGACATAAGAAAATTTGAAAATAATTTTGATTCAGCATTTTATGATGTTCAGGTAAGTTATAGTGAGGTGATCATGTGACATTCATTGCATGTGAGTGGATCATGTGACACAAAACTGTTGATGTCCATTTTTAAATTTGAACTAAACTTTAGAAGACCAGTTTTACACTACTTATGGGGACACTTTAACATTAACAATGGGGACAGTTTGACGCCAACCCGTGGGTCAGTTAGAGTAAATGGGGCAATCTGATGTGAATTATGGGGGCAGTTTGACACTGACTATGGAACAATGTGTCAGTATGGCCTGGAGTTTCCACTTTGGGCGCAATCGGCATTCGGGCGCAAATTGCGGCTGAAAATTGTGCTGGTGCATTTTACATCGAGTTACACCGAGTTTCTGCCAAAAGCATTAACATAATCACAAACATAAAATCTGCCATGAATCAGAGCAATTCTGCAGCTCAACATAGCGTAATCGTTTATTTATTTGTTTTGCTCTAAAAAATATTCATTGATGTATTTAAGAGATGTATTTACGAGTGGCAACCTGGTGCAGTTTTATTAATACAGCTGAAAATGGGCTTACGACTAAAAATAAGCATTTTTAATGAAGGTCTCCAGTCCTCTGCTTGTGAGTACCCTGATTTAAAAAGATACTCAAAAAATCTATACTGAAGCATTTACTACTTTCATTGGTATACACTAGTCTGTTTCTTAGTAATTTAATATTTTTTTAATATTTAAAAATGTTTAAACCATGCTATTAGTGCCTTTGTGCCTAAGGAGGAAACTAATGCAATTTTAAAACCCTCCTCGAGCAGCCGCAGGTAGGTGCACTGGGCAGAAACTCACCATCCTCATTGTTTTGAGCGGGAGGGGGCGTGGCCGGTTTCATGGGCGGGGCCAGCTTCAGCAAGAATTCTTTTAGCCAATGCAGAACATTGCGGAAACTCGCAATACACTGGCCGCAAATTACGCTAAGCGTAAATCGAAATTCCGCAATGTTTCGTGATGACTCGGGCCGGATTGCGCTGAAAAGGCCAGTGCGATCTAACGGAAATTCTGGGCCTGTGACTCTATCCGGGCAGTTTCACACTAACTGTGGGCTCAGTTTCATCATCTTTAGTAGCTCTGCTGCAGCTGACTGAGATAATGGAACCACAGTGAAGACGAGGGTTAATTCATAACATTTATGAAGTAAATCGATGAAAAAGGAATCTTGATACATTATTCACTTTTGTCTAAAATTCTTTTAGGAATCCTTGCACGGTTGCACTCCAATTAATGCGGCTCTGTTGGTCGCACTCTCACCTCGGAGTCTGAAGGCTTTGGTTTCATGCCCCGGTCTGAGCCTTACGCACATGATCTCGGCTGGCACATCCAGCTCAGTACGGACTGAGTGTTGTATTGTCAGAGGTGGCATTCTTCAGATTAGACATTAAACTGGGGCTCTATCTGCCTATTCAGGGGGAAGCTCAAGGTCTCATGGCACTATTTCAAAGACGAGCTAGGACTCCTCCTGCTCAACATCCCTCCCTCTAACAATACCACCAAAAAACAGTTTAATGGCTCAGTCATCTCATTGCTGTTTGTGCAAAATGGCTGCCACCATCACTTACCTAACAGCAGTCACTGCACTTCAAAGTAATTCATTTTGTGTAGTGCTTTTGAGCAACATGATAAGGGGCTTTATAAATGTGAGTCTTTCTTGCTTCCTTCACGGCATATTTTTTGTGGTATGGCTTTTCCAACATCACATTTAGTAACAACTTTATCTTTGTGCCTAACTCCTTCATCCGTGTAGATGAAACCTTACAGCTTTTATGAACTCTCCGTAAACAGACCAGGGCACAGTATTGGTGAGTCCTTTCATGCCTCATTAAAATCGAATGGGACTTTATGAGCACTGGTAAAAGAGAATGAGTGATGGAACTAGGTCTGGCCAACTGGCAGGAAGGGGACCGAGCTGGGGCATGCCGACTTACCTAGGCTGAGCTAGGAACCGCATAGAGGTGCAGTCCAAACCTGGAGGCTGAAGATCGGTGACAGAGGTTCCTGGGAGTGAAATGGAGACTGTCCTCCAAAGATGAGTTGGCTGACCTCAAAATGATTGGGAGGGGGTCATGCCCCCTCTTGACCAGCCCACTGGCTCTGCCACTGCTCAGAATGCTGTGCTGTTGGTAGCCTCTGTACTTTATACCTGGATGTAAGCAACAGAAAAGAAATCACTGTACCAGCAGAAATATAATTTTGCCCTATCTCCAAGGACTTGCTTTAGAGAGCTACCTTCGGGCTGAAGATAAGAGGGAACTGAAGGTGCTATCAGCCCCCACCTGACGTTCCTCTTCCAATAGAATTGCCACAGGCAGCAGATGTGAGGCCATATAGAAAATAGTCACCTATCTGGGCTGATGAGGTCATGACCTCTTCATCCTTGAGTGCTGGCCTCAAAATGAAAACGTACATGGCAGAAAGAAAGTCACCATACCAACGGCACTAATGTTCACTGCATTCCCAGCGGTGTCAGTGAAGAATTTCTGTTCCGCAGCATTAAGTCATCAGCGGACATTTGAATATTTCTTCATTTCTTCCTGTCCGGTGAAAGGCAGTTCCTTTTCAGTTGCCATAAGTGGCTGTAAGGGTTAATGTTTTGGGGGCAGACCAATCAGCTTTGCAGTGGAAAGAAACAGCCTTTCTGCTCTCAACAACAACTTGCATTTATATAGCACCTTTAACATAGGAAAACGCCCCAAGGCTCTTCATAGAAGTGTTATCCGACAAAGATTGACACCAAGGAAATATTAGGGCAGGTGACTAAAAGCTTGGTCAAAGAGATAGGCTTTAAGGAGGGTCTTAAAGAAAGGGAGGTGGAGAGGTTTCGGGAATTCTGAAGCTTAGGGCCTAGACAGCCAAAGGCACAGCTGCCAATGGTGGGGTGACGAGAGTGTGGGATGCATAAGAGGCCAGAGTTGGAGGAGCTCAGAGTTCTTGGATGGTTATAGGACTGGAGGAGGTTACAGAGATAGAGAGGGACGTGGCCTTGGAAGAATTTCAACACGAGGATGAGAATTTTAAAATTGAGGCGTTGGTGGACCAGGAGCCAATGTTGGTCAGTGAGCAAGGGGCTGATGGGCGAGGGGGGCTTGGTGCAAGTTATGATAGGAGCAGCAGCATTTTGGATGAGCTGAAGTTTATGGAAGGTGGAAGATGGGAGGCCGGCCAGGAGAGCTTTGGAATAGTCGAGTCTGGAGGTAACAAAAGCAGGGATGTCATGCAGCGCCAGGAATAATTCCACTCTGAAAGAAATGAGGCCTCCACCACACCGAGCATTCGATTATTAATTAATTTATTTAACAGTAGTCTCATTTTTTTTAAAAACCCTCCAATTATTCTTACAGTACAAAATCATATCAGGCAAAGGATTCAGAATGGATTTAGTTAGTCGTGGAAATGATCTAGGATTTTATGATGAATGAGTATGTTTTAATTATCTGCAATACATACTTACAGACTTGGAATACGGTGCCTCATTAATCCATCATTCAGTCCTTCCATTGGTAAAGGACATCAACAGGTTTCCAAATGAAGTAATCAGCTCCCTTACTTTACCCTCAATACTCTGTGCTTTGTTTTCCAGTCTCACTGACCTGGGCCTATATACACAAAATGATATACGTCAAACTAACATTTGGCAGGTCATCGAATCAAAAAGAGTGCAAACCGCCAGAGGCAATTTCTACATTTTTCTCTCAACGTTCATATGATAAGAATCTATTAATAAAATGTGAAGCACCTTAGCCCAGCCACAAGAAGTACAAGGCCAGGATGAATGCAGCTTCATTTGTTCTGGTTCCATATCTGCTCTATGTTAAAATGATTTATTTATTATTTCTAAGTGAGCTAATCTACATACAATCACGTCTATACATTCCAAAGGGAAATTACTTCAGACACATTGGTTTGCCCATTAAGTACTGGATTTATTTTGCATTTCTATCCCATAAAATTACAAACATTATTTCTATAAACGTTTAAAGGCAATTAAAGTAGAAGGTTTTAAAGCACGGTCTTTATTTACATTTGCGGTACATGGCTCCCATTTAAAACACTCCAATTCAATGCCAGCCGCACAACCTTCCATAATTAGATTCTCCTAATTGTTTTTTTAAAAAAAACTTGCAGGAGCTTTTTGTTCATTTTATATAATCTCTCCCTTGAGCAATGTACAAGGGCACGCTGGAGATGTGGGCCTAGAAATTCGATCGCGCCTGAATGCAGGCAGGGGCAGGGCAGGAGGGGGGGGCGGGCAGGAGGTGGGGCAGGGCAAGGGTTGGGGCTGGGGCAGGAGCACGGCAGGGGGTGGGGCGGGGCAGGGCAGGGGATGGGTGGTGGGGCAGGAGCAGGGCAGGGGGGGGGGTGCAGGAGGTGGGGCAGGGCAGGGGATGGGTGGTGGGGCAGGAGCAAGGCAGGGCAGGGCAGGGGATGGGTGGTGGGGCAGGAGCACGGCAGTGGGGGGGCAGGAGGTGGGGCAGGGTAGGGCAGGGGGTGAGGTGGGGCAGGGCAGGGCAGGAGGGGGGCAGGAGGTGGGGCAGGGCAGGGCAGGGGGTAGGGCAGGGCAGGGCAGGAGGGGGGCAGGAGGTGGGGCAGGGCAGGGCAGGGGGTAGGGCAGGGCAGGGCAGGAGGGGGGCAGGAGGTGGGGCAGGGCAGGGCAGGAGGTGGGGCGGCGCAGGGGCAGGGCAGCTGTTCATGCGGTCACAGAGACCCCGTGAAATTGGTGCCTCATGCTCATTATCGTGAGTCAGGAGTGCAGCCAATGCTACCCTCACTCTTCATTGGCTGGGAGCCTGTTTTGGTGGGGGGATGGGGATGTGAGAAATCAGGCTTGACTGCTGCCACTTAAAGGCAGCCCGCACCTCTTAAAGGGGAGGTGCACACAGGCTGCACACAGCAGGGAAACTTTGCAATTGGTGAAATGGCTGTGAGAGGTTTAGAAAGGGTACCCAGATTCTCCGATGCAGCGATGGAGGCCCTGGTCGAAGTGGTGGTAGTTCACACTGTTGCCATGGACTCAGACAGCTGCCATCTTGGCTCTGGGGCCCAGTGTTGGCAGGGGCTTCCAGAGCGTCACATCGCTCCTGCACTCTGCTCTCGCACAGAGTCATAGGAGAGCTGAGGCACAGTGCCAGGACATTGGGAGAGGCATCTGCAGTCGACTCTCGGAATGACAGCATGCCTGCTCCCCCACCATCCATTCTGCCAGTGCCCTTGTTAGCCAGCCAGCTGAGCCAGACTGCTCCGGCCCACGCCAAGATGCTGCAGTCTGCAGCCGGGCCCTCAAGGCCCAGAGCTGCTCGGGGTCGCCCACCTCGACCATCTGAACTGTCCCCAGTGAAAGCTCAGCATCCTTCCAGCTCCCAAGTTGGAAGAAACACTTTGTAGGAGCACTAGGATAGGGTAAACAAGCACAGAAAACAGGCACTAAAGGTTAGCACAAGGGTGATTCTTAATTATTCCTGTTAAATATTTTGGCACAGATGGAATTGAGTCGTTAGATAAATTTTGTTTTCTTCTGGATTTGGTGGTGTTGCTCATATTTGTCGTGAAGTGAGGGCAAGACCCAAAAGGCTGGACTGAAGGAAGGCAATAGGATGATGGTAATAAGGATGGTGGCGATAATGCGGGTGTGTTGGTGTATTGGGGATGGGAGGGATGGTTCACGGGAAGAACTCTTGGATGAGCTGCTCTCTGAGTGCTCTGGCAGCTCGGGGCACTGGTGGTCGATGCTGCTTATCCTCTTCCTCCTCTCTGTGCTGCTCCTCCTCCTTCTCTTGCACTTCTGGCTACCCAGGTGGAGATTCAGGCTTCTCCCTCATTATCGCAAAGTTATGCAGCAGATAGCCACAAATCTGGAAACACGGTCAGTGCTCTACCGTAAAACCCCTCTCGAACGGTCCAGGCAGTGGAAGCATCGCTTGAACATGCCAACTGCTCAATGACGTTTCTGGTGGAGGCATGGCTCTCATTGTAGGCCACCTCTGCGTCTGTGCCCAGGTTCCTGACAGGAGCCATGAGCCATGTCTGAAGGGGATATCCCTTGTCGCCCAATAGCCAGCCTGTGGCCTGACAGCCTGATTGGAATAAAGGCAGCACAGAGGATTGGTGCAAGTTGATTGAATCAGGACCGCTGCCCAGAGACCGGGCACAGACCTGCACGATGCACTGCCTGTGGTCACAAACAAGCTAGAAATTGAGAGAGTGGAATCCGTCTCGATTGAGAAAAATGCCAGGCTGGTGATGCGGACCAAGCAAGGTAATATGGCACAGTCTATGGCACATTGCACCCTGGGGAAGCCTACAATGTGGCGAAGTCTAGTGCGCTCTCGTCCTGCTTCGCTCTGTCCATGGGGACTGTGATGTAGGTGTTCCTCCTGGTATAGAGAGCCTCCGTCACCTCCCTGATACAGTGGTGAAAAGCAAACCAAGAGATGTCTTGCTGATGTCGCCTGTTGCAGCCTGGAATGATCCCATGGCATAAAAGTTACCAGTTGCGGGTGACCTTGACAGTCACAGGCAATGCTGTCCATGTCCTGGTATGAGGCACCAGTTGTGGCTGCAGCAGTAACATCTGGGGACCTGTGCCAAAATTGGGAGAGCTGTCCCACAGACTAGTCAAGCAACAGCCTGACATAGCCATAGTCACAGAATCATACCTTTCAGCCAACGTCTCAGACTCTTCCATCACCATCCCTGGGTATGTCCTGTCGCACCGGAGGTGGCGGTACAGTGACAAGGCTGAAGCATTTGCAACCATCTTCAGCCAGAAGTGCCAAGTGGATGATCCATCTCGGCCTCCTCCCGATATCCCCATCATCACAGAAGCCAGTCTTCGGCCAATTCGATTCACTTCACGTGATATCAAGAAACGGCTGAGTGCACTGGATACAGCAAAGGTTATGAGCCCCGACAACATGCTGGCTGTAGTGCTGAAGACTTGTGCTCCAGAACTAGCTGCGCCTCTAGCCAAGCTGTTCCAGTACAGCTACAACACTGGCATCTACCAACACTGTGGAAAATTGCCCAGATATGTCCTGTCCACAAAAAGCAGGACAAATCCAATCTGGCCAATTACCGCCCCATCAGCCTACTCTCAATCATCAGCAAAGTGATGGAAGGTGTCGTCGACAGTGCTATCAAGCGGCACTTACTCACCATTAACCAGCTCACCGATGCTCAGTTTGGGTTCCGCCAGGACCACTCGGCTCCAGACCTCATTACAGCCTTGGTCCAAACATGGACAAAAGAGCTGAATTCCAGAGGTGAGGTGAGAGTGACTGCCCTTGACATCAAGGCAGCATTTGACCGAGTGTGGCACCAAGGAGCCCTCGTAAAATTGAAGACAATGGAAATCAGGGGGAAAACTCCCCAGTGGCTGGAGTCATACCTAGCACAAAGGAAGATGGTAGTGGTTGTTGGAGGCCAATCATCTCAGCCCCAGCACATCACTGCAGGAGTTCCTCAGGGCAGTGTCCTAAGCCGAACCATCTTCAGCTGCTTCATCAATGACCTTCCTTCCATCATAAGGTCACAAGTGGGGATGTTCACTGACGATTGCACAGTGTTCAGTTCCATTCGCAACCCCTCAGGTAATGAAGTAGTCCGTGCCCACATGCAGCAAGACCTGAACAACATCCAGGCTTGGGCTGATAAGTGGCAAGTAACATTCGCGCCAGACAAGTGCCAGGCAATGACCATCTCCAAAAAAAGAGAGTCTAACCACCTCCCCTTGACATTCAACGGCATTACCATCATTGAATCCCCCACCATCAACATCCTGGGGGATCACCATTGACCAGAAACTCAACTGGAGCAGCCACATAAATACTGTGGCTGCAAGAGCAGGTCAGAGGCTGGGTATTCTGTGGTGAGTGACTCATCTCCTGACTTCCCAAAGCCTTTCCACCATTTACAAGGCAGAAGTTAGGAGTGTGATGGAATACTGTCCACTTGCCTGGATGAGTGCAGCTCCAACAACACTCAAGAAGCTCGACACCATCCAGGACAAAGTAGCCCACTTGATTGGCACCCCATCCATCACCCTAAACATTCACTCACTTCACCACCGGCGCACTGTGGCTGCAGTGTGCACCATCCACAGGATGCACTGCAGCAACTTGCCAAGGCTTCTTCGACAGCACCTCCCAAACCCGCAACCTCTACCACCTAGAAGGACAAGGGCAGCAGGCACATGGGAACAACACCACCTGCACGTTCCCCTCCAAGTCACACACCAGCCTGACTTGGAAATATATCGCCGTTCCTTCATCGTCGCTGGGTCAAAATCCTGGAACTCCCTACCTAACAGCACTGTGGGAGAACCTTCATCACACGGACTGTAGCGGTTCAAGAAGGCGGCTCACCACCATCTTCTCAAGGACAATTAGGGATGGGCAATAAATGCTGGCCATGCCAGTAACGCTCGTATCCCATAAAAAAAAGGTAAGGAATCTTACAACACCAGGTTATATTCCAACAATTTTATTTTAAAATCACAAGCTTTCGGAGATTATCCCTTTCGTCAGGTGAATGAGTGAAAGATTCTCAAATCGCTTATCTTATATTAGGCTGGGACAGCATCACACCAATCAAAAGGTGTCGTTGTTCAAACAGTCCAGTCACGGAGAACAGCACGTCGCAGTACACTGGATATACATTTTGTCAATTACACAGACAGAAAGAAAGAGACCCAAATGGCAGAGAGAGAGAGAATATTAAAACACATAACTTTTTTTTCCCTTTTTGCTGGTGGGGTTACGTGTAGCGTGACATGAACCCAAGATCCCGATTGAGGCCGTCCTCATGGGTGCGGAACTTGGCTATCAACTTCTGCTTGACGATTTTGCGTTGTCGCAGCAAATTACCCAGCTTTCAGGAGAACAGCGTCCACGACACCACACAACCCTGCCATGGCAACCTCTGCAAGACATGCCAGATCATCGACTCAGATACCACCATCACACGAGAGGACACCACCCACCAGGTGCATGGTTCATACTCCTGTGACTCGGCCAACGTTGTCTACCTCATACGTTGCAGGAATGGATGCCCCGGAGCATGGTACATTGGTGAGACCATGCAGACACTGCGACAACGGATGAACGGACACCGCGCAACAATCGCCAGACAGGAGGGTTCCCTCCCAGTTGGGGAACACTTTAGCACTCAAGGACATTCAGCCACTGATCTTCGGGTAAGCGTTCTCCAAGGCGGCCTTCGAGACACACGACAACGCAAAATCGTCGAGCAGAAGTTGATAGCCAAGTTCCTCATCCTCCAGCCCCAAAGGCAGACCTACCACACCAAACATAACTGCAGTGAAACTGTTTTGAAGGGAAGCCAAATGCAGTCCAGCATAAGCAAGAATTTCTTAGCAGAAATCAGAATTAAGTTGTGGAAGTCAGAAAACAGTTCAAAAAACACCCAGAAGTTAACCAGCAGCCTTAAAGGTCAAACCAGCAACAAATCTGTATGGAGTAGTTGAACCCTTTAAATAGCTCTGCTGAAAGGTGTTTGCTGCCTGTTAATGCCACGAGCTGCTGAATGAGTTTATCACGAGGTGAGTCACGCACAGGGACAGACCAATTCCACAAAAGGATCCTACAATAAGAGTTGGACCCTCATTTATATATTTTAATGATCGTTTTAAATGCTTCCATCATGCGCCCTGAGTGCCTACGGAGGAGACCAGTCCAATAGGACAGATGGCGCACTTCTGGCGTAGAACTAGCATGTGCACGACCTCCCATCATGGACACTTAGGTGCCTGTTTTATGCCTGTAAAACAGGCGCGGCCCCAACAAATTTCTCAGCCGTAACACTGGAGTATGAGATGCAATATCTCACTCATCGTTTCTGATTGCTTTTTTGTAATTGAAATCCCCCAAATTTTGTAGAATCATGGAATATTACAGCATAGAAACAGACCGTTATTCTCCACTTGGGCCACCTAGTTAAATCCAACAGCCTGTTTTCTCCCCATGCCATTCAGTTTTGTCTAGTCTAATCCGACAGCCTGCTCGCTCCCTATACACTTTAATGCCTCACCCAGTCTAATCCCACTCTCCTGCTCACTCCCCATACACTTTAATGCCTCACCCAGTCTAATCCCACTCTCCTGCTCACTCCCCATACACTTTAATGGATCGCCCAATCCAATCCCACTCTCCTGCTCGCTCCCCATACCTTTTAATGGATCGCCCAATCTAATCCCACTCTCCTGCTCACTCCCCATACCCTTTAATGACTTGCCCAGTCTGATCCCACTCTCCTGCTCTCTCCCCATACACTTTAATATCTCGCCCAGTCTGATCCCACTCTCCTGCTCTCTCCCCATACATTTTAATATCTCGCCCAGTCTAATCCCACTCTCCTGCTCTCTCCCCATTCACTTTAATATCTCGCCCAGTCTAATCCCACTCTCCTGCTCTCTCCCCATACATTTTAATATCTCGCCCAGTCTAATCCCACTCTCCTGCTCGCTCCCCATACACTTTAATGACTTGCCCAGTCTAATCCCACTCTCCTGCTCTCTCCCCATACACTTTAATATCTCGCCCAGTCTAATCCCACTCTCCTGCTCACTCCCCATACACTTTAATATCTCGCCCATTCTAATCCCACTCTCCTGCTCACTCCCCATACACTTTAATATCTCGCCCAGTCTGATCCCACTCTCCTGCTCACTCCCCATACACTTTAATATCTCGCCCAGTCTAATCCCACTCTCCTGCTCTCTCCCCATACACTTTAATATCTCGCCCAGTCTAATCCCACTCTCCTGCTCTCTCCCCATACACTTTAATATCTCGCCCAGTCTGATCCCACTCTCCTGCTCACTCCCCATACACTTTAATATCTCGCCCAGTCTAATCCCACTCTCCTGCTCTCTCCCCATACACTTTAATATCTCGCCCAGTCTGATCCCACTCTCCTGCTCACTCCCCATACACTTTAATATCTCGCCCAGTCTAATCCCACTCTCCTGCTCACTCCCCATACACTTTAATATCTCGCCCAGTCTAATCCCACTCTCCTGCTCACTCCCCATACACTTTAATATCTCGCCCAGTCCAATCCCACTCTCCTGCTCACTCCCCATACACTTTAATATCTCGCCCAGTCTAATCCCACTCTCCTGCTCTCTCCCCATTCACTTTAATTTCTCGCCCAGTCTAATCCCACTCTCCTGCTCACTCCCCATACCCTTTAATGACTTGCCCAGTCTGATCCCACTCTCCTGCTCACTCCCCATACACTTTAATATCTCGCCCAGTCTGATCCCACTCTCCTGCTCGCTCCCCATACACTTTAATATCTCGCCCAGTCTGATCCCACTCTCCTGCTCACTCCCCATACACTTTAATATCTCGCCCAGTCTGATCCCACTCTCCTGCTCACTCCCCATACCCTTTAATGACTTGCCCAGTCTAATCCCACTCTCCTGCTCTCTCCCCATACCCTTTAATATCTCGCCTAGTCTAATCCCACTCTCCTGCTCACTCCCCATACACTTTAATATCTCGCCCAGTCTAATCCCACTCTCCTGCTCACTCCCCATACACTTTAATATCTCGCCCAGTCTAATCCCACTCTCCTGCTCACTCCCCATACACTTTAATGACTTGCCCAGTCTAATCCCACTCTCCTGCTCTCTCCCCATACACTTTAATATCTCGCCCAGTCTAATCCCACTCTCCTGCTCGCTCCCCATACACTTTAATATCTTGCCCAGTCTAATCCCACTCTCCTGCTCACTCCCCATACCCTTTAATATCTCGCCCAGTCTAATCCCACTCTCCTGCTCACTCCCCATACACTTTAATATCTCGCCCAGTCTGATCCCACTCTCCTGCTCACTCCCCATACACTTTAATATCTCGCCCATTCTAATCCCACTCTCCTGCTCTCTCCCCATACCCTTTAATATCTCGCCCAGTCTAATCCCACTCTCCTGCTCTCTCCCCATACACTTTAATATCTCGCCCAGTCTAATCCCACTCTCCTGCTCACTACCCATACACTTTAATATCTCGCCCAGTCTGATCCCACTCTCCTGCTCACTCCCCATACACTTTAATATCTCGCCCAGTCTGATCCCACTCTCCTGCTCTCTCCCCATACACTTTAATATCTCGCCCAGTCTAATCCCACTCTCCTGCTCACTACCCATACACTTTAATATCTCGCCCAGTCTGATCCCACTCTCCTGCTCACTACCCATACACTTTAATATCTCGCCCAGTCTGATCCCACTCTCCTGCTCTCTCCCCATACACTTTAATATCTCGCCCAGTCTGATCCCACTCTCCTGCTCTCTCCCCATACACTTTAATATCTCGCCCAGTCTAATCCCACTCTCCTGCTCACTCCCCATACACTTTAATATCTCGCCCAGTCTGATCCCACTCTCCTGCTCGCTCCCCATACACTTTAATATCTCGCCCAGTCTAATCCCACTCTCCTGCTCTCTCCCCATACACTTTAATATCTCGCCCAGTCTAATCCCACTCTCCTGCTCACTCCCCATACACTTTAATATCTCGCCCAGTCTGATCCCACTCTCCTGCTCACTCCCCATACACTTTAATATCTCGCCCAGTCTAATCCCACTCTCCTGCTCTCTCCCCATACACTTTAATATCTCGCCCAGTCTAATCCCACTCTCCTGCTCACTCCCCATACACTTTAATGGATCGCCCAGTCTGATCCCACTCTCCTGCTCACTCCCCATTCACTTTAATATCTCGCCCAGTCTAATCCCACTCTCCTGCTCGCTCCCCATACACTTTAATGACTTGCCCAGTCTAATCCCACTCTCCTGCTCTCTCCCCATACACTTTAATATCTCGCCCAGTCTAATCCCACTCTCCTGCTCACTCCCCATACACTTTAATATCTCGCCCATTCTAATCCCACTCTCCTGCTCACTCCCCATACACTTTAATATCTCGCCCAGTCTGATCCCACTCTCCTGCTCACTCCCCATACACTTTAATATCTCGCCCAGTCTAATCCCACTCTCCTGCTCTCTCCCCATACACTTTAATATCTCGCCCAGTCTAATCCCACTCTCCTGCTCTCTCCCCATACACTTTAATATCTCGCCCAGTCTGATCCCACTCTCCTGCTCACTCCCCATACACTTTAATATCTCGCCCAGTCTAATCCCACTCTCCTGCTCACTCCCCATACACTTTAATATCTCGCCCAGTCTAATCCCACTCTCCTGCTCACTCCCCATACACTTTAATATCTCGCCCAGTCTAATCCCACTCTCCTGCTCACTCCCCATACACTTTAATATCTCGCCCAGTCTAATCCCACTCTCCTGCTCTCTCCCCATTCACTTTAATATCTCGCCCAGTCTAATCCCACTCTCCTGCTCACTCCCCATACCCTTTAATGACTTGCCCAGTCTGATCCCACTCTCCTGCTCACTCCCCATACACTTTAATATCTCGCCCAGTCTGATCCCACTCTCCTGCTCGCTCCCCATACACTTTAATATCTCGCCCAGTCTGATCCCACTCTCCTGCTCACTCCCCATACACTTTAATATCTCGCCCAGTCTGATCCCACTCTCCTGCTCACTCCCCATACCCTTTAATGACTTGCCCAGTCTAATCCCACTCTCCTGCTCTCTCCCCATACCCTTTAATATCTCGCCTAGTCTAATCCCACTCTCCTGCTCACTCCCCATACACTTTAATATCTCGCCCAGTCTAATCCCACTCTCCTGCTCACTCCCCATACACTTTAATATCTCGCCCAGTCTAATCCCACTCTCCTGCTCACTCCCCATACACTTTAATGACTTGCCCAGTCTAATCCCACTCTCCTGCTCTCTCCCCATACACTTTAATATCTCGCCCAGTCTAATCCCACTCTCCTGCTCGCTCCCCATACACTTTAATATCTTGCCCAGTCTAATCCCACTCTCCTGCTCACTCCCCATACCCTTTAATATCTCGCCCAGTCTAATCCCACTCTCCTGCTCACTCCCCATACACTTTAATATCTCGCCCAGTCTGATCCCACTCTCCTGCTCACTCCCCATACACTTTAATATCTCGCCCATTCTAATCCCACTCTCCTGCTCTCTCCCCATACCCTTTAATATCTCGCCCAGTCTAATCCCACTCTCCTGCTCTCTCCCCATACACTTTAATATCTCGCCCAGTCTAATCCCACTCTCCTGCTCTCTCCCCATACACTTTAATATCTCGCCCAGTCTGATCCCACTCTCCTGCTCTCTCCCCATACACTTTAATATCTCGCCCAGTCTAATCCCACTCTCCTGCTCACTCCCCATACACTTTAATATCTCGCCCAGTCTGATCCCACTCTCCTGCTCGCTCCCCATACACTTTAATATCTCGCCCAGTCTAATCCCACTCTCCTGCTCTCTCCCCATACACTTTAATATCTCGCCCAGTCTAATCCCACTCTCCTGCTCACTCCCCATACACTTTAATATCTCGCCCAGTCTGATCCCACTCTCCTGCTCACTCCCCATACACTTTAATATCTCGCCCAGTCTAATCCCACTCTCCTGCTCTCTCCCCATACACTTTAATATCTCGCCCAGTCTAATCCCACTCTCCTGCTCACTCCCCATACACTTTAATGGATCGCCCAGTCTGATCCCACTCTCCTGCTCACTCCCCATTCACTTTAATATCTCGCCCAGTCTAATCCCACTCTCCTGCTCACTCCCCATACACTTTAATATCACGCCCAGTCTAATCCCACTCTCCTGCTCGCTCCCCATACACTTTAATATCTCGCCCAGTCTAATCCCACTCTCCTGCTCGCTCCCCATACACTTTAATATCTCGCCCAGTCTAATCCCACTCTCCTGCTCTCTCCCCATTCACTTTAATATCTCGCCCAGTCTAATCCCACTCTCCTGCTCGCTCCCCATACACTTTAATATCTCGCCCAGTCTAATCCCACTCTCCTGCTCTCTCCCCATTCACTTTAATATCTCGCCCAGTCTAATCCCACTCTCCTGCTCTCTCCCCATACACTTTAATATCTCGCCCAGTCTAATCCCACTCTCCTGCTCACTCCCCATACACTTTAATATCTCGCCCAGTCTAATCCCACTCTCCTGCTCTCTCCCCATACACTTTAATATCTCGCCCAGTCTAATCCCACTCTCCTGCTCACTCCCCATACCCTTTAATATCTCGCCCAGTCTAATCCCACTCTCCTGCTCGCTCACCATACACTTTAATGACTTGCCTAGTCTAATCCCACTCTCCTGCTCTCTCCCCATACACTTTAATATCTCGCCCAGTCTAATCCCACTCTCCTGCTCACTCACCATACACTTTAATGACTTGCCCAGTCTAATCCCACTCTCCTGCTCTCTCCCCATACACTTTAATATCTCGCCCAGTCTAATCCCACTCTCCTGCTCACTCCCCATACACTTTAATATCTCGCCCAGTCTAATCCCACTCTCCTGCTCACTCCCCATACACTTTAATATCTCGCCCAGTCTAATCCCACTCTCCTGCTCACTCCCCATACACTTTAATATCTCGCCCAGTCTGATCCCACTCTCCTGCTCACTCCCCATACCCTTTAATATCTCGCCCAGTCTAATCCCACTCTCCTGCTCACTCCCCATACCCTTTAATATCTCGCCCAGTCTAATCCCACTCTCCTGCTCACTCCCCATACCCTTTAATATCTCGCCCAGTCTAATCCCACTCTCCTGCTCACTCCCCATACACTTTAATGACTTGCCCAGTCTAATCCCACTCTCCTGCTCTCTCCCCATACATTTTAATATCTCGCCCAGTCTGATCCCACTCTCCTGCTCACTCCCCATACACTTTAATATCTCGCCCAGTCTGATCCCACTCTCCTGCTCACTCCCCATACACTTTAATATCTCGCCCAGTCTAATCCCACTCTCCTGCTCTCTCCCCATACATTTTAATATCTCGCCCAGTCTGATCCCACTCTCCTGCTCACTCCCCATACACTTTAATATCTCGCCCAGTCTGATCCCACTCTCCTGCTCTCTCCCCATACACTTTAATATCTCGCCCAGTCTAATCCCACTCTCCTGCTCACTCCCCATACACTTTAATATCTCGCCCAGTCTGATCCCACTCTCCTGCTCGCTCCCCATACACTTTAATATCTCGCCCAGTCTAATCCCACTCTCCTGCTCTCTCCCCATACACTTTAATATCTCGCCCAGTCTAATCCCACTCTCCTGCTCACTCCCCATACACTTTAATATCTCGCCCAGTCTGATCCCACTCTCCTGCTCACTCCCCATACACTTTAATATCTCGCCCAGTCTAATCCCACTCTCCTGCTCTCTCCCCATACACTTTAATATCTCGCCCAGTCTAATCCCACTCTCCTGCTCACTCCCCATACACTTTAATGGATCGCCCAGTCTGATCCCACTCTCCTGCTCACTCCCCATTCACTTTAATATCTCGCCCAGTCTAATCCCACTCTCCTGCTCACTCCCCATACACTTTAATATCACGCCCAGTCTAATCCCACTCTCCTGCTCGCTCCCCATACACTTTAATATCTCGCCCAGTCTAATCCCACTCTCCTGCTCGCTCCCCATACACTTTAATATCTCGCCCAGTCTAATCCCACTCTCCTGCTCTCTCCCCATACACTTTAATATCTCGCCCAGTCTAATCCCACTCTCCTGCTCTCTCCCCATTCACTTTAATATCTCGCCCAGTCTAATCCCACTCTCCTGCTCACTCCCCATACACTTTAATATCTCGCCCAGTCTAATCCCACTCTCCTGCTCTCTCCCCATTCACTTTAATATCTCGCCCAGTCTAATCCCACTCTCCTGCTCGCTCCCCATACACTTTAATATCTCGCCCAGTCTAATCCCACTCTCCTGCTCTCTCCCCATTCACTTTAATATCTCGCCCAGTCTAATCCCACTCTCCTGCTCTCTCCCCATTCACTTTAATATCTCGCCCAGTCTAATCCCACTCTCCTGCTCGCTCCCCATACACTTTAATATCTCGCCCAGTCTAATCCCACTCTCCTGCTCTCTCCCCATTCACTTTAATATCTCGCCCAGTCTAATCCCACTCTCCTGCTCTCTCCCCATACACTTTAATATCTCGCCCAGTCTAATCCCACTCTCCTGCTCACTCCCCATACACTTTAATATCTCGCCCAGTCTAATCCCACTCTCCTGCTCTCTCCCCATACACTTTAATATCTCGCCCAGTCTAATCCCACTCTCCTGCTCACTCCCCATACCCTTTAATATCTCGCCCAGTCTAATCCCACTCTCCTGCTCGCTCACCATACACTTTAATGACTTGCCTAGTCTAATCCCACTCTCCTGCTCTCTCCCCATACACTTTAATATCTCGCCCAGTCTAATCCCACTCTCCTGCTCACTCACCATACACTTTAATGACTTGCCCAGTCTAATCCCACTCTCCTGCTCTCTCCCCATACACTTTAATATCTCGCCCAGTCTAATCCCACTCTCCTGCTCACTCCCCATACACTTTAATATCTCGCCCAGTCTAATCCCACTCTCCTGCTCACTCCCCATACACTTTAATATCTCGCCCAGTCTAATCCCACTCTCCTGCTCACTCCCCATACACTTTAATATCTCGCCCAGTCTGATCCCACTCTCCTGCTCACTCCCCATACCCTTTAATATCTCGCCCAGTCTAATCCCACTCTCCTGCTCACTCCCCATACCCTTTAATATCTCGCCCAGTCTAATCCCACTCTCCTGCTCACTCCCCATACCCTTTAATATCTCGCCCAGTCTAATCCCACTCTCCTGCTCACTCCCCATACACTTTAATGACTTGCCCAGTCTAATCCCACTCTCCTGCTCTCTCCCCATACATTTTAATATCTCGCCCAGTCTGATCCCACTCTCCTGCTCACTCCCCATACACTTTAATATCTCGCCCAGTCTGATCCCACTCTCCTGCTCACTCCCCATACACTTTAATATCTCGCCCAGTCTAATCCCACTCTCCTGCTCTCTCCCCATACATTTTAATATCTCGCCCAGTCTGATCCCACTCTCCTGCTCACTCCCCATACACTTTAATATCTCGCCCAGTCTGATCCCACTCTCCTGCTCTCTCCCCATACACTTTAATATCTCGCCCAGTCTAATCCCACTCTCCTGCTCACTCCCCATACACTTTAATATCTCGCCCAGTCTGATCCCACTCTCCTGCTCGCTCCCCATACACTTTAATATCTCGCCCAGTCTAATCCCACTCTCCTGCTCTCTCCCCATACACTTTAATATCTCGCCCAGTCTAATCCCACTCTCCTGCTCACTCCCCATACACTTTAATATCTCGCCCAGTCTGATCCCACTCTCCTGCTCACTCCCCATACACTTTAATATCTCGCCCAGTCTAATCCCACTCTCCTGCTCTCTCCCCATACACTTTAATATCTCGCCCAGTCTAATCCCACTCTCCTGCTCACTCCCCATACACTTTAATGGATCGCCCAGTCTGATCCCACTCTCCTGCTCACTCCCCATTCACTTTAATATCTCGCCCAGTCTAATCCCACTCTCCTGCTCACTCCCCATACACTTTAATATCACGCCCAGTCTAATCCCACTCTCCTGCTCGCTCCCCATACACTTTAATATCTCGCCCAGTCTAATCCCACTCTCCTGCTCGCTCCCCATACACTTTAATATCTCGCCCAGTCTAATCCCACTCTCCTGCTCTCTCCCCATACACTTTAATATCTCGCCCAGTCTAATCCCACTCTCCTGCTCTCTCCCCATTCACTTTAATATCTCGCCCAGTCTAATCCCACTCTCCTGCTCACTCCCCATACACTTTAATATCTCGCCCAGTCTAATCCCACTCTCCTGCTCTCTCCCCATTCACTTTAATATCTCGCCCAGTCTAATCCCACTCTCCTGCTCGCTCCCCATACACTTTAATATCTCGCCCAGTCTAATCCCACTCTCCTGCTCTCTCCCCATTCACTTTAATATCTCGCCCAGTCTAATCCCACTCTCCTGCGCTCTCCCCATACACTTTAATATCTCGCCCAGTCTAATCCCACTCTCCTGCTCACTCCCCATACACTTTAATATCTCGCCCAGTCTAATCCCACTCTCCTGCTCTCTCCCCATACACTTTAATATCTCGCCCAGTCTAATCCCACTCTCCTGCTCACTCCCCATACCCTTTAATATCTCGCCCAGTCTAATCCCACTCTCCTGCTCGCTCACCATACACTTTAATGACTTGCCTAGTCTAATCCCACTCTCCTGCTCTCTCCCCATACACTTTAATATCTCGCCCAGTCTAATCCCACTCTCCTGCTCACTCACCATACACTTTAATGACTTGCCCAGTCTAATCCCACTCTCCTGCTCTCTCCCCATACACTTTAATATCTCGCCCAGTCTAATCCCACTCTCCTGCTCACTCCCCATACACTTTAATATCTCGCCCAGTCTAATCCCACTCTCCTGCTCACTCCCCATACACTTTAATATCTCGCCCAGTCTAATCCCACTCTCCTGCTCACTCCCCATACACTTTAATATCTCGCCCAGTCTGATCCCACTCTCCTGCTCACTCCCCATACCCTTTAATATCTCGCCCAGTCTAATCCCACTCTCCTGCTCACTCCCCATACCCTTTAATATCTCGCCCAGTCTAATCCCACTCTCCTGCTCACTCCCCATACCCTTTAATATCTCGCCCAGTCTAATCCCACTCTCCTGCTCACTCCCCATACACTTTAATGACTTGCCCAGTCTAATCCCACTCTCCTGCTCTCTCCCCATACATTTTAATATCTCGCCCAGTCTGATCCCACTCTCCTGCTCACTCCCCATACACTTTAATATCTCGCCCAGTCTGATCCCACTCTCCTGCTCACTCCCCATACACTTTAATATCTCGCCCAGTCTAATCCCACTCTCCTGCTCTCTCCCCATACATTTTAATATCTCGCCCAGTCTGATCCCACTCTCCTGCTCACTCCCCATACACTTTAATATCTCGCCCAGTCTGATCCCACTCTCCTGCTCACTCCCCATACACTTTAATATCTCGCCCAGTCTAATCCCACTCTCCTGCTCACTCCCCATACACTTTAATATCTCGCCCAGTCTAATCCCACTCTCCTGCTCACTCCCCATACACTTTAATATCTCGCCCAGTCTAATCCCACTCTCCTGCTCTCTCCCCATTCACTTTAATATCTCGCCCAGTCTAATCCCACTCTCCTGCTCACTCCCCATTCACTTTAATATCTCGCCCAGTCTAATCCCACTCTCCTGCTCTCTCCCCATTCACTTTAATATCTCGCCCAGTCTAATCCCACTCTCCTGCTCTCTCCCCATTCACTTTAATATCTCGCCCAGTCTAATCCCACTCTCCTGCTCACTCCCCATACACTTTAATATCTCGCCCAGTCTAATCCCACTCTCCTGCTCACTCCCCATACACTTTAATATCTCGCCCAGTCTAATCCCACTCTCCTGCTCGCTCCCCATACACTTTAATGACTTGCCCAGTCTGATCCCACTCTCCTGCTCTCTCCCCATACACTTTAATATCTCGCCCAGTCTAATCCCACTCTCCTGCTCGCTCCCCATACACTTTAATGACTTGCCCAGTCTAATCCCACTCTCCTGCTCACTCCCCATACACTTTAATATCTCGCCCAGTCTAATCCCACTCTCCTGCTCGCTCCCCATACACTTTAATGACTTGCCCAGTCTAATCCCACTCTCCTGCTCACTCCCCATACACTTTAATATCTCGCCCAGTCTGATCCCACTCTCCTGCTCACTCCCCATACACTTTAATATCTCGCCCATTCTTATCCCACTCTCCTGCTCACTCCCCATACACTTTAATATCTCGCCCAGTCTAATCCCACTCTCCTGCTCACTCCCCATACACTTTAATATCTCGCCCAGTCTAATCCCACTCTCCTGCTCACTCCCCATACACTTTAATATCTCGCCCAGTCTAATCCCACTCTCCTGCTCACTCCCCATACACTTTAATATCTCGCCCAGTCTGATCCCACTCTCCTGCTCACTCCCCATACACTTTAATATCTCGCCCAGTCTAATCCCACTCTCCTGCTCACTCCCCATACACTTTAATATCTCGCCCAGTCTAGTCCCACTCTCCTGCTCACTCCCCATACACTTTAATATCTCGCCCAGTCTAATCCCACTCTCCTGCTCACTCCCCATACACTTTAATATCTCGCCCAGTCTGATCCCACTCTCCTGCTCTCTCCCCATACACTTTAATATCTTGCCCAGTCTAATCCCACTCTCCTGCTCACTCCCCATACACTTTAATATCTCGCCCAGTCTGATCCCACTCTCCTGCTCACTCCCCATACACTTTAATATCTCGCCCAGTCTGATCCCACTCTCCTGCTCTCTCCCCATACACTTTAATATCTCGCCCAGTCTGATCCCACTCTCCTGCTCACTCCCCATACACTTTAATGACTTGCCCTGTCTAATCCCACTCTCCTGCTCTCTCCCCATACATTTTAATATCTCGCCCAGTCTAATCCCACTCTCCTGCTCACTCCCCATACACTTTAATATCTCGCCCAGTCTGATCCCACTCTCCTGCTCACTCCCCATACACTTTAATATCTCGCCCAGTCTAATCCCACTCTCCTGCTCTCTCCCCATACATTTTAATATCTCGCCCAGTCTGATCCCACTCTCCTGCTCACTCCCCATACACTTTAATATCTCGCCCAGTCTGATCCCACTCTCCTGCTCACTCCCCATACACTTTAATATCTCGCCCAGTCTAATCCCACTCTCCTGCTCACTACCCATACCCTTTAATATCTCGCCCAGTCTGATCCCACTCTCCTGCTCACTACCCATACCCTTTAATATCTCGCCCAGTCTAATCCCACTCTCCTGCTCACTCCCCATACCCTTTAATGTCCCACCCAGTCTGATCCCACTCTCCTGCTCACTACCCATACCCTTTAATATCTCGCCCAGTCTAATCCCACTCTCCTGCTCACTCCCCATACCCTTTAATGTCCCACCCAGTCTAATCCCACTCTCCTGCTCACTACCCATACCCTTTAATATCTCGCCCAGTCTAATCCCACTCACCTGCTCGCTCCCCATGCCCTTTAATGTCCCACCCAGTCTAAGCCCATTCTCTGGCTTACTCCCCATACCTTTTAATGTCCCACCTGGTATAATCCCACTCTCCTGCTCGCTCCCCAAACCCTTTAATGACCCACCTAGTCTAATCCCACTCTCCTGCTCACTCCCCATACCCTTTAATATCCCACCCAGTCTAATCCTACTCTCCTGCTTGCTCCCCATATCCTTTAATATCCCACCCAGTCTAATCCCACTCTCCTGCTCGCTCCCCATACCCTTTAATGTCCCACCTAGTCTAATCCCACTCTTCTGCTCGCTCCCCATATCCTTTAATATCCCATCCAGTCTAATCCCACTCTCCTGCTCGCTCCCCATATCCTTTAATGTCCCACCTAGTCTAATCCCACTCTCCGGCTCACTCCCCATACCCTTTAATGTCCCACCTAGTCTAATCCCACTCTCCTGCTCGCTCCCCATACCCTTTAATGTCCCACCTAGTCTAATCCCACTCTCCTGCTCGCTTCCCATACCCTTTAATGTCCCACCTAGTCTAATCCCACTCTCCGGCTCACTCCCCATATCCTTTAATGTCCCACCTAGTCTAATCCCACTCTCCTGCTCGCTCCCCATACCCTTTAATGTCCCACCTAGTCTAATCCCACTCTTCTGCTCACTCACCCTTTAATGTTTCTCGTTTGCAGGCAGCTATCTAATTCCTGTGTAAAATTCCCGTGGACTCTTTATCAGCAATGGTTTGTAGCAGACAATTCCACATTCTAACCAACCACTGTGTAAAGATATTTTTCTAAGCTCCCTTTAATTCTTTTTGAGATTATCTTAAATTGCTGACCTTTTGCTGCCCTGTAACTGACCAGTGGAATTAATCTATCACTTCTCATAACCTTTCATAATCTTAAAGACCTCCATCAGGTCAACCTTCTCAGCTCCAGTGAAAAAGCCCTAACTTCTCAAATCTCTCCATAACTGTAACCCTTCATCCCTGGTAACACCTAGCGCATCAACATTGCCCAAAATGGTAAACAGTACTCCAACCGTGGCCTAACTTAAGGTCTTGTATACATGTAAACAATTTTACAACACCAAGTTATAGTCCAGTAATTTTATTTTAAATTCACAAACTTTCGGAGGCTTGTGAATTTAAAATAAAATTGCTGGACTATAACTTGGTGTTGTAAAATTGTTTACAATTGTCAACCCCAGTCCATCACCGGCATCTCCACATCATGACTTGTATACATGTGACATTATTTCCTTGCTTTTGCATTGTGTGTCTCTAGATACAAACCCAAGAGTTCCATTGGTCTATTTTATGGCCTTATCTACTTGTGCTGCCACCTATAACGACCCGCTCAGCTACACACCAAGCTCCTTCTGCTCCATTTAACATCTTACCATTTAAGGTGTATTCCTTTCCTTATTACTTCCAATATGTATTACCTCACTTTTTTTTACACTGAACTGCATTTGCCATTTCTCAGCCCAGGCAGCTAGCCTATCTAGATCCTCATGTAGTCTTTCAAAATCATTGTAAAATTTGCCGTACCTCCCCATTTGGTGTCATCAGCAAATTTTGATATTGTTCCCTCAACTCCTAAGCCCAGTATATATAGTAAATTAGAGGGGCCTAACACAGACCCCTGCAAAACATCTCTCTCCACACCTCACCCTTCCAAGAAATTACCTTTTACCCTTAACCTTTGCTTTCTGCCCTTTGACCATCTCTCTACTCATGTGGACATATTCCGCTTAATTTCATGTGCCATTAAATTTGCCATGTCTCTTACATGATACCTTATAACTGCTTTTTGAAAATCCATAAAAAGCAGAGCTTCTGCATTTCCTTTATCACCCTCTCCGTTATTTCTTCAAAGAATTCTATGGGGTTAGCCAAGCATGACCAGCCCTTTAGAAATCGCTGATAAGTGGTCTGGATTAGTTCATGTTTCTCCAAATGCTTAGTAAATTTGTCCAGTATTATGGACTCTAGTAGTTTATTGACAATTGAAGTGAAACTAACTGGCCTATAATTTCCTATCTCACCCTGTCTCCTTTTTTTGAAAAGGGGAGTCACATTTGCCACCCCCCAGTCCTTTGACACAATATTCCTTCCCACAGAATTTTAGAAATTTAGAGTTGGAGCCATTGTTACTTCTTCTCTAGATTGCCCCTTCTCTCCAAATAGTGTTCTGCATCCTCCCCTCTTTAGTGAGTACAGTTGAACAGTTCAGTCACTAGTTGGTCATTAGACAACTAATGGGCGTGGGTTTGAACCTTCGCTGATGGGCAACAGTTACCAGATCCATTTCACAAGTGGCATGGTGAATAGCACGACTCACCGTAAAATGTGCGAGTGAACTGCCTCAATCCTCCTGACCACAGCATGGGCGTACACCATAGTCTTTCAAATGATGACTCCACTAGATAGAGGTAAAGAGCTTTAGCAGGAGATGCTTGCCTTTCTCCAACCAAATTATGGTAGGCATTAAACCCTGGATATATGAGCGCACAATCTTATATCCAACCTCCAGATAACGTCCCCTAGCAGCTGTTGTTTCAGGTCTCCGAGTTTCCTCACCAGCTACAAGACAGACAATTGGAAGAACATACATAAGGCAGCTTGCCCCATGCCCAATGCAAAGAGGCATGCCTACTACAAGGTTGACTTCCCCTTCAGGGAACTAAAGTGGCAGCTCGACATGGACTTGAACCCTTTCTCACTGCAATTGGTTCACCTTTTTGGCACAAATCCACCTCACAGTTTGGTCCTGGATCTCACCCATGGGCTGGTGGAATCTCCTCTATTGCATTCCTAGGGGTTCTCAAGAACGAAGAATTCTTTGGGCACATGTCTTAAACTCAAATTTAGTTTCCCTGGTAAAGAGTCAGCCACTAATGTCACTGCTCCTGGGCCAGCTTTTCTGTTTAATATTTCTAGTCCAGCAATCATGTTGGTCCAGAGGTGCATTCACATATTCCACCAGCAGAGTCATCAGAAAGAAATGGTCAATAGCATTTAAAGGAGTTCTTTGTTCATTAGATTCCACCAGTATGTTGCTAAGCTAATGAAGGAAAATTAGGGGAATGCTTATCCCTTTAAGACAATTGAGGCAGAACTGTTTGGCTCACTCATTCCTGAATTAGACCACAGCGCCCTGAGGTAGTTATTGACATTTCTTTCTCTCCTCTCAGTGGGTTGGTTCCAACACAGGAGGAAACCTCATTACTACAATCTGCTTCCATCCATTTTGGTCAGAAATGCTTTAGACTACTTCAAGTAATGTGCGAGTACTTACATAAATATTTCCATGATGAATATTAAGATGAATTTGATTTTTAATTTATATTTTTACAAGTGCAGAAAACTCTTGTCCTTATGAGACAGTCATATTGCTTCTGGTGTTTTCCCTCACTTATCATTTTACCAAGTAGGGCTACGGTAAGGTATAAAAGGCTTCAGAGCCTATCTATCTCACCAGGTGTTGACTTAGATCAAGAATTTGTTGAAAGATCAGTTCTCCTTCTCTATCGTTTCTGAGAACAGGATTTGCGGACAGCATAAAATTGGGGAGTGTAGTTAATACAAACAAAGAATGCGTCAAAATGCAAGAGGATATTAATAAACTTGCGTGTAATTGGCAAATGAATTTCAATATAGGTAAGTATGAGGTGGTGTATTTTGATAGGAAGAATAAGGAGGCCACACACTGCTTGGATAATAAGGGCCCGATATTAGGAGGGAGGCGGGTTGGCAGCGTGGGTAACCCGCCCATTGAATTCGGGGTGCTCCGCACGCGATCGCAGCCTAATTGAAGGTACTTACCATGGCTTCTGGGTTTCCCATTCCAGACCTGCGCAGCGGGCGTACTGTGCACCCGCATCACAGGCTGTCAGCAGGAGGAGCCCTATTTAAAGGGGCAATCCTCCAATGCACCTCCTGCAACAAAGAACCATTTTTGGAGCATGGAGCAGGCCAGAGGCAAGGCTGCTCCAAGGTTCTCAGACTCTTCACTCCAGGCGCTGCTTGTTGGGGTGAGGAGGAGGTGGGAAATTTTGTTCCCATCTGATGGGAAGCGGTGGCCTCCCTCTGCCACCAAGAAGGTCTGGCTCGAGGTGGCAGAGGAGGTCACCAGCAGCAGCAATGTCTGCCGAACATGGGTCCAGTGCAGGAAGCGCTTTAATGACCTAACCAGGTCAGCCAAAGTGAGTATACTTACGCATTCTCCCACACTCCGTCTTCTACATCACCTCCACCACCACACAACTCCTTCTGCACGGCCACCACTCTCGCATCACTCCTCACATCCACTCAACCATCATCCTCACCGTGCCTGCACTTACTCACCGCCCCAGTTCCCATTCGAACACTACCACGCAACCCAATCCTTACACAATCTCATGGCTATGTCTCACACGCACCCTCCCACGCATCTCCCTCACGCTCACCCCCACCCACACCAATGCATGCAGCGGGTCACTATGCAACCATCACTCAATCACGCCTCTGTGTTCTTTGCCTTGTTAGGAGAAGAGATGCCAGAATGCCCGGGAGAGGGCAAGGACCAGAGGGGGCCCGCCACACCAGGTCGTCTTAACGGATGCGGAGCAGCAGGCATTGGAAGTAAGCCAGACGCTGGAGTGCCTGTCCGTGGTGGATGCCGAGACTGGGATTGCACAAGCGGCTGGTGACAGAAATCTAACACTCAGCACTCATGATAGCGAATGATCTTAGCATCACTTGGCATCTGCAGCACCTCAACATCTGTCCACATGCATAATATTGCTTTTTGTTCTCTTGCAGGGCCATCTGTGACCGCTGTGACTGCGGAGGGTGATTCCTCCGAGGACCTGCCGGCCTCTGAGGGTGCATCATCACATCTGAGCCAGCCATCCACCAGCGCAGATATACACTCCTCGGTGGGTCCCTGTCCTCGCTTAGTTGGGCTTGCACATGGTGAGTCACCACGCACATGTGAGCACGAGCAGACCCTGGTGGCAGGGGCAGCCGTGGAGAGTCCGCGTCAGTGGATTCACTCTTCTCCAGGCTCTGCTCAGCTGGACCCAGATGCTGAATGCTGGGGGCCAGCCATGAAAAGGAGAGTCATCGAGGGACAGCAGCACATTGCCGAGATACTAGAACAGTTGCCACGCGCAGAGGATGGAGGAGTCCAACTCCTGCATGAGTGGAATGGTGGCACAGGTACAGGAGCGTATCTCCGAGATAGTGTCACAGGGACGTGAAGGCATCCCTGAGATAGTCGTGGGTAAGTGCGGGAATGTCTGTGATGGAGGAAAGGCTAGCCTCCATTTAGCTTCAAGCACAGCTCAACAATGAGTCCATTCAGGCCCTGACAACGGCCATTCGGATTCAGGGTGAGCAACATTCTGCCACCTTAAACAGGCTAACAGATACATTACACCTGGCCTTCCAAGGCTTCACACAAGTCCTCCAAACTGTCGTCCAGAAGGGTGGAAAGAGTGATGTGGGCCTGCGCCAGGATAGGGATGATGGTGAAAGGGGGCATGGAAGTGGGGACGCCACTCAAAGCGCTCCCACGTCTCACCCGTTGCCCCCCTCTCAACCAGTACCCGCAATGCTGCCTCCTCTCCAGGTAGCCAAGTCTGCCTCTACACAGGTGTAGGTGGAGCATTCTTGGAGGGGCCCTCACGGGCACCAAAACCCAGAGGGCATCGGCCCAAAGCATCTAATCGGTCAGGGCATGGACAAGAGCAACCTGCCACTACCTCTGCTGAAGCCACAGGGGTAGCACCACGTAAGGCGAATGTTTTGTGAGCACAAAGGGGATGCACAAGGATGTAAGACAAAATGTCATTTTTTTGATTTACTTTCGTTTGTTTTGCCAAGCACATTAAAATTTGTTATCACCACTACTGCCACGTCTTTGCAAATCTTGTCTGGTTTGTGCAATAATTCCCTTTCCTGAGGATCACCATGAAGACCCACACCCGATGCCACCCATTGTATCACTGCAGAGTGGGCGTAGGTGTATTTGCAGGGCTCTTTTGTGCAGACGACTGAGAGACATCGGCGATGTTCCCGTTGGCACCCTGGAAGGATGCGGAGGAGAAGATGTTGAGGGCAGTGGTGACTTTGACAGCGACAGGTAAGAAGATGGTGCTCAGGCCAGCCGGGAGCAGCTCGGCATGAAGGAGGCTGCAGATGTCCACGACTACATGTCGAGTGACTCTGAGCCTCCGTGTGCACTGCTCCTCAGAGAGGTCCAGGAAGCTGAGCCTCGGTCTGTAGACCCTGTGGCGAGGGAAGTGCCTTCTGCATCTCTCTCTGCGGTTTCCCTCCCTCTTGCTGTGCAGGTGGATGTGTCACAGCATTGTGCTGTGGAGTTCCATGTGTCAGAGGTGGACGGCGTGGCCGGCGAGACTGGTGATGCTGTTCGCCCTCCGAGGAGGTCATGACTGCAGCTATGGCAGCCCCCATCCGGAAGATGTTCATTTGAGGGGGTCCGCAAGGTAGGTAAATGTGTCTGGACACCGGGGTTGAGGTTCCAAGTTTGTGAATTTTTGTGTTAGGAGGAGGGTGGTGGAGGCCAAACTTTGTCCAAAGTGACAGAGTGGCCTCCTGCAATGAGTGAGCGTCTCCCCCACCCCACCTGTCAAATGGACCTTTGCAGCTGCCACAGGCTGGTGGCTGCAACACGTCCGTTTCAACTGGGAGTGTTTCCCCCAGTACGGGAAACACACTCAGTTTGGAAAATCCCACCCCTCATAAAATATCCTCCCAATCAGGTCTGCTAACGACCTGAAGTATCAAAATAATCGCCTTAAGTGGGATCCCGCCGGCTTTAATTGCCAGTGGGAGTCTCGCATGCGGGGGCTGCGCGCGCACCTAAGCGTGTCATTGGGGAACCCGGAAGTGGGCAGGTTGGAGCCGGGCTCCGGACCCGCCCCGGGAATCCCGAATTTTCAGAGCCCCCCGCCACGAACGCACCCACTCGGCCATCCTAAAATCGACCCCTAAGAGTCTAAATGGGGTAGAGGAACAAAGGGATCTAGGGGTACAGATACACAAATCGCCAACAGTGGCGATGCAGGTTAATAAGGCCATAAAAAAGGCAAATCTAGCACTAGGGTTCATTTCGGGAGGGATCGAATTTAAAAGCAGAAAAGTTACCTTGTATAGAACCTTGGTTAGACCACATTTGGAGTACTGTGCACAGTTCTGGTCTCCATATTATAAAAAGGATATAGAGGCGTTGGAGAAGGTGCAAAAAAGATTCACAAGGATGATACCAGAACTGAGAGGATATAATTACCAGGAAAGGCTGAACAGGCTGGAGGGGCTTTTCACTAGAAAAGAGAAGGCTGAGGGGTGACCTAATAGAGGTCTTAAAGATAATGAAAGGGTTTGATAGAGTAAACGTAAAGAAGATGTTTCCACTTGTGGGGGAGACCAGAACTAGAAGTCATAAATATAAGACAGTCACGAATAAATCCAATAGGGAATCCAGGAGAAACTTCTTTACCCAAAGAGTGGTAAGAATGTGGAATGTGCTACCATGAGGATTGGTTGAGGCAAATAACATAGATGCATTTAAGGGGAAGCTAGATAAGTACACGAGGGAGAAAGGAATAGAAGAAACTGATAGAATTAGATGAAAAGGGGCGGGAGGAGACTCGTGTGGAGCATAAACGCTGGCATAGACCAGTTGGGTCGAATGGCCTGTTTTTATGCCTTTTTAACATGACAGAGGGAAGTCAGCGGGTGGGTGATTAGTCACACGGGAAACCAGGAAAAAAATTTTGCACGTCGGTTCGAGTGGTCGCAACTGAAGGCCCTTAATTTTACTTCTGGGTTTCGCGTCTCCAAGCTGCGCAGGGGACGTACTGCGCAGCCACATGACATGCTGTGAACTGCAGCATTTAAAGGGCCAGTGCAAAATGGATTTTGAAGTGGAAAGGAGGAGCATTGAAAATGCAGCACCCCAGTTCAGCGACGCTTCCCTTGAGGTGCTGCTGGTTGGTGTGAGAAGCAGGAGGGACGTCTTGTACCCAGCTGACCAGAGGAAGAGATCTGCTTCTACCACCAAGAAGGCCTGGCTCGAGGTGGCAGTGTTGCTGAGCAGCAGCAGCACGGTGGCAAGTTTGTGGGTTCAATGGAAAAAGCGGTTTAATGACCTAACCAGGTCAAGAAAAGTGAGTATATTTTTTGCTGATTTATCCACATCCTGTGAAAAGAACCCCCCCCCACTCCCCACACACCTCTCTCACTCTGCGTTGGTGTGCCTACTCCATCACATCACTCCTCACACCCACTTAAGCCCCATTATCAACTTATCTTCACTTGCTCTGCACTTCTTCACCTCTCTATTTGTGCACCCAGCTCTCCCTCTCACTCCAATCCTGATGCAATGTGATGAATCTGTCTGATATTCACCCTCTGATGAATCTGTTTCATTGTCAGCCTCAACCAAAGCAATGCCTCCATCGGGTGAACACATCACCTTCACTCACTCACACGTCTGTTCTTTCTCCCCTTGTAAGAGAAGAGAACGCAAAATTCAAGGGAGAGGAGCAGAACTGGAGGTAGATCACCACATATAGTCCAGTTGACAGATGTGGAGGAGGAGGCGATGGACATCAATTGGACAGTTAAATGCCTGGCAATTGGCGATGGAGAGACTGGCAACCTGCAGATGGCTGGTGACAGAACTTTAACATCCTTCACACACATGATGAATTGATGTTATCAACGATTGACCAGTTGCACACCTCAGTATGGTCATTGGAAAGATTGTCACTTCTCTGATGAATATTTAATATCGTTTATGTTCTCTTCCAGGTCCTTCACAGATTGATGAAGAGTCAGCCGCTATGGAAGAAGATGATTCCTCAGAGGAGCTCCATTCCTCTGAAAGTGCACCGTCACATCATATCCAATCATGCACCAGTGCAGATACTGGCAGTTTGGTGAGTCCTGTTAGACAGATATTTGGGTTGTTACCTGGTGATTCAACACTCACAAGTGAGCGCGAGCAGACACTGGTGGTAGGGGCAGCTGTGGAGAGTCCGCGTCGGGTGGGCGCACTCCTCTCCAAGCTCTGCTCAGCTGGGCACAGATGCTGAACCCTGGGGGCCATTGTTGAGAATGAGAATGATTGAGGTACAGCTGCACCTTTGCGAGGTAATGGAGAACGTGTCATGCAAACTCTCCACAATAGCGGAGAGGATGGAGGAGTCCAACTCCATCACTGGTGGATTGGAGGCACAGGTAAGTGTGGGAATGTCTTCAATGGAGAGAGTGGCCGCCTCCATTGAGCTTCAAGCACGACTCTCAAATGAGTTCATACAGACCATTACAACGGCCGTGCAGACTTTGGATGCTAACATGTCTACTACCTTAAACAGGCAGACAGAAACTTCATCTATGGCCTTATAACATGGACACATCTCCTCACCAACCTGCTGTCCAGCAGAGTGGTAGGAGTGATGTTAGCCCGGGTGAAGGATGATGGCGAAAGGGGACATGGAGGTGGGGACTCCACTCAAAGCGCTCCCACCTCTCACCATTTGGCACCCCCTCAACCAGTACCCGCAATGCTGCCTCCTCTCCCAATGGCTGAGTCTGTCCCTGGACAGGTGCAGGTGGAGCAGTCTTTGGCAGGGTCCTCACGAGCTCCAAAACCCAGAGGTCATAGACCAAGAGCATTTCAGCAGACAGGGCAGGGACATGAGCAATCTGCCACTACATCTGCTGAAGCCAGAGGGGTGCACCACATAGAAGTAGTTGGAAGAGGCAGGCTAAAGTTTTGTAATTCACCAAGGGTATGCACAGGGTGTTTGACTTAATGGTCATGTTGATAATTTATATATTTTTTTGTTCATACCGCATTAAATGTTATAATTCTCACCACCACTGCCACATCTTGCCCATTCTTGAGTATATTTTGTGAAATCGCCCTTTCATGTGCTTCATCATGAATGCCAAGACATGATGCCACCCATTGGGCACATGTGCAATGGGTGTACGTGTGGTTGAAGGACTGTTTAGTGTAAGCGGAGGTCGGGGGGGGGGTGGAAGCTGGTGTTGGTGGTAGTTGTCCCAGGTGGCCTGAGTAGTTCACAATCTTCAATTTTCAGATCTCACTATGAGAACCTGTTAGAGATGAGGGAATCCCTGGCAACACGGGCAGCAATGTGTGTCTCTGCTCTGACGATGTGTTCCCCATCTTCATTTTCCTCCTCCTCCTCCTCATCATCTTCTTCAATGTCGCTGGTAGTTGAGGATGCTACATGAGCGCATTCGAGCTCCTCCACTGGTAACCCTCCCTGCTGAGTGACGTTGTGCAGGAGGCAACACATCTTATTCTACACACCCTCACTGGTGAGTACTGAAGGGCTCCCCCAGATCGTTCCAGACACCTGAAGCGCATCGTCAGCATTCCTATGGCTTGTTCAATGACGACCTGGTGGTGATGTGACTGTCATTGTACCGCTGCTGTGCCTCGCTGGTGGGGTTTCTCACAGGTGTCATGAGCCATGTCTCGAAGGGGGTTTCCCTTGTCTCCAAAGAGCCAGCCCTTAAGTCTGTCTTGTGTGTGGAAGAGATTCGGGATATTAGCCTCGCGCAATATGAAGGAATTAAGGCAGCTGCCAGGGAATCTGGCGCACACCTGCAGAAACCTCCTCCGGTGGTCGCACACCAGCTGTGCATTGATGGAGTGATATCCCTTTCAGTTTATGAACAGTCCTGGTTCATGTGGAGGTCCTCGGATTGCTACGTGTGTGCAGTCAATTGCGCCCTGCACCCGTGGGAAGCCAGCCAGAGAGTTGAAACCCACTGCCCTCTCAGTCTGGCTGATGTCGTCGCGGGGGAAATTAACATAGTCAGATGGCAAACAAGCCATCGTGACCCGTATACACTTATGTACTGACGACTGAGAGAACCTGGAGATGTCACTGGTGGTGCCCTAGAAGGATCCGGAGGTAAAGAAATGGAGGGCAGTGGTGCCTTTAACTGTGACGGGCAATGCGTGGCCATCAGGTGACTCAATCTGAGCCTGTGTAGGCACTGCTCCTCAGAGAGGTCCAGGAAGCTCAGCCTCTGTCTGTAGACCCTCTCATGTGGGTAGTGCCTCCTGCGACCTCGGCCCCTCCGTTGGTCCCCTCTCTGCTCTTCTGCAGGTCCTTGTGGCGCACCTCTGTCTTGTGGACCTGCAGATCCCAGAACTGCATGGGGTGCCTGTAGTGGATGGTGATGTGCCTCCTCCTCCGATGTACTGTGGAATAAATCCATTGCCCCCCCCATCCTGATGTTGGCTGTTTGAGGGGGTCCAAAATGTAGGTAAATTTGTGTGAACACAAGAATTCTCAGTGTGAACAAAGAGATTTCAGTCTAAACACAAAGAACTCCCAGACAAAGGTCTGTCTGTGAGAACTGAGCACCAGCTGCAATCCCTCACCTTTTACTGAGATGTGTCAATCACTGGGTTAAAGGGCCAAATGAGCTTTGGCTGCAACTCGCCTCCATCTCTATGGCGTGTGGGAGACACGTTCAGGAGAAATTAAATTCGATTCTGTCGCAGAATCCACAAAAATTTAATTACCATAAGTGTTTCAACTACTTAAATTAGGCTTTTAAATATCGGCTCACTGGCTTTAAGTGCTGGCGGGACATTCTCGTGTCTGTTCCGTGCGCGCATCCAAACGCGTCTGGGTTAAATCTGGCAGCGGGATGTAGTCCCACATCTACACTGTACTATTTTCACTGCCCACCCGCCCCAAACCCACCTGCTCTTGGGGGTTAAAATTACCCCCGATGTAACTCCATGATGAAGACCAACTTTTATCGAGCCGTACCAAATCAGGGCTTCCAAAAAAAGCAAGCCATTAAAACACCTGAAAAATGCACCCCCTTACCGATAGCTGATACTAGGCAAGATAAGAATATATGAGGACAGTCGTGCCACACCCACACTCCACATGTCAGGACAGTGGTAGGAGCTGCACTTTAACCCAATGCACCATCAGTAACCTTGTAACCAATTGGGGTTGAAATTCGCACACGCGAATGGGTTTGGCCAAATTATGAAACATATCAACAGTTTGGAATTGTGAATGATATTGCTGGGAATGAGAATCTTTTAGCCTCAGTATCAGGGTCAGTCAGTCCTATTATAGACAAACAAAACTAACCCCACCAGTGGGGGGGAAATAAGTTATCTGTTTTTAATACAACTGGCCATTCTTTGTCTCTCTCTCTGTCTTTTTGTAATCTGACCGCTTGCATATTCAGTGGTCTTGGGTGTAATGTTCCCCTGTCTGAAGACCATCCATGCAGAGGTGCGATAACAGGCAGTTGGAAAGATTATCTGTAATCACCAGGCATTGTTCTGTGACTATATACGCGGTGCTTTGATGGAAACCCTCACACACCTGACGAAGGAGGAAAGCTCCGAAAGCTTGTGATTTTCAAATAAAACTGTTGGACTATAACCTGGTGTTGTAAGATTCCTTAATTAAGCATATAGTTACAAAGTCCACAGATCAATGCAAATGCACATTGGGGACAGGAGAGGCAATTCGCTGACTGCCAGTATCTAACTGATGACAGACTTGCTTCCAAGAAACATGAGTCAGCCTTGGAAATGGACTGAATGAAGCAATTATCTTGAAACTTTTACCAACATGGGGAATTATATAACTGGACTTGATTGCTTTGATGGAGTGGGCAGAGTTGCCATTCCTTTAATCTCAGGCTAAAGATGCCAAGTTTCCTTTATGGTCTCTTTTACTGATAGTTTTTTTCCCTCAAAATGTCTTAAACTGAATTTAAGTTCTCAAACTGCAATGGTGGGATCTGAACTCACATTCTTTGAATTGCTAGTCTAGGCCTCCGGATTATTACATAACCACTACACTAGCTTACCCGATCATTAGAGAAGACACTTTCCAATAGATGTGAGGGAAGATCATGGAATCACAGAATCAAAGAATCATTACAGCACAGAAAGAGGCCATTTGGCCCATCGAGCCTGTGCCGGCTCTTTGTAAGAGCAATCCAGTTAGTCCCATTCCTCCGCTTTTTCCCTGTAGCCCTGCAAAATTTTTCTCTTCAAATATTTATCCAATTCCTTTTTGAAAGCCACGAATGAATCTGCTTCCACCACCCTTTCAGGCAGCGGATTCCAGATCATAACCACTCACTGTGTAAAAAAGTATTTCCTCATGTCGCCTTTGGTTCTTTTGCCAGTCATCTTAAATCTGTGTCCTCTGGTTCTCGACCCTTGTGCCAATGGGAGTTTTGCTTTATTTACCTTATCTAAACCCTTCATCATTTTGAACACTTCTATCAAATCTCCTCTCAACTTTCTCTGCTCTAAGGAGAACAACCCCACCTTCTCTAGTCTATCCACGTAACTGAAGTCCCTCAACCCTGGAACCATTCTAATATATCTTTTCTGCACCCTCTCTAAGGCTTTCACATCTTTCCTAAAGTGCAGTGCCCAGAATTGGACACAATACTCCAGTTGTGGCCGAACCAATGTAAAGGTAATTTGCTTTTGTACTCTAAGCCTCTATTTATAAAGTCTAGGATCCCGTATGCTTTTTTTAACTGCTTTCTCGACCTTTCCTGCCCCTTTCAAAGATGTGTGCACATATACCCCTAGGTCTCTCTGTTCCTGTACCCCTTTTAGAATTGTACCATTTAGTTTATATTGCCTCTCCTGGTTCTTCCTGCCAAAACATATCACTTCGCACTTCTCTGCATTACATTTCATCTGCCATATGTCCACCCATTCCACCAGCCTGTCCATATTCTCTTGAAGTCTATCACTATCCTCCTCACTGCTAACCACACTTCCAAGTTTTGTTTCATCTGCAAATTTTGAAATTGTGCCCTGTACACCCAAGTCCAAGTCAGTAATATATATAAAAAAAAACAGCGGTCCTAGTACTGACCCCTGGGGAACACCACTGTATACCTCCCTCCAATCTGAAAAACAACCGTTCACCACTACTCTCTGTTTCCTGTCACTTACTCAATTCTGTATTCATGCTGCCACTGCCCCTTTTATTCCATGGGCATCAATTTTGCTGACAAGCCTATCATGTGACACTTTATCAAAAGCCTTTTGAAAGTCCATATACACAACATCAACCGCATTGCTCTCATCAACCCTCTCTGTTACCTCATCAAAAAACTCAATCAAGTTAGTAAAACACGATTTGCCTTTAACAAATCCGTGCTGACTTTTCTTTATTAATCCACACTTGTCCAAGTGACTATTAATTTTGTCCCGGATTATCGTTTCTAAAAGCTTCCTCACCACTGAGTTTAAACTGACTGGCCTGTAGTTGCTGGGTTTATCCTTACACCATTTTTTGAACAAGGGTGGAACATTTGCAATTCTCCAGTCCTCTGGTACCACTCCCGTATCTAGGGATGTTTGGAAGATTATGGCCAGTACCTCTGCAATTTCCATCCTTACTTCCCTCAGCAACCTAGGATGAATCCCATCCGGACCGGGTGATTTATCTATTTTAAGCATAGCCAGCCTTTCTAGTACCTCCTCTTTATCAATTTTCACCCCATCCATTATCTGAACTACCTCCCGTTTTACTATGACTTTGGCAGCATCTTCTTCCTTGGTAAAGACAGATGCAAAGTATTCATTTGGTACCTCAGCCATGCCCTCTGCCTCTATGCGTAGATCGCCTTTTTGGACACTAATCGGCCCCACCCCTCCTCTTACCGTCCGATTGCTATTTATATGCCTATAGAAGACTTTTGGATTCCCTTTTGTTAGCCGCCTGTCTATTCTCATACTCTCCCTTTGCCCCTTTAATTTCCTTTATCACTTCTGCTCTGTACTCTCTATATTTAGCATGTTTCTCGCTTGTATTATCAACCTGACATCTGCTATATGCCCCCTTTTTCTGCTTCATCTACCTCTAGCTCTTTCGTCATCCAGGGAGCTCTGGCTTTGGTTGCTCTATCTTTCCCCCTCATAAGAATGTACCAAGACTGTACTTGAACCATCTCCTCTTTAAAGGCTGCCCATTGTTCGATTACAGTTTTGCCTGTCAATCTTTGATTCCAATTTGTCCGGGCCAGATCCGTTCTCAATCCACTGAAATTAAGTCCTCCAATTAAGTATTTTTTCTCTAGATTGCTCCTTGTCCTTTTCCATAACTAATCTAAACCTTTTGATACTATGATCACTGTTCTCTAAATGTTCTCCCACTGACACTTGCTTCACTTGACTCACCTCATTCCCCAGAATCAGATCCAGCAATGCCTTCTTTCTTGTTGGGCTGGAAACATACTGATCAAGAAAGTTCCCCTGATCACACTTCAGAAATTCCTCCCCCTCTTTGCCCCTTACACTATTACTATCCCAGTCTATATTAGGATAGCTGAAGTCCGCCATTATTACTACTCTATAGTTCTTACACCTCTGTAATTTCCCTGCAAATTTGCTCCTCTATCTCCTTCCCACTAGTTGGTGGTCTATAGAATACACCCAGTTGTGTAAAGGCACCTTTATTGTTTCTTAACTCTAACCAAATAGATTCTGCCCATGACCCCTCCAGGACATCTTCTCTCTCCAGCACTGCAATATTCTCCTTAAACAATACTGCCACCCCCCCTTCTTTTTTCCTTCCCTATCTTTCCTGAACACCTTGTATCCAGGAATATTTAGTACGTGATCCTATCCTTTTTAGAGCTAGGTCTCCATTATCACCACAACATCAAATTCCCATGTGGCTATTTGAGCCTGCAGCTCACCAACCTTATTTACCACACTTCGTGTGTTTACACACATGCACTGTAAACCTATCTTCGGCCTTCTCGTATTCTCTCTTATTCTGATCCCACCTAATACCGTACTATTTCTTACTCTAGTGCTATCTGTCTCTCCCAATCCTTTGTGCACCTTGTTTCTCCTTTCCAATGCTACGTCCTGCTGCCCATCTCCCTGCCAAATCAGGTTAAACTCTCCCCCACAGCACTAGTGAACCTGCCCATTGGTCCCAGCTCTGTTGAGCTGCAACCCGTCCGTCTTGTACAGGTCCCTCCTGCCCCAGAACTGGACCCAATGCTCCAAGAATCCCTCCTGCACCATGTCTCCAGCCACGCATTAACCTATTTCTGTACTTACTAGTGCATGGCATTGGGAGCAATCTAGAGATTACTACCTTTGAGGTCCTGCTTTTTAACTTCCTCCCTCGCTCCTGAAATTCTAACCGCAGGCCCACATCCCTTTTCCTTCCTATGTCCTTGGTACCACATGGACCACGACTTCTGGCTGTTCCCCATCCCCCCGCAGAATGTTCTGCACCCTCTCTGTGATGTCCTTTACCTGGCACCAGAGAGGCAACACACCATGTGGGACTCAAGTTGATGGTCACTGAAACGCCTGTCTGTCCCCCTGACTATCAAATCCCCAAGGACTACTGCATTTCTACACTTCATTGTGCCACCCTGTGCAGTCCTTTGCCCCATGGTGCCAAGCTCAGGACTGCACTCCTCACTGGTGTTCAATGCTGAATGATTGTTGAGAGTGCCACACACCCAGAAGATCCCTGCGCTGCCTGCCTCTTCCTACCCTATCGGATGTCCACCCACTTGCTATCCTGAGCTCTCCATGGCTGCGTGGTGACCATCTCCTGGAATGCACGATCCAGGAAATCTTCAACCTCACTGCAGCTCTACTGCAAAAAGCCTCTTGAAACGATTCATGAGTTTCCCAAGTGCCGCACTGAAGCATTCATGATCTGTGCCTAAAAACAGCGATGTACGATTAAAAAAATAAGCTGAGAAGGAACTAGGTGATGTTGTGGGTTAACCTCCCTTTCACCCGTTGGGCCTGGCATTTAATCCAGACAAACCTGATGGGATGAATGACTTACCTTCCTGTTCACTGTAAGGGTCCCAAATGAAATGAGCTTGGAATATATTTAATGCAGTTTTCCCAACAGGGGTGTGAATTCACACCAAAAAAACTGAGGATAATTTGGCACAAATTTGCACTTAATTAGCAATATCTCTTGGAGCTGCTAGTGCGGGAAGTGAAAAAAATCCACACTGGTGCAGAAAGATACACTTCTGAGGTTTAGGTAATGGCATATTATTGGTGGGACAGAGGCTGGGGGAGGAGGGGCTTTATTCTGCTTTTCTGAAACCTGAACTGGGTATGGGTATTGCTGGTGCCGTGTGTCTGAAGTGAGAAGGTATCCCACTCACCAACACTGAAATCCCTTGCCTCCATGAGCATAAAAATTCATCAATTAACAAAAAACTCAGCATATTCGTAATCAGATTTTAATGGATTAACTCTATTCTACACAAACTCCTTTGTGATTAATTAACTGTACGAGGATTGCACATGCTTTGGAATGTTCAACATACAGAAATGGAGCTACATAAATTAATTTTGTTACATTTACGGTGATGAATATTACATATCACGGAAATGTAAAACACACATTTCTCATTTGTCCATACTGGGTATGGACTAAACTGAACTCTTGTTCTACATTTCTTCTTATGTGGAACAAGTGGAGATTTTGTGTTGCAATCTTCAAAAGGTTGAATAATTTAATTTACCAAGCTAAAGTTAAATTATTGAGCAGAAGTCAGAGCTGCTATTTATTGCTGGAAATTAGTATGCAATAGAAAGACAATTTTTGTACATAAAAAAAGAAACATTTTAAGAGACTTAATACTCCTCTTTGCGTACCTTTGATCAGATGGTGTTTGCATATTATTCCACAGAGCATAAACCTTGCAGTAGACAGTATCATACTCTTAAAAATGTAAAAAAGGATAAAATGGTAATGGAGAGCCGCACATTATTTCATATTTGAATGGTGAGAAATCAGTTATAAAGCATAACTGAATTAGAATGTAAACATGTAAGAGATAAATTAATAAACAGTAGGTTCATTGAGAGCACTGAACATTTGACCTGGCTCTGTGCCAATAGCCACTTAGAAATCGCTACATGTTGACCATTCTATAGACGATCCCAATGTTGCCTCAAATGCATTCTATCAACACCAACGGTTTTCTACATCTTTTCAAGTGGCTTTAAAGTGTAGCTGCTTCCTAACAGCAACACATGGCTTGGTTGTGATGCTTTGTCCAATTATGAGGATCTGCTACTGTCCAATTAGGAATCCAAAAACATGTAATGCAATTTCTTTATGGGTTTCTACGCTGGCATAATCCTCCCCTCTAGTGGCTGCAGACTGAAAGATACAAGTCAGAAAACACATGGTCTGGGCACAAAGGGCTGTGCTGAATTGATTTGAAATATTGTTTATTAGGATAAACCAGCCACTGGTGAGAGAAATTAAAGCTAATCCGAATTCAGTCCATTTAACGGAACTGACTCAATATTGGGTTTTTCTTGGTTCTTGTACTATTTGTGGGGTTTTTCCGCACCAAAATTTGTTCCGTTCCAGCCAGAGACTAAACAGTCCTGCCAAGAAGCTGGCACAAAGAGCCAGTCACACGGGATCAGTTTGGGTTGTGTAACCAAATCAATGTCGTTTGAAAATGTCAACATTTTGAACTGAAACCAGGGAAAGGAAACAACAAATGTATTTGCTGCATCCTGCAGTTCGAGCAGCAACCTGATCCCTTTGTAACACTGCAGTAGTGTGAATGACATTATACGCTGTTTCACAGAGCCTCACCCAATTTTATTGTGTGTGTGCCTAAGTAAGGATATTTTGGGGGGAGGGGGATAGTGTTGGAGAAAGTTTATCCTATCTGTCTGAAGCAGAGGATGGTTGCCTTTGCAAATCACAGAGCTTAGAGCCTAGAAGTTACTGCTGGTGATATTAGTGGATGGACACTCAAGACACTCAGTTCAAATTTCTCTGTCTACCATTTTAACAGAAGCCTTAACCTGTTTATTTTTAATGCTTCTGTTAAAATAGCGACCAGAGGAATGACACACAAATGCGCTGAGTGTCCGTAGGCAAATAGCACAAATGCTAGGCCTAAATTATTTAATTAAAGTAGAAAGAATTACTCTGTTTTGGGTGGATCACAGAAACACAGGCACAAAATGAAGGGACATCAAGTCACAACCCAAAGCTGATGTATTACTAGTTAACAATGAAATGACATTTCCTCTTATCACCGAAGTTGCTGGGACCTGGGTCATGCAGTAAGACCAGACTCTTTTAGACTCCAGCTCTAATGTTCTGAAACGCTCCTGTCTTCGTTTTACTTCTTATTTCTTGACAGCGATTGAAAGTAAAACGAACCCTTCCCTTAATATGACCACTTCAAATATCTTATCAATATCAACTAGATCTGCAACTGATACTTCCACTCATCATGATCTAAAAGCTAGGGAACAACTCCAAAATGAAAGTTCTCTGGTATGTCTCTTTGTGCTGCTGACACCACCTCCCCAAGAAGGGACGTTTCCTCCTTGCACTGTTCCGAATGAAATCATAAGCAAACTTATAAACAATGGGCTTACTATGTCATTACACAGAGGAAATCTCACTCTCTGACCTGATGCTGGCTACCTCTGTCACATCTCCTGAAAATATTGCTCCTTCTATCCCAATGCTCTTCTGGCCAGCCTCCCACCTTCCACCCTCCTTAAACTTGAGCTCATCCAAAATTCTGCTGACTCGCAACAAGTCCCGTTCACCCGTCACCCGTGTGTTCACTGACCTACATTGGCTCCTGGTCCAGCAACGCCTCGAAATTAAAATTCCCTCCATGTCCTCACTCCTCCCTATCTCTGTAACTTCCTTCAGACCTACAACTCTCTGAGAACTTTGCGTTCCTCCAATTCTGGCTTCATGCGCATCCCCGATTTCCTTCGCCCTACCATTGGCGGGTGTGCCTTCAGCTGTCTAGGCCCTAAACTCTGGAATTCCCTCCCTAAACCCTTCTGCCTCTCTACCTCTCTCTCCTCCTTTAAAACACTCCATAAAACCTATCTCTTTTACCAAGCTTTGGTCACCTGTCCTAAAATCTCCTTATGTGGCTCAGTGTCAAATTTTGTCTGATAACGCTCTTGTGAAGCACCTTGGAAGGTTTTACTATGTTATAAATTCATGTTGTTGTTGTTCTAGCTTTTCACTAACTTTCACTAATTTTAGTCTTGCTTGAAGTACTGCCCAATGCTCTCAATCTTCACTAAACATCAATGTTTTATCTGCATTACTGGATACATGTAGTGAGAATCTCTACAATCTGTTTCATGGCTGGTTTCAGTCATGTGGCCGAGTATTACCATAACCACATCCTCACTTCCTTCACGACCAATTTTGGGTCGGAATGCTAAACACAGTTGTGACAAACAAAAGTGCACTATTGCAACATTAGAAAAATAGGTATTTTGTCCAGTTTGCCACTTCAACTATATTCTGTATTTCAGACCACTCAGATACTCATGCTGTTAACATCATGGATTCTTCTGTCACTTGCATCTGGCTGTATCGCCATCTATGACTATAATTTGCTTTTGGTCCACTGTCTACATAGCTACATATGGCTTAATCTCATGTTAGCACAAATTTGGCATTTGACCTCCAAATTTTGTGGAATGATCTTCCGTGCTTGAACTGCGCCGGACACCATATTGGCTCGGCCATCTTTTAGTCGTCCAGGGCACCCACCTGAAACAGGCATTAGGCTCCGTATATGTGCAAATAAGGGTCCGAAGCCAGTTATAGGACACAGAATGTGAAATTCAGATACAAAGAGGCGGAACTTGTGACTAGTTGTACCGGGAGTTGAACGGCCTAACCAGTGATCCTTAAAGGGACTACTGGAGGCCGCTCAAAAAATAAAGGCCCAGAAAATGTTCAGTTTTTATTTTTCTGGACCTACAAACAAACTCCGGCCTGCTGCCACCTGTATTCGAGGCCCCGCCCCTGGAATCGCCTCCCTTCCACCCCAGACCTGCCGACCAGATTAGGGTAGGGGCAGGCTGGTTTCCCGCGCCCCAGACCAGTGAGCTGCACCCAGAACTCTCTGACGGTATTCAACTGAGGCCCAAAGCCGAATTTGGCCAGGGGCTCAGGCCGGCACAGACCAGTGCTCGAAGCGGTCACTCCGCTTTGGGTGCGAGTCGAATTCCTCAACTAATGACATTTAGTGTTAAAAGACCGACTAGGAGTCTTTCAGATGAGACGTTAAACCAAGGCCCCGTCTGCCCTCTCAGGTGGACTTAAAAGATCCCCTAGCACTATTTCGAAGGAGAGCAGGGGAGTTTTCCCAGGTGTCCTGGTCAATATTTATCGCTCAACCAATATCACTAGAATATAGATTAACTGGTCATTTATCTCATTGCTGATGGTGGGACCTTGCTGTGTGTAAATTGGCTGTAGCGTTTCCTACATTACAACAGTGACTACACTTCAAAAGTACTTCATTGACTGTAAAGCGCTTTGTGACATCTTGAGGTCATGAAAGATGCTATTTAAATGCAAGTTCTTTCTTCTTTCTTTCTTGAAGTGTCTATAACCACCATCATTGTAGAAAGTCAGGCTTTGTGCTAAATAGCAGCAGGTATCACTAACAAATGACAATATTTGAGCCCAGGTAACCCGATAAACATTAGCTAAATCAGATGCATTTAATATTAAATCATGACTGTCCCTGGCAAATGTGATGTTGTTCTTGGCAGTCCAAATGAAATAAAATGAGGCAGAAGGCAGGAAGGAAGTGTTGGAGACATGCTGGGAGAGGCACCATGAGAGAAATTGTATTTAAAAAAATAAAACAGTTGCATTTCTCATTAAATTCTTCATATGGAGCATCAGCTGAAGTGGTTCACTTCTAATTCATGTTTCAGGGAAACTGTCAATCAAATCAGTCCGAATCAGACCAACTATCCAAGTACAGGCTGGTTTGCTAATTTGTAATGTTCACATTGTGTTTTGTTTAAGGATACAGCTTTTCATTCATATAGCTTGGTGTCAAAAGCTAAACAAAAATTTAGTTTTTATTAATTCTTGGGATTTGGATATCTCTGGCAAAACCAACATTTATTGCCCCTCCCTCATTGCCCTTGAGAAGGTGGTGGTGGGCCTTCTTCTTGAACTGCTGCAGTCCGTGTGGTGAAGGTTCTCCCACAGTGCTGTTAGGAAGGGAGTTCCAGGATTTTGACCCAGTGACGATGAAGGAATGCCGATATATTGCCATGATGTGGAGATGCTGGTGATGGACTGGGGTTGACAATTGTAAACAATTTTACAACACCAAGTTATAGTCCAACGATTTTATTTGAAATTTACAAGCTTTCGGAGGCTTCCTCCTTCCTCAGGTAAATGTCAGGAACTCCTCGAACCCTTCGCATTTATAAATCACAGAACAATACCTGGTGATTACAGATAGTCTTTCCAACTGCCCATTGCCAAGGCAATCACCGTGTTCAGACAGAGAGGTGTTACCTACAGAACCCCCGAATATACATTCAACAACAAAAAAAAACAAACAGGAAAAAAAAAGAGAGAGAGAGGCAGAAACATCCGGAAGGCAGAGAAAGCCAGCAAATGACCCGTTATATTAAAAACAGATAGCTTTTGTTCGCTGGTGGGCTTACGTGCAGCGTGACATGAACCCAAGATCCCGGTTGAGGCCGTCCTCATGGGTGCGGAACTTGGTTATCAATTTCTGCTCGACGATTTTGCGTTGTCGTGTGTCTCGAAGGCCGCCTTGGAGTACGCTTACCCGAAGGTCGGTGGCTGAATGTCCCTGACTGCTGAAGTGTTCCCCGACTGGGAGGGAACCCTCCTGTCTGGCGATTGTTGCGCGGTGTCCGTTCATCCGTTGTCGCAGTGTCTGCATGGTCTCGCCAATGTACCATGCTCTGGGGCATCCTTTCCTGCAACGTATGAGGTAGACAACGTTGGCCGAGTCACAGGAGTATGAACCATGCACCTGGTGGGTGGTGTCCTCTCGTGTGATGGTGGTATCTGTGTCGATGATCTGGCATGTCTTGCAGAGGTTACTGTGGCAGGGTTGTGTGGTGTCGTGGACGCTGTTCTCATGAAAGCTGGGTAATTTGCTGCGAACGATAGTCTGTTTGAGGTTGGGTGGCTGTTTAAAGGCGAGTAGTGGAGGTGTGGGGATGGCCATAGCGAGGTGTTCGTCGTCATTGATGACATGTTGAAGGCTGCGGAGAACATGGCGTAGTTTCTCCGCTCCGGGGAAGTACTGGACGACGAAGGGTACTCTGTTGGTTACGTCCTGTGTTAGTCTTCTGAGGAGGTCTATGCGATTTTTCGCTGTGGCCCGTCGGAACTGTCGATCGATGAGTCGAGCGTCATATCCCGTTCTTACTAGGGCGTCTTTCAGCGTCTGTAGGTGTCCATCGCATTCCTCCTCGTCTGAGCAGATCCTGTGTATTCGCAGGGCCTGTCCATAGGGGATGGCCTCTTGACGTGGTTAGGGTGGAAGCTGGAAAAGTGGAGCATCGTGAGGTTGTCCGTGGGCTTGCGGTAGAGTGAGGTGCTGAGGTGCCCGTCTTTGATGGAGATTTGTGTGTCCAAGAAAGAAACTGATTCTGAGGAGTAGTCCATGGTGAGCTTGATGGTGGGATGGAACTTGTTGATGTTATCGTGTAGTCTCTTTAGTGATTCTTCGCCGTGGGTCCATAGAAAGAAAATGTCGTCGATGTATCTGGTGTATAGTGTTGGTTGGAGGTCTTGTGCAGTGAAGAAATCCTGCTCGAACTTGTGCATGAAAATGTTGGCGTATTGGGGTGCAAATTTTGTCCCCATGGCTGTTCCGTGTGTTTGGGTAAAGAACTGGTTATCGAAGGTGAAGACATTGTGATCCAGGATGAAGCGGATGAGTTGTAGGATGGCGTCTGGAGATTGGCTGTTGTTGGTGTTGAGTATTGATGCTGTCGCAGCGATGCCGTCATCGTGGGGGATACTGGTGTAGAGTGCTGAGACGTCCATCATGGTGAGAAGTGTTCCTGGTTCAACTGGTCCGTGGGTACTGAGTTTTTGTAGGAAGTCTGTAGTGTTGCGACAGAAGCTGGGGGTTCCCTGTATGATGGGTTTCAGGATGCCCTCGATGTATCCAGAGAGGTTCTCACACAGGGTTCCGTTGCCTGATACGATAGGACGTCCGGGTGTGTTGGCTTTGTGTATCTTTGGGAGGCAGTAGAAGTCTCCCACGCGGGGAGTACGTGGGATGAGAGTGCGTAGGATGCTTTGAAGGTCTGGATCGAAGGTCTTGATCAGTTTGTTGAGCTGGTGGGTGTGTTCTTTGGTCGGATCTGCGGGTAACCGTCTGTAGTTTTCCTGGTTGTCCAGTTGTCGGTATGCTTCTTTGCAATAGTCCGTTCTGTTCTGTATGACGATGGCTCCTCCTTTGTCCGCTGGTTTGATGACGATGTTGAGGTTGGTCTGGATATATTTCCAGGTCAGGATGGTGTGTGACTTGAAGGGGAACGTGCAGGTGGTGTTGTTCCCATGTACCTGCTGCCCTTGACCTTCTAGGTGGTAGAGGTCATGGGTTTGGGAGGTGCTGCCGTAGAAGCCTTGGCAAGTTGCTGCAGTTCATCCTGTGGATGGTACACACTGCAGCCACAGTGCGACAGTGGTGGAGGGAGTGAATATTTAAGGTGGTGTTTGGTATTAATTAAATAATATGCTTTAAAGGGGTAGCATCATTATGAAAATGTGTTTGGTAAGTCTTGTCAAATGTGTGCGAATTCCTCTCTGATGGACTCCATTGTTTGTTTCTACAATAGATGCCAAACTAATAGGTCTGGACTTCCCAGAACTATGTTTTCTCCTTGTATGTTACCAGCCCAGAATCTAATCAGCTGTAAGACAAATTTGAGTTACAGCTTTCCCCTACTTCCACTCTCATTTGCATGTTATTTCAAGGGGGTATTTCGTTGTCACTTTAATATTACCGACTAGTCTGCCATTTTATTTAATTCAGTACATAAAGGCAGCATCGAATGGTCAGTACTGGTCATTGGGAGCTGAAACAGAGAAAGAAAGGGACCAATGCGACATCTGGACTGGCTCCACATGTTTCAAATAACATAGTTCTCCAGTTTCTTTGCTTTATTTAAAAAAAAAGACACAATGACCAGAGTGGAGTCCTATTGCATTCATACTCATTTAAAATATCTTGTTTCTGAAGTATTTATGTTTAGATTTCAATCACTGTGTATTGGAAGAGATTCATTCAATAATTTTGGATCAAATAACAGAAATAATGGGGAGGAAAAAGCATTATATTTTACAGGTGACCCAAGGCCAACAAATAACTGGAACTGAGCTGAGGCACCATGGGATATAACATGTCGATGGAGAGAGACGGAAGTGGGAGATAGAGATAGCACAGCTGGTGGAAAGAAAAGTGAAAGTTTAACAAAAATGAAAGAAAAATAAAGAGAAAGGGATAGTCAATAAATGGCTAAAAGGAGTGCAGGCCTGTGGCACAGTGCACTGATGAACTCTCAAGGACAATGAGTTCTCTTCAGTTACAAACATTGGGGTAGGAATTGGTATGCATTGCCCCTGCTTTTTGGGTGTAAAGTGAGCACAATGCATACGAATTTAGCAGTGGGACAACCTGTGCCTAATCTGCGCGGGCATTGGTCCCACTGCTAAATTCATGGGACTCATTTTGTTCAGGTATCCCAGGCAGACACCTAAACCAGTCATTGGGCCCCTGAACTATGTAAGTTTGGGGCTTCAGCCTGTTGAAGGTCTCCCATCAAGAAATTTGTTACTGATGAGCAGGGTTGGCGTCAGGCCTGCCCTGCCCACTCAGGATCCTTCAGAGGACCCTGCAGCCACCAACGAAAGAGAGGTGAAATATTCCTGTGGATTCAGGGGGAGCAGGAGTGCTGCCTTTCTCCATAGGAGGCCCGATTGCCCCTCCATCCCTCCCGTAGCTCTCTCCAATTCCCCACCACCCCCCCCCCCCCCCTATCCCGGACCTTACCAGAGGGCTGGTGCTGATGAGGCAGGTGGCCCAACATTGGTCTCTTTGCTCGGGCGAACTGCCTGTGGAGGTACAACCAGCAGCAGCAAGTATGCTGATCAGGTTCAAGGAGCAACTTCCATCCATCCTTGGGCCTCTCGGTTTGGGTGTACACCGACACGACCCAGAAACAAAATCCAACCCAATTGATTTTCCTTGACAACCATATTGAAAGTTCACTGGAACAAAGATGGTGGAGAAAGCCTCAAGAAGCTTTTTCTTACTTAGCACCATCTGCAACTTTGATGTTGTACAAAGTCTCCACCTAGATTTTCCAATATGCGAACAGTTTGACTGGAAGCTGGTGTTGCACTGACCCGTATGGAAAGTGTGCTATTTGCAAACAATTTTCTGAGGTTATCATAGGTGCTCCAGATGTAGATTTGGATGTGTGAGGGAACGCACTGGTGGTGAGAGCTGAAAATTGCAGGGTGTCAGAATAGGGAGACAAACATTCCAAAAGTCTTTGAAAAGATTTAAAAGTCATCTCAAACCACTGAAGGGCATGGGAATTTAAGAAGTGACGGACAAAATAATGAAGGAGAAGAAAAACCCAACAGGCAGGGCATGAGTCTGCGGGCTAGTGATGGAACAGCCCAACGCCCAATCTTCTGCTTGATGGCTGTTGACCTGAAGAGGTGCTGCATGAGATAGTTGTAAGGAGGGTTGCTGCCTGTGCTACTCCATTCACTATCACCACAGGTCAACATTGCAGCATGCCTGCAGGGAGGTAGAGCAATTTTCAGGCCAAGGTGACCATTATTGTTGATGGCTGTGCTAGCCTTAGGACATATGGGAGCTGCAGGACTCCATGCAGAAGATTGTGCAGCTCTGCATCTGGCTCTTTATGAAGACCCCCCGCAATGGTTGATGCTTGGTACGTGTGCCAGAACTTGCAGAAAGTTGATGCAGTCTATATGGGCACATTAGCTGTTGGCACACCACCTCATGTGCAGTGCCGCTGAAAACAAAACACTGTGGTTGAGGTGCTTCCAATGAAGCATCCAGCATTATGGTTAGTCAGGCATACACATATCTGACTGGTATCATGCAGTTTGCTGTCCCAGGTTCTTTTGGGGATGGAAGCTTTTGCATGCACTAATCATCTGACAAAGAAAGGTATGTTCATCTACGTTGGCAGATGCAGGTGCACATCTACAGATGTCAGCTATGGCTCAGTTAGTAGCATGTTCTCCTCTGAATCAGGAGGTTTGTAGGTTCACAATCCCACTCCAGAGACTTCATTGCATAATCTAGGTTGACACTAGATCAACATGTGTACTGAGGGAGTGTTGCACTGTTAGTAGGTGCTGTCTTTTGGATGAGACATTAAACCGAGGTCCCATCTGCTATATCAAGTAGACATAAAAGATCCCATGGCACTATTTGATAGAAGAGCAGCAGAGCTCTCCCAGGGAGTGCAGGTGTTATCACTTTGCTGGTTGTGGGATCTTGCTGTGCACAAATTGGCTAACACATTTTCTACACTATGACAGTTATTACATTTCATTGGCTGTAAACTACTTTTGGGATGTCCTGAGGTCATGAAAGGTGCTTTATAAATGCAAGTTCTTTCTTTCTTACTGGCAGGTGAACACAGATGACATTGCCTGCACCCTGATTTCACATCGTTGATATGCCTCTTCTTCTTTCAAATTTCTCAGACATGGGTATTCCAATTGGAAAGCCCATTGTTGCCAGTAATACTACAGGGGGCAAAAAAATAATCACAATGATTGACAGGAAAAGGTGATAAGAACCTAAGTGCTGGCAGGAAAAGAAAACATGGTTAATAAATGACTGAATTATACTTAAGTCAACACTACTGGGTCCTTTCCATGACTTTTCGTCTATTTACCATTACCTAGCAACCTCAGAGACCAATTTTACACGGGGATAGTTACAAATGGACATCCTGCATTTTCAATGTTGGGCATCCCTGCCCCCAAATTAACATTTAAACAAAGCCCCACTCCCCTGTTTGAGGTGAATGCTTTCTGCGGCCAAAGGAAACAATGGGGTAGTCCAAAAAGTGGGCGGAGATTCAGCATGATGGAATTCTACTCAATTTTCCGATGGGGCAGAACCGATCAGAAATCTAGGCTTGTATCTGCCCGGGGTGAAATATTGTAACTCTGTTCGGCAGCTTGTAGAGAGTAAAAAGTTACTTGCTTCTGGATATAGTCGTGGTCCAAAGGGCAGTCAAACCAACTGAACTTCATAAGGGATGGGCTACTCGTGGCAGAGTCTATCCTCTACAACATGAGAGATGTGAGCAGGTTGCCAGTACTGTGCAAGGTTATGACTGGAGCACTACCACAAGAGTAGACAGTACTCAGATCTCCGTGTTTATGCCAGAAACACATTGCTGTTGCTTGCATGTTCTGCATCAACCCAGAAAGTTTGCACAGCAGCGATGATTCACAATGTTAATTCCCAAGATGTCATCATCTGAAACATTGCACTTGGATGTAGATGAGGAAACACAAATGCAACAATAACATGGTGAGCTGCAGTTGCTGATGCAGACATTAAGCTCTGGGAAATTTCTAACTTATGCATTCACCCCATAGTACAGTTTTTTTCCAAGTCTTTCCCATGCTCTCCTATCCACTGGGGTCAAATTGCTAAAGCATCTGAACTTGTTATAGTTCCCACTGGTTGTACCTTGTTAATTTGCTAAATGCTGTACCAACAAGTGATGGTATGCACATTGGTCTGGCAGGGTATAGAATTGTATCCATAATTTCTCACAAATTCAGTGCTTGCTCTACACCATACTATGAGGGGCTGGTGCAACAAGGACAGAGACATCGAAACATATAGAAAGGAGTAAAATCTGAGAGTAAGCCTGTCTAGGCCACTCTCATACTAATGTGAACATTTGGTTACAATACAACATTGGTAGAGGGAGTATTTTGCTTTACAGGTGGGAAGTGGTGACACCTATGGGTGACACCTATGGGTGACAGGGAGCCTAACATGGTTTAGGAGTAGCCAATATCCAGGTAGGCAACTTTGAAAGGGCAAACTTCAAGGGAAAGGGAAAAGCCTTGGAGAAATCTACTGGAGATAGTGCTCAAGAAAACCTCAGTTAAGGAATACTGGTACACCGTTTAAGAGCATTCTACTGACCATGTAAGGTAACTACGTGTCAAGGACTAATGAATGCAGACTAATCAAATGTAAAACTAAATAGTTTGACAAGTCAATGTGAAGTTAAATCATTAGGAAAAACAAACTGTACGAAGAAAGGTGAGGGAAACCTTTGGGAATAATACAGGAATCTCCAAAAAATATAAGAACAGGTGGTCAGACAGGCTGAGGGAACGAGAAAGGAGCATAGCTATAGACAACTAAATAAGACAGTAAGGCATTCTTCTAGTTTTATAAAAGCAAGAGGGTTATCAAAGGAGAATTGAGATCGATTAAGGATGTAATCGGGGTTGAAAACCTAGGTTTCTATGAAAGAATAGATTACATGGGCTGAACTGCCTCACTCATCTGTACCTAACATTGTGCTAAAAAAAAGTGAGGAAAAAGTGGGTTAAGGGAGGGAGCAAAATAAAATAAAATGGCAGAAAAATACAAGAGGGATCAGTGAGAAAGAGAAAGATCTAAACTTCACTGTGTATTTCTGATCCAGATTGTTAATTAGAAAATCAATTAAAATAAAACAATAATCAAATGTTATCAATGTTTTGGTCACAGTTGAATGGTATTGGGGTGTTTTATGAAAGAAAGACTTGCATTTATATAGCACCCTTCATGACCTCAGGACATCCCAATGCGCTTTACAGCCAATGAAGTACTTTTGAAGTGTAGTTACTGTTGCAATGTAGGAAACATGGCAGCCAATTTGCGCACAGCAAGGTCCCACAAACAGCAATGTGATAATAACCAGATAATCTGTTTTAGTACTTTAAAGGCACTATATAAATGCAAGTTGTTGTTAATGTCATAAGGAATTGGTGAAAACTCTCTACAAGCCAAATAGCTATATCTCATTGCATTATTTTGTATAGAAAGAAAATAATAATTTAGTTCTTTGTTGCAGTTTTGAAGTTTGAAGGAGTAGAAAGAAGGGATAATTTGTAAACAGAGCCGGTACAATCAGATGGATTTTCAACTGACCAGATATAAAACTGATGCTGCCGATTGGCCGTCTGTTATAGAAACCGCACGATTTTCATTTCTACCAAAATCAGTGGGAATGAGAATCGGACGGTTAATATAATGGGCAGGTAATGTGCAATGCCAGCTTAATACCCGACTTATTTCTCAGACTATCTTGGTGTCCTTGGTGTAGCTCCCCATTGTGAACTGTGCTGTTGTACCACCACCTCTTCACAGAACAACACACTGGCCATTCTGAGTAATATAGATTGTGATGTTCGAATTGGTGAGGGTTGAATAATGTAGATTGTAATCTTTGAATTTTTGGCATGGTGGGTGGGAGATGGGAGGAGGGAAGAAGTGTTTAGTTATGATGGTCCAGCGATCATGGTCTGGCCCAGGCTTGATGGACCAGCTGGTCTTTTCCTGCCTGTCAATTTTGTATGTTCATATGTTCGTAATTGGTGAGGGTTGAATAATGTAGATTGTAATATTCATAATTGGTGAGGGTTGAATAATGTAGATTATAATATTCGAATTGGTGAGGCTTGAATAATGTAGATTGTAATATTCAAATTGGTGAGGGTTGAATAATATAGATTGTAATATTCGTAATTGGTGAGGGTTGAATAGTGTAGATTGTAATATTCGTAATTGGTGAGGGCTGAATAATGTAGATTGTAATATTTGTAATTGGTGAGGGTTGAATAATGTAGATTGTAATATTCGTAATTGGTGAGGGTTGAATAATATAGATTGTAATATTCGAATTGGTGAGGGTTGAATAATGTAGATTGTAATATTCGTAATTGGTGAGGGCTGAATAATGTAGATTGTAATATTCGTAATTGGTGAGGGTTGAATAATGTAGATTGTAATATTTGTAATTGGTGAGGGTTGAATAATGTAGATTGTAATATTCGAATGGGTGAGGGTTGAATAATGTAGATTGTAATATTCGAATTGGTGAGGGTTGAATAATGTAGATTGTAATATTTGTAATTGGTGAGGGTTGAATAATGTAGATTGTAATATTTGAATTGGTGAGGGTTGAATATTGTGGAATGTAATGTTTGAAGTAATGGGGGGATTAAGTAAATTGGGTATAATCCATGATAATGAGATTTTATTTGCTCTTCAATTCTTCCTGACTGCATTCCTTGTGCTCTTTTCCTTTCAGCCCTTTCACTATAACTTTGTCTCTGGGTCTGAGCATCTTGATGAACACTCTCCTAAGTTATTGCGATGAGTCTGTTGTCCAGTACAGCGTTGTACAGCCACTGTAGCTCTCTCCATTTCCACACTTTCTGAACTGAACAGTAAAAATACATATACATTTACCAGTTCTGTGCAGAGACCGCCTCAATATTCAGTCACCATAAAACAACCTTAGTCTGCCAACGAACTGTACAATCGGCTTCTATAGTTACTAGCTGTGAGGTCTGAAATCAGCGTCTAATTTCTGTTAAACCACTGTCCCATATTGTTGCATTCTGTGCACAAGGAAAGTTTAGAAAATGGCACCTTTAGCAATGAAATCTTAGTTTTAAAGATCACATTTATTAAGAATAAAACTGAAATGTTACACTCCTGTTTTTTTTTCAGTTTTGCACACTTGTCATGAAAAAGAACCAAAAAGATCGCTGCTGGATAGGAAACATTGATAATAGAAGAGAAATATTCCAATCAATGGTTTTAGAGAACTGAAGAATGAGTTTTTACTGTACTCTTACTTAACTTTAATTGGCGTAAAGTCTCTTTTTTGAACTTCTAAGTTATAAGGACACAGATACGTGTTAGTCGCAAATTGTGATAACTTGCAGCAAATATATGTTTCCTTACTTTTTATTACAATATTGCAATGTTATTTCTTGTCTTACTTTAAGTCACAATCGACCTTCATTTAAATTTGAGGATATTTACTTTTTTTAAGGGCGCTGTTATGGGAAAACAATGCATTTATAAATATTTGAACAGAACCTAGCTGTTAATGTTGGTGCATTTTACTATATCCACAAAGATCCTGAAGTGAATGGCAAAATACCAGTCATGGTTGTACGTGTTTGCATCAATTCTAAACAGAAATGGTTTGGAGCGTGTTTACTTTATATGTACAAATTAAAATGTGCACGGAATAGAGTCAGAGAGTCAGACCTGGCGACACTTTACTCACTTTATAGAATCACATCAGAAGGGTCATTAGGACTCGGCTGGACTAATAAATCACCAACAACAGTTGGTGTTCCTCTGCGAGAAAGAACGATATTTACTTGCTTCTGAAGACACTAATCGTTTCAGATCTACATGGGCACGAAAACTCATCAAAACACATTCAAATCATTTCTGTTCTATTGTCTATAATTGCAGTGAATTGACATACCCTGGATAATTAACCTTTGACAAAAGAACTTAAACTCGTGTGATGACAGAAAATGCATTTACCATCTTTACAGGGATGCAACCTTCTCCAACTAGTTACAGGAAGACAGGGATTGTAAAATAATTGCCGTTAATTAAAACAAACTGCATTTCTGACAAAAATGCCTCAAAGATTAGTTCAAAAATTTGACACTGTAATTTTTCTATAATTTTGTCCTCTTTGTGCATCATTATAGCAATTAAGCTTGACATAGTTGTTTCTCTTCATGATGTTCATTAGTGTTTCTTTTTCATCAGGTTTCAAATATATCGAGTTTAACACAGATCCCCTGAGAGTCAGCAAAGTTCTGCGTCCTTTAAAATAAATGTACACATTTCCTATAGGCTACAGCTAAAGTGCCGTGTACAGAAAAAAATACAGCAGTAAAGTGGTTCATTATTTTGTCGCTTTTTGTATGATTAACATAGTAGTTAGCATGGTGTTTCTCATTAATTAAACTCAAAATTGGCTGTTTTATTCTTTAAAATCCTGAAATCAAAGAAGTAAAGAATGTTCCAGAAGTTCCAATTGATTTATCTAGGTTACACACTTCAGATTGTATGAAGTATTCAGCGCCAGTGCCATTTGGTAGGTTCAAAAACTTTTTTTTTTAATTCACGATTTCGCTAACAAACTGCAAACTCAGTAACCTGAAAATTAATTTCAAAAATTGACGTTTAGATTACAAAACAAGACATCGTAAGGAGCCCAGAAGAGAAGCAGTCAGAATGCAATACCATTATGGTATAATGTCTAGTCAACTATGAAGCACTGTTTAGACATGCAATGAATGGATTAGTGTTTGGAAAGGTGAGAATGGTAGCCATTAATTTGCTGCTTGTGTGTTCATGTATGTATGTAGAGTAAATTAGTGAATTGGATGAAAAATCTGCTGTATTTACATTCTTAATGGGGTCTCTTCTGGAAATTAATGGAGTATTTTTCAATAAATAAATTAAACATTTAAGCAGAGTGTACTATTTAAGGTAAATGGTTAAGATGGGTTTATAGCATTTGGGAATCTGATGTGGAAGATATGTATGTTAACATATAGGACAACTGAAGAGGGTATAAATAAAACAGTCAGCTTAAAGCTATCATAACTCAGTAATATGTAGCATAGGAAAAGTTTACTTTTTGGGCTGCAATCTGCAGCCTTACAGCCATTAAGATCATTACGTGGCAGTCTAAAAGAAAATGAACAGATTCCTATGTTAAGAAAGTGCGTAAGAAGCTTTCTGCTGGTGATGTGCTAATTCCCCAATGTGCCATCAGTAAGTAATTAGAATGTGTGGGGGCAAACTGAACATCAGCATGGGCTTGTTTATTCTCATTATTTTATAATTTTAAAAACCCTCTAGGTGATATGACAGAGCAGTATAGAACATAATTCAGATTATTAGCATACTAATTGGACACAAATATAGGCCCACTACAAGGGATCCAACTGAATAATTTCACATCAACCTAATTCCATGATGAACAGTTCAATATTAATTGGGAAGAATCAAATTCATTATTAAATGTCACACTCTTTAAAAAAAATTCTGCTACCTTATAACCTTTTATCACTTTACAATGTACAGGGGTTCAGTGATTCAGTTCAATTTTCCAGGGAAGACTCATTACTATATTTACAAATATATTGAATTTATATATATATAAAAAATTTGATGCTACAAGTACTTTTATGTTTTATTCGCAAGTCTCTCCAGCAATTCATAAAACGCTAAAAAAATTGCATATTTTATAACTCCAAGCTCTCAATGCAGGAAAAAACACACTGCTGAAAATATTCAGAGAGCTGTGTCACCAACACAAATACTTAAAAACTTCCTGTAAATAACTGTTTCGGCACGTTAATTATATGTACGTATTATTGAGAAAATATTTACAGTTGCAATTTACCTTATCCAATGACCATAGTTTAAGGTACAAGTGATTGGTTCATTTTACATAAGAACATAATAAGTAGGAGCAGGAGTAGGCCATACGACCCCTTGAGCCTGCTCCATCATTCAATAAGATCATGGCTGATCTTCGACCACAACTCCACTTTCCCGCCCGATCTCCATATTCCTTGATTCCCAAAAATCTATTGATCGTACTCTTGAATATGTTCAACGACTGAGCATCCACAGTTCTCCGGAGTACAGAATTCCAAATATTTACGACCCTCTGAGTGAAGAAATTCCTCCTCATCTCAGTCCTAAATGTCCTACTCCTTACCCTGAGACTATGACCTCTAGTCCTAGACTCTCCAGCCAGGGGAAACAACCTCTCAGCATCTACCCTGTCAAGCCCTCTTGGAATCTTAAATGTTTCAACGAGGTCACCTCTCATTCTTCTAAACTTTAGAGATTGTAGGCCCATTCTACTCTACCTCTCCTCATAGGACAACCCTCTCATCCCAGGAATCAATCTAGTGAACCTTTGTTGCACCACCTCTAAGGCAAGTATATCCTTCCTTAGATAAGGAGACCAAAACTGTACACAGTACTCCAGGTGTGGTCTCACCAAAGCCCTGTATAATTGCAGCAAGACTTCATTATTCTCGTACTCAAGCCCCCTTCCAACATTCCATTTGCCTTCCCAATTGCTTGCTGTACCTGCATGTTAACTTTTTATGTTTCTTGTACGAAGACACCCATATCCCTTTGAACACCAACATTTAATAATTTATCACCATTTAAAAAAATTCAGTTTCTTCTATTTTTCCTACCAAAGTGAATAACTTCACATTTCCCCATTATACTCCATTTGCCACCTTCTTGCCCACTCACTTAACCTGTCTATATCTCTTTGCAGACTCTTTGTGTCCTCCTCACAGCTTACTTTCCCATCTAGCTTTGTATTGTCAGTAAACTTAGATACATTACACTCGGTCCCTTCATCTAAGTCATTAATATGGATTGTAAATAGCTGAGGCCCAAGCACTGATCCCTGCGGCACCCCAATAGTTACAGCTGGCCAGCCCGTAAATGAGACGTTTATTCCTACTTTCTGTTTTCTGCATCGATATCAACGTGATAATAGTATGCCTTTATGTCGAGTGACAGAGGGAGGCCATTCAGCCCATCGCACATGTGCTGGTTCTCTAAAAGAGCTATCCACTTAATGCCATTTTCCTGCCCTTTCATGTTTTTTATTTTAAAAAATATTTCTCCACTTCCATTTTAAAAAGCTATCATGGATTCTGCTTCCAGCATTTTTTCTGGTGGGACATTCCATATCTTCCATAACAATTCTCTGCGTTTAAAAAAAAATCTAACCTCTCCCTTGGTACTTTTGGTGAGAATCATTTCTTTGTTAATTTAGATACAAACATAGAGTGAAATTAGAGAACAAAACTTTTCTTTTAAAGGTACAGTTGCAGTGAACTCTATTAAATCGAAGACATTTTTATCCTCTTGGATTATTCATAGAAATGTTTTGATCAGTCATTTTTCATATTGCAACAGATCAGTTGTGAATGAAGTTGATTGTTTCTCAAGCACTGCCAATTAACAATGTTATATGGTATGTTCATTTAAGCTTTTAGCCAAGACGTTTATTAAAGACAGATTTTCCTTGTACTGACCCACTGCTATTAATTTAAGTAGATGATTGCCTGGCTCATTTTAACAAATGACCTTTTTATTGTTGATGAGGAAGTTTTTTCTGACATGTAAGAATTTAACTACTCTTTGATTTTTACATGCTGTTGTTCCAACTTTGATGCCCATTTGAGCAGACTTGCATTCATTGGCTGATTCTCCTTCTGCTCTGGCAGTGTCACATAAAGTGAATTTAATCATGAAACCACTTCCACTTCATCAGATCATTTATCAGTTGTCTAATTTTTGATTAATATCTCTTTTTTTCTTATACAACTTCCAGTTTTGAAATTATTGCTATCCTTTTTTGGAATTAATAATCTCAGTAACCTTTGCTGGTCCAACTGTTACTAAAAGCAATTATTCTTTTTATTTAGCCTTTATGGAAAATATACTATTTCTGTCACGCTTTCTCAATGTCTAATGTTTTGCCTTCACTGTAAAAAAAAAATTCTAATTTGCAGTAACCCTTTAAAAATGGTCAAAAATTTGTCTTTATTTGCAAGCATTGATACGCGTACCACTGAGTGAAATGTCTTTTGTTTGAAGGTAAGCCAAGAAAAAATAAAATCTGAATCCAGCTTCCCTTTGTACCACTTCACAGAGCAGATCTCCTACACTGACAGGATGTCCACTTTGTATTGTTTGGCTCAGTTCCAGTGTCCTCCATATAAAAGGAATCTCCTGATTTACATATCAAAGAGAGGAGGAATAAAATGGTTCTAATGGTCTCAGAGGAGAGCCAAAAAAATATGAGAGTGCAGAAATAATGCCAGCCCTTTAAACAAAAAAAACATTGTAGGGAATTGTATGAATATATAAGCATTTGTAAATAAAGAAACATAATTAATTGTTTCAAACAAATGAACTAAATGGCATGTAATTATGAATGCAGAATGAGACAAAAAAAAGTTCTAATCATCCTTAAATGTATTACAGTATAATCCCTTTGATGAGAAAAGAAACATACATAAAATAGACTGGATTCCTTGGAGAAAAGGGTTCTGATAGGTGCTTTGAACTATGAGCTGCTTAGAAATGTTTGACTTGTGATGAAGGCTATCTATTATTAAAGCTCAGCCATTTTGAGAGAAAGCCAGTCTATTTCCTACAGAACCAAAGTTTACTATCATGATCAAGGGGCAGGGGTGGAGTTGGGTAAGGCCTATAAAGAGTTTACTTTTATAAACAGACTTGGGGGAGAGGAATTGCTCTGGTCACTAATATGAATACTTTCAAAAAGAATATATTTATGATCATTGCTACACACATCAAATAGAATAATCCTTTTTGCTCCATTTTCATTTCCAAGAATCAATTGTTATTAGTTATTTTAATCAAGAACTTCTCGTCAACAAACACAGTTATAGTAATAAGGTTATTCATCCTTACTTGTTTCAAATAAGTAGTCTGAGGTAACTGGGAACAAATATAGTGTTTATTTTTTGTTTATGTGAATTGGTCCAATTTTTATCTTCAACCAGCGTAGTCATCATCTTAAAACTTTGAATTTCCTTATCAGTTAGGACCATAACACGAAAAGGCCATTCAGGTTATCAATCTAATTTCTACCACTGCATATGTACAACTTGTTCTACCATGAACTCTACCCAACCAACTCAATCTCCTGAGGAACTAGTCAACCACAGGCAAGAATAGGAAGCTTTGAGAAATGGCTTCATGCTCCCCTTGATACTCTTAGTCCAGTTATTATAACCCACATTATTCAACCAGTTCATTCATCCACGATCATAGCAAAACAAAAACCACCCTGTGCTGTAGTGAGTTTAGTTATTCATCACTACCCTTTGATCTGATAATCCTCAATCATATATTTGAACAGATACTTATGCAACTCTTTTTAAAAGAGCTCATGGATTTATTTGCTTGCATCTAACATATCTATTTCTCTCAGCACTTTAAAGACCTGGATCATGTCCCCTTTCTTTCTCCATTGAAAACAAATGAAGCTCTGCGATCCTCTTATCATAACTTGAACTTTAAGTCCCAGAAATATGCCTGTCACTTTTTTTCTGAATGTTCAGCAACATATTAATACCTTTTTGAAATGAAAGTGCTCAGAACCACAAATATTCGAATGTCTTAACTTATAATCAAATGTACTTAAAATGGAGCTCCCTGATTGTTCAGTAAATTTATCCAGTGAATATCTCTACAATCATTCCTGAGTTACCAGACCTTGCCTTGCGCAGAAGTAAAGCTCCTATAATTGGCTTTAGCATAGCAGGGCTATAGAGCTGAAAGCCGGGTTCCCATTCTTGATTGCTATCCACCATCACCTACTCAAAATGTGTGTGTGTGTGTGTAGATTTTGGGTATGCAAGAGATTGGGTTCGGCTAAAATCTCTTCATCCAGCATGGGCAACTAGTCTGAAGATCATTCGGACAAAGTACAGGACGGCAACTTTACTAAACAAGGAGTCAGGAGAGGAAAGGTGAGAGAAAGAAAGTGAGCAAGAAATATTTGCGCTTGGGTTACTTGATTAAGCGTTGTTGATAATAGCATCACATTGACTAGAAACTTCAGTGACCAGCTGTATCTCAAATCAGGATCTACTCACTCCCTGTCATTCCTTTACCAGATAAGAACATAAGAACATAAGAAATAGGAGCAGGAGTAGGCCATACAGCCCCTCGAGCCTGCTCCGCCATTCAATAAGATCATGGCTGATCTTCGACCTCAACTCCACTTTCCTGCCGTATCCCTTGATTCCCTTAATGTCCAAAAATCTATCGATCTCAGTCTTGAATATACTGAATGACTGAGCATCCACAGCCCTCTGGGGTAGAGAGTTCCAAAGATTCACAACCCTCTGTGTGAAGAAACTTTTCCTCATCTTGGTCCTAAATGGCCAACCCCTTTTCTTGGGACTATAACCCCTAGTTCTAAACTCTCCAGCCATTGGAAACAGCCTCTCAGCATCTACCCGGTTAATCCCTCTTAAGAATTTTATACGTTTCAATGAGATCACCTCTCATTCTTCTAAACTCCAGAGTATATAGGCCCATTCTACTCAATCTTTCCTCATAGGAAAACCCTCTCATCCCAGGAATCAATCTAGTGAACCTTCGTTTCAGCCCTTTTGAGGCAAGTATATCCTTCCTTAAGTAAGGATCTTAAACAACTGCTCTCAATCATGTGTTCCCCCTGTTCTATTGTGCCCTTGCTGGAGAAGAACTCTTCCCAGCTCTTCCTGCCTGGAAATTGTCTGGATAGGATGCCAATTAAATTGGCTACCAACTTCCTGAGAGGGGATCCCTAGAAACTATCTACTGCCCTTCTTGAATGAATAGGACCCTCCCGGTCTAATGAATGGAAAGCACATAGGAAGATTTAAATGACTTCCATTGTCTCAAGCTGAAGTGTCATGCGAGGAGCACCATTTCACAAACTGATTCATCTAGCTTTAATACAAATCCTCCAGAACTTCTGTCCAGTGAATTTAACTCCTTGAGAGCTGAAGATAACTTAGTCGTAACACTCTGATATAAATCATGCCAGGATCCTTCCATGGTGAAAAAGGCAGGAATCTCAAAGCAATACACTTGCACTTCCACGTTGAGCTGTGCTTGAAGGGAGCATAGGTCAGAGAATTGGTGTTGTGCTGTTGCAGTCCTACCTTTGACCTGTGCTTTGTTTGAGAGTGTCTCCCTACTGAATTTACCCTGTAATGTGTATTCCATGGAATCTTGTGCATCTCCTCTAGATAGCATAGGGTGTAATGTTAGCAATAAAGCACTTTATACTCAGTGCAATCTTTTCCCTAACATTAGGAAATGGAGTAAAATATACCCCACAATTTGTTCTAATGGGAATGAGAATTGACATTGCCGATGCTTTAGTGCCTATTATGTTTATGCGTGCATCGTTTGACTAGTAAATGTAGTTGTTTTTGATTGTTCAGTTTATCAAAAGAACTTTTCCACCAAATGAATAATTCATAACTAGTAGAGTAGCTTGAACTTTGGAAGTCTCGAACATATAACAGATGGGAACTGTCTTTCTCTGGGTTATCAATTCAAGCTACTCTTACAGTAACTGAACTTTAGCCATTAATCAAAAAGATGTGTCTTCATGCAGTCTTCATTTACTGAATTCTCCATTTTATCTTTTATAACCTCAAGTAGTCCTTGTGGGACTTCAAATAACTATTAGCTAATCTGACACTAATCTGTGATGGTGTCCAGTAACCAATGAATAGTCTAGTTCACTTATTTCTGCTCGAGATTCCTGGATCATCAGTACCAAATAATGCAAAGAATCATTCTTAATATTCTGTATCGCGAACACTACATATCGTTCCTGATATAATGGACCTGTCAGAGTATGAACATTTTATGTTACTAATACTTTCTGGTTGAGATGTTGTATCCAAATATGTAGGGGGTCCTCGGGAGAGTGTCTGTATTTACAGGGGGTCCTGGGGAGTGTGTCAGTATTTATAGGGGGTCTCTGGGAGTGTGTCTGTATTTACAGGGGGCCCTGAGGAGTGTGTCAGTATTTACAGGGGGTCCCTGGGAGTGTCAGTATTTACAGGGGGTCCTGGGGAGTGTGTCAGTATTTACAGGGGGTCCTTGGGAGTGTGTTGGTGTTTATTGGGGGTCCTCGGGACAGTGACAGTATTTACAGGGGGTCTCCGGGAGTGTCAGTATTTACAGGAGGTTCCTGGGAGTGTCAGTATTTACAGGGGGTCCCCGGGTGTGTCAGTATTTACAGGAGGTTCCTGGGAGTGTCTGTATTTACAGGGGGTCCCCGGGAGTGTCAGTATTTACAGGGGGTCCACGGGAGTGTCAGTATTTCAAGGGGGTCCCCGGCAGTGTCAGTATTTGCAGGGGGTCCACGGGAGTGTCAGTATTTCAAGGGGGTCCCCGGCAATGTCAGTATTTGCAGGAGTCATCGGGAGTGTGTCAGTATTTACAGGGGATCCTTGGGATTGTGTTAGTATTTACAGGAGTCGTCGGGAATGTGACAGTATTTGCAGGGCGTCCCCAGGAGTGTCAGTATTTGCATGGGCTCCTTGGGAGTGTGTCAGTAATTACAGGTGGCCTTCAGGAGTGTGTCAGTATTTACAGGAGGTCCCTGGGAGTGTGTCAGTAATTACAGGGGGTCCCCGGGAGTGCCAGTATTTACAGGGGGTCCCTGGGAGTGTGTCAGTATTTACAGAGGGTCCCGGGGAGTGTCTGTATTTACAGGGGGTCGTCGGGAGTGCCAGTATTTACAGGGGGTCCCGGGGAGTGTCTGTATTTACAGGGGGTCCCGGGGAGTATCAGTATTTACAGGGGGTCCCGGGGAGTGTCAGTATTTACAGGGGGTCCCTGGGAGTGTGTCAGTATTTACAGGGGGTCCCGGGGAGTGTCTGTATTTACAGGGGGTCCCGGGGAGTGCCAGTATTTACAGGGGGTCCCTGGGAGTGTGTCAGTATTTACAGGGGGTCCCGGGGAGTGTCTGTATTTACAGGGGGTCGTCGGGAGTGCCAGTATTTACAGGGGGTCCCCGGGAGTGCCAGTATTTACAGGGGGTCCCTGGGAGTGTGTCAGTATTTACAGGGGGTCCCGGGGAGTGTCTGTATTTACAGGGGGTCGTCGGGAGTGTCAGTATTTACAGGGGGTCGTCGGGAGTGCCAGTATTTACAGGGGGTCGTCGGGAGTGTCAGTATTTACAGGGGGTCGTCGGGAGTGTCAGTATTTACAGGGGGTCGTCGGGAGTGCCAGTATTTACAGGGGGTCCCGGGGAGTGTCAGTATTTACAGGGGGTCCCGGGGAGTGTCTGTATTTACAGGGGGTCCCGGGGAGTGTCAGTATTTACAGGGGGTCGTCGGGAGTGTCAGTATTTGCATGGAGTCTCCAGGAGTGTCATTATTTGCAGGTGGTCTCCTGGCATGTCAGTAATTGCAGGGGGTCCTGGGTAGTGTTCGTATTTACAGAGGGTCCCCAGGAGTGTCTGTATTTGAATGGGGTCCTTGGGAGTTTCAGTATTTGCATGGACTGCCCAGGAGTGTCAGTATTTGCAGGTGGTCGTCAGGAGTGTGTCAGTATTTACAGGGGGCCCTCGGGAGTGTCAGTATTTACAGGGGGCCCTCGGTAGTGCGTCAGTATTTACAGGGGGTCACCGGGAGTGTCAGTATTTACAGGGGGTCACCGGGAGTGTCAGTATTTACAGGGGGTCCCCAGGAGTGCGTCAGTATTTACAGGGGGCCCTCGAGAGTGTGTCAGTATTTACAGAGGGTCACCGGGAGTGTCAGTAATTGAAGGGGATTCTGGGGAGTGTTAGTATTTACAGGGGGTCACCGGGAGTGTGTCAGTATTTACAGGGGATCGTCAGGAGTATCAGTATTTTCAGGTGGTCCTCGGGAGTGTGTCAGTATTTACAAGTGGCCCTCGGGAATGTGTCAGTATTTACAAGGGGTCCTCGGGAGTGTGTCAGTATTTACAAGTGGCCCTCGGGAATGTGTCATTATTTACAAGTGGCCCTCGGGAATGTGTCAGTATTTACAAGGGGTCCTCGGGAGTGTGTCAGTATTTACAAGTGGCCCTCGGGAATGTGTCAGTATTTACAGGGGGTCTCTGGGAGTGTGTCAGTATTTACAGGGGGTCTCTGGGAGTGTGTCATTATTTACAAGTGGCCCTCGGGAGTGTGTCAGTATTTACAAGTGGCCCTCGGGAATGTGTCAGTATTTACAGGGGGCCCTCGGGAATGTGTCAGTATTTACAGGGGGTCCTCAGGAGTGTGTCAGTATTTACAGGGGGCCCTCGGGAGTGTGTCAGTATTTACAGGGGGTCCTCGGGAGTGTGTCAGTATTTACAGGGGGCCCTCGGGAGTGTGTCAGTATTTACAGGGGGCCCTCGGGAGTGTGTCAGTATTTACAGGGGTCGTCAGGAGTGTGTCAGTATTTACAGGGGGCCCTCGAGAGTGTGTCAGTATTTACAGGGGGCCCTCGAGAGTGTGTCAGTATTTACAGGGGGCCCTCGAGAGTGTGTCAGTATTTACAGGGGGCCCTCGAGAGTGTGTCAGTATTTACAGGTGGCCCTCGGGAGTGTGTCAGTATTTACAGGGGGCCCTCGGGAGTGTGTCAGTATTTACAGGGGGCCCTCGGGAGTGTGTCAGTATTTACAGGGGGCCCTCGGGAGTGTGTCAGTATTTACAGGTGGCCCTCGGGAGTGTGTCAGTATTTACAGGGGGCCCTCGGGAGTGTGTCAGTATTTACAGGGGGCCCTCGGGAGTGCGTCAGTATTTACAGGGGGTCACCGGGAGTGTCAGTATTTACAGGTGGCCCTCGGGAGTGTGTCAGTATTTACAGGGGGTCACCGGGAGTGTCAGTATTTACAGGGTGTCCCCAAGAGTGTCAGTAATTGAAGGGGGTTCTGGGGAGTGTTAGTATTTACAGAGGGTCCCCAGGAATGTGTCAGGAAAAACAGGGGGTCGTCAGGAGTGCCAGTATTTAGAGGGGGCTCTGGGGAGTGTCTGTATTTACAGCGGGTCATCAGGAGTGTGTCAGTATTTACAGGGGGCTCTGGAGAGTGTCAGTGTTTACAGGGGGCCCTCGGGAGTGTGTCAGTTGTTACAGGGGTGGTCGGGAACGTGTCAGTATTTACCGGGGGTCCTTGGGATTGTGTTAGTATTTACAGTAGTCGTTAGGAATGTGTCGTTATTTACAGGGGGTCCCCGGGAGTGTGTCAGTATTTGCAGGGGGTCCTTAGGATTGTGTCAGTATTCACATGGGGTCCTGGGGAGTCTTAGTATTTGCAGGGCGTCCCCAGGAGTGTCAGTATTTGCATGGGCTCCTTGGGAGCGTGTCATTATTTCCAGGTGGCCTTCGGCAGTGTGTCAGTATTTACAGGGGGTCCCTGGGAGTGTGTCAGTATTTACAGGGGGTCCTGGGGAATGTGTCAGTATTTACAATGAGTCCTCGGGAGTGTGTCAGTATTTTCAGGTGGTCCTCGGGAGTGTGTCAGTATTTACAGGGGGTCTCTGGGAGTGTGTCAGTATTTACAGGGGGTCTCTGGGAGTGTGTCAGTATTTACAGGTGGCCCTCGGGAATGTGTCAGTATTTACAGGGGGTCTCTGGGAGTGTGTCAGTATTTACAGGGGGTCCCTGGGAGTGTGTCAGTATCTACAGGGGGTCTCTGGGAGTGTGTCAGTATTTACAGGGGGTCTCTGGGAGTGTGTCAGTATTTACAGGGGGTCTCTGGGAGTGTGTCAGTATTTACAGGGGGTCTCTGGGAGTGTGTCAGTATTTACAGGGGGTCCTCGGGAGTGTGTCAGTATTTACAGGTGGCCCTCGGGAGAGTGTCAGTATTTACAGGGGGTCTCTGGGAGTGTGTCAGTATTTACAGGGGGTCCCTGGGAGTGTGTCAGTATTTACAGGTGGCCCTCGGGAGTGCATCCGTATTTCCAGGGGTCGTCAGGAGTGTGTCAGTATTTACAGGGGGTCCCCGGGGGTGTCAGTATTTACAGGGGGTCCCTGGGAGTGTGTCAGTATTTACAGGGGGTCCTCGGGAATGTGTCAATATTTACAGGTGGCCCTCGGGAGTGTGTCAGTATTTACAGGTGGTCCTCGGGAGTGTGTCAGTATTTACAGGGGGTCTCTGGGAGTGTGTCAGTATTTACAGGGGGTCCTCGGGAGTATGTCAGTATTTACAGGTGGCCCTCGGGAGTGTGTCAGTATTTACAGGGGGCCCTCGGGAGTGTGTCAGTATTTACAGGGGGCCCTCGGGAGTGCGTCAGTATTTACAGGGGGTCACCGGGAGTGTCAGTATTTACAGGTGGCCCTCGGGAGTGTGTCAGTATTTACAGGGGGTCACCGGGAGTGTCAGTATTTACAGGGTGTCCCCAAGAGTGTCAGTAATTGAAGGGGGTTCTGGGGAGTGTTAGTATTTACAGAGGGTCCCCAGGAATGTGTCAGGAAAAACAGGGGGTCGTCAGGAGTGCCAGTATTTAGAGGGGGCTCTGGGGAGTGTCTGTATTTACAGCGGGTCATCAGGAGTGTGTCAGTATTTACAGGGGGCTCTGGAGAGTGTCAGTGTTTACAGGGGGCCCTCGGGAGTGTGTCAGTTGTTACAGGGGTGGTCGGGAACGTGTCAGTATTTACCGGGGGTCCTTGGGATTGTGTTAGTATTTACAGTAGTCGTTAGGAATGTGTCGTTATTTACAGGGGGTCCCCGGGAGTGTGTCAGTATTTGCAGGGGGTCCTTAGGATTGTGTCAGTATTCACATGGGGTCCTGGGGAGTCTTAGTATTTGCAGGGCGTCCCCAGGAGTGTCAGTATTTGCATGGGCTCCTTGGGAGCGTGTCATTATTTCCAGGTGGCCTTCGGCAGTGTGTCAGTATTTACAGGGGGTCCCTGGGAGTGTGTCAGTATTTACAGGGGGTCCTGGGGAATGTGTCAGTATTTACAATGAGTCCTCGGGAGTGTGTCAGTATTTTCAGGTGGTCCTCGGGAGTGTGTCAGTATTTACAGGGGGTCTCTGGGAGTGTGTCAGTATTTACAGGGGGTCTCTGGGAGTGTGTCAGTATTTACAGGTGGCCCTCGGGAATGTGTCAGTATTTACAGGGGGTCTCTGGGAGTGTGTCAGTATTTACAGGGGGTCCCTGGGAGTGTGTCAGTATCTACAGGGGGTCTCTGGGAGTGTGTCAGTATTTACAGGGGGTCTCTGGGAGTGTGTCAGTATTTACAGGGGGTCTCTGGGAGTGTGTCAGTATTTACAGGGGGTCTCTGGGAGTGTGTCAGTATTTACAGGGGGTCCTCGGGAGTGTGTCAGTATTTACAGGTGGCCCTCGGGAGAGTGTCAGTATTTACAGGGGGTCTCTGGGAGTGTGTCAGTATTTACAGGGGGTCCCCGGGAGTGTGTCAGTATTTACAGGTGGTCCTCGGGAGTGTCAGTATTTACAGGGGGTCCCTGGGAGTGTGTCAGTATTTACAGGTGGCCCTCGGGAGTGCATCCGTATTTCCAGGGGTCGTCAGGAGTGTGTCAGTATTTACAGGGGGTCCCCGGGGGTGTCAGTATTTACAGGGGGTCCCTGGGAGTGTGTCAGTATTTACAGGGGGTCCTCGGGAATGTGTCAATATTTACAGGTGGCCCTCGGGAGTGTGTCAGTATTTACAGGTGGTCCTCGGGAGTGTGTCAGTATTTACAGGGGGTCTCTGGGAGTGTGTCAGTATTTACAGGGGGTCCTCGGGAGTATGTCAGTATTTACAGGAGGTCTCTGGGAGTGTGTCAGTATTTACAGGGGGTCTCTGGGAGTGTGTCAGTATTTACAGGGGGTCCTCGGGAATGTGTCAATATTTACAGGTGGCCCTCGGGAGTGTGTCAGTATTTACAGGTGGTCCTCGGGAGTGTGTCAGTATTTACAGGGGGTCTCTGGGAGTGTGTCAGTATTTACAGGGGGTCCTCGGGAGTATGTCAGTATTTACAGGGGGTCCTGGGGAATGTGTCAGTATTTACAATGAGTCCCCGTGAGTGTGTCAGTATTTTCAGGTGGTCCTCGGGAGTGTGTCAGTATTTACAGGGGGTCCCTGGGAGTGTGTCAGTATTTACAGGGGGTCCTGGGGAATGTGTCAGTATTTACAATGAGTCCTCGTGAGTGTGTCAGTATTTTCAGGTGGTCCTCGGGAATGTGTCAGTATTTCCAGGGGTCGTCAGGAGTGTGTCAGTATTTACAAGGGGGTCCTCGGGAGTGTCAGTATTTAAATGGTTCGTCAGGAGTGTATCAGTATTTACAGGGGGTCGTCAGGAGTGTGTCAGTATTTACAAGGGGCTCTGGAGAGTGTCAGTGTTTACAGGGTGCCCTCGAGAGTGTGTCATTATTTACAGGGGTGGTCAGGAATGCGTCAGTATTTACAGCAGGTCCTTGGGATTGTGTCAGTATTTGCAGGAGTCGTCAGGAGTGTGTCAGTATTTACAGTAGTCGTTAGGAGTGTGTCAGTATTTACAGGGGTCCCTGGGAGTGTGTCAGTATTTACAGGGGGTCTCTGGGAGTGTGTCAGTATTTACAGGGGTCCCTGGGAGTGTGTCAGTATTTACAGGGGGTCTCTGGGAGTGCGTCAGTATTTACAGGGGGTCTCTGGGAGTGTGTCAGTATTTACAGGGGGCCCTCGGGAGTGTGTCAGTATTTACAGGTGGTCCTCGGGAGTGTGTCAGTATTTACAGGGGGTCCTCGGGAGTGTGTCAGTATTTACAGGGGGCCCTCGGGAACATGTCAGTATTTACAGGGGGTCCTTGGGTGTGTGTCTGTATTTATGGGGGTCGTCGGGAGTGTGTCAGTATTTGCAGGGAGTCATAGGGAGTGTGTCAGTATTCACAGGGGGTCCCCAGGAGTGTCAGTATTTGCAGCGGGTCCTCGGGAGTGTGTCAGTATTCATAGGGGGTCCCTGGGAGTGTGTCAGTATTTACAGGGGGTCCAGGGGAGTGTGTCAGTATTTACATGGGGTCCTCGGGAGTGTGTTGTTATTTACAGGGCGTCCTCGGGAATGTGTCGGTATTTACAGAGGGTCCTCAGGAGTGTGTCAGCATTTAAAGGGGTCCCTGAGAGTGTATCCTTATATACAGGGGGTCCCTGGGAGTGGCAGTATTTACAGGGGGTCCCTGGGTTTGTGTCTGTATTTACAGGGGGTCCTGGGGAGTGTGTCAGTATTTACAGGGGGTCTCGGGGAGTGTCAGTATTGATAGGGGGTCCCCGGGAGTGTGTCATTATTTACAGGGGGCCCCCGGGAGTGCGTCAGTATTTATAGGGGGTCCCTGGGATTGTCAGTATTTACAGCGGGCCCTTGGGAGTGTGTCAGTATTTACTGTAATAGTGACACACTCCCGACGACCCCTGTAAATACTGACCCTCCCGGGGACCCCCTATCAATACTGACACTCCCAGGGACCCCCTGTAAATACTGACACTCCCGGGGACCCCCTATCAATACTGACACTCCCAGGGACCCCCTGTAAATACTGACACTGCTGGGGACCCCCTGTAAATACTGACACTCCCAGGGACCCCCTGTAAATACTGACACTCCCAGGGACCCCCTGTTAATACTGACACTCCCAGGGACCCCCTATCAATACTGACACTCCCAGGGACCCCCTGTAAATACTGACACTGCTGGGCACCCCCTGTAAATACTGACACTCCCAGGGACCCCCTATAAATACTGACACTCCCAGGGACCCCCTTTAAATACTGACACTCCCAGGGACCCCCTGTAAATACTGACACTCCCAGGGACCCCCTATCAATACTGACACTCCCAGGGACCCCCTGTAAATACTGACACTCCCAGGGACCCCCTATCAATACTGACACTCCCAGGGACCCCCTGTAAATACTGACACTGCTGGGGACCTCCTGTAAATACTGACACTCCCAGGGACCCCCTGTAAATACTGACACTCCCAGGGACCCCCTGTAAATACTGACACTCCCAGGGACCCCCTGTAAATACTGACACTCCCAGGGACCCCCTGTAAATACTGACACTCCCAGGGACCCCCTGTAAATACTGACACTCCCAGGGACCCCCTGTAAATACTGACACTCCCAGGGACCCCCTGTAAATACTGACACTCCCAGGGACCCCCTGTAAATACTGACACTCCCAGGGACCCCCTGTAAATACTGACCCTCCCGGGGACCCCCTATCAATACTGACACTCCCAGGGACCCCCTGTAAATACTGACACTCCCGGGGACCCCCTATAAATGCTGACACTCCCAGGGACCCCCTGTAAATACTGACACTGCTGGGCACCCCCTATAAATACTGACACTCCCAGGGACCCCCTATAAATACTGACACTCCCAGGGACCCCCTGTAAATACTGACACTCCCAGGGACCCCCTATCAATACTGACACTCCCAGGGACCCCCTGTAAATACTGACACTGCTGGGGACCCCCTGTAAATACTGACACTCCCGGGGACCCCCTGTAAATACTGACACTCCCAGGGACCCCCTGTAAATACTGACACTCCCAGGGACCCCCTGTAAATACTGACACTCCCAGGGACCCCCTGTAAATACTGACACTCCCAGGGACCCCCTGTAAATACTGACACTCCCAGGGACCCCCTATAAATACTGACACTCCCAGGGACCCCCTGTAAATACTGACACTCCCAGGGACCCCCTGTAAATACTGACACTCCCAGAGACCCCCTATAAATACTGACACTCCCAGGGACCCCCTGTAAATACTGACACTCCCGAGGACCCCCTGTAAATACTGACACTCCCGGGGACCCCCTGTAAATACTGACACTCCCGAGGACCCCCTGTAAATACTGACACTCCCGGGGACCCCCTGTAAATACTGACCCTCCCGGGGACCCCCTGTAACTATTATCAGGGGGTTCTGGAGAGTGTCAGTGTTTGAAGGGGGTTCTGGAGTGTGTCAGTTTTTGCAGGGAGTCATTGGGAGTGTGTCAGTATTTACAGGGGGTCCTCGGGAATGTGACAGTATTTACAGGGGGTCTTCAGGGGTGTGTCCGTATTTACAGGGTGATCCTCCGTATGTAAATATTTGATAGCCGCCTACTACCCAAAGTTAAGATAACCATGACAAATCCTGAGTAGATTTTGAATCTGCTGTAGCAGTGTTGTTGTTTCTGACATTACCAAGATGTCCTGCTTGGATACATTAAGAGAGGTATTGGCAGAGGCCAAAATACAGGTAATCAATGCAGACAGGAAAAGCCCAGCTGGCTCAGCGAGTCTGCCCCGTTCAGTGATGTTGCAACTAAGCAGCATAATCCTCAATGCCCCCCATCACCAGCAGCCATCTAATCTCCTGGGAGAGGCACGAAAAATAGATTAAAAAGGCCAATTCAGAGGAAAAAAGAATTCTGCGAAATTCCTTTCCGTGACCAAAAACAATTTGCAGGCGATAACAGTGACCACGAGGTAAATCACCCAACATCCCACTGCCTTTTGTATACTGTAATATCAGCCTCCTCCAGGAACTTGTCCACACGCTTTTATGAGCATTTGCAGATAATGGGGCCGATTTTCTGGTGACGGAGTGGGTGGGCTCCGAAAATCGCTAAAATCCGGAGCCCGTCTCCAATCTGCTGACTTCCGGGTTTCCCAGTGACGTGTTCGGGTGCGTGCGCGCCTCCCGAGTGCAGGAGTCCCACCGACAATTAAAGCAGGCGGGATAATAATTTGCATGGTTTCTCCGATAGTTGAGATATTTGAACTACTTGATTGACTAGACATTTTGGCAGGGGTGCGATTTTGAAGGATCCTCAGCGTGTTTCCCGTGCTTTGGGAAACACTCCCTGTTGCAACAGACATGTTTCAGTCCGCAGCCAGTGGGAGATGCAAAGGATTATTTGACAGGTGGGGAGAAAAGGTCATTTATTGCAGCAGGGCACTCTGTCACTTCAGACAAAGTTTTGGCTGCAGGACCTTTGTGTTTTCATTCAAAATTCTTACTTTCCACTCAAAATTCTGCTGTGCAAACATATTTCACTGCTTTGCGGACCCCCTCAAACTCACACCGTCAGGATGGGGGGCACCATGGCTGCATTCGCCATTTCATCCGAGGACGAGCAACTTCACCAGTCTCGCCAGGCACAGCGTCCACCTCCGCCACGTGGAGCTCCACAACACAGTGCTGAGCCACAGGCACCTGCACAAGAGCACAGAGGGCAACAACAGAGAGAGCGACGTCGCAGGAGGCACTACCCTCGCAACGGGGTCTACGGACTCAGCTTCCTGGACCTCTCTGAGGAGCAGTGCATACGGAGGCTCAGAGTCAGTCGCCAGGTGGTCGCAGACATCTGCAGCCTCCTTTATGCCGAGCTGCTCCCGGCTGGGCCGAGCAGCATCTCCTTACCTGTCGCTGCCAACATCAAACAGGCAACATCGCTTTCACCAGGCGTGAATTGGAAGTGATGGGAAAGCCACCCAGATAACATTAAAATCTTTTTAAGTGTCACAAAGTACACAAAAAAAAACTACCTTAAGTACCTCAATGAGGTACTCATTTGCCTGCCAGATTATCGGCCTGTAAGATTTAAGTGGGGTCGGGACTTCCTGGTGACTGAAGATTTGCCTGAGTCTCATTCAAAAATGTGGGGGCTCCAGCCTGGATGTCAGCCTGCCCCCCCCCCACCTCCAATCCACCCGTTTTTCCCTTTTAAAATCCTGTGCCGACTCAGCTACCTTCATCCAACCTCAAAGAATTCCATCTGCTTGGTAAGAGATTACCTTCTTTTCCAGAAACCCTCTTTGTGTCCTAATAAGCCCTTCTTTGTCAAGGGTCATATAGAGCAACCTTCAAGCAACTTCGCTACAACTGACATCGAGCTAATGGGCTACCATTTGGGTTGGTCAGACATAGGGAGGACCCCAAAGGAGATAGGAAGAGAAAATGAGGAGATCAATTGAAATAAATAAATAATTTTCAACAGATGTTTCACTTCTAACTTCCCATCATATCCAGCTGTGAAATTTTATTTTATTCTGTGGAATATTGCAAAATTATAGGCGGTTAACAGAGCCTAGATTTGTGGAAAGTTATTGTAAGGTGGACACTTTCTTATTGCCAACTCTACACCTGCACCAATGACGTACAGCTCTGCTAGATACTCAAAAAGACACTTAGTTAGAAATTGTTGCTTATTTTTCACTGGCGTATAAGTGAGTGAAAATTACTCTTTGTCACTAAATTATTGTGTCTTTTCCAAGATGTCTGTGCCATGTTTCTGGCAGTCATGGCCCTGTAGGATGTTTTTTTTCTCCTTCAAGACGTTAAATGGACTTAAGTGTTATCAAAAAGACTGACAATTTCTTGATGCAACTAAATCTTTTGAAAGGGCAGAACTTCTTCTCAAGTATTATGAGCTATTTGAACATTTTGGACAGGCCTGTGGAGACTTGTACATAGTTACCATGTCATCAACAGACTAGCATTGTAGGAACTCTTCATTCATTAACAAGTATTGGTCATTAATGCCGTAATAGATAATTGTAAACAATTTTACAACACCAAGTTATAGTCCAACAATTTTATTTGAAATTCACAAGCATTCGGAGGCTTCCTCCTTCCTCAGGTGAATGTTGTGGAAATGAAATCCTCGAACCCTTCGCATTTATAAATCACAGAACAATACCTGGTGATTACAGATAGTCTTTCCAACTGCTCGTTGCCAAGGCAATCACAGTGTGCAGATAGAGAGGTGTTACCTTCAAGGCCACCGAATATGCAAACAACCAAAATAAAAACAGAGAGAGAGAGGCAGAAACATAGAAACATCCGGAAGAAAGAGAAAGACAGCAAATGACCCGTTATATTAAAAACAGATAACATTTGTTCACTGGTGGGGTTACATGTAGCGTGACATGAACCCAAGATCCCGGTTGAGGCCGTCCTCATGGGTGCGGAACTTGGCTATCAATTTCTGCTCGACGATTTTGCGTTGTCGTGTATCTCGAAGGCGGCCTTGGAACCTTGAAACTAAGATAGAGTCCAAATTCTCAACCTGTACTCAGGACACAGCAGACCAGCTACGAGATACCGCCAAACAGACGAGGCAACGGAACTACGCTGCCTACATGAAAATCAAGAGCAGGAAGCTTGAGAAACTCGGCATCACCACCAGCATCAACCAAGCTTCCCCTGGTACCACGGTTGCAACCACAGGGAAGTCTATCGTCAATTTGTCCAACCACACCCTTCAACCAGACGAAATCGAAGTTCTCAGCCGAGGGCTCAATTTCTGTCCCACTACCAAAATGGACCCCACTAGTCTCGCGGCGGACACAGAGGAATTCATCAGGAGAATGAGGCTCCGGGAATTCTTCCACAAACCCCAAGATTTCAGCAGCGAACCCAATGAGACAATCAACGATCCGGAACAGCAGACAGAGGGATCCGCGGTACAGCAACCGAAGAGGAAAGAGTCACACTGGACTCCTCCAGAGGGTCGCTGCCCTAAGCTTGACATGTATGCTCAAGCTGTCAGGAAATGCGTCAATGCCAGATTCATCAGCCGCACTCAGAGGACAGTCCAGAATGTCACCCGAGCACAACGCAACGCCATCAACGCTCTCAAGACCAACCACAACATCGTCATCAAACCAGCGGACAAAGGAGGAGCCATCGTCATACAGAACAGAACGGACTATTGCAAAGAAGCATACCGACAACTGGACAACCAGGAACACTACAGACAGTTACCCGCAGATCCGACCAAAGAACACACCCACCAGCTCAACAAACTGATCAAGACCTTCGATCCAGACCTTCAAAGCATCCTACGTGCTCTCATCCCACGTACTCCCCGCGTGGGAGACTTCTACTGCCTCCCAAAGATACACAAAGCCAACACACCCGGACGTCCTATCGTATCAGGCAACGGAACCCTGTGTGAGAACCTCTCTGGACACGTCGAGGGCATCCTGAAACCCATCGTACAGGGAACCCCCAGCTTCTGTCGCGACACTACAGACTTCCTACAAAAACTCAGTACCCACGGACCAGTTGAACCAGGAACACTTCTCACCACGATGGACGTCTCGGCACTCTACACCAGTATCCCCCACGATGACGGCATCGCTGCGACAGCATCAATACTCAACACCAACAACAGCCAATCTCCAGACGCCATCCTACAACTCATCCGCTTCATCCTGGATCACAATGTCTTCACCTTCGATAACCAGTTCTTTACCCAAACACACGGAACAGCCATGGGGACAAAATTCGCACCCCAATACGCCAACATTTTCATGCACAAGTTCGAGCAGGACTTCTTCACTGCACAGGACCTCCAACCAACACTATACACCAGATACATCGACGACATTTTCTTTCTATAGACCCACGGCAAGGAATCACTAAAGAGACTACACGATAACATCAACAAGTTCCATCCCACCATCAAGCTCACCATGGACTACTCCTCAGAATCAGTTTCTTTCTTGGACACACGAATCTCCATCAAAGACGGGCACCTCAGCACCTCACTCTACCGCAAGCCCACGGACAACCTCACGATGCTCCACTTTTCCAGCTTCCACCCCAACCACGTCAAAGAGGCCATCCCCTATGGACAGGCCCTGCGAATACACAGGGTCTGCTCAGACGAGGAGGAACGCGATGGACACCTACAGACGCTGAAAGACGCCCTAGTAAGAACGGGATATGACGCTCGACTCATCAATCGACAGTTCCGACGGGCCACAGCGAAAAATCGCATAGACCTCCTCAGAAGACAAACACGGGACGCAACCAACAGAGTACCCTTCGTCGTCCAGTACTTCCCTGGAGCGGAGAAACTACGCCATGTTCTCCGCAGCCTTCAACATGTCATCGATGATGACGAACACCTCGCTATGGCCATCCCCACACCTCCACTACTCGCCTTTAAACAGCCACCCAACCTCAAACAGACCATCGTTCGCAGCAAATTACCTAGCTTTCAGGAGAACAGCGTCCACGACACCACACAACCCTGCCACGGTAACCTCTGCAAGACATGCCAGATCATCGACACAGATACCACCATCACACGAGAGGACACCACCCACCAGGTGCATGGTTCATACTCCTGTGACTCGGCCAACATTGTCTACCTCATACATTGCAGGAAAGGATGCCCCGGAGCATGGTACATTGGCGAGATCATGCAGACACTGCGACAACGGATGAACGGACACCGCGCAACAATCGCCAGACAGGAGGGTTCCCTCCCAGTCGGGGAACACTTCAGCAGTCAAGGACATTCAGCCACCGACCTTCGGGTAAGCATACTCCAAGGCAGCCTTCGAGACACACGACAACGCAAAATCGTCGAGCAGAAATTGATAGCCAAGTTCCGCACCCATGGGGACGGCCTCAACCGGGATCTTGGGTTCATGTCACACTACACGTAACCCCACCAGCGAACAAATGTTATCTGTTTCTAATATAACGGGTCATTTGCTGTCTTTCTCTTCATTCCGGTTGTTTCTATATTTCTGCCTCTCTCTCTTTTTTTTTTGGTTGTTTGTGTATTCGGTGGCCTTGTAGGTAACACCTCTCTGTCTGCACACTGTGATTGCCTTGGCAACGGGCAGTTGGAAAGACTATCTGTAATCACCAGGTATTGTTCTGTGATTTATAAATGCGAAGGGTTCAAGGATTTCATTTCCACAACATTCACCTGAGGAAGGAGGAAGCCTCCGAAAGCTTGTGAATTTCAAATAAAATTGTTGGACTATGACTTGGTGTTGTAAAATTGTTTACAATTGTCAACCCCAGTCCATCACCGGCATCTCCACGTAATAGATAATAACAGACCCCTCATTATCGATCCTGCAATTATCCACCTTCCTGATTATCTGCCAGAATTCCCATTGGACAAAGCCGTACCTGGGACATTGGGGTTGGTTAACCCCTGGTGCGGACTTCAGGTGGGATGTCTTATCTCGGGGGTGGGAGTGGGGGGTCAACCTGATGAGGCAGCAGCTGATTTTGTGGAGCCCAGAGGAGCACTCCTGCTCCTCCTGACCTCACGATAATACAGTAAAACTTACCTTTGGGCTGTTCGTTGGCTGGAACGCCAGCTGATGCTGGGCAGAGTGTGCGTGGCACACGTACCACCTGGTACTGTCCTAAAATGGTAAACAGGGTCCTATGTATGTCATGGGGCCCTGATTTGCATCTCAAAAAGGACCTACCGCCTGACTCTGGAGGGCGCTCCAGCCGGCCAGTGGCAGCCACAGCGACGACAGGAACGGGACAGTAAGTCATTCCCATTATTTTGGATGCACAACCTCCCCGTTTGCACTCAGCAGGAGGCCTCAATACTTCTTCCACTGTCTTACTTTATAGTCTCCTTCTGTTTGACCTAAGTCAACCTGAAAGACCAAGCAAGATTAAAGTCATTTGACTTGTATTGTACTTATCCCTTGCATTAAAGAAGCTGAAAATGGTGTCAGTCTTCCAGTTAACTAATGTCTCTGCTCCACCAGATCAACTATTATGGTTACTATGGGATACTATTTTGTGTTTGAGAATATCTGTCGCTACTTTATTGATGCGGAGATCTTTACGGGACTTTAAATGCTTTCGAAGCATTCTGCTGGGCTTGGCTACATAGTCCATTGATTTGATGGTCTATCTTGGGATTGCTTACTTTAGAATTATCTTGTCATAGAACTCATTATTCATAATAAACAACTCGCTGATATGTTTCCATCACCTTTCAAATTTTTCTTCCAAACATTTTAAGTTGTATTTGTTTGAAGAATATCATCATCAACGGGGCTCTTATCCTTCTGATGGCACTGAAGAGCTGACAAAAGATTTGAGTTCTTTTGTTTCACGTTGAGATCTATCTGTGTGGATACATTATCCGATCATTCCACATAGTTGGATTTATATTTCTTCACTGTTTGATTGATTAAGTGTCTGCTGCAAATTGCTAGTTGGATTTTATCTGGTACATTTCCAAAGGTGTTGTCTTTTGTTGCATTGGATGGCGATTGCTTTGTTGGTATTGCTGGAAAACATTTCTTGTGCTGTTTTAGTATAAAGTTGTTCTTCAGGGTCATCTTTGAATTTTCCAAGTACGAAGCAACCTCTGCTTATCACGGCCCAGTTGTATCTGTGGGTCCATGTGCTTGTTATCAGTAATACCTCCCCTTTCTGTTTTAGTTTTCTGTCTGGACTAAAGTGCCTCTATCTACAAGCAGATCATGGTCCCTATAAGGGTCAGCACCATTAAAATTATCTGTAATCTCTGTGATTTTATGTTCTTTTCCCTCAGAAACATACAGTTGGCTATGTTCTTAGCATGCTTATTGTTTAAGTATCAGATATTTTGTAAACATCTTTACACCATAATTGAGAAATTGTGTTTACTAGCTGGTTGAAAAAGCTGTCAGCCATTACTGTACCAACGTCAAATTTTCCATTACTATGGATCCTACTTTTGAAGTTACTTATTACAATAATTGTGGCATGACTATAGATTTTCATACTTCAATATTAGAGGTCTTCATACAATTTATTTCCATGACATGATAGGCCCATTATCCTTCTTGATCAACCACTCTAAGCAAACATTGTGGTGTCTTCATTGAGCTGTCATCTGCTTTATGACAGTTTGTTGGCTAAGCTCTTGTGTAGTGTCAAAGGTCATTCCCGAAACAGTTTTTTTCTGTTTTTTCTCAAGATGAAGGCGACGCTGACAAGGACGCATTGATTGCCCATCTCTAGTTGCCATGAAAGTATGATGGAGGGCCCTCTCCTTGACTCGCTGCAGTCCTTGCGGAGAGGGAGCATCCATGATGTTGTTAGGTAGAAAATTCCAGGCTATTGAACCAGTGATGGTGAAGGAGTGGTGATATACGTCCAAGTTAGGATGGTGTGTGACTTGGAGGGTAACTTAAGAGGTGATGATGTTCAAATGACATTGCTGCTCTTGTCCTTCTTGGTGGTAGAGGTTGTGGGGCTTAGATGTGTTGTTGAAGTAGCCTGGATGAGTTGCTGCAGTGCCTGTAGCAGGTAGTACATACTGCAGCCACAATGCACTGATGACGGAGGTGGTGGATATTCAGTTTAGTGGTAGGGCTGCCAATCAAGCCCAGGCTGCTTTGGATGGTATCGAGCTTTGTGAACATTATTGTAGCTGCAGCCATCCAGGTAAGTGGTGAGTATTCCATCATGGAGAAGGATCAATGAAACTGAAGTCTCTACTACAAACGATGAGGCATAGGGAAGGGAAATGAATAAAAGATCAGAATCCGAGGATTATGAAAAGATTAGGTTGATGTGTTGTCTTTCTTCCTGCCCTGGATCTCATTCTTTTGCTGTTGGAGCTGACCTTTGTCCTTGCTTTGCAGAATTTAATCAGGCCCACCATTACCCTTGGTACCATTTCAGGATACCAACCTGTTTCCTATGGTTCTCTTGGGTTTTTAAATGTTATGTGTTTATTCAACAATTTTGGCCCAGCGATTTCAAAAGTTACTTGTAGGCTGGTGGTTATTCATTCCAAGTATGTTAGTAAATTTTGTTTTATGGGGCTCATTCTCTCCAAACTGTGACTTGCACCATTGTAGAATTTTCTCACCATTTTACCTCTCTGACAGTCAAGTTTGAGTCATTAATAAAGTCAAATAAGGAAAGGTCACTTGTTAAATTTTTGATTCGAATAAGATGATCTTATATTCTGTTGGATGGCTTGATTTGTAACTTGTGGTAAATTAATGTGCTTGAAAAAACCCGAAGCTATTTGTTAATGTTTGGGCAGTATATGCAGGTGCATATTCACACTGATGACAAGGCTTAATGGCCACAGACAGATTTATATATTTCAATTTAAGTCAACTATTAACATGTGAATTGTATTTCTCAGTAACTGGTATATTTTAATGCCACTGTTACAGTCACAACGCCAGGCTTATACCAGTTCTGGCTCTGAGTCCATGTAAGGGTACAGTAGTGTATTGGTTAAATTACTAGACCTAGTAATCCAGAGGCCTGTGTCTCATATTCCAAAAAATGTGAGTTCAAGTCCCACCATGACAATTTTAAAAAACAATCTGGAATTAAAAAAACATTATTAGTAAAAATGACCATCAGTTTGGTACAAAAAGCCACCTGGTTCACTAATGTCCTTTACGGAAGGAAACCTGCCATCCTTAAATAAATTTAAAACAGAAATAGACAGTTTCCTAGAAGTAAAGGGAATTAGGGGTTACGGGGAGCGGGCAGGAAATTGGACATGAATTTAGATTTGAGGTTAGGATCAGATCAGCCATGATCTTATTGAATGGCGGAGCAGGCTCGAGGGGCCGATTGGCCTACTCCTGCTCCTATTGCTTATGTTCTTATGTTCTTACCCAGTCTGTCTTTATGTGTTTCCAATCCTATACCAACACTTAGTTGTGTCAAATCGCTAAGAGTGGTTCAAGAAGGACTACCACCACCCTCTCCGGGCAGCTAGGGATGGGCAACAAATGCCAGCGACACCCACATCCCAAGAATGAAAAATAAAGTAGACCTTCATAGGTTTGCCCACTTAAATCAGTATTGGGGGGCGGGGGTGTGGAAATAGGGCTGTAAACAAGTGCGGTGTGCAAAATATCAAGTAATTTGTTTTTCTGCTGTCTTTCTTATTTTATTTTTTATCAATTACTGCTGTTTTTTCACTTTGTATTTACAAAGGCCTTGTCTGATTAGTGAACTGAACTGTGGCACTTTCCTTCTTATTCTGTCAAGTGGTATCAGTTACCTTGCAGTAAGAAAATCCTTATTGAGAGCACCACTTGGAAGTGGCCTCAGTTTTTAACTGCTTAACTGAGTTTCAAATGATGCCAGGGACTCTACACTTTAGTAAGCAACTTTGTAATGATGATAGATTAAAATGTCTGGTTGTGATATTAGTATATGAGCATTTTATATGTTCATATGAATTTAAATAAATGGGCTATTGCCTCTGTTGAAATACAGACTAAGCAGTGTCAGACAAAAAATTAAACATTTGTGAACAAACAGTAATTTCCAGGCTAGTGACACAAATGTGCTCCCAAAGGTGCTTCACATATGTATACCACAGTTTAATCTGTTAAATGGCAGGGCAAGTGGCTAGGGAGGTTAGATTAAAAGTGAAAGCAAAAAGATAAATCTGAATCAGATGGATGAAATGCGTTGCTTTGGAAAACACTGTAACCTGTGAGTAAAGTTTCACAGCTCCTCCTCACTTACTGAAATATTTTCTTGCACAGATTAAGAAAGAAAGAACTTGCATTTATATAGCGCCTTTCGTGTCTTCAGGACGACCCAAAGTGCTTCACAGCCAATGAAGTACTTTAGAAGGTGTAGTCACTGTTGTAATGTATGGAAACACGGCAGCCAATTTACCCACAGAAAGGTCCCACAAACAGCACTGAGATGAATGATTGATAATCTGTTCTAGTGATGTTGTTTGAGGGATAAATATTGGCCAGGACACTGGAAGCGCTCCCTTGCTCGTCTTTGAATAGTGCCATTGGATCATTTACATCCACCTGAGAGGTATACAGGGCCTCAGAATAACGTCTCTTCTGAAAGAATTGTTTGAACCCTGAGATCACTTCATAACATTGAAATCATTCCCAAAGCATGCTATTTCAATTTTGCTCGAGTGATTTATTTTAAGAAGGTGTTTATATTGGCTTTGATTGCCAACAGAACCATCAAGTCTCAGGTTAGTTCATGACCTTGATACTTGATGAAATTCATTGCTGCAGGATTTTTGACCTATTTGCACTATGAAATTGTGCAGAGCTTGCACTGGTATAAAAGTCACATTTGTGGCTATTTTGTTGGTGTGTTGATCAGCAAAGGTTTGTTCATATCCCTGTGTAAAGATGTGATTTTTTTTCCCACCAGATTTTATGTTAAATATTATAATTAATCATCATTGAAGTTCCACCATTTAGTAGCAGCTCTCACAAATACAAAGAAATACATGGAAGTTACAACATGGAAACAGGCCATTCGGCCCAGCTAGCCTGTGCCAGAGTTTGCTTTTCCACATGAGCAAATAGTCCTATTCAAATTTACCCGCCCTGTTCCCATATCCCTCATCCACCTATCCAATCTAATCTTGAATATAGACATAGTTTCTGCCTCAACCACTAAACCCGAATTCCACAGCCTCACAACTCTCTGTGTGAAGAAGTTTCTCAGGCCCTCTGTTCTATGTATCTATGGCTCCTTGTTCTTGATCCTTCGATGACAGGAAACAGTCTGCTTCCATCTATCCTGTTCTATCTTTTCATAGTTTAGAAAACATTTAAGTTGGTGTTTTATGATTGAAGATTACCAGTAATAATGTATATGTTCCTGGGTGGAAGTCCTATCTCTCGAGCTACTTTGGGACCTCACTCACCAATACCGTGAAGTTGAAGAGGCCAGAACAGGAACTGCACTTCAGTGTCACAACAGTCGAAAGTAGCCATGTTTCCAAACAGGCTAATGTTAAAGGGTTGGTCGTTTGTTTGAAATGGCTGACTTAATCAATGTGAATTTTGCCATCATTCTATAATACATGATTCTGAAGCTTATACTTAGATCTAGTGCAAAATAAGCCTCAGTCCACCACAACGAGGTGATTGATATTTCGATATTCGTATTCAAGGTGAGATTGTACACTGTGAATGGACCTATTCTGATCAGAAAACATGATTTTGATGGGCAGGCAATGCCGTCATAGTTCCATAGAATGAAATTGATTATCTTTTTTCTCCAGGCTTCATTTTGGAAGGAAGACGTGGGCATATCAGCATGTTGTGTTTTTTTTTCCTCTCTGTATGAATGATGCATTGTGCATGTTAGTGGCAGCCAATGTCTTTCTTTCAAAATGCGATCTGTTACACTGGAGACTCCATTCAGCGTGAACCTGATATTGCTTTCAAAGGGTCTTACCCGAAACCCTGCCAAAAATGTTTATCCCAGTGTAAAAGCAGTGTAAAATCTCACCCCAGAATCTGCTCAGCAGGAAGAACACCAACACATAATCTCACTGTGCTCACGGTGACATTTAACATTGAGTTCTCTTTGTGTAAGATACGCTCTACAAATTTTTTGTTTCTCCTCCAACTGTACGGCTGTACCAACATTCTCTGATAGAAATCTCGTCCCAGGAACTTATGTTAGAGAATGGCATGTGTTGATGTTTTGATTAAAGTAAAGGATGTGCATTATTCATGTGTTATATCTAAATACCGAGGTTGTTTGGCTGTTTCTCCAAACCCTTCCACCACTACTTTTATGAGCTCCAATCGCCCTTCATTATAATTTGGCAGATTTGTGTCCTCCAATTTAAATTGGCAGTTGAGTTTGACTGAAGATAGCCAGTGATGTTTTAGTGGTAGATCCCATCACTGTTCAAGGTGGGAGGGAGGGGTGGGCTGGACTGAATAAATGTCAACAATATTTAATTACAGACGATTCGCAGGACTATGCAAAATCTGGAATATAAACAAGCAAGGGGCGTGGGATTGATTAATGATTCTGAGCATGGAGCACAAAAGGTTGTCATTGAGTATAGGCACTTTTGCTGAAGGGTTTGAGCTGTGATCTCACCTTTTCATCAAGCGTTACAACCAAATATACTCCAGCTAATCTGTCACTGTTTCCGAGCAACAGCAAAATGATTAGGAGTATGGGAAGGTATTGTTTGGTATAATCTCCTTTATTTGCAACAGTGAAAACAATCAATGTCTGCATCACAGAGCTAACGTACACTCCTGATCAACCTTCCTGTGGGCTGATACCAGACTGATCACAAGCATCATTTCAGTAATATCACAGTTCCTTCAGCCACAATGCAATTAAGTAGCATATAGGCAATCCCATTGGGACTCTGGATGCATTTACATGTTAAATGTAGGCTTTATATTTGCCATCTTGTCTCTTGGACATTTGTTCAGTTATTTTGCAGGTCAGAATTACCTGTGATTGTTCAAAACACACACACATCAAGGAGCAGTTCACTGTTACAGATTCCAGTGTTTCCCCTTTAATTGTTTTAGACCATAATTATATATTAAAAAGTGCAGTTTACTGATGTCATTTGTTTCACCACATATTAATTGGGTTCTATAGTGTGATAACTAATGTTCAGTGTTGAGAATCCGTGCTGATATGTGGCGTTGACAATATAATGCAATAGTAGAGTCTGTAATTACAGTTTATCATAAAATGCTTTGTTTTAAAGCACTCATGGTTTGCATAAGCTACATTTGGCATAACAAGGGAGAAACCTTCTATTTTACAAAACAGATTACTAATATATTGCTAGAATTATTCCCTGGAGCCTGCTGGTGGGTAAATCATAATACTAATGCAGTGGAACTAATATTTTAAGCATAATATACACTGCTAAAATATTTGGTAATTTTAGCAGATATATTTCAAACTTTGGATTTCTACAACTATTTATTATTAACAAAGGTTCACTTCAAATGTTGATGAAGTCAAGTGATGTTAAAGTACTAAGATGCGAGCCTTTATTTTGATTAGTATTGAGCTGGTTGGAATCTTTATTTGGAACAGCAGTGTCAATTAATAAAAAACAGCATTTTTTTCCTCTGCAGAGTGCAATACCTAATTCAAACAGCAAAACAACTACCGTTGTCTCACAGCCCTAGCTTAATGCAAGACATGCGGTTTCATTAGCCAAAAAAATGGAAAAGCTTTAGCAGATGATGGTAGTGCAGGCAATTAAAAGGACGGGGAGGTCTATCACCATTTGTAATCTTGATATGAAAAGGCCATGTCAGAAGCTTGTCAAAGGTACAAGTTTCAGAGATCATGGGTCTCACACTGACCTTAAAAACCATCAGGAGATAGTCAAATCTGTTTCCAACAATGGAGTCAACTTCACTAGTCTTCCTCTTGAAAAGGACAGAGAAAGCGTTCAGTACAACTCGCTGTCTCCAAAACCATCAGGTTCCGACCACTGGTCCTATTGGGGCAAATCGCCCGGGCAGATGAGACCTTTGGCGCGAAGGGAGCCCTGCCGACATCCCAATCAAAGGCCTCTCCAGATTGGCGTAGACCTCGAGGCCAACCAGGAACCACTTGGGGCCCATCCAGCCACGCAAGATCGACAAAAGCTCAACTTAGGCTTCAACACGGCATGGCACTACAGGCCAGATAGAGGAAGCTGGAAACAGTGCACACACACCATCACTCTCCCATTGGTAGAGTAAGAAATCAGTAGTAGTAATAGTAGTAGTAGTAGTAATAGTATTAGTGATAGTAGTAGTAATAGAGAAAGAAGTTGAAGCAGTGGTAGTACTAGAAGTAGTAGTATTAGACATAGTAGTAGTATTAGAAGTAGTAGTAATAGTAGAAGTAGATTTTATATCCTCTGTGGATGAGGCAGAATTGTTCGATGCAGTGAAGGAAGATTTCCTCTGTGCTGGATGTCAACAGTGTACATTTTCTATGTTTGCTGATGACACCCAGCTCTCCTTCATCACTTTCCTTAAACCAATGACCACCTCTGTACTGTCAGACTGCCTGTCTGATATCAATCCTGGAAGAGTCAATATTTCCTCCAACTGAGCATTAGGCAGACTGAAGCTATTATTTTGTGTCCTTGCCATGAATTCCACTCCCATGCCACTGTCTCCAGCCCTTTCTCGGGCCGCTCACTCAAGCTAACCAGGCTATGCAAAACCTTGGAATCCTGTTCAATCCAGAGGTGGGTTTCAAACCCAAATCCAATCCATCTCCAAGACTGCCTACTTCCACCTCTACAACATTGCCCGCCCTCAATCCTACCTCAACCCCTTCGCTGCTGAAACCCTTTGCCAAACTTTTGTCATCTCAAGGCTCAATTTCTCCATTGTCCTCCTTACTTTCCTTCCGAGCACTTTCCTCCATAAACTCCGGCTTGCCCAAATCTCAGCTAGCCATATCCTGTCCTATACCAAGTCCCAATCATCCATCAGCCTCATCCTTATGGACCTACAATGGCTCCACAGGGCTACAATCTCCAGTGCAGTTAATTTAAAATCCTTGCCTTTGTCTCCACAACCTCATCATACCCTGTCTCTGGAACCACCTCCAACCTTATATCCTCTCCTGTGCCTTCAATTCTCTGAGTCCGGCCTTTTGTGCACCTCCTCCCTTTGTCCCACCATTTATGGCTGAACTTTCATTGACCTTGGACCTACATTCTGGAACTGTGTCTCTAGATTTCTCTCTCAACCTTTAAACCTTCTTAAAACCCATCTTCTTGACTACATTTTTGGTCAGCTCTCCTAACTTTCCTCCATGACTCAGTGTCTGTTCCTTTACTTTTTTCTTTCACCTGCCTGTAAAGGACCTGGGGGTGTTCTTCACACATTCTTTATAATCTTCCCCTATAAGTGTCAGCTTGGCTCAATGGTAGCACTCTTGCCTTTGAGTTAGTAGGTCGTAGGTTCAAGTCCCATTCCATAGACTTGAGCAGATAATCCAGGCTGGCACTCCAGTGCAGTACTGAGGGAGTGCTACACTGTCGGAGGCTCCATTCTTTAGATGAAACATTAAACTGAGGACCTGTTTGCCCTCTCAGGTGGACTAAAAGATCTCACTGCACTATTTGAAGAAGAGCAAGGGAGTTCTCCCCGGTGTCCTAGCCATTATTTATCCTTCAACCAATATCACTAAAGCAAATTATCTGGTCATTATCACATTGCTATTTGTGGGACCTTGCTGTGTGTAAATTGGCTGCCGTGTTTCCTACATAACAGTAACTACACTTCAAAGGAAAATTACTTCATTGGCTGTAAACCCGTTGGGATGTCCTGAGGTCATTAAAGGCGCTCTATAAATGCAAGTCTATTTGTGGGAAAATAAATTGAGATCCAGGGTCAATCAACTAAACTAGAATCAAAGAGTAACTCAACTTATGATCAGGACATGAAAGCTGAGCTTTAATCCCTGTAAAAGTCACTGATGCTAATGGTACAGTTGTTTGGTTCTCAAAACAAGGAATTGGCTGTTTCAGCTATCCCTATCAAATGGTCATGTCCGTTCCAAATGGAAAGCAGCAAACTTTCTGTTTATCTACCAGAAGGAATCTAAATCCAAACTTTATGGATACAGACCCTACTGCCAACGGTGGCAAAGCTCATTGAAACTGTAATCAATGAAAGTTGTTGCAACGTCTCAATTGTAATAAGCTGCCTTCCAGTCACCAATTTGGTTTCAATGCACGTTATTCACGTTTTGATGCTTTCACTCTCATAGTCCAATTCTCTCAACGACTAGCACAAAGTTACAATAGCAGCCTCATTGAGAAGTGGACATGCCATGAGGTGCTGATCTGCATTCTTTCATACCAGAGGTTGTAAAGATTGGGTCCAATAATGTGGCCTGTGCTTTGTGGCATCAGCCCTACATGTGTTCCCACACACGCAGATGAGCTGACCTCATCACATAAAGCGATCATTTACTGGTGCACTGGGGATGTCTCTTATGATGCACTGAATGTACCAGGGCTGCATTGTCAGGTACCAGCAGCCTGTAAAGGGATGCCAGCATTGTACACAGGGTATTTTGCTGGCATGAGGGGAGGGGCACTGGGAGGAGGAGGTGGGGGGTTAGGAATAGAGGGCCACCAGATAGTGAATGCATGCTTTTTTAAAAAACTGGATTAGCAAACTCCGCTTCAGCTCAAACTCGGGCTCAGGCACTCCAGCCACATTTTAGAGTGGACACCTCACATACATTGAAGTCCGGGGCCTAATGAGCCCAGTGCCCAGCTTGTGCACAGGATCCCAGCCCTCTCGTGTATTGGGATGTGTTAAGCACTTTGCGTGCACTGTTGGCCTCAGGCCTTCATGCTTAGTTTTCTGGGAAGTGAGCACTTAATGATATAAAGTGCAAAGGGCCCTCACTGTTACCTTATCTGCCTCATTGTGAAATGATAAATGGGTCTTCATCGTAGTGTAACACCTATGCAACAAAGTAGCTGGTCCTAGTGATGCAGTGGATATCATAAAAAGTGATGCTTACCTTGCTGATGATACCATCCTCTATACACATTTAAGTCTCCATCTGAAAGAAAAGAAGCGACTTAATTGCTGCAGACAAATATTGAGAGCAATGGACAGTGGATGGACTAATGGATGTTGAATCTTCAATGCTCTGAAGACCAAGTTAATAATTTCTGTTCAGAAACATTGACTGTGGTGTTGCCCATCCACCTTATAAAGGGCGTCAACTGTCTTGAGTTACAAACATTGAGTGTGATTCCAAGCTAATGAAGACCATGGGAAACCTGGGGAATAAAGTGGCAAAGATGGTTGGAAAAAGGTGGTAAAAGATTCAGAATCCCCCAGGAAGCCTGGCTTTACTTGGTCACTATTTGTAATATCAATGTCTGCAAAGCCTAAAGCTGCACAGGGATAGAATATTATAGTCCTGTTTGTCCAGCTATAAAGAAAATATATTGTAGTTCACTGGTCTACAAGGCTTTGACCTCTATTGAATCCAGGTACAAAACAATGGGCAGTAATCCAGCAGAGTGGATTCCTCCCCCATTTTAGAACCTGTCCAATTTTCATCCCATTGAAATCAGCTCTGCTGGATTACTGCCCAGGTGGTGAAGGTTAAAATGAACCCCTGGATTCAATAGAGCTCAAAGCCTTTTGGACCAGTGGATTTAATGGGAATGGTCTACTCAATTGTTAAAGTCCAGCCTTTGTAACATTTGAAAGATCAGACTAAGCTGGCAGTTCTCTACAAGATCATGACTGGAGCAACCCTAGAAGAGTTTACCATCGAACAATGGAGCTGCAGAAATCTACTGTAAGGACACATCTATTGGTTTGTTATAGTTGAGTTTCACTTCATATACAGGATATTTTGTTATACCTCTAGTTAGAAGATCTTCATTTAAGAATTCATTGTCTTGCAACTTCACCCAACGACGATCCTTTAGAGACCCCCCCAAATTGGCAGGCGTTAACAGTATCCTAGTTTTAACCTTAAGGAATTCATTGACTAGAAAGTTGCAAGTTAATAAAGCTTGGATAGTTTATGATCTGTTATGTATTTCTGCTTAGTGAACTGGTAATTGTAAAACTGAAAGACATTATGTTCAGCTTTGTATGTAACATCATTTCTGTTTTAACAGCAACAGCTCATTGACTACAATTATAAAGCTGCCGTGATTTATTAACAGAAGTCTTTTTTGGGCAATGATCCATTACTGTTAAGACATTACAATGCAAAGCATTTTTTAGTACTAACTATAATAGTTCATGAACTAAAAAGGCATATGCTAAAAGATGAGCAGCTTTAGTAGACTAACATCCCTAAGTTCACTAGACTGTTAATTTTAAACAGAAAAGATACTATAAACAGCTGTGTACTTAATGTCTTTTTAATGCCACTAGTAAAAATGTCACAATTATCATCAATCTCTTTCATCAATAAATTGTAATGCTTTGCATCTGATGAGTGAAACTATAAAGAAAACAAACATGAGGAAATATCAGAAGTTTTTGCATCCAGCTCTATGCTAATTGCACATCTCAGCAAAATGCAGAAACGGTGGGAAAAATAAATCCCGCAATGCTCGTGTGATTAATTTGGCCAAGCATTTACTCCGATTAAATATTTCATATTGCTAGCCATGACTTGGCTATAAAATGGGGATCAGTTCAGAAGGCAGGCGAGTACTTATGCGTGTTTGAGTGCATGGATATACTTTATATGAATGGGCATACTGTGTACGTTTACATAATCAATCTCAACAGAGAAGCAGTTTCTGTTACATTACCAAAGATTGAATCTGAATGAGCCTGCTAACTTGGAAATGGTAAAATCAGCTCAAAATGTCAAGAAAAAAATTGCGGCTCGGTAATAACTTCTATGGTGTTACCTTCATTGGGGTCAAAACACTGTAACACAATCCTGGAACTTCAAGAAATTATTCAAAGATACGTCCAACTTATCACTTTTCTAAGTATGAGTTTAAGAAGTTATATTCCACATTTTCCAGTAAATGTTAAAGACCTCTAGTATGACATTTTTGTATTAAAAAAAATATTGATTTGTGTTAAGGTTGTCACAGAGTTCGACTAAAACTAAAGATCACAGTCAGTTCATTATCTCCTTATACACAACAAATGACAGGAAGCAGGATGTGATTCAGAATACTAGGTGAAGGATTCTGCTTATCACTGCACTATTGAAATCTACCATTTAAAATTTTGTTAGAAGCACAGGAAAATTCCCAGCGCTAGATGAGGACAAACAAGTGTGGATAACAATCATGTGTTCAATAAAAACAGACTAGCAGCTAATGATAAAGTATTAAAATAGATTTATCAATTGTAAATTTAAAGAAAGAAAGAACAGAAAGATTTGGATTTATACTGCACCTTTCACGACCTCAGGATGTCCCAAAGCCCTTCACAGCTAATAACATACTTTTGAAATGTAGTCACTGTTGTAATGTAGAAAACACGGCAGCCAATTTGCGCACAGCAAGGTCCCACAAACAGCAATGAGATAATGACCAGATAATCTGTCTTCTAGGTGTTAGTTGAGGGATAAATATTGGCTAGGACATGGGGGAGAACTCCCCAGCATTTCTTCAAAATAGTGCTATGGGACCTTTTACATCCACCAGAGATTTGTGTTAAGGTTGTCACAGAGTTCGACTAAAACCGAAGATCACAATTAGTTCACTATCACCTTATCCACCTCTTATCTGAAAGACAGCACTGGAGTGTCAGCCTAGACTTTGTGCTTCCTGGAGTGGAACTATGAACACATAGCTTTCTGACGTAGAGGCAATAGTGCTACCAACTGAGCCACAGCTGGTTCATTGAATTAGTTGATGCGGGATTTATTTATAAATTTCCGTACAATTTTAGGATTAGGATTTTAATCTTGGATTTAATGGGTCTTTCAAATATCTTTGGTTTTATATACATTTATCAATTATTCATTTTGATGGCACTGTAATAGAACCCATACAATTTTCATTGATTTCAGTGGAAATGAAAATCAGATGGGTTCTATAATGGAGGGGTGATCTGCTCGGCCCCCCAAGTGGTGAAGGTGAAGACTAGCCCTGCATTCTCTAAAAGCACTGTTGACTTGAGCTCAGTCAGTGTCTTATTTCTGCAAAGTACTGGATTGGCAAAACTGCCCTGGTTCAATAACTTTCCATGGTTCTTTTGTTGCTACATAACTCTTATTTTAAGAACTGTATAATTTCAATTAGTACAGTATATACATAAAATTAAGTATTCAGAGAATTAATCTGTTGACCCAAGAAATCGATCATCCATCTTAATAGAAAGCTACTGCTGGGTCATTCAAGTACTTGCAACATGACAGCAAATAAACTGTTGCTGCAATTAATTTTCATGATATTTCTAATTCAGATATAAAAAAGACTGATTGAGCTCCGACTCATAGGCAAATAGAATTGTATTTGAATAATTAATCTCCATTCATGCCTGACCCGCATACTTAGAATAGGAACTATTTTATGATTCACAACACAGATGGGTAGTATGGGATCTATATATACGGTACGAGGAAATGTTTTAAAGACATGATACTCTCCAACATTATTGAAATGTACACATGTGCAGAAGGTTAGGGTAGGATATCAACAACTAACCAATCTTCCATGGTCATTTGGATATGTTATGCTCAATGACAATTAGGAGTTACTTTTGATGTTGACCTGTCTGATGCTATGAGAGGGTAGCCAGGTTCAGGATAGCGGGACATCCTGCCAATTAGCATTGGCAAGTCTATCTGCACAGCACTCAATATCATAGATCTGATCTTCTAGGCTCAGTATGAGCAACTGTGTCAGATGTGATGGCTCACCATACTTTCTACAATAGTTTCTAATCATTTTAAAGGTATAATCCTGGTAGCAATCGTGCTACTTATTCCCTTGCACTTTGGATCCTGTCTTAATATCCTTAAGTTTGGAGGACTGAACTCTGATCAGCAATGCTAATGATGTCATGTTAACAGGCAAAAGTGCAGCAAAACATACACTCTTCATCAAGTGGTTCTTTAAACAAGCTGTCAAGATCCATATTCATATTACATAAAATCAATAGATGTTCTGCTCATCAATACTTTCCTGTAAAATATTTACTATGCAAACTTTGCTACCCTGTCTAATGTTTCAGAGTGGTATGAACTTCAGAAAATATTTGGAAAAAAGTCCAAAACCAATTCCATTTTTAATTTGTCCCTTCAGTGTATCTTGAAATTATCTCTGATTTTGATTTTCCTTTTTTCATTTCACGACATAAAGGGCCTGGTGTTGATTTACGATCCAACAATAGAGCCTGTATTTTACCTATTGGTTGGAAGTCCACTTTTCATGATTGAAAGAAATCTTGATCAATTATATTTTATTATCTGATTGCAGCAAAAGCAGAATGTCTTCATACAGACTAAAGGGTAAAATTAAAGTAATTCTTAACTATCTCATCATTATACCCCATATTCTTTCTCGGCTCCAAATCCCATCAATTTAACCCTGTATTATGATAATACTAAATCAGTTGCTACAAACTTTATTTTTCTTTCATTTCAATGGTGTTTCCCACCGTCGCTCCAGCACTCTATCCCCTACAGTCCAGGACGGTACTAAGCCTTGACCTCCTTGACCTTCTTGCCTTCCCCGATCAGATGATCAGAGCTCCGTTTCTATGCAGCTCTTGATAGATTTTTCTTTGTATGCAAGATGCTGCAACCCAGCAGAGAACTGGTTAATAAGGGCAGACGTATTTGAACTGAGGACCTCGGGTTTGAAATCCAGCATTAAAGTTACCAGGCTTCCCTTAACAATCCTTGGGGTGAAGGGAAGGTCTCTTTCCTTAAAAAACGGTCAAAGATAAGCCATACTGAACCAAGTTAAACAGGTGTAGATTCATAACTTACTTTAATAGTAGAACATTCTCAGAGATGTCATGTGAGGCATTCCCTTTTGATACACAAATCTGCCTTCAGATAAGAAAATCATCCTGTGTGCCAATAAAAGTTAAACCATATTATATTTCACAAAAAAGAAATGTGCTGAACATGTGTTTTCTGAAATAAAAGCGTGTGCACCAAGTGTTCGACAAGTAGGTTCTTTTTATTAATAGTCTCATGGGAAGTCATATTACCCACAGCCTGTTAGTACAGGAAGTAGGACATTCATGAGTGGATATAAGCTTTCCTATGTTAGACAGAGAGGGGCTACAGCTCAGTGATACTCAATATAGACTTGCTTCAGCTCCCGTTGAGTTTTGTGTTCAATGTCCCGGATATGGATGCTTGTACCTTTGATAAAAGTGAAATTTTAGTAATTGGCAGGAACTTGCTCTGTAGCCTTGCCCAAGAACAGAGAAAAGCAGCTCTAACAATTATGCTTTTCATAATTTATTCCCTTGCACTTCCTCAGACCCCTGAGTTCAAAAGAACATTTGTGCACCCAACTGTTGAGCTAAAATCAGATATTTTTCGTTCATGTTATTGGCAGAAAAACATTAATCCGTTGCTTCTTAAACAGCTCCAGTATTTTCTTGTTTACAGAAAGAATTTTTATGAAGAAAAGAATATACTCTCCAGATCCATTTCATTATCCCAAGTGTCTACAATGGGATGTTATTATTATAAAGTGAGCCCTTGACTAAATTCCTGTGAGGTACCTGTTTTGCAATTGTATAGTCAACATATAACCTTTCATTCCTGGTCGGAATTTTTTTTTGGTCCAGAGAGTTGCAGAGTTAACAATGAGCCCTATCAATGGGACTTCCTGAGAATAGATTGTTTGTTTTGCCAAGGAAGTGCCATATTTTGATGCTGGACTAGCTTTACCACAGAGTGGGACTGCTCACTATTGCTTCAAAGGAACAAAGTCCCTCCAAAGCACTTCATTCCAAAAGAGGTATCATGTTCTTCAGAAAACTGCCAGAAAACCTAAAGGCTAGATTGAAAATATTTCTGGGTCAGTGATAAAACACTAACATTGTGGTCTTTTAGAAGAGAAATAGTCATTTCATTCCTTCCATTGTTTTTTTTAAATGAAGATAATTTTGACCAGTGTTTTAATGTAGCACTATTCAGATTTGATCAGTTCCCCTCAAATATTTGGAAACAAAATCAAGTCTGCATTTTGGAGAATAAGTTTTACTGAAAAGTTTGGATTGACTTTAATATTTTTTCCTAAGATTATCACATCGCGGTTATCATCTCAGGAATATAGATTGGAACATCACTTCTGTTTCAACATTTGCAAATAAATGCAGAAATCTAACATTTATATTCATTACAATACCTAGTACCTCTTGAATCTTGACTCTGAATCACATCTGAGGCTAATGTTAAAATTTTGATTGATGTAGGCAGGCTAATGTGACCATCTGAGATATCTTTGTGCAATGATTGAACGGGACGTCAACCAATGATGGGAATCAAATGGCCAGCTGCCGTTGCAGTATACGTATACAATGCTAGTTTAATATAAGGTCAATGACTGTTGGTTAGTGGACTAAGTGACGTGTAAAATTTCATTTCAGACCAAATTTTACCTCCCTTGATATTTTATTAATAGTGATTGCAATCCATACGTTAACTCCATTGCTGAAAGATAGAATTGATATTTCACTTGTAACATAGATAATAATACAGCCTAAAACTTCTTTGTCAGTCCTTTTGGGATGTCCTTGGTAGATGCTAATGATCAGGTGACACTATTCAAAGAAGTGCTCTATTGACGTCCTGGCCAATATTCCTCCCTCAACAAATCACACCAAGAAGAAAAATTAGCCAAACATTCACCTCCATGCAATTTGTCTGGTGTCATTGGATCAGAATGGCTCCCATAGTTACCTATACAACAACATAGAAAACTCAATATTGTCCAAAAAAAGCCTGAAGATATTTTTGAATGACAAAGTACATTATGTGAGTTATGCACGCATCTAATTATTCTGGGCAACAGTACAAAACCATACACTGGTTCAAAATGGGATCAAAAGAGACTTATCCTAGCCTCAGAGTTCTGAGGAAAGACTGGAGAAACTAGGGCTTTAGACTTGGAAAGGAGGGAGCTGAGAGGTGACTCCGTAGAGATGTGCAAGACAGCAATGGTATTTTAAAAAGTAGATCCAGAGCTCTGGGCTCAAAATAAACTGTGAGAATTGGTCGAAGGTTCACACCAGGAAAGTGCAAACTTGGGATTGATGTTATAAAGTTTTTCTGCACACTTGGGGGTCGATGTTGACTTTTCGGCAACCCATCGGCAGAGCGCGTCAGCTGATTGCCCGTACCCATGGCGATGAGGTGGACACGATTTTGAAGCACCGGCCTCATTAACATTGTGGGGTCGCCAAATGAGTGTCCTGATGTAGCTCACCTGATTGAGGCTTTCTAATATTGGGCTGCCCCAGCTGCCAGCAAGGTAAGTGCGGGGGGGTCGCGACCACGGAGAGTGGGGGTCCCGGGGTGGTAGTAGCTCAGATTATTTTTGTGGGGCCCAGAGGTGCACTCCTGCCCATCGGGCTGCATAAAAGTAATTCCCAACTTAGCTTGGCTGGGCCTCTTTGGTTCTATCGCCCATGGAACCAGTCAGAGTGTGAATGGCGCAGGCCTACTGCCTGAAACAGGCAGGGGCTTCGAGCGCCCAGCGGTAGGCACCTTTCAAAATGGCGTTGGCCTCTTCGCCGGTGTTAACGGGCCACTAGGGCCACTGACCCCATTTTGAGACCGTTGCTGCCCCATTAACACCAGGCGATAGAAGTGAAAATTGACCTCCTTGCCGGGTTGGCATCCAGGCCACCCAATGTTACGTAGCCGGAGTTTCCAGCTACAGCGGGATGCCCGTTTGATGCCCGCAGCTCGCCGGCAGCAAGGTAATCAGGCCCGAACCCAAATTCGGTTCGGGCCACAAGCCGGCATGAACGAACAGGCGGGCACAGCAGCCGTGCCACCGACTTCGTGCCCGTTGCAGGTGGAAGTCGAATCTCTCCACCAATGTAATTCTTTCATGCATGAGTGCACTCTGTTACCTCTCCAATAATCTGCTCACTTCCAGTTGGCAGAACCTAAAAGGCTGGAACAAATGGAAATTGTGTAATGAGTGGTCGTCAGCTTAGAGCATAGAATGTTAAGCAGTACAGTGGGTCCTGATTCAGTGGAAGCATTGAAATGAAATAAAAACAGAAAATGTTCTTTCCTACCCCTCCTCCCCCTCCCCCCCCCAATCCCTTGTCCTTGGCTCTTGCTTAGAAACTGTTAATCTCTAACATCTTCCAGTTCTGATGAAAAGTCATTGACCTGAAACTTTAATTCTGTTTCTCTCTCCACAGAAGCTGCCTGACCTGCTGAGTGTTTTCCAGCATTTTATGTTTTTATTTCAGATTTCCAGCATCCGCAGTATTTTGCTTTTGTTTTGGCATTGAAATGTAATGAGAGTGACTCCTGATTCAGCTGGGACTCCATTTATTTGAAAGGGGGCTTGCGCCTGCCTAAAAATAGTGGGAATGTAATGTATATAGCGGGTACCGGGAATGCAACACAAGCATTGTAAGTGCTCGAATGTGAGCTTCGCCAATAAGAAATTCTACTCTATGATTATGGGATGGCATAATATGAAAAACAATTACGTTGATGAAGTTGTGAAACAGAAACTCGTAGTGGAATGAGTGGAACGGCCGTTTCTCGTTCTTACTTCTTTTGCTTTCCTCTAGTTTTCCTGACTGGTACTTGTGATTTTATCTGCTACGGAAGCTGTTCTGCTGAGAATAACGAACATGATTTAAAAATAAGTAATGCTTTTGTAAAATTTGCAAGTTCAAATCTGACAATAGTCGTAACAGTGTCAAAGATCAAATACAGAACAAAAAGAAAACTAGACAGGAGCATTCAGAATGTTTTGGACTCCAGGTCAACATTTGAAATTCTAGAATCGTAGAATCATAGAAAATTTACGGCACAGAAGGAGGCCATTCAGTCCATCGTGTCCGTGCTGGCTGAAAATGAGCCACCCAATTTAATCCCACTTTCCGGCACTTGGTCCGTAGCCTTGTAGGTTACAGCACTACAGGTGGACATCCAGGTACTTTTTAAATGAGTTGAGGGTTTCTGCCTCTACCACCCTTTCAGGCAGTGAGTTCCAGACCCCCACCACCCTCTGGGTGAAAGATTTTTCCTCAGCTCCTTCTACCAATCACTTTAAATCTATGCCCCCTGGTTATTGACCTCTCTGCTAAGGGAAATAGGTCCTTCGATCCACTCTATCTAGGCCCCTCATAATTTTGTACACCTCAGTTATATACCTCGGCTAATAAAGGAAAGTATTCCATCTGCCTTCTTAAACCACCTTATCTACCTGTCCTGCTACTTTCAGGGATCTGTGGACATGCACTCCGAGGTCCCTCACTTCCTCTACATCTTTCAGTATCCTCCCATTTATTGTGTACTCCCTTGCCTTGTTTGCCCCCCCCCCAAATGCATTACCTCACATTTCTCTGGATTGAATTCCATTTGACACTTTTCTGCCCACCTGACCAGTCCATTGCTATCTTCCTGCAGTCTACAGCTTTCCTCCTCACTATCAACCACACGGCCAATTTTTGTATCATCTGCAAACTTGTTAATCATGCCCCCTACATTTAAGTCCAAAATCATTAGTATATACCACAAAAAGCAAGGGACCTAGTACTGAGCCCTGCGGAACCCCACTGGAAACAGCCTTCCAGTCACAAAAACACCCATTGACCATTACGCTTTGCTTCCTGCTACTGAGCCAATTTTGGATCCAACTTGCCACTCTCCCTTGGATCCCATGGGCTTGTACTTTTTTGACCAGTCTGCCATGTGGGATCTTTTCAAAAGCCTTGCTAAAATCCATGTAGACTACATCAAATGCACTACCCTCATCGACCCTCCTTGTTACCTCCTCAAAAAATTCAATCAAGTTAGTCAGACACGACCTGCCCTTAACAAATCCACGCTGACTGTCCTTGATTACTCTGTGCCTTTCTAAGTGAAGGTTTATCCTGTCCCTCAGAATTAATTCCAATAATTTGCCCACCACCGAGGTTAGACCGACTGGCCTGTAATTACTTGATCCCTTTTTAAACAATGATACAACATTAGCAGTCCTCCAATCCTCCAGCACCACACCTGTAACCAGTGAGGATTGGAAAATGATGCTCAGAGCCTCTGCTATTTCCTCCCTTGCTTCATTTAACATCCTGGATACATTTCATCCGGCCCTGGTGATTTATCTACTTTCAAAGATGCTAATCCCTTTAATACTTCCTCTCTCACAATGTTTAACCCATTCGATATTTGACACTCCTCCTCCTTAACTACAATCTCTGCATCGTCCCTCTCTTTTGTGAAGACAGATGCAAAGTATTCATTAAGAACCATACCCACATCTTCCGCCTTCACACATAGTTTACCTTTTTGGTCTCGAATAGGCCCTACTCTTTCCTTAGTTAGCGTCTTGCTCTTTATGTATTTATAAAACATCTTTGGGTTTTCCGTGATTTTACTTGCCAATATTTTTTCATGCCCTCTCTTTGCTTTCCTAATTTCCTTTTTAATTTCACCCCTGCACTTTCTATACTCCTCTAGGCTTTCTGCAGTATTGAGTTCTCGGTGTCAGACATAAGGGGCCTGATTTTAGCAGGCCTGCGGGTTTCGGGTGGGTTGGGTTTCGGGAGCGTGGCCTCCGCGCCCGGTGAAATTAGTGGGTTGCCCGCGCGATCGTAGCAGGCAAACCACTAATTGGATTCACTTACCTGCTCCTCCGGGGTCCGCGCTGCTGGTCTGCGCATCGGGCGGGCTGCGCATGCGCAGTACGATCTGTCAGCTGGAGGCTCTCTAGTTAAAGGGGCAGTCCTCCACTGACAGATGCTGCAACCAATGGAACAAATTACAGCATGGAGCAGCCCAGGGGGAAGGCTGCTCCCAGTTTAATGATGCCTCACCCCAGGTATCATCAGATGGGGTGAGGAGGAGGGGGGGGACAGAGATCTTCCACCCGGCGGGCGGGAGGAAGCGGTCTGCCTCTGCCACCAAGAAGGCCTGGCTCGAGGTGGCAGAGGAGGTCACCTGCACCACCAACATATCGCCCACCTGCATACAGTGCAGGAGGCGCTCCAATGACCGCAGTAGGTCAGCCACAGTGAGAACACGTAGTCTTTCCCCTACACTCCGTCTGCCACAACACTGCCCCCACCCCACATCTCCTTTGGCACCGCCAACACTACTCTGTCACATCACCCCTCATACCCACTCAAACCCCATCCTCATCTTACCTGCACCTACTCACCTCGCCAGTACTCACCCCGCCATTAACACGCAACCCAATCCTCATACAATCTCATGGCTCTATCCCATACTCACCCTCTCGTGCATCTCCCTCACGGCCAGCCTCACTCAACCTGCCACCACCTGTGCTGCAGCCACAGGGCATGCATCACATATGTGCAGTAGGCAGCGGAAGGCAAACGTGTCGTGAGCATGAAGGGGGTGCACAAGGGTGTCTGAGGGTTTGCCATGGGTGTTACCTATATTGAATTTCAGAGCAACAAACATCACACATTATATTGGCACCACCACTGCCATGTCTCCGCGAATCCTGTCTGTTGTGTCCAATAATGCCCGCTCCTGGGTATCACTATGAGGACCCACCACTGATGCCACCCATTGTGTTACTGCAGAGTAGGTGCAGGTGTATTTGCAGGGCTCGTCCGCGCAGACGACTGAGAGACATCGGCGGTGTAGCCGGCTGCACCCTGGAAGGATGCGGAGGAGAAGTTGTGGAGGGCAGTGGTGACTTTGGCAGCGACAGGTAAGCAGTTGGTGCTGGGGCCAGCCAGGAGCAGCTCGGCATGAAAGATACTGCAGATCTCCACGACTACATGTCGAGTGAATCTGCGCCTCCGTGTGCCCTGCTGCTCGGAGAGGTCCGGGGAGCTGCGCCTCGGTCTGTGGACCCTGTGGCGAGGGTAGTGCCCTCTGCGACGCATCTCTCTCTGCGGTAGCCCTCCCTCCTGCTGTACAGGTGGATGTGTCACAGCACTCTGTTGTGGAGCTCCACGTGTCAGAAGTGGACGGCGTGGATGGCGAGGCTGGTGATGCTGTTCGCCCTCCGAGGAGGTCATGACTGCAGCTACGGCGGCCCCCATCCGCAATATGTACATCTGAGGGTGTCCGCAAGGTAGGCACATGTCTCCGGACCCCGGGGTGAGTGTGCAGTTTGGTGACTTTGACCGTCCGGAGGGGGGTGGTGGAGGCCACACTTTGTCCCAAGTGACAGAGCGGCCTCCTGCAATGGGTGAGGGTCTCCCCCCCCACCTGTCAAATGGACCTTTGCAGCTGCCATAGGCTGACGGCTGCAACATGTCCAGTTCAACTAGGACTGTTTCCCCCAGTGTGTGAAACAGTCCCATGTTTATCCAAAATCACACACAGTCCCTTAATCAGGTCAGTTAATGACCTGAACAAGCAAAATAAATAACCTCAAGTGGAACCCCGCTGGCTTTAATTGCCTGCGGGATTCCCACCAGCGGGGGCCACGCACGCACCCCCGCACGTCATCGGGGAACCCGGAAGTGGGCGGGATCATGGCGCGATCCGGTCACGTGCCTGGATATCGGGATTTTCGGGGCCCCCCCGCTGGAAACCCACAGGAAACCCGACGGTAAAATCGAGCCCAAGCTTTCCTTTTCTGCCTTATCATACCCTGTATGTTCCTTTACATCCAGGGGGCTCTAGATTTGGCAGTCCCATTCTTTTTTTTGTGGGAACATGTTTACTCTGAACCCCTTGAATCTCCCCCTTGAATGCCTCCCACTGCTCGGACATTGATTTACTTTCAAGTAGCTGTTTCCAGTCCATTTTTGCTAAATCACTTCTCAGCTTAGTAAAATTGGCGTTTCCCCAATTCAGAACTTTAACTCCTGTTCTATCTTTGCCCTTTTCTATAACTATACTAAAACGAACTGAATTATGATCACTACCACCAAAATGCTCTCCCACTGCTACTCCTTCCACCTGCCCAGCTTCATTTTCTAAAACTAAATCTAGAACTGCCCCCTCTCTTGTTGGGCTTGCTACGTACTGGCTAAAAAAGTTCTTCTGAATGCAATTTAAGAATTTTGTGCCCTCTATACCCTTCACACTGATTGTATCCCAGTTAATATCAGGGTAGTTGAAATCCCCTACTATTACTGCCCTATTGTTTTTGCACTTCTCAGAAATTTGCCTACATATTTGCTCTTCTATCTCCCTCTGACCGTTTGGGGGCCCATAGTACACTCCCAGTAGTGTGATTGCCTCTTTTTTGTTCCTTAGCTCAATACAGATGGCCTCATTTGATGATCCTTTTAACATATCATCCCTCCTCACAGCTGTAATTGTTCCTTTAACCAAAATTGCTCCCCCCCTCCTTTTTTATCCCCCTCTCTATCTCATCTGAAAATCCTGTAATCAGGAACGTTGAGCTGCCATTCCTGTCCCCCTTTAAGCCATGTATCTGTAATAGTTAAGATATCGTACTGCCATGTGTCTATCTGTGCCCTCAGCTCATCTGCCTTATTCACTGTACTCCTTGCATTGAGGTATGTACCATTAAGCACTGCCAAACTCCTTTGTTGTTTATTTTCTAACCTTTGTTTCCTCTGCCTTCCAAACTCACTTGCTACTTTTCTGCCTTCCGTCTCCAGTTGTGATTCTGTCCCATCTGGATCTACACTCAGGTCCCCATCCCCCTGCCAAGCTAGTTTAAACCCTCCCCAACAGCACCAGCAAACCTCCCCGCAAGGATATTGGTCCCGGCCCTGTTGAGGTGCAACCCGTCCGGCTTGTACAGGTCCCACCTCCCCCAGAACTGGTCCCAATGCCCCAGGAATATAAAGCCCTCCCTCCTGCACCATCCCTCCAACCATGCATTCATCTGCTTTATCTTCCTACTTCTTTACTCACTAGCATGTGGCACTTGGAGTAATCCGGAGATTTTCCAGATTGACACTTCTGATACTCAAAAACAAAGCCCTAAAATTATTAGTGCACAAGGCACTCCGGGCTTGGGATAGAGAGGCCTTCTCTTAAACCATCTGGAAAATTGATGGATCAGATGCCTAGAATTTATCATTTGAATCAATTGGATAAATAGCCCCTAGAATCTCATGTAGACAGGAGTCCTATAGAAAACAGATGGAATTGGCACACAGCCAATGTGAACCTGAGAATTTGGGCTCAATTTTACATGTAAATTGCGGGTACGTACGGGACGGGGGGCTGCGAAAAATGCAGAAATGCAGAGTGGGTTCAGAAGCCGGTTCCAACCCACTGACTTCCGAGTTCCCCACGGACGCACCTGTGCACGCAGGCGTCCCGAATCCAGAAGTCTCCCGGCAATTAAAGCCGGTGGGGATGACAGTTAAAGAGCCAAATGTACCTCATTGAGGTACTTAAGGCATTTTACTTGTGACATATTAGGTAGTTAGAACAATTTTTAACTTACCTGGGCAGCTTTCCCACAGCTTCTGATTCATGCTCGGTGAAACCAGGTGTGAAGGGCTGGATCAGGGAAAAAAAACAAAATAAATTAAATAAAAAACCATTGCACGAAGTTAAAATGCAAAATCAACCTACCTTTCCGCCCTGCTCTGATGTCAGATGTCTCCCTCTCCGATCTCCCCCTCTTCATCCCCCTGATGTCCCCTCGATCTCCCGCTCTTCATCCCCCCTGATCTCCCCCTCTTCACCCCCTGATGTCCTCCCGATCTCCCCCTCTTCACTCCCTGATCGTCCCCTCTCCCCCCCCGATCATCCCCACTACACCCCCCGATCTTCCCCTCTGCCCCCGATCTACCCCCCCAATTTTCCCCTCTCCCCCCCCCGATTTTCCTCTCTCCCCCCCGATCTACCGCTCTCCCCCTGATCTTCCCCTCTCCCCCCAATCTACCTATCTCCCCCGAACTTCCCCTCTCCCCCGATTTTCCCCTCTCCCCCGATCTTCCCCTCTCCTCCCGATCTACCTCCCCAATTTTCCCCTCTCCCCCCCCCCCCGATTGTCCTCTCTTCCCCCCGATCTACCCCTCTCCCCCTGATCTTCCCCTCTCCCCCCAATCGACCCCTCTCCCCCAATCTTCCCCTCTCCCCCCCAATCTTCCTCTCTCCCCCTTGATCTTCCCCTGTCTCCCCAATCATTCCCTCTCCCCCCGATCTTCCCCTCTCCCCACAATCATTCCCTCTCCCCCGAACTTCCCCTCTCCGCCCCAATCTTCCCCTCTCCCCCCTTGATCTTCCTCTCTCCCCCCAATCTTCCCCTCTCCCCCCCAATCTTCCCCTCTCCCCCCTTGATCTTCCCCTATCCCCCCAATCATCCCCTCTCCCCCCGATCTTCCCCTCCCCCCCGATCTACCCCACTTCCCCCCAATCTTCCTCTCTCCCCTATCTTCCCCTCTCCCCCTGATCTTCCCCTCTCCCCCCCCAATCTTCCCCTCTCCCCCCTGATCTTCCCCTCTACCCTCGATTTTCCCCTCTACCCCGATCTTCCCCTCTCCCCCCGATCTACACCCCCAATTTTCCCCTCTCCCCCCAATTTACCCCTCTCCCCCCAATCTTCCTCTCACCCCCTATCTTCCCCTCTCCCCCTGATCTTCCCCTCTCCCCCCCAATCTTCCCCTCTCCCCCCCGGATCTTCCCCTCTCCCCCCCCGATTTTCCCCTCTACCCCGATCTTCCCCTCTCCCCCCAATCTACACCCCCAATTTTCCCCTCTCCCCCCGATCTACCCCTTCCCCCCAATCTTCCTCTCTCCCCCCATCTTCCCCTCTCCCCCCGATCTACCCCTTTTCCCCCCAAACTTACTCTCTCCCCCGATCTTCCCCTCTCCCCCCTGATCTTCCCCTCTCCACCCCCGATTTTCCCCTCTCCCCAATCTTCCCCTCTCCCCCCGATCTACCCCCCCAATTTTCCCCTCACCCCCTCTCTTCGCAATCATTCCCTCTCCCCCAATCATTCCCTCTCCCCCAATCATTCCCTCTCCCCCCAATCTTCCCCTCTCCCCCCTTGATCTTCCTCTCTCCCCCCAATCTTCCCCTCTCCCCCCTTGATCTTCCTCTCTCCCCCCAATCATCCCCTCTCCCCCCAATCTTCCCCTCTCCCCCCAATCATCCCCTCTCCCCCCAATCATCCCCTCTCCCCCCAATCTTCCCCTCTCCCCCCAATCATCCCCTCTCCCCCAATCATCCCCTCTCCCCCGATCTTCCCCTCTCCCCCCGATCTACCTCTCTCCCCCCAATCTTCCCCTCTCCCCCCAATCATCCCCTCTCCCCCCAATCTTCCCCTCTCCCCCCAATCATCCCCTCTCCCCCCAATCTTCCCCTCTCCCCCCAATCATCCCCTCTCCCCCAATCATCCCCTCTCCCCCGATCTTCCCCTCTCCCCCCGATCTACCCCTCTCCCCCCAATCTTCCTCTCTCCCCCATCTTCCCCTCTCCCCCCGATCTTCCCCTCTCCCCCCCTGATCTTCCCCTCTGCCCCCCAAATCTTCCCGTCTCCCTCCAAACTTCCCCTCTCCCCCCCTGATCTTCCCCTCTCCCCCCTTATCTTCCCCTCTGCCCCCCGATCTTCCCCTCTCCCCCCGATCTTCCCCTCTCCCCCCGATCTTCCCCACTTCCCCCCGATCTTCCCCTCTCCCCCCGATCTTCCCCTGTCCCCCCGATCTTCCCCTCTCCCCCCGATCTTCGCCTCTCCCCCCGATCTTCCCCTCTCCCCCCCAATCTTCCCATCTCCCCCCCAATCTTCCCCATTCCCCCCAATCTTCCCATCTCCCCCCCAATCTTCCCCACTCCCCCCGGTCTTCCCCTCTCCCCCCTGATCTTCCCCTCTCCCCCCCTGATCTTCCCCTCTCCCCCCCTGATCTTCCCCACTCCCCCGATCTTCCCCTCTCCCCCCAATCTTCCCCCCTCCCCCCGATCTACCCCTCTCCCCCCCCCAATCTTCCCTTCTCCCCCCCTGATCTTCCCCTCTCCTACCCCGATCTTCAACTCTCCCCCCCCCACCCAGGTCTTCCAGTCCAGCGCGGATGATGTCTCGCTCTCTCTCTCTTCCCCACCCCCCCCCCCTCGTGTTGCAGCTCCTGACTGCAGCCAACCTATCATTGAGGCTGGCTGCCAGGCACGAAACCCGGAAAGAACTTTAATCACCATCAATTACGTTGTGATTGCATCGGAAACGTAAGTTTTGTTTATTCGGGTTTGTCACACGCACCTTCACCACCACCACCCACCCCCCCCCCAACCCCCACTGCCAACCAGCCACCATTTCAAAATTGAGCCCATTGTGACCATTGAAAGTTTGAAAATGACCCTTCCAGTCACTATCATTTGAAGTGGGTGGTGAAATCTGAAAGCACGCTGATCTTTTGCACATAGTCTCTCAATATGGAGTGTTGCCATCACTCGGGGTCTTGTTAAGGATTTAATGATTTGTGCGCTGTTGTTTTAATGAATCAGGGAATAAAACAGAGAGGGAAAATTTCTCCCTCTCCGTGTATTAAAACAATAGTGCAAAACCAATAAATTAACAAGTGTTGGCAATGCTGAATATCGCACTCAATACAGACAAAGCTTGGCAATAAAGCATTGCACATGTGGAGATTAATCAAAAAAAAATCTATTATTCTTGTGAAAAGACACAGGTCATCTGAATTGTAATAATCTGAATAAGATCAAAATTCATATTTTTTTTAATATCAGAATTGGCCCAGTTCCGATTTTTGAATTGATTTGGAGCTCATCCCTGTTAGAAAATTCCTAATCAGCAACTAGAGGTTTCATCTTTGAACACCTGTGTAATAAAAAAATGATTTTGAAATCATTTGCAATGCAGCAACAAATCCTATTGTCAAAAATACATCTCCACAATTAACACCCCAAGTACACCAAGCCTGAACGTAAGCCTGGGATGTCCATATCATGGCCTGTTGGAAATATAAGTTTAGGCTGACTCTTATATTTTATATTGATGGTTTGTTCTGTTTGAATTTCTTGGAGCATAGGAACAGGAGTAGGCCATTCAGCCCCTCAAGCTTGCTCTGCTATTATATTAGCTCATGGTTGATGTGTACCCGTCTTTGCTCCATATCTCTAATAAAAATCTGTCAATCTCAGTCCCGAAAGCTCCAATTGTCCCTCAGCATCCACAGTCTTTTGGGGAGAGAGTTTCAAATTTCTATTAACCTCACTCCTGAATGGCCAAGCTCTAATTTTAAGATTGTGCCCCCTTGTTCTTGGTTACCCCACCAGAGGAAATCGTTTCTCTGTATCTACCCTTTATTATTTTAAAGTTCTCGATTAGATCTCCCTTGGGCCCTTAGGTTTGGAAAGGCTTGTTTTTAGTGCTGCTGATTCATTGGTGGAAACAATGTATGACACAATAACACTACCAAGATCTGTTTATATTTACATCTTGATATGTCTGCGAATTAATAGGGCTGTTGATTTAAACTTGATATGTCGCCCATGAGGTTCTATCATATGCATTGACGTGGCCCACAAAGACTCCTGCTGATTCTAACTGTGGTGCTGGTTATAAATACTGTAAAAACCTGTATAACAGGCACCAAAATGTAATTACTCCAGTAGGAAAGACGAATAACAGATCTATCCATTACAGGGTATGGATGGATTGTAATTGATCCCCACATTAGAATTAGGAGAACTTAAACTGCAGTTTGTTCAAAGGGATTAGGCAAGTTTCATGTAATACACACTTCTGAAACCCTTCCCTTTTTCATGAGTCTCAAGGAAACTGTGTTAGACTTTAACAGAGACTATGTTCACTAAGTGTCCAACTTTATTTTAGCACAGTGAAAGTGGCCGTCAGACATTAGATTGCGCATACATTGTACAGTATGATGGAAGTATTTATAGTCACTGACCCCTGTAGGGGGTGGTGGTGTGTGTCAGCTTCACCTCTGACTTCTGAGCAGTCCGAATCGCTCCCACTCCCTGGGTTCTAGACCTTGGACTTATTTGGGGGTTGTGACAAAGTGCAGCAGACAACTGGTTTTGGTGCAAGAAACTTTGACCTTTATTCAAGAGATAAAATACAACACAACAATCTTAACACTCTAATAAAATGGGGAACACTTTGGTACACACGAGGGAAATTACAGTAGAAAGATACCTCGCCCCTCCCAATCCCACTGGACTCGCTAAGTTGGACTCCAAAGGGCCAGAGATAATGGTCACCAAAACAAATCTTTGACAGTAATTCACCCAGAGGTAAGTCAGAAATAGATTGTAGAGTGGAAACTTTGCGGATCTTCGGTTTTCTCCCGAGTTGGTTTGCTTTGGTCGCGGTGGCCCAATATTACCCGGTTGGTTGGTGGTAATATTCGGTTGGTTGTTTCGTAAGGCCCTTGTTGCCGCGAGGTGTCTGATGGTCACTGGGGCTGTTGCTCTGGTTTCTTCTTGTGGCCTTGTTGTTCGCTGGAAGCTGCTCTTCCTTCCAGAGACAGGCAGAACAAGACAAGCAGCCAGCAAGAACTAAAGAGAGGGAGAAAGAGAGGTTTCGAGTTTCCACTTGTGTATCCCCCTCTTACAATGGTCTTCGTCACTTTAAAAAAAAACACTTCATGTCTGTTTAAACAGTTCTTACAAAGTCCTTAAGAATCTTTGATGGCTTTTGATGGTCCCTCATCATGTTGCAATTGCTTCTCCTGATGAGTCATTGTTTTAATTCCGATTTGCTGATCACCTGGTATATGGGCTTCCTTTTGTATCCAACATCCTAGGTGTTGATCGGTTTTGCTTTAAAACAAAGACATGGCCCCACCATGTCTGGAGCAGTTGCCTCTTTCAATGGCCGACTGCCTTTCGAATTAGTGCTCAGTGTTGACCACCTGCTGTAGGTTTTGCATTAAAACAGAGACATGTCTGAAGCAGTAATTCTCCCACATTCCACTGTGTGCGTGTTATTGATTTCGTCTGGTGACCTCTCACCTATCCTTCCATCTTAGGATTTTGGTCAATGGCCAAAGTTTTTCCATACTCAGGGAAAAGGTGAATTACCAGAATTCTTACAGTCGCCCCTACGAGGAAGTGAGTCCCTTAAAGGACGTGGATTCCTCGAAAAGTACTTTTCCCTGGTTGATGCTTCCTGGTGCGGCGCATGTGTGAGTCACCCTGAAATGGTTAGAAAAGAGTCCAAAGTCCTTTTCTTTAGGGTTTTTCTCCGAGTTTTTGGGGGATCTGTGAATTTTGAGAATCTTACACCCCATACTGTTTAAGTGTGGAAAGGAGTGTGTTAGTGCTGAGCAGTGATACTGGTCCTCCTCTCCGATGAAAAGGGCTACAAATATGGTTTGGCGCTCACATGCTACGGGCTTTCCTTCAAGAAGATGACAAAAGATCATAACATTGGTCCTTATATGGAAAGAAGAACAAAACAAAAGATAGCAGGATGTTGTACATAGATCACTAATGATTGACCATGAGCATGTGACCCTTGGAATGTGGTGAACGTCATGAAGGATCTATCTAAGGACACAAAACAGCATCCTGCAAGTGGACTGCAGAATCATATGAGACAATAAGAGAATATTTAAATCAGAATATTCACCAGAGAGCCATAATTGAAAGAAAGAAAGAGAGAAAGACTTGAGTTTATATAGCATCTTTCACAACCTCAGGACATCCCAAAGTGTTTTACAGCCAATGAAGAACTTTTGAAGTGTAGTCGCTGTTATAATTAGGTAAATCTCGGGCAAGTGACAAAACAAGCACTGATCTTTAATACCTTTGGAGTGGGTGGAGCACAGATTCACCAGAATGATACAAGGATTTAGAGGGACAAATTCTGAGGATAGGTTGAGTAAACTTGGCTTGTATTCCCTTAAGTATAGAAGATTGAGGGGTGATCTGATCGAGGTGTTTAAAATGTTAAAAGGATTTGATAGGGTAGATACAGAGAAACTATTTCCTCTGGTGGGGGAATTAAGAACAAGGGAACTTTACTTTAAAATTAAAGCTTGGTCATTCAGGAGCGAAATCAGTAAGCACTATTCCACACACAGGGTAGAGTAAATCTGGACCTCTCTCCCCAAAAGGCTGGGACAATTGGAGCTTTTGAGACTGAGATTGATAGGTTTTTGTTGGTTAAGGGTATCGAGGGATATGGAGCAAAGGCGGGTGAATGGAATTGAGGTGCAGATCAGCCATGATCTAATTGAATGGTTGGGCAAACTCGAGGGGCTGAATGGCCTACTCCTGTCCCTATGTCACACTGTGGGTAATTGTGAATTTGTTGGCAGGGCGATTTTCATCCTATTGAGTTCAACAGGTGGGCGATCCGCTCCCTCTAGGGTTACCAGCTCTGGTTGGATGTATTCCTGAAGGTTTCAAAAAGTACTTGATTGGCTGTAAAGCACTTTGGGGTGTCCTGAGGGTGTGAAAGAAGATATATAATACAAGTCTTTCTTTTCTAAAATGGGTGCTCAAATACACTATGGAGCATATGTGACAGAGTTTCAGACTGGGAGTACATATCTGTACACGTAGCATAACTTTCCCACGTGCACAGAATAGTTTTGGTGATTTTATACAATTCCATATTGGATTTGAAGATTTTAGAGCAGATTTTATACCCAACATAAACTTACTGACCCTCCCTTCCCAGTTCTGATGGAGGGATTCTAACTGAAATGCTAACCTGTCATTTCAGAGCCTGACAGGCCTGTTGTGCATTCGTAGCATTTAATGTCTTTCAGATTTAGTCTTTTTTCTATCTGTATCCATTCCAGACTAGCGAATATAAGAGGGCAGTTTAACTGTGCCTGGACTTAAACACGGAAAGTATATCCTGTATTTTCAGATTTCAGAAAGCAACTTTTCAAGAAATGTTTTTTCTTCTCATGAACACAATTCTTAACTATCCAATTAAAACTTTGCCCGATGTGCAGACTCCTCAGAATTTACACGTTGAGGTCAATTTTAACCCTGGGTGGATATTGGGGGGTGTGGGGTTTGACTCACCGCCCAATGATCCTGCCCCGAGGCTCGAGCCATTTTGAGGGTCGGGCCTCATTTCAGTATAGCCGGCACTGTTCCAGCACTCGCAGACAGCTGTCTGGTCTGGGGGGGGGACTCCCAGTGGCTCTGACCATGGGCCGAGCTGGGAATGTTATCCTCCAGAGGAGGGGGAGACAATCGGTGGGCGACGGAGTTGGGGGGGGGTGCGCACGTCAAAGGGAATTGATTGGCTGTGAAGCATTTTGGGTTGCCCTAGGGCCATGAAAGACGCTATATAAATGCAAATTCACCTTTCCTTCTGTAACTAATTTATTCTGTGAGATCTAAAAGAAACACATAAACATTATAAAAAGACACGAATGAGAAATGGCATTGGAAATCCAATCATTTATCAAACAGTTAGATTTTTTCAGGAACTGATCTTTAACTGAATGAAAGACGTGTAAGCAAGTGAATAATTTAACTGATTTCACAAGTTCAGGAGATCCATTAAAGATATATATTCTAGCTGAGCTCCCATGGCATTGCTCACACAGTTTGGCGCACAGTTGTTAACCAGGTCTGTGCCTTAAGGCCATTGCTCTAAATAGGCAAATCCAAGTAAATGGAGCTATTTGTAAACTGCTGGGATTAATTGGTCAACACGTTGTAACTAGTTGCACATTTTAGACTCCAGGTCAATGACTGGTTTTCTTTTTTATAGGTTTTTTAAGATTTTAAGATTATTTGACATCTGTAATAAAGTGTGACATCTGGACTATGACAGATGTGCACTGGGTGCAAAGCTCTATTGTATAAACGAGTGGATCTCCCACTGTACTGCTTGGATGATGCACTGTTTGATAAGGACAGGCGTGTTATACCATGCAGTGCACAATTGTTTTGTTGCTAAGGGGGAATCCATGCTTAAGCAGGCCTATCCCTGTAAGACCATGAAAGTTTACTTGCTACAAGTATACACAGCCTGAGATTAGTGCAAGTTTCAAGTTTGATCAGGAAATTTTGAAGATTATAATGTGTTTGTCACCTACAGGCTATAGCAATGGGCGGGCATTTCGCTCTGCCAGATCACTGTCCAAGTGGAATGCACATCTTGTGCCATGTGGGAACTCCAGGATGCTTCCCGTGTCCTGGACAACCACATGTGCAGGAAGTGTCATCAGTTGGAGGAGCTCGAGCTCCGGGTTCTGGAGCTTGAGCAGCAGCTGGCGTCACTGCAGTGCATCCGCGAGGCTGAGAGTTTCATGGATAGCACGTTTCAGGAGGTGGTCACCCCACAGCTTAAGAGAGTGCAGGCAGAGAGGGACTGGGTGACCGCCAGGCGAATGAGGAGGACGGGCAGGTAGTGCAGGAGTCCCCTGAGTGCATCTCGCTCTCTAACCGGTATTATACTAGTGAGGGAGAGGGTTCCTCTGGGGAGTGCAGCCAGAGCCAAGTCCACAGCACCATGGGTGGCTCAGCTGTACAGGGGGAGAGGAGAAAGGTCAGGAGAGCAATAGTGATAGGGGATTCAATAGTTAGGGGTACAAAAGGCGTTTCTGCAGCCGCAGATGTGATTCCAGGTTGGTATGTTGCCTTCCTGGTGCCAGAGTCAAGGATGTCACTGAGCGGCTGCAGAACATTCTGAAGGGGAAGGGTGAACAGCCAGAGGTCGTGGTCCATATCGGTACCAACGACATAGGTAGAAAGAGGGATGAGGTCCTGCAGGCAGGTTTTATGGAGTTAGGAAAGAGATTAATAAGCAGGACCTCAATGGTAGTAACCTCCGGATAACTCCTGGTGCCACACACTAGTGAGTATAGAAACAGGAGGATAGAGCAGATGAATGCGTGGCTGGAGAGATGGTGCAGCAGAGAGGGCTTTAGATTCCTGGGGCATTGGAACCGGTTCTGGGGGAAGTTGGACCTTTACAGGCCGGACAGGTTATACCCCAACAGATCTGGGATCAATGTCCTCGCGGGAAGGTTCACTAGTGCTGTGGAGCGGGGTGGGGGGGGTTTAAACTAATTTGGCAGGGGGGTGGGCACCAGAATGTAGCTTTGGAAAGGAGAAACAAGGTGCACAAAGGATTGGGAGAGACAGATAGCACTGGAGTAAGAAATAGTACCTTGTTAGGTGGGATCAGATTAAGAGAGAATACAAGATGGTCTAAGATAGGTTTACAGTGCCTGTGTGTAAATGCATGAAGTGTGGTAAATAAGGTTGGTGAGCTGCAGGTGCAATTAGCCACATGGGAATATGATGTCATGGTGATAATGGAGACCTGGCTCTAAAAAGGGCAGGATTGGGTACTAAATATTCCTGGACACAAGGTGTTCAGGAAAGACAGGGAAGGAAAGAAAGGAGGTGGGTGGCAGTATTGATTAAGGAGAATATTGCAGTGCTGGAGAGAGAAGATGTCCTGGAGGGGTCAAGGACAGAATCTATTTGGTTAGAGTTAAGGAACAATAGAGGTGCCATTACATTACTGGGGGTATTCTATAGGACACCAAGTAGTGGGAAGAACAGAGAGGAGCAAATTTGCAGGAAAATTACAGAGTGGTGCAAGAGCCATAGAGTAGTGATAACTGGGGACCTGAACTATCCTAATATAGACTGGGATAGTAATAGTGTAAGGGGCAAAGAGGGGGAGGAATTTTTGAAATGTGTTCAGGAGAACTTTCTTGACCAGTACGTTTCCGGCCCAATGAGGAAGGAAGCATTGCTGGACCTGGTTCTGGGGAATGAGGCGGGCCAAGTGGAGCAAGTGTCAGTGGGGAACATTCAGGGAACAGTGATCATAGTATCATAAGATTTAGATTAGCTATGGAAAAGGACAAGGAGCAATCTAGAGTATAAATACTCAATTGGAGGAGAGCCAATTTAAGTGAGATGAGAACAGATCTGGCCCAGGTAAATTGGAATCAAAGATTAGCAGGCAAAACTATAATTGAACAATGGCCGGCCTTTAAAGAGGAGATGATTGAGGTACAGTCTAGGTACATTCCCATGAGGGGAAAAGGAAGGGCAACTAAAGCCTGAACTCCCTGGATGACGAAAGAGATAGCGAGTAAGAAGAAGCAGAAAAAGGGGGCGTATGACAGATGTCAGGTTGATAATACAAGTGAGAACCAGGCTGAATATAGAAAGTTCAGAGGGGAAGTGAAAAAGGAAATAAGAGGGGCAAAGAGAGAGTATGAGAATAAACTGGCGGCCAATATAAAAGGAAATCCAAAAGTCTTCTACAGGCATGTAAACAGTAAACGGGTAGTAAGGGGGGAGGGGGTTGGTGGGACCGATCAGGGATCAAAAAGGAGATCTACTCATGGAGGCAGTGGGCATGGCTGAGGTACTAAATGAATACTTTGCATCTGTCTTTACCAAGGAAGAAGATGCTGCCAAAGGCACAGTAAAAGAGGAGGTAGTTGAGATACTGGATGGGCTAAAAATTGATAAAGAGGAGGTACTCGAAAGGCTAGCTGTACTTATAGTAGATAAGTCACCCGGTCCGGATGGGATGCATCCTAGGTTGCTGAGGGAAGTAAGGGTGGAAATTGCAGAGGTACTGGCCATAATCTTCCAAACATCCATAGATACGGGGGTGGTGCCAGAGGACTGGAGAATTGCAAATGTTACACGCTTGTTCAAAAAAGTGTTTAAGGATAAACCCGGCAACTACAGGCCAGTCAGATTAACCTCGGTGATGGGGAATCTTTTAGAAACCATAATCCAGGACAAAATTAACAGTCACTTGGACAAGTGTGGATTAATTAAGGAAAGCCAGCATGGATTTGTTAAAGGCAAATCGTGTTTAACTTGATTGAGTTTTTTGATGGGGTAACAGAGAGGGTCGATGAGGGCAATGCGGTTGATGTAGTATACATGGACTTCCAAATGGTGTTTGAAAAAGTGCCACATAATCAGCTTGTCATCAAAGTTGAAGCCCATGGAATAAAAGGGGCAGTGGCAGCATGGATATGAAATTGGCTAAGGGATAGGAAACAGAGAGTAGTGGTGAACGGTTGTTTTTCGGACTAGCGGGAGGTGTACAGTGATGTTCCTCAGGGGTCTGTACTAGGACCACTGCTTTTCTTGATATATATTAATGACTTGGACTTGGGTGTACAGGGCACAATTTCCAAATTTGCAGATGACACAAAACTTGGAAGTGTAGTAAACAGTGAGGAGGATAGTGACAGACTTCAAGAGGACATAGACAGGCTGGTGGAACGGACGGACACGTGGCAGATGAAATTTAACGCAGAGAAGTGCGAATTGATACATTTTGGTAGGAAGAGCAAGGAGAGGCAATATAAATTAAAGGGCACAATTCTAAAAGGGTTGCAGGAACAGAGAGATCTGGGGGTATATGTGCACAAATCATTGAAGGTGGCAGGGCAGATTAAGAAAGCGGTTTAAAAAGCATATGGGATCCTGGGCTTTATAAATAGATGCGTAGAGTACAAAAGCAAGGAAGTCATGATGAATCTTTATAAAACATTCGTTCGGCAACAACTGGAGTATTGTATCCAATTCTGAACACTGCACTTTAGGAAGGATATGAAGGCCTTAGAGAGGGTGCAGAAGAGATTTACTAGAATGGTTCCAGGGATGAAGGACTTCAATTATGTGGATAGACTGGAGAAGCTGGGGTTGTTTTCCTTGGAGCAGAGAAGGTTGAGAGGAGATTTGATAGAGGTGTTCAAAATCATGAAGAGTCTAGACAGAGTAGATAGAGAGAAACTTTTCCAATTGGCGGAAGCGTCGAGAACCAGAGGACATAGATTTAAGGTAATTGGCAAAAGAACCAAAGGTGACATGGGGAAAATCTTTTTTACACAGTGAGCGATTAGGATCTGGAATGCACTGCCTGAGGGTGTGGTGGAGGCAGATTCAATCATGGCTTTCAAAAGGGAATTGAATAAGTACTTGAAGGGAAACAATTTGCACGGCTACGGTGAAAAGGCGGGGGAGTGGGACTGGCTGGATTGCTCTTGCAGAACTCGATGGGCCGAATGGCCTCCTTCCATGCTGTAACCATTCTATGATTCTGTGATTCTATTCTAAGTGGTGAAGATGAAAATTACCTCCACTGATTATTTTAAGTGTGATATCTGCGCACATTAAGGGGTTGAAATTATGATGGTCCCATGCTCGGGCCCAGACAGGGCACAGCGTAGCCAGTGCACGCCCGAAGCAAGAGACCTGCGGTTTGGTAGAAATTGTTCTTCGGAACTCATCTGAATAATTGGGGCCAGCTGCCAGTGCTGGTCATACCTCCTCAGGCCACCCGCCCGACGGGAGACATTAAGGCGGTCTGCCTCGCTAGCAGTCGTCCTCAGTTAAACCCTGGGAGGGGAATTGGAGGGGACTATGGGGGTCGGAGGGGGGAAGGGGACACTGCTCCTTCTGGATCTGTAGGAAAGGCGTTCTTTATAAATAAAATTACAAACATTTGGTTGGTGGCGGCGGGGGGGACTACTGAAGAATTCTGAGTGGGACAGGCCTAAGCCTGCCCTGCTCATCGGCAACCGATTTGTCAAAGGGGACTTTTACAAGCATTAATCATTTACGTATTCAAGGTCCCTAATGGCTGTTTTTGGCAACCACCCGGGACACCTAAAAAATAGGCTGCACGAATTTGGGACTCAGACCAACGCCTAAGTGGGATGCTTTACAGCCGCTTTATGCCCGAAAACAGGCGTATTGCACACCAATTTCTACCCCTAGATGTATTCATTTTTATATATTAGTAGAAGATTGCTCATAGCATTGCTTACAGCAAATGATATGGTACCTTTTTAATAAGGAGAGGAGTGCCACACCCTGTAACATAAAAGATGGTGTTCTGCTAAAGTGGACTTGTGTCCCTTTAATGCCACAATGTCTCATTGTTAAGAACCGTGGGGCATTCAGAGTTTAACTTGTTTAGTCAAGGATCTTTGCAGATCGGAATGTGCTTGTAAGCTTCAGACTGGAGGTTAGAAGTACTGATCAGAAGCACCCAGTGTTTTACTGTAACATAGTGCGACATCTAATGAGAAATATATGCATGCTAGATATGTTATTTTTAATATATATAATTAGGGGCTCTCCTATGGTATGGCTGAAGGTGGCAACCTTGACTCAGTGATAGCACTCTCACCTCTGAGTCAGTAGGTCATGGGTTCAAGTCCGACTCGAGAGACTTGAGCACATAACCAAGGATGATACTTTAGTGTAATACTGAGGGAGTGCTGCACTGTCAGAGATGCCATTTTTCAGATGAGACATTAAACCGAGGCCTCATCTGCCCTCTAAGGTGGATGTAAAAGATCCCATGGGACTATTCAAAGAAGATCAGGGGAATTCTCCCCGGTGTCCTGGCCAACATTTATTCCTCAACTAACATCACCACCAAAAATAGATTACCTGGTTATTTCTCTCATTGCTGTTTGTGGGACCTTGCTGAGCACAAATTGGTGTTTCTATACATTACAAGAGTGACTACACTTCAGAAATACTCTATTAGCTGTGAAGTGCATTGGGTTGTCCTGAGATCATGAAAGGTGCTTCTAAATGCAAGTCTTCCGTCATGGTAAATTGGACGATGCACTGGAGTTTTATATCAATTGATGCACAATGTGCTATAACACTGTGGTGAAGCTGTGCCCCATTAAGGCAAAAAAAAAGTTTACTTGTTATTAAACACAAACCCCACTCAGAGCTTAATTGTTACTTAGTCGGGGAAATTTGCAAATTATGCAATGTTTATCAGTTTTGGCTCCAGGTCAGAAGGACCCAGCATTAAATGATAGACTTCTTTCTCTTCCTTTCAGCTTGCTTTGCATCTGTAATTAATGTGATATCTGTGCCTATTGACATATTAGTTTTCATATTCTCCAACTGGCTCTCCCATGACTGAGCATGCAGTGAGTTAGGAGATACACTGTATTACAATGTATGAGGTGTTATGTCATTAATAAACTATGGGCCATGATTTGCTGTGGCAGGGCATCTAACAACATCTGCCGTTAATTAGACTTGTCCTTGTATGTTCAGGTTTTTAAATTTTTTGCGTGGCAAGTTGCTGAAAGTGCGAGCTGATAACGTCACAGCGAGGAAAACAGGGCATCTGGGACCTGAGTGAACAGGGCAAGCAACTGGGTATCTCCTTAACCAATCAGATTGAAGGATTATAAAATTACCAACGCAAGGACTGAGCAGGAAGTGTAAATTAGAGTGGATGAATTCAATGTCAATCAGGTATAGAAAGAGAAATAAAGAGAGGGAAAGAAAGATTGGGTTAAGAAAGAGAGAAAAAAAGAGATAGAAAGGAAAACTAAAAAAAATTAAATTTTACATTTTTAAAATCTCCAACAATTAAAACCTGAAGGAGTGAGACCCCACACTTGTAATAGTTCATTTTCAGTGTCGGAGAGGTTGACTGGCAGTAATTAACACTTATTACTTCGGTGAACGGATACTTAGACTGAAATGACAAGACTTAACTTCCTGTGGCGAGTTTAGTTCGTATCTACCCACAAATCCAGGAACTTCACGCTGCAGACAGCGAGATGCCGTTTTCGCGAAGCTAACGATGGAACAGCGCATATCGGACAGCAACTTTTGAATATTCGCATTTAACCGCGCATCTGCCCCTCGCCTGAAGTTGCTGTACCATTTGCGTATAAATAATGGGGAGTGCCGTTAGCCGCACCATTATTTTGACAGCAAATTCTAGTCCAATGCATTATCAGTGCCACTGATTTAATAAAGCCAAATTTTGTTTTTAATTTCATGATATTTTTTGGATTTTGAACAGTGTTTATGGAATTGTTCATTTTTCTGTCAGGGCTATAAATCAGTGATTTACATTCATAAACCCTTATATTTTATATATTTTCCTATAACTATGTATTCATTTTTTGTTCCTTGACTTTTTTCTCAAAGCTGAGGATACACAATAAGATGGAGTTGATTGGATCCAGATACAAGAGTTTAGATCTTCCACTGGAATATCATCGGGGAGCCAGTGTAACTCCAGTGGAATGCAGTGCAGAATTCACCAGGAGCTTCCAACCCAGCTCTCTGCTCCAGCTCTGGGACTTTCTGCTGGAAATGATCGCAGTTATAGAATCCATTGGACAAATACAATCAATTACAGTTGTGAGGAGGGATGGAGTCTGGAACTCACTGCCTGAAAGGGTTGTGGAGGCAGGAACCCTCACAACATTCAAGAAGCATTTGGATGAGCACTTGAAATGCCATAGCATACAAGGCTACGGACCAAATGCTGGAATATGGGATTAGAGTAGACAGGGCTGATGGCCGGCGCGGACACGATGGGCCGAAGGGCCTCTATCCGTGCTGTATAACTCTATGACTCTATGACTCTATGATATGCTAAATGGATCATCAATCGAGGCCATATGGGTTGAGCTAAGAAATAAAAAAGCGGCAGTCACACTACTAGGAGTGTACTGTAGACCCCCGAATAGTGAAAGGGAGATGGAAGAACATATATCAAGGCAAATTTCTGAGTGCAAAAATAAGAGGGCAATAATAGTAGGGGACTTCAACTACCCTAACATCAACTGGGATTCAAACAGTGTGAGGGGCACAGAGGGTGCAAAATTCTTGATCGGTGTCCAGGAGAGCTTTTTTAGACAGCCCAACAAGAGGGGATGCAATTCTAGATTTAGTCCTGGGAAATGAAGATGGACAAGTGGGTGAAGTGACTGTGGGTGACCATATTGGGGATAGTGACCACAATTCAGTTAGTTTTAGCATTATTATGGAAAAGGACAGAGTTAAATCAGGAGTAAACGTTTTAAATTGGGGGAAGGCAAATTTTACAGAACTAAGAGCTGATTTGGCAGAAGTGGACTGGACACAACTACTTGAGGAGAAATCAGTGGCAAGCCAGTGGGAGGCACTAAAAAGTGAAATTCTACGGATACAATGTAGACACGTCCCCTCAAAGAAAAAGGGTGGCACTGCCAAATTTAGAGCCCCCTGGTTGTCTAGAAGTATACGGGGCAAGATAAAGCAGAAAAAGAAAGCTTATGACTGTCACAGAAAACTAAATACTGCAGAAAGCCTAGAGGAGTATAGAAAGTACAGGGATGACGTAAAAAAGGAAATAAGGAAAGCAAAGAGAGGGCATGAAAAAATATTAGCTAGTAAGATTAAAGAAAACCCAAAGATGTTTTATCAGTACATTAAGTACAAGAGGATAGCTAAGGAAAAGGTGGGACCTATCAGGGATAATAAGGGTAACTTGTGTGTAGAAGCAGAGGATGTGGGTAGGGTTTTAAATGAATATTTTGTCTCTGTATTCACAAAGGAAAGGGATGATCCGGACATAGTAGTTAAAGAGGAGAGGTGTGAAATATTGGATAAGGTAAACATAACGAGAGAGGAAGTACTAGAGGGACTGGAATCCTTGAAAGTTGATAAGTCACCAGGGCCGGATGGATTGTTTCCTAGGCTATTGAAGGAAGCCAGGGAGGAAATAGCGGATGCTCTGAGGGTCATTTTCCAATCCTCACTAGATACAGGGGAGGTACCGGAGGACTGGAAGACTTAAAACGTAGTACCATTGTTTAAAAAGGGTACGAGGGAAAGGCCGAACAATTATAGGCCGGTCAGTCTTACCTCGGTGGTGGGCAAACTATTAGAATCAATACCGAAAGATGGGATGAACTGTCACTTGGAAAGGCATGGTTTAATCAGAGATAGTCAGCATGGATTTGTTCAGGGAAGATCATGCCTTACAAATCTGATTGAATTCTTTGAAGAAGTGACAAGGAGGATTGATGAGGGTAGTGCAGTGGATGTTGTCTACATGGACTTTAGTAAGGCATTTGACAAGGTCCCACATGGCAGACTGGTCAGAAAGGTAAAAGCCCATGGGATACAGGGAAATGTGGCCAATTGGAGAAAAAATTGGCTCAGTAACAGGAAACAAAGGGTAAAAGTCGATGGATGTCTTTGCGAATGGAAATCCGTTTCCAGTGGTGTGCCACAGGGCTCAGTGTTGGGTCCCTTGCTGTTTGTGGTATATATTAATGATTTGGACTTGAATGTAGGGGGCATGATTGGCAAATTTGCAGACGACACAAAAATTGGCTGTGAAGAGATAACTGTAGACTCCAAGAAGATATCAATGGGTTGGTGGAGTGGGCGGAAAAGTGGCAAATGGAGTTCAACCCGGAGAAGTGTGAGGTAATGCACTTAGGGAGGGCAAACAGTAAAAGGGAATACGCAGTGAACGGGAATATATTGAGAGGAAGTGAGAGACCTTGGAGTGCATGTGCACAGGTCCCTGAAGGTGGCAGTACAGGTAGGTAAGGTTGTGAAGAAGGCATACGGAATGCTCTCCGTTATTAGCCGAGGTATAGAATACAAAAGCAGGGATGTAATGATGGAACTGTATAAAACGCTGGTAAGGCCACAACTGGAGTATTGTGCTCAGTTCTAGATACCACATTACAGGAAGGACGTAACTGCTCTGGAGAGAGTGCAGAGAAGATTTACAAGAATGTTGCCAGGGCTTGAAAATTGCAGCTATGAGGAGAGATTGGATAGGCTGGGGTTGTTTTCCTTGGAGCAGAGAAGGCTGAGGGGAGACTTGATTGAGGTGTACAAAATTATGAGGGGCCCAGATAGAGTAGACAGGAAGTACCTGTTTCCCCTAGCGGAGAGTTCAAGAACTAGAGGACATAGATTTAAGCTGATTGGCGGAAGGTTTAGAGGGGACATGAGGAAAAACTTTTTTACCCAGAGGGTGGTGGGTGTATGGAATTCACTGCCCAAATTGGTGGTAGAGGCAAGGACCCTCAACTCTTTTAAAAGGTACCTGGACCTGCACCTAAAGTGCTGTAAGCTGCAGGGCTACGGACCGGATGCTGGAAGGTGGGATTAGAATGGGCACCTGGTTGTTCCTTGAGCTGGCGCAGACACGATGGGCCGAATAGCCCCCTTCTGTGCTGTATCTTTTCTATGTTTCTATGGTTCTAATATGGACAGACATATTCAAATGCTATGCAAATGACATAAGTACGTCTTGCCATGTAATTTCCACTATTGGCTCCCTACCAACACTGGATGCAGGGGATGCCTGTTCATCCCTGGCACCCAGCAATGCTAAGGGCAGTGGAGGGACCCTTTAAAATTTAAATTGATAAAAAGCCAATGCAATCAATTGCAGAGTAATTTTATTTCTATTAGCAGTCCTGAAGCCACAAACCATGAGACAGGCCTCTGAGACTCTTTCAGCCAATCTCCAACCCCCACTTCCCTCACTGGGGGGCGGGATTTTAAATTATTTAAAGCACTCAAAGGCCAAAAAATCAACCAGATGCAGGAGCGTATTTAAAATTTCAATTGAAAACTTACTCATCTTCATTGTCGAGTTTTTACTTAGATCATTTTTAAGAGTGGTCCTCAGTTTCTATTTTTATCTCTCTCATTCTCCCTCTCTCATTCTTGCAATAACACTAAAATAAAATAAGATTTTTGATATTTTTGACATCTAGCTTTTCTTCAACAGATGTTGTTAGAGGCTGAGCGACAAAATTTTACTCAAGTATACAGCAAAATTGTGCCTCTTACATATGCTCAGACTGCACAGGTCTGGGCAAAATATCAAATCCCGTTCCTGGGTTTTGAAAGAGTCTGAATCCTTCAAGTAAAAACAAAGACACAAAAGATATTTTTAAATTAGGTTTAATCATGTTATTGTGTATCTTTTACTTTACAAACCTTATTTTAGAGATTAGAAATTTCAGAGACTGAGGAAAGAAATGATGGATGGTCCTTTTTCCCAGAAAGTGTTTGACTGATTTGATTGGCTTGCCTACTCCTTTCTTTTATTGGTAAATTCTCCTAATTGTTCTTTCATGATTGGATGTCATCGTAAGCCCTTAGTTGTTCCTCATCACCACTTGTCGAGCCACCTTCCTTTCGATTTGTATGTTCCCAACCTTTTCACTTTTAAATTGCTGCCATTTTACTTTGAGCTACTCAAAAAAGTGTGATGGAAAAAAGCATGATGGGAAAAGTGTGACAGGAAGTAGGTGTACCAATGACAGGAAGTATATTTCACACACAAGAATTATAATAAAGATGGATATTTGTTTTTGATGCTTGATCGTTCCTTTAACACGTCTCTGCCACTTCGGTTAAGGTGACATCATAGGAATTCCGGCAGCATTGATGAATGGCCAAATGAGAGTCAAGTCGGCTCCTTTCTGAGGAAAGAATTCAAAGCTTAATATAATTGTGTAGATGTCGTACACTGTCTGCCAACTTATCATATGCACTGCTGATCACAAGCTAAAGGCTTCCTCTGTGTTAAAGGGATGACTGCAAATGTATTGAACATTAAATCAGTCCTGCCACCTCCAGCTGGAAAGTGCGCCAGTGAATTACCATCACCATTCTTTATATTTACCCATGAGGTAGTTCTTCCCATTCTGATTGAGATTTGGATTATAACTGCTCCAATTCAGCAAATTCAAAATTGTAAGTGATTCTCACATGGACACAGTTTCCCCTTTATCGGCTGCAATGCTCTTTGTGTGGCATAAACATTCTCATTTTGCACTGTGTTGCTGAAATGCAAAATTCTGTAATGAATGATTATAATAATAATAATAAAAGAAAGGAAAGAACTTGAATTTATATAGCATCCAAAACTAGAGGTCATAAATATAAGATAGTCACTAATAAATCCAATAGGGAATTCAGGAGAAACTTCTTTACCCAAAGAGTGGTAAGAATGTGGAACTCGCTATGGAGTGGCGAGAGGAGCATAACTATAAGGAGTAGTTGAGGCAAATAGCATAGATGCATTTAGAGGGAAGCTAGATAAGCAAATGAGGGATAGAAAAGCATGATGATAGGGTTAGATGAAGTAGGGAGGGTGGAGGCTCATGTGGAGCATAAATGCTGGCATAGACCGGTTGGGCCGAATGGCCTGTTTCTATGGTGTAGACTCGATGTAACTCGATATCTTTCATAACCTCAGGTTATCCCAATCAAGTCGTTTTGAAGTCTAGTCACTGTTGTAATGTAGGCAAACGCGGCAGCCAATTTGCGCACAGCAAGATCCCACAAGAAGCAATGAAATAAACGGCTAGATGATCAGTTTTTAGAGAAGCTGGTTGAGGGATAAATATTGGCCAGGACAACAGGGAGAACTCCCCTGCTCTTCTTCGAAATAGTGCCATGGGATCTTTTACATCAATTGTGCAGTTTATGCTGAGGTGTTAAACCAAAGCCTTGTCTGCCTTTGGGCTTTGGTTTAACACCTCAGCATAAACTGCACAATTTACAATGCTAATTTCCATGGCCATCTTTACCCATTTGTGCTTCAGTTTGGGGCCCTGGGAATGCAAATTAATTTAGTTGGTTATTATTTCATTCTTTTTTAATGCATGTTTCTTTCCAATCTGGAACATGTAAGTGACTGCTGCTTCTCATCGACGAGGGCTTAATTTTCGGACGACATTGAATAAAAAAATCCTTTTGCTTTCCTTCAAGATTGCCCCAAGCAGCATTTTCTGTTCCTGAACATAAGAACATAAGAAATAGGAGCAGGAGTAGGCCAATCGGCCCCTCGAGCCTGCTCCGCCATTCAATAAGATCATGGCTGATCTGATCCTAACCTCAAATCTAAATTCATGTCCAATTTCCTGCCCGCTCCCCGTAACCCCTAATTCCCTTTAATTCTAGGAAACTGTCGATTTCTGTTTTAAATTTATTTAATGATGTAGCTTCCACAGCTTCCTGGGGCAGCAAATTCCACAGACCTACTACCCTCTGAGTGAAGAAGTTTCTCCTCATCTCAGTTTTGAAAGAGCAGCCCCTTATTCTAAGATTATGCCCCCTCGTTCTAGTTTCACCCATCCTTGGGAAACGAGGGGAGCATTTGAAAGTCTTGGTACAAGGAAACTGACCCTACCCCAGTATCAATGAACATACCCTCCCGTCAACACTGGGAGCAGCTTCTCAGCACTGGTGGTGTAAGAAGGTCAGGCAGGTGAAGAAATGTTACCAGTGCAAGCCCTCAGTCTATGACTGTAACATTAACAAGCTTTAGTGGTGGTGTGTTCATGAGATTTTACACTTTGCATATAACCAGTTTGTATATTTTCATTGTTCGTTTGGAAGTAGTGAATTTCTGCAAACTAAATTTAAAAGACAAATTTATTCTGAAACGGAAAACAGAGGATTTAAGATTCATTTAGATTTACCTGAACAGCCTGAGTTCAGACCAGTGTAGATTTCCTCTTGGTGTCAGTGCTTATCCCTTGTTATACTAGTGACATTTTGAACCTGTTTAATAAGCTAGGAAATTAAAATATGAAACCAATTAATATAATAATGCGAACAATGTTGATCTTGTCTCGCAATAAAATGTTAATTTTTATGCATCAGTTAAATTTCTTTGAAAATGTCAGATGTTTTTTGGAGAAAGTCCTTTTTCTATATGAGAGTGCTGATTTGATATTTCCTCACAAGCCAAGGAATTTTGCAGCATTCACCAGTTTATCAAAATCTTGAGATGTCTGCACTCTCACAACAGGAGATTAGCCCCACACACAGACACCCACATACACATACACAAACACCTACACACACACAGACACCCACATACACATACACAAACACCTACACACACACAGACACCCACATACACATACGCAAACACCTACACACACACAGACACCCACACAAACATACACAAACACCTACATGCACACAGACAAACACCTACCACGCACACAAACACGTACACGCACACAGACACCCACATACACGCACGCAGACACCCACATACACGCACAGAGACACCCACATACACATACACAAATACTTATATGCACACAGACACCCACACACACATACACAAACACCTACAAGCACACAGACACACACACACATACACAAACACCTACACGCACACAGACACCCACATACACATACACAAACACACACACACAGACACCCACACACATATACACAAACACACACACACAGACACCCACACACACATACACAAACACCTACACACACAGAGACACCCACACACACATACACAAACACCGACACACACAGACACCCACACACACATATACAAATACCTACACGCACACAGACACACACCACACATATACAAACACCTACACACACACAAACACCTACACGCACACAGACACCCACACTCACATATACAAACACCTACACGCACACAGACACCCACACTCACATACACAAACACCTACACGCACACAGACACCCACACACACATATACAAACACCCACAGACACACACACAGACACCCACACACACATATATAAACACCCACAGACACAGACACCCACACACATATACAAACACCCACAGACACACACACAGACACCCACACATACATACATCCACAAATGCATGCACACACATAGGCACACATACAGCCACATATACACACACACACATACACAGACACACACAGACACCCGCACACACCCATACCCACACCCAGAGACACCCACAAGCGCACGCACACACATATGTACAAATACACACACATACATGCAGACATATACACACACATACACACACACCCACGCACAGGCACTCACGCACATACCCACACACAGGCACCCACACAGACACCCACACACTGACACCCACACATACACAGACAAGCACACATACATACACTCACAAACGTATACACACACACCCACGCACAGGCACTCACACACAAACCCACACACAAGCACCCATACAGACACACACACACACACACACACACATAGACACAGACACAGACACCCACGTGGACACCCACAGACACCCACACACACACCCACACACACACCACTGCCACCCCCACACATACCCACACACACAGACACCCACAAACGAACACATACTCAGATACCCCCACACACAAACATATACATGCGAATATACACACAAACATACATATGGTACGAACAGATGCACAACAAGCATATATTTATTTTAAGTCATTAAAAATATTCCATTCTGCTTGTTAATGAGTTGTGACTTGTCCCAGCAACATCAGTGATACTGGAGGTTAGTGTGTTCTCTTTCAGTGTAGTTTTACCACAGGCCTAAATGATTCGAGACCTCCACGTCCAGTAAACATCACGCTGGGTCAGAGCGGAATGACATTATCATCTGTACGAAATGTTTAATTACTCCACGTTGCAGTCTTTATAATATGAGAAGCCCAATATAAACACTTTATCACCTGAAGAAAGCCACTGCACGTGTTAAGGGTTGTGTATACTTCTTATCACCCTTGAATTTTCTATCACTTTTGTGAATAATAGTCAACAAAAGGTATCATTACATTTTCTGTATTTTTAATGATTAACACATTGAATCCAGGCGCTGTGTTTTTAATACAAAAGATAATATATATGGTGTATGTTTTATATATTGCATTTATTGCATTGCACTGGTATTAACCAGCGTTCTGTGTTTGTTTTCATATTATATGATGATAGAATTTATAATGAGCCTATAAAATGGTTCCCTACACCATTTAGAAAAAAAAGCATTGGCTGAAAGCAAGGACCTTATATATTCACATTTACATTACAAGCCAGAGGCAAAACAAAGTGCACAAGAACAGGAGAGCGAAAAAAAACATTAGTCATATCGCTGGTTAAAATATGCACAACTGCTGGGTAGGAAGGCTGAGCATAATTTTATATTCGATTTTAATGCAGCCTTGCACTCCACTGAGATTTCAGTAACTGACAGCATCTTTTTCATTGCCCCAAGTCCCCCAACCTCTTGCATGTATTTGACCTTGAGCATTATTAGGTTGCTCCCGTGTGTGCTTTGGTGTGAAGCGAAACCATTTGCATGTCCTATTCATTCCTCGCAATCAAGCCAGCTCAAATGCTGAGCTACCACTGAGAGAGGGAAAAAAAATTCAATGCTTTCTCGTGATGGATGAGATCCTATTAGCCGTTTTAACCCGTTCTAGCGGACTCTCTCTCTTTTTTTTTCTTTTTCTCCTCTCGGGCTGAGTTTGTGAGAGCACATAAATTCCAGCCCTTTACTTGGCACGCCAAAGGAGGGGGTCAGGTTCACAAGGAGCTGTCCGCTGGATGCGGCAAACACCACCATGTGTTTAGTGCTTGATGAATTAAAAGGATGCTGCCAACTTAATTACACTGTAACCCTTCTATAAAGGAAGGGCAGAGCTGATTAACCAGAGAATAATTGGAGACTGATTGATGGCTCTCTCCCTCAGTGCTAAAGGCTGTATATATAATTATTCCGCCCCGAGCCTAATTTTGTGCCACTACTGCTGGCACGTTTGTCATCAGCAGTAATGTATGCTCTCAGCATTAAAGTATTATGGATTGAGCCTGAGGTTACTGGGGGGGACGCTTGGAAACGGCAAGGAAACAGCTCGATGTCCCCCAGACGTGTCACCTGCAAACGGCTAGTCTGCAGTAAATCAAAACACCAACAAAGCTTAAAGCAGTTTGGTCGCGTTCTGTCACACAGTCTGCTTTGCTAGTCTATGTGCTTTTGTTTTCCGCGGCTGAACAAACGTATACATTAAATGGCAGCGACGTGTTTCATGTAGTGCACATTCAAAGAAATTGTGATTTAGTGAATGGAATATCAATTGAATGCCTCATATTTTAACAGGACCAATGTCTTTTTAATCTAAATTTAGGCTTTACATATTACCCATTTGTTGAAAATGACACAATACAGTCCTGCATCAAAAATGCAAAATAAATTCAGTTCTTTTTTTTAACTTGACGTTACCTTGTTTTCTTAAAGGAATATTTGTAACAGATATGCCACGAGTTATTCAAAAAGTAGAGCAGGAGCTCAGCACCAAAATAAAAATCACAACAGTTTTGTTAATATTTGAAGAACACTATGATCGAGTATCTGATAACCTTATAATGGTGAGTACTGGAAACTTCCTTAAGGTCATCTTTCTTACAAAACCGACATCTCTAACAAACTGCTAGGGTTGCCAACCCTCCAGGATTGCCCTGGAGTCTCCAGGAATTAAAGACTAGACTCCTGTGCACTACTGCGAGCAACACAGGAGAAAAATCATTGGGGCATTAAAAAAATTGTTTTTTTTTCATTTTCTTTGAACACTTTTGTTTATTAGTTATAAAAGTATTGGAGATGGGCAAAAAAAGAGGCTACTTGACTGGGCAGGGCAGTTGGAGGTCACGAGATGAAACCATCAGGAATGCATCCAACCAAGAGTTGGCAACCCTACAACCTGCCCATTTGGCACTGTGGCAGTGTGTGTTAGCTCAGTGCACGGTGTAGTGGACAGGGGCGACCTGGGTTTCTGGTTAATGAGTCCTGTTGTGGACTGGCCCACCTGAGGTCAGTTCCTAACTTCTGCTGCCATTTTCACCAAGGATTCACTCGATGACAAGCGACTGATCTCAAGGAAGCCATTGGATATTGTACTGAAGTGAAGTTCCAAACCACCTGAGGAGGAAGAGGCGGAGCCAACTCCGCCAGTGCAGCACTCCCTAGCTGCCAAGGCCAGAACCATCACAAAGACAGGCAAAGTGACCCTCCCTTCTACTCAGGGATGATCATGAGGGAGTTGGCGGGGGCAATCAGAAATGAAAAGAGGGAAATATTTCATTCCCTAATGAATTTACATTTTGGGAGCTATCATGGGCGTCCACCGCCCGAAAGGATTTCCTGAGCAGTCCAAAATATCAACAGTGAAAACGAAAACAGTATTTGGAAATGTTGCTAACAGACTGTACCCCCTCCCTCCCCCCTCCCTCGCCCTGGCCTTCAATTAAGTTTCTTCCACTTGCACCTCTCCAACATATTCCTAGTGGGAATCTGTCCCCAGGTTAAAATTTCACCGATTTATAGCAATCATGTTGCTCCCAAAATGATCTATTGTGAATTCCACTCAACTCTCCTTACTGGATAACAACATCAATTTGCATTTGTACAGTATCTTTAACGCAATAAAATGTCCCAACACGTTCATGTAAAAGAGAGATTAACCGAGTCAGAGGAATTAGGAGCGACAGACCGAGCGGTAGAAGATTTAGGAGAGAGACAGAACACATGATAAAGATTTAGGAGAGACAGACAGAAGAGTGGAGAATTTAGGAGGGAGATAGAGTGAGCAGTGGAGGATTTAGGAGGGAGATAGAGTGAGCAGTGGAGGATTTAGGAGGGAGATAGAGTGCGCAGTGGAGGATTTAGGAGGGAGATAGAGTGAGCAGTGGAGGATTTAGGAGGGTGATAGAGTGAGCAGTGGAGGATTTAGGAGGAAGATAGAGTGAGCAGTGGAGGATTTAGGCGAAGATAGAGTGAGCAGTGGGGGATTTAGGAGGAAGATAGAGTGAGCAGTGGAGGATTTAGGAGGAAGATAGAGTGAGCAGTGGGGGATTTAGGACGAAGATAGAGTGAGCAGTGGGGGATTTAGGAGAGAGATGGACTGCGCATTGGAGGATTTAGGAGGGAGATAGAGTGAACAGTGGAGGATTTAGGAGGGAGATAGAGTGAGGATTCAAGAGAGTTTGCAGAATGCAATATCAAAATGGTAGGTTTTTAAAGATAGGGAGGGAGTTCCTGGGGTCAGAATGGCTTAAAACTCTACCACCAGGGAGGGGCAATGGAGAGGAGCTGAGAGAGTGCCACAGGGCATGGCTGGGATGCTGGGCTGGTGGACAAAGTAGGATGGGTCTAGGTTGCAGAGGGTGAAAAACATTTATATCTTGAACAATGCAAAGCAAATTCAGTATGAAGCGATTTAACATTTAATATATATGTTAGAGCCTGATATCATTAAGAATTTTACATTATTGAATGGAAAGCCCTTTAAAGAGTGCAATAAAATTAGTTCAGAGATACCAGACACTAATCTTCACATGGCTGATAGAAAACCTGGCCCTTTCCCACCATGGAATAGTTTAACGTGTCATTGGCACTGGATGCTTTCTAATGATACAAAAGAAAAAACAACTCGCAATGCTGGAAATCTGAAATAAAAACAGAAATTACTAGAAAAACACAAGGGGTCTGTAAAGAGAAAAGGCAGGTAATGTTTCAATGGTGTAACGTTCATCAGAACTGAAAACTGAAGGATAAGCGAAGGTGAAAGAGAGAAAAAAGAAGTGGGAGGGAGAAAGACAACAGATAGTCCAATGACCGAGAGGAAGTTAATCAGTTGAATGACCTGCAAACTACTAAATAGAGAGGCACATTTTCATTAAAAGTCATAAAAGCTAAATTTCAGTTTCCAATGTTATCAACCATATCCTGCTTTTCAAGTTAGCAAAATTAAAGCCCATGAGATTAAAGGGACAGTGGCAGTGTGGATACAAAATTGGCTAGGGGACAGAAAGCAGAGAGTAGTGGTGAACGATTGTTTTTCAGACTGGAGGGAAATATACAGTGATATTCCCCAGAGGTCAGTATTAGGACCACTGCTCTTTTTGATATATATTAATGACCTGGACTTGGTATAGAGGGTAGAATTTCAATGTTTACAGATGACACAATACTCGGAAATGTAGAAAACAATGTGGAGGATAGTAACAGACTTCAGGAGGACATGGACAGACTGGTGAAATGGGCAGACACATGGTAGATTAAATTTAATGCAGAGAAGTGTGAAGTGATACATTTTGATAGGAAGAAAGGAGAGAGGCAATATAAACTAAATGGTACAATTTTAAAGGGGGTGCAGGAACAGAGAGACCTGGGGGTGTACGTACACAAATCTTTGAAGGTGGCAGGACAAGTTGAGAAGGCTGTTAAAAAAACATATGGGATCCTTGGCTTTATTAATAGAGGCATAGAGTACAAAAGCAAGGATGTTGTGCTGAACCTTTATAAAACAGTGTTTAGGCCCCAGCTGGATTATTGTGTTCAATTCTGGGCACCAAACTTTAGGAAGGATTTCAAAGCCTTAGAGAGGGTGCAGAAGAGATTTACTGGAATAGTACCAGGGATGAGGGACTTCAGTTATGTGGAGAGACTGGAGAAGCTGGGGTTGTTCTCCTTAGAACAGAGAAGGTTAAGGGGAGATTTGATAGAGGTGTTCAAAATCATGAACGGTTTTGATAGAGTAAATAAGGAGAAACTGTTTCTAGTGGCAGAAGGGTCGGTAACCAGAGGTCACAGATATAAGATGATCAGCAAAAGATCACCATGAGGCAACATGAAGAAACATTTTGTTACACAGCGAGTTGTAATGATCTGGAACGCACTGCCTGAGAGTAGAGGTGAACAGTTGTTTTTCAGACTGGAGGGAAATATACAGTGGTGTTCCGCAGGGGTGAGTATTAGGACCACTGCTGTTTTTGATGTATAATGACCTGGACTTGGGTATAGAGGGTATAATTTCAATGTTTGCAGATGACACGAAACTCGGAAATGTAGAAAACAATGTGTGGGATAGTAACAGACTTCAGGAGGACACAGACAGACTGGTGAAGCAGATTCAATAGTAACTTTCAAAAGGGAATTGGATAAATACTTGAAGAGAAAGAATTTACAGGGCTATGGGGAAAGAGCAGGGGAGTGGGACTAATTGAATAGCTCTTTCAAGGAGCCGTCACAGGCACGATGGGCCAAATGGCCTCCTCTTGTGGTGTACTTACTATGATACTACAATACTTTGTATGAAATAAATTGGTCAATATTGGCCGGTATAGTAGTGACACAGATAACCCTCAGGGTACCCAAAGAATTGTTCTGATGTCAAAATGCACACCTTTTCCTACTTGGGAACCTACATCCTGGAAATACTGTCCAATACTAAGTGGAAAGAGAGATAGAAAGAAAGAAAGAAGGAAGGAAAAAGAAAGACTTGCATTTATATAGCACCTTTCATGACCCAAGTGCTTTACAGCCAATGAAGTACATTTGAAGTGTAGACACCGTTGTAATGTAGGAAAGGAGGAAAGCTGAGGCAGTAACTGCTTTATTTTAAGTGAATTAATGCCCCTCACCAAAATAGCAGAAAAAATAAATTCAGTTGAATTTAGTTAAGTGTTTCTGCACTAGCATCCTACGCTCCCTATATCTGGGGTGAACTCACATTGCAATCTCATGACACGGTTGATCCCAGGATAGAAATGTTACCTTTTTTCTCAAAGTGGCATCTTTATATTTTGCGTAAAGTCCCATAATAAAGTGCTGCAGTTTTCATTCATGACATGTAAAATATGTCACGGACCTTGTAGGCATGCTGAGCTGCTGGCAGTTAATTTCCCCTTTTATACTCTATGTTTGAAATACAGTTTGTCGTCAGGGCTGGCTGAAATAAAGGGTGACATTTACAAGATCGGGATTCTTAGATCAAATGGAAAAAAGTATAAATCACAGACTTTTCTATTGTTGAGGACTATTCACTACAAATTCCAACTATCTAAGGTCCTTTCGCATGTAAGGCCTTAATTAAATCCTAGAGCACATATGGTTAACTGCTGAATTTCCTGCGTCCTTTGCATATGCCAGCAGAACTCTCCGGGCCTTTGCTCACAGTCACTCAGCTGACACATTGGGGGAGAAATTGGGGATGGACGCAACCGTTTTTCACGTGAAGTAAGCAAAACGGGTTCCAAAGTCGGGTAGCGACCTCCCGTGTCTGACTGACCACGGAAGTGCACCTCAGGCTGCTTCTGGGTGCCAATCACCCTCAATTTGCTGGTTAAATGCAGATGAGGCCCGGTGCTGAATTTGGCATGGGCCTCGGGCCCAGCGTGGACCAGTGTGCAGAGTGATTGCTCCACTAACTTGCCGCCCATTTTGGGTGCAAGGCCAATTTCTCCCCCATTGTTTTATAAAGACAGGGCTGTTTTCCCCAGTAATGCATAATGTGTTCTACCACTAAGTCTAATTGTTGTTAAGTAAACAGAGCCTTGGATCAATCAGAGTTTGGTGAGTGAACTGTACAGATCGAAAAATGTTTGTAATTTTCAGACTGCAGGTCGAACGAGTTCAGCATTAAGTTACTGGGTTCTTTTCCTTTTTCTTTTGAAGAGAGCTTTACATCTGCCACAAAGTTCAACGTCTGGTCCAGAACGTAACAGACAAAATGCACACCGCGTGAACCATATATAAACTTCTGCTACTTCTGTAATCAAATACAGCTACAGGATTCCGTCTAATATTTTAATGAAGGGCACTAGAAATGAATGAATGCCAATAATATAACAACTGAAATCTGTTTAGGTATTCTCAGTGAACCAGCTTCTGTGTAGTGTGAGAATAGAAACATTGTTATAGCCCAAAATTTCCTTTATTATTAATAAATTAAGTTTGAAAAAGGAACAAATACATTACCTCAAGATGCCACAACTCTCTAGGCCAGTCTGAGATTAATGTTATATTGCTGGTTAATTGGCTGAGCTGATGAAAGATGAGGTTGCTCTGGTTCTAGTAGATTCCATTATTTTCACCAAACAAACTTATGCTGGCAAAATGAGATTCTGATTGAAGCTGCTTCCTTGAAGGTCACTTTTATCGTGCTCCATCTTACAGGACAAGATGGTTCCAACCAAGGACATCTCCAAGGCTGGCTTCAACTCTCACTGTGGTTGTCCAGCAGGAGGTGCAATTCAAAATGAGTGTGCACTGTCTATTTTTTTCTCTACAAGTTTGAACTCCTCTTTTCTATGACGATCTCCATCTAGCGGCTCAGCTAAGGAAAGGCATAAAACCAATCCAGCCAAGGGAAGTCATTTTGGGTGACGAGCAATCCTGGGACATGAACCTGTAGCCTTGTGGTTTGAAATTAAGCACCCATTGACTCGAACTACCAGGCTAACCACTAATCATAGAATCATACAGCACAGCGCAGAATCGTCGTGCCTGGGCCAGCTCTATATAAGTGCTATCCGATTAGTCCCACTCCCTTACCCTTTCCCCATAGCACTGCAAATTTTTCCTTTTCAAGTATATATCCAATTCCCTTTTGAAAGTTACTATTGAAACTGCTTCCACCACCCTTTCAGGCAGTGCAATTTATATTTTTATAGAAGTTGGCTGACAAAAGTCTTGGAAAGAGTCTGTAAATTACAAATTACGACCTGCACTCTTCTGCTGTGAACACTTAACACGCATGCACCAAACTCTTAAGGATACTGTTTAGAGCTTGGTATGAATGCATTAAGTGTTAGTGTGACACTATCACCATCAGTAATCCTTATGACTTTAAATGTAATTGAAATCCCTCCAAAAGATGCTTTTTAATACACTATACATATACATTTTATATATTTTTGATATATACATATAACATGTATATATATAAAATACATATATATGCACACATATATGTGCATATTTTATATACATTTATCGATATATATAAAATTATATGGGCATGATTTTAAAAGGACAGCGGGGCGGGGGGGGTGGGGGGAGGGGTCAATGGGGGCGCTGCAAACCCAAATAATAAAAACTTACCGTTCCCCACATGATTGCGATTTAATTGGTGACCGTTAATCTTGTTTCCGGATTTGCTGTCTGAAAGCTGCGCAGTGGACGGACTGCGCACTCACATGACCTGCTGTCAGCTGGGCCGTCTGGATTTAAAGGGCCATTGATCCAGTGGATTTTGCTGGAGCAAATAGCAAGAAGACCCAATGGAACAGCACAGGAGCAAGGCTGCTCCAAGATTCAGCGATGCCTCATTTGAGGTGCTGTTGCCTGGGGGGAGGAGGAGGAGGGAACTATTTTACCCGGCCGACCGGAGGAAGCGCCCTGCCTCTGCCACCAAGAAGACCTGGCTCGAGGTGGGAGAGGAGGTCACCAGCAGGAGCAACATCTCTGGCACCTGGATCCAGTGCAGGAAGCGTTTCAATGACCTAACTAGGTCAGCAAAAGTGAGTACACTCACTGATTCTCCTGCATTCCATGTCGCACATCACCCCCTCCCCCCACCCCCCAACTCATTCTGCACTGCCAACACTACTCCATCACATCACTCCTCACACCCACTTAAGGCTCATCCTCAACTTACCTTCACTTCCTCAGCACTTCCTCACCTCCACATTTGAAACCCCACCACTACCACTCACCCCAATCCTCATCCAATGTGATGTCTCTGTCTCATACTCACCCTCTGATGCGTCTCTTTCACAGTCAGCCTCACCCAAACCAACGCATTCATCAGTTGGCCACTTCACCATCACTCACTCACACGTCTCTTCTTTCTCCCCTTCTAGAAGAGAGCGCAAAATGCACTCGAGAGGGCGAGGACTGGAGGGGGGCCACAACAAATAGTGGTCCTCACAGAGGAAGAGACCCTACAGATCAGCCACACCCTCGAGTGCCTGTCCATCGGCGACGCTGAGACTGGCAACCCACAAACGTCCGGTGACAGAACTTTAACATTCATCACACACAATATGAATTGATGTTAACAATGTTTGGCATGTTGAACACCTCAGTATGCTCATCACAACATGACACATCTGTGATGATGCTTAATATTGCCTTCTGTTCACTTACAGGCCGTTCAATGACCGCAGTGACAGGAGAGGGCGATTCCTCAGAGGAACCCCCGACCTCTGAGGGCGCACCGTTACATCTTAGTGAGCCATCCACCAGCGCAGATATTCACACCTCAGTGGGTCCTAGTGGTCAGTTAGTTGGGTTGGCACTTGGTGAGTCACCACACACAAGTGAGCACAAGCAGACACTAGTGGCAGGGGAAGCTGTGGAGAGTCCGCGTCGGTGAGCGCACTCCTGTCCAGGCTCTGCTCAGCTGGATGCAGATGCTGAACCCCGGGGGCCATCCTTTAAAAGGAGAATGATCGAGGGACAGCAGCACATTTGCGAGGTACTGGAACAGGTGCCACGCACACTCTCCACAATTGCGCACAGGATGGAGGAGACCAACTCCTGCATTAGTGGAATGGTGTCACAGGGACGTGAGGGAATCTCTGAGATAGTGTCACAGGGACGTGAGGGAATCTCTGAGATACTGTCACAGGGACGTGAGGGAATCTCTGAGATACTGTCACAGGTACGTGAGGGAATCTCTGAGATACTGTCACAGGTACGTGAGGGAATCTCTGAGATACTGTCACAGGGACGTGAGGGAATCTCTGAGATACTGTCACAGGGACGTGAGGGAATCGCTGAGATAGTGTCACAGGGACGTGAGGGAATCTCTGAGATACTGTCACAGGGACGTGAGGGAATCTCTGAGATAGTGTCACAGGGACGTGAGGGAATCTCTGAGATACTGTCACAGGGACGTGAGGGAATCTCTGAGATACTGTCACAGGGACGTGAGGGAATCTCTGAGATAGTGTCACAGGGACGTGAGGGAATCTCTGAGATACTGTCACAGGGACGTGAGGGAATCTCTGAGATAGTGTCACAGGGACGTGAGGGAATCTCTGAGATACTGTCACAGGGACGTGAGCAACTGAGTTATTGTCGCAAGCAATTGCGGAAATGTCTGAGAGAGTGTCGCAGGTAAGTGCGGGAATGTCTGCGATGGGGAGAAGGCTAGCTTCCATTGAGTTTCAAGCACGTCTCACAAATGTGTCCATTCAGGCCTGAATGACAACGACCATTCAGACTCACGGTGAACAACATTCTGCCGCCTTAAACAAGCAGACAGAAAATTTACAACTGGGCTTCGAAGGCATCATACATGTCCTCCAAACTGTTCTCCAGCAGGGTGGGAGGAGTGATGTGGGTCTGACCCAGGAGAGGGACGATGGCGAAAGGGGACATGGAAGTGGGGACGCCACTCAAAGTGCCCCCACGTCTCACCCGTTGCCCCCCTCTCAACCAGTACCCGCAATGCTGCCTCCTCTCCAGGTGGCCGAGTCTGCCCTGCACAGGTGCAGGTGGAGCAGTCTTTGGAGGGGCCCTCATGGGCTCCAAACCCCAGAGGGCGAAGGCCGAAAGCGTCTAAGCAGTCTGGCCATAGACATGAGCAACCTGCCACTACCTCTGCTGCAGCCATAGGAGATGCGGTAGGAAGAGAAAGGCTAAGGATTTGTGATCACGAAGGGGATGCACAAGGGTGTCTGATAGACTGTCGTGTTCTTCATTTATATTTGGTTTTTGTTGTATTCACATTAAATGTTATCATTCTCACCACTACTGACGCGTCCTGCCCATTCTTGACTGGCTTTTGTGATAGGGCATTTTCGTGTGCTTCACCATGAACGGCGACCCTTGATGCCACCCAGTGGGTCACGTTGCAGTGGGTGTATGTGTAGTTGTAGGACTGTTTTATGCAGGGGGAGGGATGGGGGGGCTGGTGTTGGCGCTGGTCTTTCCAGGTGGTGTGAGGACTGGACTTTTCTCACTTCCTGATCTTACGAGAACCATTCACATATGACTCCCTGGCCTCACGAGCAGCCAGGTGAGCCGTTGCTCTGCCCGTGGGTTCGTCCTCCTCCTCCTCCTCCTGCTCCTGCTCCTCCTCAATGTTCATTGCAGATGAGGATGGTGGATGAGGGGATGGGGTCTCATCAACCAGTATTCTTCTCTGTTGCGCCATGTTGTGCAGGACACAACACACTACTATAATGCGACCCACTCTCGCTGGTGCATATTGAAGCGCTCCCCCAGAACGATCGAGGCAACAAAATTGCATCTTGAGCAGCACCCCTATCGCATGTTCAATTATAGACCTGGTAGCGATGTGCCTGTCGTTGTATCGACGCTGTTGCTCGGTGATGGGGTTCCTCAGAGGTGTCATGAGCCACGTGTGCAGGGGGTATCCCTTGTCCCCGAAGGGCTAGCCCTTGAGGCTGTTCAGTGCGTGGAAGATGCCCGGGATGTTGGATTCCCTCAGAGTGAAGGAATCATGGCAGCTGCCAGGGAATCTGGTGCACATGTGAAAAAATCTTTTGTGGCAGTCACAAACGAGCTGAGTGTTGATGGAGTGTTAAACCCTTTTTGTTGATGAACAGTCCTGGCTCGTGTGGAGGTGCTCGGATTACAATATGCGTGCAATCGATTGCACCCTACACCTGCGGGAAGCCAGATCATAGAGTGGAATCCCACTGCCCTCTCTGTCTGGCTGAGGTCGTCCATGGGGATGTTGATGTATTGTGAGGCCCTGCGAAACAAGCCGTCGGTGACCTGTCTTATGCACTTGTGTGTCGACGACTGAGAGACCCTGGTGATGTCACCGATGGAACCCTGCAATGATCCAGAGATGAAGAAGATGAGGGCAGTGGTCACTTTAACAGCGACGGGTAATGATATGCCACCAGGCCCAGCCGGGAGCAGCTCAGCATTAAAGAGGCTGCAGATGTCTGCGACCACCTGGCCACTCACTCTCAGCCTCCGTGTGCACTGCTCCTCAGAGAGGTCCAGGAAGCTGAGCCTCGGTCTGTAGCCCCTCTGACGAGGGTAGTGCCTCCTGTGATGTCACTCCCTCTGTTGTTCCCCTCTGTGCTCTTGTGCAGGTGCCTATGGCGCAGCACTGTGTTGTGGAGCTACAGGTGACGGAAGTGCATGCCGTGCCTGGCGAGGATGGTGAAATTCCTCATAAGAACAAAAGATAAGAAATGCCCCTCGAGCCTGCTCCGCCATTCAATCAGATCATGGCTGATCTTCGACCTCAACTCCACTTTCCTGCCCGATCCCCATATTCCGTGGTTCCCTTAGACTCCAGAAATCTGTCTATCTCAGCCTTGAATATACTCAACGACTGAGCATCCACAGCCCTCTAGGGTAGAGAATTCCAAAGATTCACAACCCTTTGAGTGAAGAAATTCCTCCTCATCTCAGTCTTGAATGACCGACCCCTTATCGTGCGACTATGCCCCCTGGTTCTAGACTCTCCAACCAGGGGAAACAACCTCTCAGCATCTATTGCAGCAGGGCACTCAGTTATCTCAGCCAAATGTTTGTCTGAAAGAACTGAGTGCCCTGCTGCATTAACACCTTTTAACAGGGATTTAAATGTCCAAATGGCTGCCGGCTGTAACACGACTCATTTCCCATGGCGTGTTTCACACAGCACGGGAAACACGCTGAGGCAGCGTTGAAATCGCTCGCCTTCATAGCTAATTGCATTTTTGGATTTTTCAACTAGTTTAAATACTTCAATTGCTGCTTTAAATATCCTCGTGCCGGCTTTAATTGCCGGCGGGACTTCCAGGTTTGGGAATGGCGTGCACACCCAGATGGTTCTGGGTCATGGGCGTTCTTAGGCGTGTTGGAGCCGGGATTCCTGCCCACTCCTGGAAAACGTGATTTTCTTTGCCCCTCTCGCCCCTCCCGCCCCCACACTTTTGATTCAAAATCGAGCCCCATATGTATATATGTGTGTTTATATATATAAAATATATGTGTGTATATATGCCTGTGTATTTATTATATATACACACGGATATATATAAAATATGTATATATGTGTGTGTTTATGTATATATAAAATAAATACACAGATAATATCAGAACAGGCTTGGTTTGTTGTCCACGTCTTTCGCTATTTTGTTTCCACAATGAGTTCTTCGATCTTTTAGGATCAAAAGGGTTGTGGCTTTATCAGTCAAAGATCAGTAGAGTGCACCAGGACTTGAGCAGAATATAAGATTGATATTTGCCCTCGTTCCCAATCAGACATTTGATTTAGAAGTCACTCTGAAGCCGCAAGTTTGAAAAAAAAACTGAGAAGACCTTGATGCCTCCCTGCGGAGAACATGCACTATTTGGACTGAAGGCACGAAAGTGGAGAAATTAATGGTAAGCTGTTCATCTGTCACTGCTGCCAGGCTGATCGTTCCACAGAGCAGAAAAGGGAGGGAATGACATGCCCTCCAGTCAAGGGCACGGCTGCCCGCTGTTCTGATGATATAAGTAAAGGCTCTGGATTCTTAGTGGATATCAAATGTAACAAGCACAGAAAATTGTTCATGTTTCCCTATCCTTCTCAGTCATTGTATTAGTACTGCACAGCACACGATATGTTGGACTTTACAGGAACCTAATTCAGATTTACTGTGAACAAATTCTATTTTCCCAATGTTGCTTATTCTTTAACTTCTTGATGGTTTTTCTCCTATGATTGCAATTTTGACTGCCGATCTTTATCAAATTCTGTTTTTTCATTTAAAAAACCCCACCTGAAACCTACTAAACTCGCTATCACAAGGAGTAGTTGAGGCGAAAAGCATAGATGCATTTAACGGGAAACTAGATAAACACATCTATTTTCCAGTATTTCTAGTATCTAAAGGGAGAAAGGAATAGAAGGATATACTGACAGGGTTAGAAGAAAAGGGGTGGGAGGAGGCTCGTGTGGAACATAAACACTAGCATAGACCAGTCGGGTCGAACGGCCTGTTTCTATGTTGTACATTCTATGTAATTCTATGTAAACTGTGACTGCATTATGGTTGAAAGCAATGCTTCAACTTTCTACTGTTATGTCATAAAACTCTGAAATTTGCAACATTGATGATGACAGCACACTGCTCCTAAAGGATTTTTAAATACTGTCGGCAGGCTCACCTTCATTGTATTTAAATTGGTCGGCCTTCATTCAAAGAAGCACATGGAGTTACACGTGACATCTTCTCTCGCAAATTCATGGCTTTGCCATCAATTATCCCGTCGACTTTTGCTTGACGTTTTCTGATTCCAGGCCCATGATAATTTAATCGGAATAAAAGATTTACAAAGTGGTCATTGCAGTGGGGTGTGAGAGATTATCGGATAAGGCTGTGCTCGATTAGCAAATATTGGAATAGAGACGATCAAATCACAGCAACTGCGAACTTCAATCCTCAATAAAAAGAATTTTGATTGGTTGTGTGGAATATATTAAACATTTCAATAGAGTTTTCAGTGTTTGCTATCTATTTTATGTATGAAATAATAATTCAGACTGGATATCATTTCATCCCATATTGCTTTTGTGTTTTGAAAATGTCCTATTGTATTAACTTCCATCTCTGTTACTGGAACTGTTGCAAATATCTGGCCACAGCTCACCTTTAGTTCCATTCATCTCATTAGTTCACTGCTACACAGTGACTGTGTGACAGCAGTGACTTGATATTCAGTTCAGGATGATGTCAGTGAAAAGTTATGTATGTAGTGAGTACATATTGCCGTGCATTATTATACCTTATTGATGTTCACAAGGCATTCCTCTGTCCGTTATGTTAGTCGATGCATCAACCCATTTAAAATAACCAGCTCAACGCCTGTGTTAAGGGAGATGACATTTTATGAGACAGATTTTTAGAAACCTACCGCCACAGAGCCACCTAATGGCCAGAACCTGCAACTACATTGTGACAGTTGACATAGCAATATTGAATGGGATGTGTTGACATAGCAATTTGCAATGGTAAATGTTGACAAAAAAGCATGACAAAAAATGGTGACAACAGGAAGTGATGTTTGTGGACAGGAAGTGTGTGCCCTATGCAAGAGGTATATATATATGTGTGTGATTGTATATATATATTAAAATACAAAAAATGTTATCAACTATGAAAGATACATTATAATATAAAATATGTACATGAGAAGAATTCAGCAACCTGGCAATTGCAACACTGCACATGAGAGTGGTGCGCCATGATATATCATATAGTGTTATTTACTTCAATTAATACATAGCCCTGAATTGCATAGTATATTTTTGACATAATCCGATCATTATATATCGACGCCAAAAGATGTAAATATCGAAAAACTGTCAGCCACCATCAGTAACCTCAAAACAGACAGTAACTATAGCTTAGAAATCACTGTTGCCAATATTAGTGGACAATTGTTTAATATGTTCACAAGGCATTCCTCTGTCCATTATGTTAGCCAAGGCATTAACCCATTTAAAATAACCAGCTCAATGCCTGTGCTCAAGTAGCGGATTGAGGATGGTCAGTGAAACGCACGACACATTTGTCCATTTACATCGCCAGCAGTCATTTCTGGGCCTACAACGAAAAGCTTCAAATGAAGGTGCAGTTTAAAACTTATCATTTCATCAGTAGATTGAATCGAGGGTTTCTCGGACAATTGATGATAACCCCAATGCTTTTGAAATTTCAGATAGATTTGCTGAGAAATTTTTTTTTTTTTAAATCATGTTTTTTCAAAAAATGTTTCTTTATCTTGTGAGACAGAAAGCTTTACCATTAAACAAGAACAGTGTGGCTTTAGTTTTTTGTATAATTCTGTCACATTATTCTTTTGATGGAAATGTATATAGTGTTTGCCAGTGAACGATTTCTATTTGCATCTTATTGTCAGCATGCTCTATAGTTTCTCCTGCCTCTGTTTCTATTTGCATGCAGATCCTCACATCTCAATACCGGGCAAACTCAAAGAAACAGCTGGCAACATTTGCATAAAAATGAAGCCCTTTTTTTTCTATTTGTTTGTTCATTATAGAAAAGGCGATAATCTGTCTAAAATTTGCAAAAACAAACAACGATCAGAGCTTTTTTTTTGAAAACTGCATTCAATAGAATCAAATCATTTTTGCCAATGATTTTTGTTTTAAAAAGAAGGAATTCGCTCATTGGGAAACAAATATATACATTTTTTGAGATTTCTTCACCATCGCATCACTGATAAGAATAGTTTTTAAATATCTTTAGCCAAAATAAAGATGTTTCAGGAAGGGCTAGAAATGCAATTTTTCACTACAAAGGGGGAAAAAAAGCAAATGATGTTTTTAAGAGTCTGTAAGAGTTTTGTAATGTGCTTGATGTGTTCTTTCTTGAACAAGTGTTATGTTAAAAGCTTATATTCTGATTAGGCACCTACATTACCACTGACCATCAAATTCGGTTTGGGGATATTCTTGTCAAATAATGTTATAGAATGCCAGGAATTACTGTTGGAATATTAGTGTACAAAATGCTTAATGTGTTTATTGCAATCCTCTGCCCACTATTTTAACGGACATGCGTTGATGCCTTGATTAAAATAGCGGATGGGGAAATATTATATAAACACATCACACAGTTGTCTGCGAACACCCCCACCAGTAACTCCTAGTCTTTAATATCATTTCAAGGTTTTGTCAGTCGAACATTTTTAATTTACGTCAGGGAAGCTTTATTCTGAACATTATACGGCAAAATGACAAAAATAAAATGACAAAGGTCGAAAAGAGCATTCAGTCGCAATTGGGTGAGAGCGTAGGACCTTCTGATGATGTACTATTGAAACAAATTAGAGATGGGCAGTCAGCAATTTGTGGAGAAGAGGTGATCGTTTCTCAGCACCTCCAAAAACCTAACCATGGGATGTTTGGTTGACCAACTGGTCCATTTTCTTACCTAAAAACATGTCACAGACAATAATCCTGCTATAATCCTCTTCGATTCCTCCTCATGCCATCTGGTGCCCCACTGCATGCCTGAAGATAACAAAGAACATCCTGTTTCCTGAACTGGCCGTTCAAACCTAAATATAATGTCATTTTTATCTGTTTCTCTGGCTCCCAACAAGAAAAAAAAGAAAATTAACGGAAAATTTTCAGGTCAAGCCATCTTTACCATCGTATTCATTTTTAATGAGCAAGTAATTATAAAATTATAAGGGACCTTAAATGAGAACGGAATATTGCAAGGCAGCATTTACTTTTGTCAAAATAAATAGATACATGCACAGATGCCTTCTGACAGAGGCTGTTATTTTGTATATGTTTTTGCATGGCAAATGACTTGTTTATCCTTTGGCTTGTGCCAGCTTTGAACACTGTCAATTTACACATAATTTCCACTTTACTGGTTTCTCGACCTTCGGCTGCACATGTCTTGCAGCCTTCAGTCTGCCTGTGTTGGGATGCATTCTAATTAATATTTTTCCTTCAGGCAAATATTTGTTTCTTCAGATCTAAATCCCCTTTCCGTTCCATATGTGGGCATTCTGCAGATGTTCACCATTCTTTGCTGATGCTTTAAGCACCGTTAAAGCTGTCTCTTGTTCTCCTGTTTGTTTTATAAGCTCTATTGTAACTTGCAGAAATGAATTGATAGATGTCTTAACTCATTGACCAATGTACTCACCATCGTGAAGGTCAGCTTGACCATATCACACTGATAAATAACTTGGATAAAATACATTCAAATGATCCGTCCTTGGGAAAACAAAATTCCTTTTTCTTTTTCTGAAAAGGTTTTGGGAATAAATCACGACTTTTCTTTTAAAGTGCTTTCTAACCCAATTATAAAATCTATGCCCAAACCTTTGTCAACATTAACCGGCATCTGTGGCATGGTGGGGGAGGCGGGGGTTGGACGATGACGGTCAATGGTTAGTTTTTATTGATCATTTGATGGAAATAATCTATTGTAAATGCATTTGAACTACAACATGCTGTATTTTATTGGTTTGATACTTTTGAGACAAGGGGTCAATTTTCGGATGGCTGAGCGGGTGCATTCGTGGCGGAGGGGCTCCTAAAATTGGGGATTCCCGGAGCGGGTCCGGAGCCCGGCTCCAACCCGCCCACTTCCGGGTTCCCCATTATATTCCGGGTGCGCGCGCAGCCCCCGCATGCGGGATTCCCACCGGCAATCAAAGCCAGCGGGATCCCACTTAAGATCATTATCTGGGTACTTGAGGCCGTTTACAGACCTCATTAGTTGGAGATTTTAGGAGGATTCGGATTTTGGACTACCCAGAGCATGTTTCCCATGCTGGGGCAAACACTCCCTGTTTAAACAGACGTGTTACAGCCAGCAGCCAGTGGCAGCTGCACAGGTCCATTTAACAGGTGCGGGGTAAACCCTCATTCATTGCAGTAGGGCACTCTGTCACCTCAGACAAAGTTTTGCCTGCCACACCATTGTCTCCACACTCTAAATTATTAAATCATACCCTAAACTCTGCTGTCCAAACACATTTACCTACTTTGTGGACCCCCTCACACTCACACCATCGGGATTGGGGGGGGGTGGGGTTTCCATTGCTGCATTCATCACTCAATTGGAGGACGAGCAACATCACCAGCCTCCCCCAGGCACGCCGTCCACCTCCGCCACGTGGAGCTACACAACACAGTGCTGCGCAACAGGCACCTGCACAGAGTAGTCGTGCAACTACACATACACCCACTGTAGGGTGACCCAATGGGTGGTATCAAGTGTGGCTGTTCATGGAGAACCTCATGAAAGGACATTATTGCACAAGCCAGTCAAGAATGGCCAAGACGTGACAGTAGTGGTGACAATATAATATGTAATGTGAGTTGATCAGAAATCAAATATAAGTAAAAACCATGACAAACCCTCAAACACCCTTGTGCATCTCCTTCATGCTGACAACACGTTTGCCTTACGCTTCCTACTGCACATATGTGGCTGCAGCACAGGTAGTGGCAGGTGGAGTGAGGCTGACCATGAAAGAGATGCACGAGAAGGTGAGTATGAGCCATGAGATTGTCTGAGGATTGGGTTGAGTGGTAGTGGCGGGATGAATACTGGGGAGGTGAGTAAGTGCAGGTAAGATGAGGAGAAGCTTTGAGTGGGTTTGACGAGTGATGTGTTGGCAGTGCAGAAGGAGATGTGGGGTGGGGGCGGTAATGTGGCAGATGGAGTGTAGGGGAATGAGTAAGTGTACTCACTTCGGCTGAGCTACTTAGATCATTGAAGTGCCTCCTGCACTGTATGCAGGTGGACAATATGTTGGTGGAGCCAACCTTCGTGATGGCAGAGATAGGCCACTTCCTCCTGTCTGCTGGGCAGAAGATCTCTGTCCTCTCCCTCCTCCTCACCCCATCCAGTAGGACCTGGAGTGAGGCATTATTAAACCTTCCCCTTGGGCTGCTCCATGCTGTAATTTTGCCTATTGTCTGCAGCGTCAGTCAGTGGAGGACTGCCCCTTTAAATAGGCTCCTCCAGCTGACAGCCTATGATGCGGGTGCGCAGTCCACCCGCTGCACAGCTTTCCAGCGCGAAACCCGGAAGCCAAGGTAAGCGGCTTCAATTTACTTACGATCGGATGGGGAACCCACCTATTTTACTGGACGGGTCTCATAGAGCATTACCAACAATTAATTACTTTGTAGTCTAGTACTGTTACTGTTTAGGCAAATGTAGCAGCCATTTTATGCACAGCACGATCCAACAAACACAAAGAAATGAGTGACTCTGCTTTTGGTGGCGTTGTTTGAAGGAGTAATATTGTCCAGGACTGTAGCAGAACTTCCTACTCTTCTCCGAATAGTGCTATGGAACCTTTATTGTCCACCTGAACTGTCAAAGCAGGCAGCAATTCATTAAACGTCACAAGGTGCCTCACATTCAATAAATTACTTTTTGAAATGCAGTCACTGTTGTTACATGGGTAAACATGACAGCCAATTTGCACACAGTAAGGTCCAACTACAGAAAATGAAATGAATGACCAGTTAGTGTGTTTTTTTTGGTTATGTTGGTTGAGGGAGGAATGTTGGTCAGGACACTGAGGAAATCTTTGTTGTTCTTCAAATAGTGACAAGGGATCTTTAGCGATAAGTAAGCCACTTGTCCTATACAAATAGATTTCTATCCGCTTTGGTATTTAATGAGGAGAGAACACTATCTACAGAATACACACGGGGACCTAAATTATGTGCGTTGGTTTTAAAAGTACTTCTACAACAATTCATAAGACTATAACGTTTATTTTTTGAAGAAAAACATTGATCAGTGAGAGCCTTGGATTCTGGTTGAAAAATAATTGCAAAACGAGTCAGCAAAGTTTCCAAGATCACTTGGACATAGACTGCGAGCAGTACATCACTGCTCTATATTGTGGTCGGTAGACAAAACATGGGCATAATTATAGCCCGGGGACAGGGGAATGGAATTCCGGTCAGGAAACCCGGAAGTACAGGTTTCCCAGATGTCCTTACGATTTTGACATAAAGATGTCGTATTTTTCTTTTTAGCCGGTTTCCCGCCCAACAGGCCGGTCAGATTGGCAGGCCGGCTCTCAGTCGGACGGGAGAAGAGCCAGGAAGAGAACATGTTTGGGTAAGTGTTAGATTGGGGGGGGGTTCGGTGGTCACTGGGGGATGGCTCAGCTAGGGGGGAGGGATCGGGGGTCATCGGGGGTGGGGGGGTAGGTCAGTCATTGGGGGGCCAGTCATCAGGGGGCTGTCTTTTATGGGGGGGGCTGTCAGTCATCGGGGGGCGGTCAGTTGTGTGGGGGGGGGGGTCAGTCACCGGGGTGGGGGGGGAGTCAGTCATCAGATAGGATCAGGGTGGGGTCAGTCACCGGGAGGGGGGTTATTTGAGGAGAGGGGGATCGGGGGTCAGCCACCACGGCAGGTCATCCGGGGGGTGGGATTGGGGGTCAGTCATCGGGGGGAGGTCATGATTATTGTGGGGGGGGGGGGGGGGCAGGGTCAGCAATCATTGGGGTGGGGTCAGCAATCGTTAGGGGGGTCATGATCGTTGTGGGGGTGCGTGATCGTTAGGGGTGGGGGTCGCTGCAGGTAGGCTTGTTGGGACTGGGGAAAGCACTTCTGCTCCTCTGGGCCCACAAGCTGTACTATAGAGGCACTTCCCTGCAGTTTTGGGCCTTCTCGCCTCCTCTCACATGACGTGAAAAAGGCCCAGGAATCCCGGCCTCCAGGGGCTAAAATCAAAAAAGCTTTGTAAATGGAGGCCGCAGCCTCCTTAATAGCTTTTAATGCCCAACCCGCCTCCTGAGAGCAGGTTGGTTACCCGCCCTTCGTCCCGCCCTCGTGAATACTGGAAATGGGTCGGCTGGAGGCGGGTTGGGGGTGGGTTTTAGATTTTTGAAATTTTTACTGCCCCCCCCCAGACCCCAACCCACCCGTTTTTCCAGGCTAATATCATGCCCCATATCTTTTAATCAAATAAAAAATGGTGCCACAGGAATCAAAGTGACAATGTAAAAATTTGTTCATGTGAGTGGAACAATGATGGACTTAGATAATCTCCACATCTCTAAATCTAGTGCTGTGGTGAGGAGTACATTATTCTATCAAACCATATTTTATTACTTCAGAGATTGCAATCTTAGCTATTATCATTAGACAATGGATGATATGCAATGTAATATTGTGTATTCAAGTCTTTTGCAAGCATTCGTAAATATTCTTGGTCCATAATCATTTACTTTTGTTTAAAATCAACATAGTTTTCTTTGATAATCAAGTCTTATTGTGGTGTAACCCTTCAATTAATGGTAACACAATATTAAATGACAAACTCTTGGCTTTATATTTCCAGAGATGACTCTTCCACATTCACCTTTCTAATGCCAGAAAGAAACCACAGTAAACTCTGAGGTGATGGGTGTCTACCTCTCATGGAATACCTCGAATGGTTGTGGGAGATGGAGGAATTGAAGCAGTACAACAAAATCCAGGTGGGGGAAAGATCATGCAGTGGGAAACATTCTTTCACATGGAGGTATTCTCCATACAGCCAACAATAATAAGAGCAGCACATCAGCTACAATGCTGAGTCGTTGAATATGTTCAAGGCTGAGATAGATAGATTTTTGGACTCGAGGGGAATCAAGGGATATGAGGATTGGGCAGGAAAGTAGAGTTGAGGTCGAAGATCAGCCATGATCTTATCACATGGCGGAACAGGCTCAAGGGGCCATATGGCCCAGTACGGCTCCTATTTCTTATGTTCTTATGTTCTTAATTCAATTCCCTCCTTTCATCTCAGCACAACATCCCAGTAAATGTAGTAGGCAAAATTTAGACCCATATATTAGAAGTTGTTATGAACAGTTGTGGATGCTGCACAACATGGGTTCCACCAGTTGTATAGCGGCATGGCACATTGGTAAATTGCAATTTCATGATGTTCAGTTCACAAGGTCGGTCCAGATGCAAAAGGTCCTTCAGCCTATTTGATCTTATCTTTCCAGACCACCCCTACTGTCTTCCCAATACAGCATCTAACTGTTTCTTTCTTAAATGGGTTCAGTGACCTGGCCTTAACTATCCTTCCTGGCAATCAGTTCCGGCTCTTGATCATCCTGTGTGTAAAGGAATTTTTCCTGATTTACGTGGTATTAAGTAAACTATATATCACTGCAGAATTCCATCTGGAAGACCACTTTACAAGGCTGAAGAACCCTCTCTTATCAAGTTATTCCTGACAGCTCATCCTTCTGATTCCAGGGATCAGCCTTGTTTTTCTCCCCATACTGCCTCTAAGACTTAGATGGCATCTTTACATCGTGGCAGTACCCAGTACTCCAGCTGCAACCTGACCCAAACATTGGAGAGCTCTGTAATTTGGGAGTATAACCCAGCATCTTGTTTTATTTACTGTCACCTCATGTTGTTCAGACATGGTGATCAACAAGTTACCTAAAACTTCTTGGCCTATTTCCTAGGTAAAATTGATCTCAGCCTTGTGCGGTATCCTTTACAACCACCCTCTGCTTCCTTACCGTTAGTACATTAAACAATCCGTGTTTTTGTCATAGCCATTACACCCACTAACCTTAGTTTATAAAAGAGTCTCTCGTGTGGTACTTTATCATAGGCCTTTTGCAGCTCTGCTGCATACTCTCCCTATGGCTTCCTCCATCAGAATCAGATATCATGTCCTGAAAATTTTGGTGAGGTTGGTCAGGGAAGATCTATCCCTTCTGAAACTATGTTGGCTATCATTTATTGGGCTCTTTCCGTACAAGAATGGTTTGATCTTTCTGACGACTGATACAAATAATTTTGCAATTATTGAGGTCAGGCTAATAGGTCTAGTGATTGCAAATATGGCACTGTAGCTGTCTTGAATACGAGAACTAAATTTGCTTGTTTCTAGTCTGTCATTACTAAACTCTTTTTTGGCCTGCTTCTGCAAAATTGTGTACTTGGCCCATTCCTCACACTTCTTCTCCCTAAGAGCTTTGTAAATCTTTATTTTCTATTCCCCTAATCTCCCTTTTAATTTCCCCGTTGATGCATTTCAGAGTATTTTTATTTACACGGGCTCTGCTGCCCTCAGATATGTACTCACCATGCAGGCACTGGTTATTTATGATGAATATTTATTCCATGCCAGATTTACTCTGAGAAGTGTGCCTCAGTATATGTTACCAAGCTCAACCCCTCATACACCTACTGGCCTTGTATACTGGGATTGGTTACAGGCCTGTTGCTTTGTCCGAACACACACTACGTTCTGGTCAGTATGATGGATATGCTTCTGAGGCTCCAGCAGCCAACATTCAGACCTTCATAGAGTTTGCTGAAGACCATCTTGAGGGGAGCATTATGACAACATCCCCCAGTGTTGTGACTGATACGTCACTCCAAACCTTAAGGCAATCCTGTGAAGGGTATTTGCAGTGATAATTCCATTCAAAGCTCCTCCGACAGTGAAATCGGTCACATAATTTTACTGAACTCTAACATTCATAATGTTGTCCTTCATTTACCTCAGTGAATTCCAGTTACTAGTTTTGAACGTCCCTCCCTCAATCTTTACTGTCTTCTTCATTTAAATTTGAAAACGTATTCAGGTGACAGATACCAATACTGGGACTGAAATTTCTTGCTGTTTTAGTACAATGTGCAGCTCGCGCTTTACTGTCTCAAAAATGGTGGGGGGCAGTTTTGACTTTTGGGTGGCCTACCGGCTGCCGGTACCGGTGGCAGAAAGGTCTCTGTGATTTTGAGGCTCCGGCCTCGTTTGAGTTTGACAGGCGAGCTGTGGACGCCTAACAGGTGTCCTGAAGCAGCCTGCTGGTCCTCGGCCTCAGAGATGTTGGCGGAGGTAGGTCCTCAGACGGGCGAGGGGAGGTGGTTCGCACTATTTTTGGGGGGCCAGTTAGAGCGCTCCTGCTCCTTCCGGCTCCACAAAAAAAACAATTTACAAATATTTCTCTGCCCGTTTCCTGATTGGCATGCCAGTACACATGGGCGGAGCATTCACATCACAAGGATCCTTCCATGTGTCCCTTAAAATTGGAATCAGGGTCCAAACACCTCATTAGGATCCCGATTTTCATGGGAACGAGGCCTACCGCCTATTTCAGGCAGGTGCTCCGTCTGCCCAGGGATAGGCCCCTTTGAAAATGGCAGCGACCAGAGCATCGGTGTTAATGGAGCGGTAAGTCTACTGATCCCCGTTTCATGTCCCCTACCGCCATGCTCCGTTGACGCCAAGTTTCCCCCAGCAAAAATTAGCTCTGGTGTCTCAACCCCAACCTGAGAGGAGCACCTTTATTGTACCGATGTAACAGCTCCATTTCCCACTCAGTTTCTTTTTGAGACCTGCTTAAGTGAGATTTCCAATTTGCATCAAATATGAATATTTTTATGCTGTAGTTGGTTTATTGGCACTGGTTTCACAGTGTCCAAACTAATTTAATTTAGGATCCTTATCAGCCATCAGAATGAAAAGACATTCACACCTTTAGTCCGAGCTGCATTCAGAGTCATGTCCCAGGACTATGTTCATATCACCGTGTCATCCTGTCATCCACCATATTTTATAACGAGTACCAACTCTGCCTACATTTTCTCATGTGGGAGGGGAGGTAAAACAATTTTCTAGCATTTCAAACTTATTTCTCCATTTTCCCTAACGATATCTATTTAGGAATCATACAGCGCAGAGGCCATTCGGACCATCCTGCCTGTGCCGGCTCTCTGAAAGAGCTATCCAATTAGTCCCGCTCCCCTGCTCTTTCCCCATTGCCTTGCACGTTTTTCCTTTTCAAGAATTTATCCAATTCCCTTTTGAAAGTTATTATTGAATCTGCTTCTACTGCCCTTTCAGGCAGTGCATTCCAGATCATCATATCTCACTGCTTAAAAAAATTCTCCTCATCTCCCCCCTGGTTCTTTTGGCACTTATCTTAAATCTGTGTTCTCAGCTTACCGACCCTCCTGCCTATCTATGAAAGGTTTGAGTCCTCCACACTTCAGGCATCACACTTTAAAGTATCAAGAGTATATTAAAAGAAAAATGTAAGTATGTTTTGGTTTCTTCTGACCTGCAACCTGAAATTTACAAGCACTCACCAACGGTAGCTGGAAAATTAACAAAACTGCTTTGTACACGTGCATTGTGAGGTGACTGCTCAAAGATCATGATAGCAGCACACAAATGAGTCCAAAGAAACTCAGCTCAGTTTTTGGAGATGTCGGTACGAATTTGCTATTTCCAACCCTAGGCAAACTCGGGTGCGATTTGCTCCAAGTTTGATTTCTGTTATATGAATAAGACTGTTTAATCAAGGTAACTAAAAGGTTACATTGTATTGGGAGCATTGTGGCTTTTCGTAATTACACGTTTTTTGGTGTGTTTTGGATGAACGACAGGGGAGTTTTGGGAATATGGGTACTTTGTGAACAGTAACATGGGACTAAGTGATGAAAAGGCCCAGTGTAGGATGTTGAAAGGCTAGTGAGTTAATAAAGGAGTGAGGGTGGTGAAAGACACAAGTAAAGTCAATCACTGTTTAAAATGAAGTAAAGGAGGGCGAAAAGTAGAAACAAAGGATAAAATATATAAGGGGAAGAGTTGATGAGGAAGAAAAGGGTGAATGAGAAAAGGAGTCATGTTTGGACCTACATATGTGGTCTTGTGTCAGAGTCTAGAGCTATATTCCCATCATACAATCCTAGAAAATACAGCACAGAAAGAGGCCGTTCAACCTTTCATGCTATGCTTGTAATTACACTTCACTGGGATCCTGGTGACCCAAGGACTCCGTTTTTGAACCTGATTGAATGTTTCGCTTGTCCAAGAGGAGACTTGTAAGCTAATGATACAACTTAAATAGATGGTGTTAAGACCATGAGAGTTTAGTAGAACGCCTGTTTCTGTTCTATTTACCAGCTGATGCTCCTCCTTTCAGGCTGCGTTCAGGCGCAGTGATACATGGCTATTTTAAGAGCAAGTTGCCAAGTCTGAAAAAGATGACACAGCTCGACGGTGACAGACTGGAAACATAGCTTTGGGTCCAGTCTGCCGCTTCTCAATATGGCATTGTGGAAGTCCAGTGTCACACGAACATACAAACATATGAATTAAGAGCAGGAGTAGGCAATTCGGCCCCTCGAGCCTGCTCTGCCAATTGATAAGATCATGGCTGATCTGATTACGACCTCAATCCTACTTTCCCATCTACCTACTATAACCTTTGGCTCCCTTGTTAATCAGGAATCTATCTAACTCAGCCTTAAAACTATTCAATGACCCTGCCTCCACCGCTCTCTGGGGAAGGGAGTTCCACAGACTCACAACCCTCTGAGAGAAAAAAATTCTCCTCATCTCCGTCTTAAATGGGAGATCCCTTATTTTTAAACTGTGGCCCCTAGTTCTAGTCGCTCCCACAAGGGGAAATATCCTCTCAGCATCTACCCCTTCCAGTCCCCTCAGGATCTTATATGTTTAATAAGATCATCGCTCATTCTTCTAAATTCCAGTGTATACAGGCCCAACTTGTCCAACCTTTCCTCATAAGATAACCCCCTCATCCCAGGAATCAGTTGAGTGAACCTTCTCTGAACCGCCTCTAAAGCAATTATGTCCTTTCTTAAATAAGGAGACCATAACTGCACACAGTATTCTAGATGTGGTCTCACCAATGCCCTGTATAACTGTAGCAAAACATCTCTACTTTTACATTCCATTCCCCTTGCAATAAATGGCAATATTCCATTTGCCTTCCTAATCACTTGCTGTACCTGCATACTAACTTTTTGTGATTCATGTACTAGGACACCCAGATCCCTCTGTACCTCAGAGTTCTGCAATCTCTTTCCATTTAAATAATACATTGCTTTTCTATTCATCCTGCCAAAGTGGACAAGTTCACATTTTCCCACATTATACTCCATCTGCCAAATTTTTGCCCACTCACTTAACTTATCTATATCCCTTTGCAGACTCTTTATGTCCTCTTCACAACTTACTTTCCTACCTACCTTTGTGTCATCAGCAAATTTAGCAACCACACATTCAGTCCCTTCATCCAAGTCATTGGTATAAATTGTAAATAGTTGAAGCCCCAGCACTGATCCCTGTGGTACTCCACTCGTTACATCTTGCCAACCTGAAAATGACCCATTTATGCCTACTCTCTGTTTCCTGTTAGCTAAACAATCCTTTATCCATGCTAATATGTTACCCCTACACCATGAGCTGTTATTTTGTGTAGTAGCCTTTGATGTGGCACTTTGTCAAATGCCTTCTGGAAATCCAAGTACACCACATCCACAAGATCCCCTTTATCCACGGTTGCTTGTTACTTCCTCAAAGAATTCCAATAAATTAGTCAAACACGATTTCCCTTTCACAAAGCCGTGTTGACTCTGCCTGATTGCATTGAGATTTTCGAAGTGCCCTGCTATAACCTCCTTAATAGATTCTAGCATTTTCCCTATGACAGATGTTAAGCTAACTGGCCTGTAGTTTCCTGCTTTCTGTCTCCCTCCTTTCTTGAATAGAGGAGTTACATTCGCTATTTTCCAATCTGATGGGACCCTTCCAGAATCTAGGGAATTCTGGAAAATTAATACCAATGCATCTACTATCCCTGCAGCCAGTTCTTTTAAGACCCTAGGATGAAGTCCGTAAGGACCTGGGGACTTGTCAGCTTTTAGTCCTAATAATTTTTTCAAAACCCTTTCCCTGGTGATTGTAAATGTTTTAAGTTCCTCCCTCCCTTTCACCTCTTGATTCACAATTATTTCTGGCATGTTATTAGTATCCTCTACAGTGAAGACGGACGCAAAATATCTGTCAGTCCCATCAAAGACTACGGTGAAATTAGGAATTCAAATGGGAGAAGACGTCTGGGTCACAGCTGGGACTGTAGTGACTGTAGTCTCTGCAACATATCCAGAAGAGATTTTAAAAGAACTAATGTAAGAATAGAGACTTTGAGATATAAATTGGAATGTTCACATGCTTAATAACGAGGTATTGGTGTTGCTAATGGCTTGTGTTAGATTGCAGGTTTCTACATTTGTGTTGAAACCCAATCCAAAAACCTGCCTTATTGAAACCATTAAGATGTTCAAATGACTATTAATTGCCCTCAACAATTAATCTAACCTAATAATATAAGATCATTACATGCTAATGTAATTAATGGAGTAATGATACTCAGGCTAGTTTACATGTGCCGTGTTTACCAACCTCATTTGCAAAAAGGTTGACAGGGAAATAAATATTTTATATAAATGATAAAAAAAATGTTTTAATTTGCCACAGTTCATCAATCTTTTATTCTTTAATTAACCGAGTCTCCTGCTGTACACTGATTATGACAGGATGGATTCTCCTCAATACATTGCTCAGTCCGTAGACTCTATGGTTTTCAGACTCTCCTGTGCGGGGGAGGAGGAGGGGGGCTCTGACTTAAGGGCCCCCTTCCCCTAACTTCCGTAGGCCAATACCAGCTGCCCAGAGGAAAACAGTTATTTCAATATGGAAAATCTTTCTTCACTAGTAACTGGGCATTATGTAACAAACCAGTAAAACAAGAAACCCAAAAATATGACAGCGAACAGAAATCTGTGACCTCGTGGAGCCCCTGGGATCCCTTGGAGACCCTGAGGTGTCAGGGATCCCTCTGTGAAAATCTATAGCACACAACACCCTGTGAAATGCTCTGTCCAGGTATTATGGACCCTCTATAATAGTGCAGTGCTTAGTTTTGATAAATCTCTTAACATTGCCCCATTTTATCTATTATTATTTATATAGAAACATGAAAGGATCCTCTTAAATGCTTATACTACCTGTCAAATCTTGTTTGATTACGCTCCTGTGAAGCACCTTGGGACATTTTACTACATAAAGGTGCAATGTAACTGCAAGTTGTTGTTGTCAGACAGCAGTGAACACCAATATTAAATAAGGTGTGAGGTAGGCACTGTAAGGTAAGCTTCAAGACATGATTAGGAGGATTAAAGAATTACATTTTAGAAGGAACCTGTTTTGCATTAGTTCCCCTTATAATTTTACTTTACATATTCAAACAGAACTAGTTGTCAAGACCGTGCAATGTGATTAGCAGTGACCTGACATGACCTTGAATGAACTGTCTGACCTGATGTCAGCTGTCACTGTTAGATCTGGCAATGGCGAGGCCATTGCTATTCACAATAAGCTTCAGGAAGATGAAACATTCGACAAACCTGCTTTCAAGGTTTTTTTGAGATTTCAAGTCTTTCGTTTCTGATTGACCATTGCTAAGATTCTGCTAAACACGTTGATCGAAGAAGGCTAACTGATGAAAACTTGTTATTTCTAAAAAAAAATTACAGTTTTTCTTTGCGAATTGATAGATGAAAACTATGAGAATGTCTCAGTGGAATTCTGTCTTAATGGAATCCCAGGGTAGAATCCCTAAAAGGCACTGCGTAATAAAACCAGAACTGGGACCATTATTCAATAATGATGCAACATCATCTCCAAACATGAACGCGAAGGATTTATATTTTGTTGTTTGTTTCGCAAGACTGGGCATAACATTCAAACTGGTACATTAGTATGGATGATGCATTTACTAAACCCCAGGATTCCATGAGCATAACCCCCCAGGAGGTCAATATTGCATTGAAAGGAAAATTAAAACCCCACCCATGCATGAAGAATTCTCTCTGTTACCGTGGATGGCAGTTTGCGATTTTATATTTATATGAATAATTCTAATGGGAGAACGAATAAACCATTTATCAATGGGTATAATTTTCCTTCGTAATTTAAAAATCTTGACATCAGTAGAAACAGCAAGAATATTTACAGCAAGCAATGGATGTCAGTGTCTGTGATCTACTGAAATGGTAGGGATTTTAGTGGGGAGGTTCAGCCCGATATAAAACCTATCCAAACTTGGACCAGCTCACCTGCCTATCAGTGTCTAAGGGTGCTCATTTAGCAATGGTATGAAGCAATATCAGCTGGCAGTGTATATTCAGAGTCGGGTTGACCTGACTCCAAAGCAAAGTGGAGTCATACTCCCTGGAGAGTTGCTCTCACACTGCTTTGGTTTGACGCCACATGGAATATAAACCCAGTGCCGTGTCAAACCTGGTTTATAAAGTGCTCAATTGGCCCATTGGATCCTTTTTGTCAACGCACAGCCTTAAACAGTCCCCCTTGAACCAGTGGTAGCACTCTTGCTGCTGAGTCAGGAGTTTGTAGGTTCAAGTTCCACTTTAGAGACTTGAACACATAATCTAGGCTGATAGTGCAGCATTCCCTCAGGACCGGACTGCAGTGTCAGAGGTGCCATCTTTCGGATGAGATGTTAAACCAAGGCCCCTCTCCCCTCTCAAGTGAATGTAAAAGATCCCATGGCACTGTTTTGAAGCAGGGGAGTTCTCCCTGGAGTCCTGGCCAATATTAATCCCACAACCAATGTCACTAAGACAGATTATTCGATCGTTATCACCTTGCTGTTTGTGGGACCTTACTGTCCGCAAATTGGCTGCTCCATTTCCTACATTACAACAGTGACTACACTTCAAAAGTACCTAATTGGCTGTAAAGCACTTTAGGATATCCTGAGGTTGTGAACGGTGCTATATAAATGCAAGCTATTTTCTTTCTTTTTCTTTAGTTACATGTTGATTGCTGTTGCTGAGGGAGGTTTGCAAATTGGAAAGTGTATGTAAATTCCTGACTCCAGGTGAGAAATCAGCATGAAATTGTACCTTTCTTCCTCTACTTTTTATATTTTTGGCATTTGAAATGTGACAGACATATATTGCAATACTTTTATTCACATATTATTGGATGTTGTTGATAAGATGTGGGAATGGGCTAAAAAGTGGCGGTTGGAATTCAATGTCGGTAAGTGTGAGATTAAGCATTTTGGTAAAAAACAAATTACAGCAGTAATTATACTCTGAGTGGAAGTAGGCTCAGTGCTGTGGAAGAGCAGAGGGATTTGTAGGTATAGGTTCACAGGACATTAAAGGCAGCATCGCGAGTTGGTAAGGATGTAAAATAGGCCAATGGAATTCCAGGTTTTATCACAAGCTACAGAATATTCCAAGAGATAATGATGAGACTATGTAAACTGTAGATAGGACTTGTTTTTTGTTAGAACAATGCAAATTATGTGATGATATGATATAACCGTTTATGAACAGATGAGACAGGGTAGCTAGGAGCAGACTGTTTCCGTAGTTAAGGGGTCAACAACGATACAAGATTAAATGTAAGACATTTAGAACAGAGGACAGAAGAACCTTCTTCACATGGAAAGTTGTGAAGCTGTGGAATTCACTTCCAGAGTTAGCAGTCGAGGCAGAAACTTTAGCAACATTCAAGATTAGATTGGATAGATAGATAAAGGAAAAAGGGATATGGGATGGGCAAATATGATTTGGACTATTTGCTGGCACGGAGGGTAAAGGCCGACACCGACTGGTTGGTCGAATGGCTTGTTTCCACATTGTAACTTCTATGTATTTCCCTTGGCGTTTCATACAGTAAGTTGGAATCTCACTTATTTGTCTCTTTCATCTTTCGGTTGCTGTTTCTCCCAATGTCTCTCTCCTCTTCTACTGCTCTATCCTTTTCTCTTTTCTGCTTCTCGCTTTGTCTTTTTTCTTTCTTTCCTTTTGGGTGGGTGGTTGGAGGGTGGCGAGGGGGTCAGTGAAAGGAGCCTCTAAGAGCTGTTCCATACTCTCATCTGGTCCCCTACCCCTTCGCCTTCCCTCCACCCCTTCATCCTTTGGAGTATCCACGCATCCCCTGTATCCTCCTCTCCGCCTTGCTTCCCTGTCACCTCCCCTCATCTTTGCCCCTCAATTCGCTCCCTTTTCCCTCTTTATTACCCATCAATCCACATCCTGTCTGAGCTTGGGCATCTTGAGGCCAAAAAAACCCCACAACTTTAATGCTGTCAATCCAGGGATTGCGAGGTGGACCAGAACCGGGCGTGAGAAAGAGTGATGGCGAATGGCAGAGGTCACATTGGGGGCTGGACTGGGATCAATGGGCAGGGCAGTGTGGGTGGCAATATGCCTGAGGCCCAAGGCTTGAGTATTATACTTTCAAAGTAGGTACAGCACAGGAGGAGACCATTTGGCCCATCGTGCCTATGCTGGCTCTTTGAAAGAGCTAGCCAATTGGTCCCATTCCCCTGCTCTTTCCCCATAGCCCTGTAAATTTTGTCCCTTCAAGTATTTATCCAATTCCTTTTTGAAAATTACTATTGAATCTGCTTCCACCACCTTTTCAGGCAGATCAGTACAACTCGCTGCGTAAAAAAATGTTTCCTCATGTCGCCTCTGGCTCTTCGGTTGATCACCTTATGTCTGTGTCCTCTGGTTACCGACCCTTCTGCCACTGGAAACAGTTTCTCCTTATTTACTCTATCAAAACCCTTCATGATTTTGAACACCTCTATCAAATCTCCTCTTAACCGTCTCTGTTCAAAGGAGAACAACCCCAGCTTCTCCAGTCTCTCCACATAACTGAAGTCCCTCATCCCTGGTACCGTTCTAGTAAATCTCTTCTGCACCCTCTCCAAGGCCTTGACATCCTTCCTAAAGTGTAGTCCCAGAATTGAGCATAATACTCCAGCTGTGGCCTAACTAGTGTTTTATAAAGGTTTAGCATAACTTCCTTGCTTTTGTACTCTATGCCTCTATTAATAAAGCCCAGGATCCCATATGCTTTTTAACAGCCTTCTCAACTTGTTCTAACACCTTCAAAGACTTGTGTACGTACACCCCCACGTCTCTCTGTTCCTGCACCCCCTTTAAAATGGAACCATTTAGTTTATATTGCCTCTCCTTGTTCTCCCTACCAAATGTATCACGTTACACTTCTCTTGACTAGGTCCAAGTAGACAAGTGAGCGAAGGCATTAATGGGACACACAAAGTGGGGGGGGGCGGGGGGGTGAGCAGAGGGCAGGTGGTGGGTGAACAATGTCAACAGTGTGGCAGGATGGGCACCCAGAGATCTGCGGCCTCATGAATGGAAGCCCGGAGGAAAGAAAGCAGCTGGGAAGGTGAGAGGTCAAAGGCTTGTGGAGGTGGCAGCAAGGTAAGTAAATGAAAAATAGAAAAACAAATTTCTGAAGCAAAATCTTACCTGCAGGGAATACGAAATTAAAAATAAATGACCTGTAAACTTAGCTTCAGTGCCACCAAGATGAATGGGCCTGTGAGTTGGAATAGCATCAGCACCAACAACAAGTACAACAGTAAGTATTACGCAGTTAAAAGTAATACCTAGGTGTGACAGCACAGTGTGATAACATCATCTGATTCAGGAAGTAGGTAGATCAAACAAGAAGTGCTCTCTAGATACAAGACTTCTAGTAATAATTGCATATATACGAGCGAATGTCCCATAGTATTGGTTATAGTGAGGTACATGTTTTATAAGAATCAGAGTGTTATGTCAAGCTGTAGTATCAGGAACACTGATTTGGATTTCGGAGCACTGGTAAGAGATCCCAGGATATAACATTACTACTATGGGATTTCAGGATCTAGCAATACATTAAGTGGGGGGAAGGGGGGTGGTCCCAGATTCTAGGAGTAATGGAGAGAAGGGACGGGGAATATTGGAGTAGTTCCCTGAATCTGAGCTCACTGGTGGGAGAGGTCCTTGGTCTCAGAGCACTGGGGAGAATCCTGGGATCTGGAAACACTGGGAGTCTAGGGGTTTGTGAGTACTGGGAAGGGGACCTGAGGTCCCAGAGGACTAAAGGGAAGGTGCAGGAGCATTGAGGGCCTGGGTTTGGCAGTCTTGAGGGGAAGGGGGGGCACAGGAGAATGGGGGCAAACACTTGCACAACCATGATTCCGTCAGTTAACTTCCTCCCCCAAACTTTAGGCTGTCAGGCGGCTCCTCACTGTTTCCCCTGTCATCAACTGGTTCCTGCGTTTAAATTCTTTTCATGTCCTCAAGGCATCTCAAAGCACTTCACAGCCCTTCACAGCCCATGAGTTATTTTTGAATTCACTGTTGTTACGTTAGCAAACGCATATGCCAGTTTGTGCACAGCAATGTCCCAAAAGTGAACAGTTAATTGTTTTGGTGGTGATGGTTGAGGGATATATGTTTGGCTGAACATCAGGAAAAACTAAGGGATAGGAGGCAGAGAGTAGTGGTGATCAGATGTTTTTCTGACTGGAGAGAAGTATGCAGTGGGGTCCCCCAGGGATTGGTGTTAGGACCATTGCTTTTCTTGTTATATATAAATGACCTGGACTTGGGTATAAGGAGTACAATTTCAAAGTTTGTGGATGATACAAAACTTGGCAATGTAGTAAATAGTGAGGAGGATAGTAGCAGACTTCAGGAGGACTTAGATAGTCTGGTGAAATGGGCAGACACATGGCAGATGCAATTTAATGTGGGTAAGTGTGAAGTGAGGCACTTTGGGAGGAACAACATGGAGAGGCAGTATAATCTAAATGGTTCTATTATGAGGGAGGTGCAAGAGCAGAGGGACCTGGGGTTATATATTCACAAATCTTTGAAGGAGGCAGGGCAAGTTGATAAGGTGGTTAAGAAAGCGCATGGGATACTTGGCTTTATAAATAGAGGCATTGAATATAAAAACAAGGAAATCATGCTAAACCTTTACAAATCACTTTGGTTAGGCATCAGCTGGAGTATTGTGTACAGTTCTGGGCACCACACTTTAGGAAGGATGTCAAGGCCTTGGAGAGGGTACAGAGGAGGTTTACCAGGATGATACCAGGGATGAGGGACTTCAGTTATGTGGAGAGATTGGAGAAGCTGGGATTGTTATTCTTAGAGCAGAGAAGGTTAAGGGGAGACCTAATAGAGGTATTCAAAATTATGAGGGGTTTTGATAGAGCAAGTAGGGGGAAACTGTTTCCTCTGGCAAGAATGTCGGTAACTAGGGGTCATAGATTTAAAATAATTGGCAAAAGACTCGAGGGAAAATGAGGAGAATTTTTTTCACACAGAGAGTTGTTAAGATCTGGAACGCACTACCTGAAAGAGTGGTGAATCAGATTCCATAGGAACTTTCAAAAGGAAATTGGACATGTACTTGAAGAGGACTAAATTGCAGGCTTATGAGGGAAAAACTGGGGTGTGCAATTTAATTGGATAGCTCTTTCAAAGAGCCAGTACAGGTACGCCAGGCCGAATGGCCTCCTTCGGTGCTGTAAGGTTGAAAGAAAAAAGCTCCCCTGCTCTTTTTCGAATAGTGCCATGGAATCCTTTACATCCACCTGAGAGGACAGACCATCGAGCATTCCCTCAGTACTGCACTGAGGTGGCAGATCAAATTATGTGCTCCAAACCTGGAGTGGGGCTTGAATCCAGCCCTCTGACTCAGAAGTTAAAATGTTACCACTGAGCCAAGGCTGACAAGGCTAGAAGTACTTTGTACACTATTAGTATCTTTGCTGACTTCTACAGTTTTACTGAACAGAAATTGTCATGAACAAATAAAAATGACCTCTTAAAACACTCAAACATTCACCGTTTATGTACTTTCCAAATTTTTAATACAAAAAAAATGGACCATTAGGCCCAAAATATTTTTCTGTCTTTTTCAAAAGAGAAATATTTTAACTGAAAATGGAAAGGGGAGGGGCCTTTAGCGACTTCCATCGACAGCAGCCAATGAAAAGGAATCTAACAGATCAAATTCCAACTAGATTGAAATCACTTGGAAAAATCAAGCTGAAGCCCTCTTCAAATTTTCCACTGAGAAAAAGAAGCCCAGTTTTGAAGAACAATGTTTGATTTGTAGTCTAGCTAGGGGCTAATTTTAAGGTTTGACAACGGTGTAAAACAAACGATAACAGATCGGCCGCCCGTGATACTGACTTCAATGGAAAAGAAAATCAGGGCTGGGTCAGTAACGGCAGCTGATCCCATATCACCCACTTCACACTATCACCAGGCGTTAAAATTATCCCCCAGATGTTAACAAAAGAAATCACATGTGCTGTTAATCACCTGTCTGTGAGGTGAAATCTGAGCCATTTATAATAGAAAATGAACAGTTAATGTTTTTAAATGGAAAAATTGCCAGAAATTGATTTTCAGCATCAGTGATGTCTACCCAGAATAGTTCATATTCTCACTTTCTAACCCCTACAGGATCAACTTCTGGTACCTCCCAGGTGTCCCTGACATATAGGGCTGCATCACCTTCTACTTTGCCCAATCTGTCCCTTCTTTTTTTATTATTCGTTCATGGGATGTGGGCGTTGCTGGCGAGGCCGGCATTTATTGCCCATCCCTAATTGTCCTTGAGAAGGTGGTGGTGAGCCGCCTTCTTGAACCGCTGCAGTCCATGTGATGAAGGTTCTCCCACAGTGACGATGAAGGAACGGCGATATATTTCCAAGTCAGGATGGTGTGTGACTTGGAGGGGAACGTGCAGGTGGTGTTGTTCCCATGTGCCTGCTGCCCTTGTCCTTCTATGTGGTAGAGGTCCAACCATTGTATACCCTGAATGTTAAATTCATTTCCATACACTGGATTAAGCCGTGCTACTGATATTCCCACCATATCATAGTTCCCTACTGCCACAGCAGCCTCCAGTTCTGACATCTTACTTCTAATGTTACTGGCTTTTATCATGGATTTGCCTTTTCCCAGTATCTGCCTATTGCTGATTTTTGGTTCATGTTTCTCTCTTTGGTTATCTGTGTCCATACATATCTGTTAACTGCCTTCTTCCCTGTGATCTGCTTCATCTGGGATCCTTTTTCTTCCCTGCTCACCTATCTAGTTTAAATCATTCTCTATTGCTGCCTCAATGTTGCTCACAACTCTGTTGACCCCTACTTGGTTTAAGTGTACTTCATCTTTCCTGTGCCAGTATTTTTTATTCTGGAAGGATTCCCAATTGTTTATGAAGGGAGCGTCACTGCTCTCAGCCATTCGTTTACCTCCTCAGTTATTTTGATGACCTCCACTCTTTTCCCAAATACTGGGAGGTTACCAGAAAACATTACTCTGAATCCTCTATCTATGATATTTGAGCCACTCTCATATATGTGGTTTTTAGGCCCCCCATATTATTTATCTACATGTCATTTACCCAACATGGACAACTACCACACAGTGTTCCTACCTGTCCCCTTCAGTATCTCTTCTAACCTTTCCTCAGTATGTACTTCTCTAGCTCCTGGTAGACAGCTCACCATCCTATGGGTATTGTCCTTAAGACACACAGAGCTATTCACTTTCCTGAACAAAGAATCACCGATGACTACAATCTCTCAGCCTGCGTCTTTTTCCACACAATTCTCTCTGGTTTTCTAGCTATCTTTTCTTCTGGGACCTTTCTTCCTTCTGTAGTGTTGGACAGTGTGCAGTGTCAGTTTGCTAGTGTCGTCTCTTGGGTGGCGTCACAGGGCTTCCTACCTTTCTTCGTTCTTTGACCAATCGTAATCTATCCAGTGTCTCTATTGCCTTTGCTTCTTTCAGCAGTTGTTCCTTGTTATGACAATCCTGTTCCTTGGTGTTCTGTTCTCCAGTTCGAATCCCTGAAGGTTCACTCTCGAGGTCTGATGCTATCCTGATCATATCACTTGCCTGAGATGACTCACTTACTGAATCTAATACGATCCACTCTCCCATAAAAATCCCTTCCCTCTGTCTGCCCTTGTAAGTTCCTGTACCTTGCTCTCTAAGGCCTTAATTCTCTCTTTACTATTTAACAGACAGTTTTTGTATCTCTTCACTCCTCCATTGTATCTGGCTTTCTCATTTGTAAATATCCCGCAGCAAACGGTCTCCATCTTGGTTTCCTTCTCTCAGCTGTTCCCTTTTTATATATTTGTCGTTGCCCCCTTTTGGTTTAACTTTCTTCCTTAATGTCTTATGTGCTCCCTTGTGATTTTCCTTCTATCTGGTGTCCCTCTTTTAGATTTGACTTCCCTCAGATGTGTTGTTTTACCTCCGTGGGTATTTGGCTTATTTCAAGTGGCCTCCTTTCTTATCTACTTTACACAGATGTCCTTTTTCATCTTAGTTCCTCTCCACTGCACCTGTGACTTCTTAAGTGCTCTCCTTTAAAGTCGACTTCTGCCTGTGCTCCTTTTAAGCAAGTACTGGAGTTACGGTCTTACCTGCTCCCCATTGCTGAAACTTCACGGTGTTCGGAGACTGCGGAGAATCGCCACTCCCAGTGGCAAAGTATTTCTTCCCTTCAAGTTTACCTTGTTACCACTCCTGATGCCGTCTGCAGTCCTTTTGCATCATTTTTTCCGGTGTTTTAAGTTTTCTGTTATAATGTTTGTTGGTGTTTGGGGGTACTTTTTAACCTCGGTGGGGGTGGAAAACTGGCGGTGGGGGAATCGGCTCCCTGTTATACACACCACCTGGTTTGAAAAATTAGCGGTATGTATAACAGGCAGCCGATCCCCTAAGAACAGATTTCCACTCCCGCCGAAGTTTAAAATAATTAACTTAGTGGGAGCCCTCTGAAGAGGCTGCCATTCTGGTGGATTGGAGGTTTAGCCCATAATCGAAGTGCAAGGAGTTTAATTAGTAGATCTCATAACTGTCTATGGACCGTGTGGACCTACAGCAAATAGAAGTGAACTGTCCCGTAGGAGATACATGAGGCTAAAATTCACCTTTGGTGTAAAGCGGGCGATGGGGGATTGGCCACTAGTTGTACATCCCACCCTCATGTTCCTCTCCATGGGACAGAAGACACTCACACTAATGGAGGTCTACTTTGACTTTTGGGGTGACCGACCGGTGGAGTGTGCCGGTCGACCGCCCATTCCGGTGATAAAGTGGCCCCCCGCAATTTAGATTTGGCAGGTGAGCTGCGGGGAGTCACTCTGGCATCCCAGTGCAGCTCACTGGATTGAGGTCTCGTAATCAGGCCAGCGTGGTAAGTTGCGGAGGTGTAGGGGCGGAAGGGGGGGTCGCGATCGTGGAGAATGGGGCGGGAGCGGCCCAAATTAATTTTATAGGCATCCTGCCGCTCCGGGGCCCACAAGAATGATTCAGCACTTACCTTTGGGGGGCACCATTCGGTTCCATCGCCCCTTGGACTGCACAGGCTCTGACCAGTTCTGACATGAAATGGCAATTAAGGTCCCATCACAAGAGCCTGATGTCCATATTAAAAGGGGCCTATTGCCCCTTTCGAAATGGTGCCGGCCACATCGCCGGTGTTAATGGGGGCGGTGAGGCAAAGAGCCCATTTTGAGGCCGTTTCCGCTCCATTAACGCCAGGTGAAGGCAGTGAAAATCGACCCCATGCACTTTTTCTTTTAAAATCACCCAGCCCCTGAAATTACGGCATGGGATAAACCGCACGAGCGCTTAATGTGCTCATCTGAAATTCCCTCTCTCCAAAGTTTAAGAGGAGCTGTTAACCCATCTAAAATGAACCTGAGTTAAGCAGTGCTTATGTTTTTGCAAAGAGCTAACCGAATCGATTGCTCAAACTCTGCAATAAATCAAGCAACTCAACTGAAAATGTACAAAGCTTATATTTTGCTTTGTACGGTGTTTGTTCAGAGTAAGCAGTGACTTCCTGCAGAGCTGAGCTCATGGCACAGTAATGACTTAATGTTCCATGTTTGTATTTCAACTGTCATTTTCGACATACTGAAGTTTATGTCGACAGAATAATTACAAGTTGCATGGACCAAAGGAAGACAGATATGGGATAGACCTTGTTAACAATGCAGCCATGAACCCTGATCTGTCAACTTGTTTTGTATTCCTCTTAGCCCTACAATGTAATTATTAATCATATGCTAAAACTTTTCTTTTATTTTTGCTTTCGGCTGTCGTGTTTCTTCTGTTAAAATCATCTGCCTGCCATTTCAAAGTTACGGTATTCATTTTCTGTCTGTGTTTTTCGATTTGTCTTCAAATCTGCAACAAAAAGGAACATTAGATTGTTCTGCATTTTGAATAGACTCAAATCGACTTCTGAACAAGTTTATTCCTTTGACAAACTCCTGATATGTATGTAGAATGAAAGTTGGGTAGTGGTGTTTAATAAGCCTGTCTCAATTGAGGATTCAGCGATGATTTAAAACACAGGAGCAGAGTTCAAATGGTTGTGAACTTCATCTTAACTCAGAGCTTACTGTAACTGGTAACTGACTCCAACTCAGCTGTTATATTATTTTGTTCTTATTAGTTCTTGGAAAGTCCAGTGCGTAGGTGGAGATCATAGTTCACTCTCAGGACATTACCTAAAGATGAATCTATTTCATGTAACAGGATAACTGTGGTTATGATGGAAAACCCAAGGTAGATCAGATCAGCAACAGTCATACAGGAACATTTTTTTTTAACTGGGATCATGAAATAAAGTAGCATCTGCTTTATGTATAAGCAGGTCATTGTAAAGTCCCATTTTGTTCCTGATATAGTCACCATGGGTATAATAAGTTTTGTTCATGTGCAAGCCTGGATATAAAAAATGTTTTGGTCTTTTGCAACCTAAATATGTTGCATTGGAAGTTGAGGAAAAGGAAAGAACATCTTGAAATGGTTTATTGTGCCTCTTTAATCCAAGCTATACAACTGTGCTGTACTGGATGTCCCTATTTAGACCATTTCCCTACATGACATACCTGAGCAGTAGTCTTAAAGGGACAGGCCAGGCTAACCATGGCTCCGCTACAGCAGCTAAACATCACATTCGTGCTCCAAATACTAGACTCTCTGTCTATTCTACGGGAGATTAGCAAATATAAATGCAAGTCTTGCATCTAGCACATCCATCGAGAAATGTCATCCTGAAAATATCACGTGTACAAAGAGTCTCAGCAACATTTGTGAAACGTATTTCATCTGAGCCTGGAACTTCCTGCGTATTTGCACCCAGAGACACGCACTATCGGGACGCAAACCAAATACGTAGCTTAAAAGATTGCGAATTTTGGGAGTAAACGAGTTATGTGTGTACGTAGAATACGCCCAAATCTTGATCTTTTATGATCATCTATCGAGCCCTTCCGCCTGAATGAATCTCCGCCCATAAAAATGGCTCTGCCCCCAACTTACAGAACCTCATATATGCGAATTTCCTGCAATTGCTCTTGCTCAGAGGCTCTCTTCAAATTACTACCAGATTTTCAGGCGCAACAGGAAATAAAGTCATTTTTCTGGTGGTTTATTGCAATTTTTTGATTTTTTTTAATGTATCCTCACTGAGACCTGCTCTGTATTTTCTGTTTCAATGAATGCATTTTTATGGCATCAGAATAAGTCACATTAAAACCCGATTGCAGGATTTTAAAGATGCTGTGCCTGATGTGGGTGAATGATGGTTAGATGAGTTGAAACTTTAATTTTCATATTTAAAGAAGGAATATGTGGGGCATGATTTTAAATGGGAAAAATGGGTGTGTTAGCTGCGGGGTGGGGCAGCAAAAATTAAAAAAATCTAAAACCCGCTCTCAACCTGCCTCCAACCAGCCCACTTCCGGTTTTAACGGAGGCGGGACGAGGGGCGGGAGACCAACCCGCTCTCAGGAGGAGGGTCGGTCATTAAAAGCTATCATGATGCTGCGGGCCTCCATTTTGACAGATTTTTTGTTTTTAACCCCTGGGCCCTGGGATTCCTGGGCCGCCTTCACGCCAAGTGAGAGGAGGTGAGAAGGCCCGAAACTGCAGGTAATTGCCTTTATAGCACAGCTTGTGGGCCCAGAGGAGCAGGAGTGTTTTCCCCAGGCCCAACAAGCTTACCTGCAATGGCCACCCCCACAATCTCCGACCCCACCCCATGATCTCCAATCCCCACCCCCGATCTCCGAATTCCACGATGACCCCTCGCCCCGAAATCCCCCCGATGACTGTGCCCCCCTTTGATGACTGAGCCCCTCCCCCACCGATGACTGACCCCACCCCCGGTGACTGACCCCCTCAGATGACCCATGATGATTGACCTCCCCCCCAGATGACCCCTCGATGACTAACTCCCCCGATGAACCCCGACCTCCCCGGTGGCCCCCAGCCCTCCTGATAACCCCTGGTGAATGATCCCCCTGACCTCCAGATGACCCCAACTCCCCCCCCCCACCCCGATGACCCCCTCCCAATCTAACACTTTCCTGTTCACGTCCTCTTCCTCTTCTCCTGTCCGACTGAGGCCAGCCTTTCAGGCGGGAAACATACAAAAATAAACACGTCCTTATGTCAAAATCGTAAGGAGATCCGGGAATCCCACACTTCCAAGTTTCCCGTCAGGAAATCCTCCCACCTCCGACGCACCCCTGATAAAATCATGCCCATGGTGTGGGTTCAGCGTTTTCCTTGGGCCCTGACTGTTTACGCTGATTTACACCCATTTACAACATTTTTACATTTGGGTGTATTCTAATGAGATTGGCAGGAAATTTGAGTGTAACTTGACATCGGCAGAATGGACACATTTTCGGATTGCATCCACGGAGGAATTTTCTTGCTGTGCACTGTATTAATTTCTCTTTCTCCTTTAGCAGCACCTCACAAACCTGTGACCTCCACCACCTAGAAGGGCAGGAACAGAAGGCACATGGGAACACCATCACCTCCAAGTTCCCCTCCAAGTCGCACAACTTGGAAATATATCGCCGTTCCTTCATCGTCGCTGGGTCAAAATCCTGGAACTCCCTACCTAACAGCACTGTGGGAGAACCTTCACCACACGGACTGCAGCAGTTCAAGAAGAAGGCCCAACACCACCTTCTCAGTGCAACTAGCAATGTGCAATAAATGCCGGCTTTGCTAGTGAGGCCCATATCTTGAGACTGAGAGGAGTGGAGGACAATATGAACTGTTGGAAGTATGTTGCTGTCTCTAACAGTAGTCAGTTAGAGCTTTCTGGATTTGTAACCTTGACCTGATGCTAATGGATGATTAATGTTGGTTATTCCACCAGCCACAATGTGTTACAGGTGTTATGAGTGTGTAAGACCCATAATGCATGAGCATTGCAAGCGAGAGTGACTGCATGAATTGAAGAACATTCATTAAAGGCCCTGTTCTGTTTATTCTATGGGTTAGCATACCTCAATACAGTGCAGACAGTTAATTGACAATTAATTGCAGTTAGTGGTGGCATAGCATTTATTGTATTTTCATTGCATTTAATCATTTATCATGTTCTTGGACACTGCAATTATCATTAACCCCAAAGTCACCCAACATAAAACTGCAGTTAGATTGAAGTGCGTAATATTATTATATGGGAAGGGGAGGACCAAGGACACCCCAGCAGCTCAGGCAGCTGAGTATCTGAGTTCCAGCAAGACAAATGTCGTTCACGCCCAGAGCTGCTCATCACTTAAACTTGCCTGTTTCGGTTGGGTGAGTTTTATTTGATGGATTACTGCACATCACTGAAGGGCTCCCATCTCAGGAGAGTCGAGAACTCATATTGTCTGGCTGGTGTTGTCTAAATCATATCTCTTACCTAAAAATTGCCCCATTCAACCATCTTCAAGAGGAAGTGTGCTGGTCAATTGCAAGGTGAAAATGGGAGAGCATGGGAGTTTACATGGATGTAAGGGATTCCAGTCCCACTCCAGAGACTTGAGGACAAAATCTAGGCTGACACTCCAAGTGCAGTACTGAGGGAGTGCTGCACTGTCAGAGGTGCCGTCTTTTGGATGAGATGTTAAACCGAGGCCTTGTCTACCCTCTCAGGTGGGTGTGAAAGATCCCATGGCATTATTCGAAGAAGAGCAGAGGAGCTCTCCCCTAAACCAACTTCACTAGAACGGATTATCTGGTCATTATCTCACTGCTGTTTGTGAGACCTTGACGTTTCCTACATTACAACAGTAACCACTTCAAAAGTAATTCATTGGCTGTAAAGCGCTTTGTGACGTTCTGAGGTCGTGAAAGGTGCTACATAAATGCAAGTCTTTCTTTCTTTACACAGAAATGCAAATTAAACAGTAAAACTGACTTTTCTTAGCAAAGTGACAGTATGTATGACCTCCAACTTGAATATTATAAATCACTTAAAACTTTTCATTGTGCCTTAATAAATATCTAAAACAGAATTTAATTATCAAACTGCAGAAAACTTTATTCATTTTTAATATTTTTAGTAACTACTCTAGTAACTCCTCTGGTCACTGGGGGTGGAGCTTTTGTGAATGTGTTTGTGAAGATTCTTTTTGTTCAATATTTCTACTGAAACTATTTATGATTTTACTAGAAATAGCTCAGCAGAGGAACTTTTTACAAATGTATTTGTGATGTAATAAATACCGACCAGAGAATTCATGTCTCACGTGTTAACATGGAATATAAGCTAAAATGGACTAAAAGTACTCAATCGCTTGAAAGAACTTTGTCAACAATTATTTTAACTTTATACCATGTAACTACTGAAAAATATCTAAATGACGTGTTTGATTCAGACTAGTGGATGTTCTGTGGCAATCATGGTATGTCAGAGAATGTATTGTTTTATAATTACAGAAAAATTATTATCAGGTATTATATAATATAAAGGGAAATATTCATACCTTGATAGCCCTTTGCTATTACCAGTGAAGAGACTGCCTTAGGCAAAGCTGTCTGCTGCTTAGGTGAGTCTGCATTTAACCTGGCCTGTCCCTTTAAGACCACAAAGTCTACTCACCGTAGGGCTGTGTTCAAACCCATCACATCCTGAGATCAATTAGAGGCTAAATGCTGCTGCTGAGGGGAGTTAGAGACATTCTCCTGAAAATATGAGTATGTATTTAAAATATATATATAAAATAAATGAGTATATATATATATATATATATATATACATATAATTTATCATTTATTTTATATATGTATATACTCATATTTATTTTATATATAAAATAAATATGAGTATATTTATAAATTTATAATAGATGTGAGTGTATATTTATCGTATCATAGCATCATAGTAGGTACAGTACAGGAGGAGATCATTCGGCCCATTGTGTCTGTGCCGGCTCTTTGAAAGAACAATCCAATTAGTCCCATTCCCTGGCTCTTTCCCCATAGCCCTGTACATTATTTCCTTTCAAGTATTTATCCAATTCCCTTTTGAAGGTTACTATTGAATCTGCCTCCACCACCCTTTCAGGCAGTGCATTCCAGATCATTACACATCGCTGTGTAAAAATGTTTCCTCATGTCGCCTCTGGCTCTTCTTTTGATCACCTTAAATCTGTGACCTCTGGTTACCGACCCTTCTGCCACTGGAAACAGTTTCTCCTTATTTACTCTATCAAAACCCTTCATGATTTTGAACACCTCCATCAAATCTCCCCTTAACCTTTTCTATTCTAAGGAGAACAATCCCAGCTTCTCCAGTCTCTCCACATAACTGAAGTCCCTCATCCCTGGTACCATTCTAGTAAATTCTCTCTGCACCCTCTCTAAGGCTTTGACATCCTTCCTAAAGTGTGGTGCCCAGAATTGAACACAATACTCCAGCTGAGGCCTAACCAGTGTTTTATAAAGGTTTAGCATAACTTCCTTGCTTTTGTACTCTATGCCTCTGATAATAAAGCCCAGGATCCCATTTGCTTTTTAACAGCCTTCTCAACTTGTCCTACCACCTTCAAAGATTTGTGTGTGTGCATCCCAGGTGTCTCTGTTCCTGCACCCCCTTTAAAATTGTACCATTTAGTTTATCTTGCCTCTCCTCATTCTTCCTACTAAAATGCATCACTTCACACTTCTCTGTGTTGAATTTCATCTGCCATGTGTTTGCCCATTTCACCAGTCTGTCTATGTCCTTGTGAAGTCTGTTACTATCCTCCACATTGTTTACTACATTTCTGAATTTCATGTCATCTGCAAACTTTGAAATTATACCCTGTATACCCAAGTCCAGGTCATTAATACATATAAAAATATAAAATGAAGCTGCAGTGCCAAAGGCCCTGGATCAGAGGAAGGTGCTACAGACTATGAGGTTTTGAACTCTTTTTTTGCACATTACGAGTGTTGTTTTCACGATTAAACTGAAACATAATAGCCCTCAAATGATGCTTTTGAGATACTACAGAGGTTTTGGAACTGGGTTCTGTGGGCCCTAGGGAATCCCGAGGGGGCTGCAATGTCATTGCATCTCAGTCCATCTGGGGCCAGGTAAACTGCATGCTTTGATTGGAAGGTCTTGAGAATTCACTGTTCCAGATCCTTTCTGCATTTGTTGATTTACTAACACCTTATTTCCATTGCTGTATACTAATTAAAGCAAATTCTGCAATGATGGCATTATTTTTCTTCATACAATTGACACTAGGACAAGTGAGGTGAGACAGGTCCCTGAGAATGTAGCAATGTTTGAAACATACTGGGGCTACAAGGGTACAGATTGTTTTTAGTGGCAACATTAACTTAATTATTATATAGAATTTTTTGCAGCACAGAAACAGGCCATTAGGCCCAACCGAGCCTCCTCCCATGTTATTTACTTCATCTCACCCTATGCACATAACCTTATATTCCTTTCTCGCTCATCTACTTACTTAGCTTTCCCTTAAATACATCTATTCTAATGACATCAACCACTCCATGTGGTAGTGAGTTCCATATTCTCACCACTCTCTTGAGTAAAGACGTTTCTCCTGAATTCCTTATTGGATTTATTAGTGACTACCTTGTATTTATGGTCCCTAGTTTTGGACACCCCCATAAGTGGAAACATCTTCTCTACATCTACCCTTTATTATATATATATATATATATAGATCACAATTCTAAAACCTCTGTAGTATCTCAAAGCCTAATTTAAGGGCACATGCCTCCGCTCCAGGACCTTTGTCGTTGCACCTTCATTTCATATTTTTCTTACAACACCTTGTATTCTTAGTCCTATAGTCATTTGTGCTGTGGAGTAATGCTTTTGAGTTTTGCAGAGGCTTTGAGGGATATGAATGGACAACAAAATGGTTTAAATCCTTGGCCACTTACCATGAATCTAATCCTCACAAGGCTTGTAAGCACCTGTTGTTTAATCCCCAGTTTAGTGAAAGGTCTCACTTTTGCATCATCGACAAATAGTACATTTGCTACCCACTCAAAAAAGTGACACCAAAAGTCTGAAATAGGACCTTGTAGAGTCTAAAATGACAGGAAATTACTTTCCATCAGCACTGTTTTGAATTACAAACAACGCTTGGAAATAATATTTTTGGCGTGTAAGTTAAGGGACATTTTAACCATCGGGCCTCATTATATCCCAGGACTGACTCCCGCCAAACCTGAAGCGGATGGGAGTGAGAAATCCTGCAGCAGCAGGTCACCTCTAGGGGCCCAAGGAAACGGTCACCGGCACTCAGGTGAGTGTGTCGGGTGGGGGTGGAGGTGGGAGGGGGTGTCGGCATGTGATTGTGGTCAGGGGAGAGAGGGAAGTCCGGGGCAGGGGAGCCCTCCGTGCCACACAAGGAAACCATAAAAAATGAAACTTACTCTCCTTTGCAGCCCTCTTCTGGGCTTGCTCCTGTTTGGGTCCCAAGGCGCTTAACTGGAGTGTTATCAGACAAAACTTGACACTGAGCCACATAAAGAGATATTAGGACAGGTGGCCAAAAGCTTGGTCAAAGAGGTAGGTTTTGAGGAGTGACTTAAAGAAGGAGAGAGGTAGTGAGGCAAAGAGGTTTAGGAAGGGAATTCCAGAGTTTAGGGCCTAGGCAGCCGAAGGCACGGCCGCCAATGGTGAAGTGATAGAAATTGAGGATACACAAGAGGACAGAATTGGAGGAGCGCAGAGATCTCAGAGGGTTGTAGGTCCGGAGGAGGTTACAGAGATAGGGAGGGGCGAGGCCATGGAGGGATTTGAACAAAATTTTAAAATTGAGACATTGCCGGACCGGAAGCCAATGTAGGTCAGCGAGCACAGGGGTGATGGGTGAATGGGATTTGGTGCGTTAGGATATGGGCAGCAGAGTTCTGGATGAGCTTAAGTTTACGGAGAGTGGAAAGTGGGAGGCCGGCCAGGAAAGCATTGGAATTGTGCTCTTATCTCTTCACAACTGAGGAAGATTACTGTCTATTAAACCTAATTTCCTCAAAAAATTTTTGTTTGATAAAGATGAGCCATTAGGTGGAAAAATTCACCTTACAATCTGGGTAAATCAGATGAAAATATTTTCTCTGGATGATGTTCTTCAAATCTAGACTGTCCTGATCACATCTGAAGAGTTGAGAAGCATGGAAGGCAGGAATGACTGTGACAGCACAATCATAACAAAAAACATAGTCGACAAGTAACCAAAACAAAATAAATAGTTTGCATTTACAAGGTTTGAAGAAAAAAAAATTGTTTTTTCGCTTGAAGTTCATCTAATTTCAAACAAAATCCAGCCAGTTTTGAAGGTCATGCATGTCTCTAGGCCACTGATGGAAAATACTTCCCATCCTCGAAGGTTATCATAGGGTCGGCACTGATAGGGGATTTTAAAAGCTCAAGCTGTGAGAATCTAAATGGAAGATTCCGGTACTGCGGTCATTGACTGACTTTGGCACCTGGACGCCATCTTGGGGAAATTCACGAATCTTCAATTTGATCCTAATCAGAATGCCTAATTATGACTACGTTTTTTTTCCCCAACATTTTTAGAGTAAAAATATTAGGTTTAATTCACTAATTCTACAAACTGTGCAAAATACCACCATGTACGTTCAAACGGGGCAAAAATGCACACGGTGAGAATGTGGCCTTTACTTTCCAGCAGATTTTCACTGTTTGGAGATGCAGCTCGCACTGTCGAGTCCACTGCCCACACCCCACACTGGTGCTACTTATGGCTGCAATGTAAAGTCTGTGCAGGTAAAGATTAGCAAAGGACTTTTTCTTTTCTCCCACCCTAATCTCAAGCAAGCAAGCTGTATTAAAAGTGCCCGGCCTTGGAAGAAAAAAAAAATGGTGTGCTTTTCTTCGTTTAACATTTTCTTACCAATCTATTGCTTTCAGTGAAAGGGTCTTCTGTTCGTCTCCTTTGCATTGATCCTGAATGTCAGGAAATGAACCCCTTTTGTAAGGTTAATTAATGGCAGGAGCAAGAGCCTTAGCACAATCCTGGGGCAGCACAGCTTTAATCGTTACTTTTGTCTGCATAAAACAGATTTCAGCTTCACGTTTTTTTTAATATTTGGGGAGCTTTTAGGAATGAACCACGGCTTCAGTTCAGCGGATTAAAGCATATAATGCGAAGTGGGGTGTGAATAGCTCTTTTGAAGTCACTTTTTTTTTGGGAGGTCCGAGCTTTTAAATGGAGACAGGCAGCAGCCACAAAGCGGATTCATATCAGCGGCTTTCACCTGTTCAGCTCGGCTTGGAGCAAAAAAAAAGGGGGGAGAAAGAAAGGCAATGGTGGAGGTGATAGGGTCGCCCAGTCTCGGGGAGGCTTTGCCAAAAAACGGTCTTGTTCCTTCACAGTCTCTCGGTTGACTTGGTTTTTTTTTTCCCCTGAAGCTGAGCAGGGATAAAAGGTGACACCCTTGACGTTTGCAATAAAAAAAAGGATGGCACTTTTAAAGTTGACGGTCGCTACACTTGTCACGGTGCTGCCTTGTAAATAATAGATCAATCCTCAATTATCAGATATATTGAACCAATGCAATGCAAATACACTGCGCCCAATGGTTTCCACACGCCAATTGCAAAGCAGTCGCTTGACAGTCGGCTCGATACGTTTGATGATGTGGATCAATTTGTAAGACTGGCAGCTCTTTTAACCTTGGAATATCATAATTAGGAACAGATTTGAAAAAGGCGCGAGTCAATGATAAATCCCTGTTTAATATGGAATCACTAAGACTGGTCCCCTCCCCCACCTCATCCCTCCCATGAGCACAGCTCGGCAGCAGCAGTCCCTGTTGGCATTGCATTTTGATAACTTTATCACGATATTGTATTTAAATGAGTGTTTGGAACCCCCTTATTACTCTGGCCTCTGTATGGGAGAAAAACTTAAAGTTACATCACTGTATTTTAAAATAAATCAGGGCGAGTTTCTGATCAGAGAAGTGGAGGGAATTAGAGGCTGGACACTTCTCCAGAGAAAGAGAGACATAAAACTAATAGCAAACCATCCAGGGGCTGCTCCCTACTGTCTCCTAGTGGCTGGATCAGGCATGATAGTAACAGAGGTCTGGAAATAGTGAAGTTGGCCTTGGGCGATAACACAGTGCGGGTGTCAGCGAAACGACTGCCCCTTTTACACCCAGCCCTGATTTTCTCTTCCGTGGTTAGGAAATCGGGCGGGGTGTAAAACGGGCGGCCGATTCGCCATCACCAGCTTTGTACTGCCGCACCAAGACCAATTTCACCCTCCGATTGTCTATTGCCTCCTCGTCTTGAGGATGGTGCATGTCCCAATAAGACATAAAGAGGTTCAAAAATGGAGGGGAGGGGGGAGGGAAAAAAAATTAGCCCTTGATGAAACACTGACTGATTTTTGTGCTGGGGAAGGGGACTTTTGCCCCTTAAGCTTTAAAACTATTACAGCGTGCCAGCGGTGGAATACTGAAGCTGATTTGATTCTAGCAGCAAACACAGAGTGCCTTTACATTTTGAAACACCATTTTTATTACATTAAACGTGTACGGCTCTAACTGAGGAATCATAGAATCTTATCACAGAGGTGGAGGCTATTCGGCCCATCCTGCCTGTGTCGGCTCTTTGAAAGAGCTATGCAATCAGTCCCACTCCCTTACTCTTTCCCCATAGCCCTGTAAGTTTCTCCTTTTCAAGTATTTATCCAATTCCTTCTTGAAAATTACTATTGAATCTGCTTCCACCACCCTTTCACGCAGTGCATTCCAAATCATTTTGGAAATCCATTTATAAAGCAGATTTGTTCTGATAGATTCGAACTGGACCTGTAGGTTTCTATCTTGCCAAAGTGATGACAAAAAGCTGGCGAAGTTGTCACTTTTTATGTGATATGGGAAAAGGAGTTTGAGCACTATGTAAAAAAAAAATCAGGTGGGAGCTAAGGCATATTAAGACGAAGCAAATGAAGCTGTTTATAAACTAGAAACGTCATTAAGCGTAAAGTGGAATTCTCCCAGTCTTCCGACTGGTTGCTTAATGCCATGAAGCAGAATGTTTCTCTTATAAATGCTCAAATGTTCAAGAAAAAGGACCTTATTTCCCAGATAGGAAAACATATGAACATACGAACAATGCCAGAGAGGAAAAGACCCTTTGGTCTATCCAGCCAGTCCCACACAATATATACCCTCCCCACTCCACTCAAAATCGTGTGATCTCCAGGGAGAGGTGAAAAACCAGATAAAAACCCAGACTAATTGGGGAAAAAAATCTGGTAAATTCCTCTCCGACCCCCTTAGGCAATCGATACTAGTCCAGGAAATCACGCTGGCCCTGATAATTTTATGCTGTATATACTGTTTGTAAGAAGTGATCTCCTCCCCAGCTAGAAACAGGTCCAGCTCTCACTTGAAGGAATTCAGAGAATGGGAGTTCACGGCACGAGCCAGCAGCCTGTTCCTGAGATCCACTATTCTCTGAGTAAAGAACCACCTCCTGACATCTAACCTAGATCTGGCCTGACACAACTTAAAATATGAACCCTGGTCCTCCCTAACCTATTTAATTGGAACAAGCTGTCTACTTGAACACAATCTATTCCCTTTATCATCTTATAAACTCAACCAGATCACCCCTAAATCTATGCTTCTCTAAAGTATAGAATCCCACCTGTTTTAGCCTATCTTGACAAGATGCATCAAACTGGGAATTAATCTTGTGACCCTCCTGTGCACCCTTTCTAAAGCCTCGATATCACCCACCACGTGAGGAGACCAAAGCTGGACACAGTATTGTAACTGAGGCCTGACCAAGGTCTTATACAAGGACAAAATAGTTTGCACAAGTACAGATTTAGCACTTGTACTGTTGATGCAGTACAGGCGGAAGAACAAAGCCTTGATTAAATTGAGCTTGCAACTTGTTCCCATATTACAATTTCTCCCTTCAATTGTAACATAATATTTAATATCCGAAGCCCCAATTTGATCTGCACCCTAAAAGCTTCCCATTGCACACAGTGGCTTGTTAATGCACTTCATTCTGAAGGCAGCAAATATTAATTTCCCGATATGAAGCTTCATTCTATTTTTTGGATCAATACCAATTTATTCAATTCTGGGACAAGCACCAATCTTCACAAAAACCACAGAAATTACCCAGCAGGGAAGTTTTTTAAGATATGTTGAAACAAACGTAAGGTTCAAGAACTTTAAAGTGCGTTTCCACTACAATCGGAAACTGCTATTTAGTAGCCCTAAAGTTTCAGTATAAACCTGGGACCAGCGTCTGGCCTGGGGATTCCAAGGGGAAGTACAAGGCACCCCAGAGGGTATCAGAAGCACTCGGGTTTGCAGCGCGTGCAGTATGACTCCAGAGGGTATCAGAAGCACTCGGGTTTGCAGCGCGTGCAGTATGACTCCAGAGCAGAGTCAAACCTGGTTTAACAAGTGCTCAGGGGACGCCTTGAGTTTGTAAACCTCCCTGGAGTTAACTTGAATATTGAGACTTCCACCCACACTCTCTGAACATTTAAATGTAACCATTGGGTGAGGAGACCTCGATATACCCGAGCTTTCTCCTGGGGAGGAGGATTGGATCAGGCAGCGTAAACAGGGCACCACCTGGCTGGAATAGAAACAGAAAGTGTTGGAATATACAGTCAGCATCTGTAAAGAGAAAAGACAGATTATAACACTCGGGTATATATTCTTCATCAGAACACACCTGAATCATTATAATGTGTCTTTTCTCTTTCCGGATACTGACTGACTGACTGACCTGCTGTGTATTTCCAGCATTTTCTGTTCGTTCAGATTTGCAGTTGAGACTGGGAGCTGCAATATAAACGTAGCACACATTTTTAAAAAGTCAATTGCGTGATGGAATGTAGTTGAGGTGTGGTCAGTGGGTCCAAGTTAGTGTTTGTAATTCCTGTGATGTTAAACATTTACTTTACTGCCAATTTTGCTAGTTAACTATCAAGTAGCTTGAAAAGATCGTAGATCTAGAAGAAGAAGTAATCATTGCAGTTCATGACTGTTATTATATTCATAAGCTTGAGTTATGGAATTAGTTTATTATTTGTGTAATTTGGGGGGCAGGTAAGGAAAGCAAGAAAGAAGAAAGAACTTGCATTTATGTAGCACTTTTCACAAAGTCAGGACGTCTCAAAGTGCTTTACAGCCAATGAAGTACTTTTGAAGTGTAGTCACTGTTGTAAAGTAGGAATTCAGTGTGTTACAAACAGGCAGGAAAAGACCTGCTGGTCCATCAAGCCTGCTCCACACTCATGTTGCCTGGAGCATCATGACTAGACATTTCACAACCCCACCCTCCCCTCCACCCCCATCCTGCAGCCATGTACTCTCCTGGAAGAGGAAAAAAAAACAGAAAAAGAAACCAAGGACCAAAAAGTGAATAAAAATCTGGAAGACTGCTCACCTCTTCACCAAAGCCCCTACGCTGATTATTCTGTAAAATTACTGTATGGAAGTAAGGGTGGGAGAACATCTAGGGAGTAGTAATCACAATATGATAAGGTTTAAGATAAAGATTGAGAGTGATATAGATTGTGCAAAGACCAAAGTAATAGATTGGAAAAAGCCAACTATGAAGATAGATCTAAAGGGGGTAAACTGGAGAAAGATATTGACAGGCAGAGAGGTAGAACAGGAGAGATCATTCAGGAGAAATATATCCCACTAAAAATAAGAACAAACCAGCTAAGAATGATACTTCATGGATAAATAGAGGTGAAGATGAAATTGAATCTTAAGGAAAAAGCATATGCAAAGTGTGTAAATAATAAAGAGGATGGCAAAAGGGAGTAAGATGAGTTTATGAAAGGGATAAACAGGCAATTGGCAAAGTGGAATTTTCAAAAGAACGTCAAAGAATATCTAAAAGAAATAACAAAGAATTTATAGATACATAAGTAACAAAAGGAGTATTAGGAAAGGGATAGGATCACTAAGGGATGAACAAGATTAACTCACAGGAGATGATTCTGAAATGATAGGGATGCTGAACAGGTACTTTGCCTCAGTTTTCACTGAGGAGGTTAACAAAGAGGAAATGATACAGTCGAAAAAGTCAAGAGGGATATTACAACAGTTAAGAACTGTTACAACAGTAAAGAAAGGAGAAACTAGACAAACTAACCAAACATAAGGAGGACACGACCCCAGGTCTAGATGGATTGCACCCGTGGATGCTCAAAGAAACTAGGGAGGAGATAGCAGAGGCACTAGTATCAATGTATTAACATTCAATAGAAAACAGAACAGTGCCAGAGGACTGACAAACAGCGAATGTAATTCTTATCTTCAAAAAGGGAGATAGAACTAATCCATGGAACTATAAACCAGTTACCTTAATGACAGTGGTAGGAAAGATACTAGAATCTTTGCTAAACGATGGGACAACCAAACATTTAGATATGGAGAGTATAATAGAAAGTAGTCACCATGGATTTCTCAAACAAATATCATTTTTAACCAACCTTACTTAATTCTTTGAAGAAGTAACAGAAAGAGTTGTCAAAGGATGTGGTATAAATGGACTTTCAGAAGGTCTTCGATAATATGCTACATAAGAGACTCATGACAAAGGTCAGTGCAAGTGGAGTCAGGGGCTAGGTAGCAGAATGGATTGAAAGACAGCTACAAAACAAGAAACAGGGAGTAGGGGTTAAGGGATGTTTCTCTGGACTGGTAGGAAGTAGGAAGTGATGTCCCACCGGGATCTGTCCTGGGGCAACTGTTATTTACCATATACATAAATGATATGGACTCAGGGATTGGAGGTATGGTGTTGAAATTTGCAGATGATACCAAATGGGTGGTAGAGCTAATAATGTGGAGGACTGCAACAAAATGTAGGAATACATAAATAGGCTTGAAAAGTGGGTGGATGAATGGCAAATGAAATTCAATATAATATAATGAAGTGTGAGGTGGTTCAAATTGATGGAAGGAATAAGGAGACCATTTATTTCTTGGAAGGTAAGAAACAAAATGGGGTGGAGGAGCAAAGAGATCTTGGAATACAGGTACATAAATCACTAAAATTCAAGTTGATAAAGCCATAAAGAATGCAAACAAAAAACTGGACTTTATTTCCAGAGGAATAGAATAGAAAAGGGAGGTAATGTTAAATTTATATAGAACCTCGGTTAGACCACACTTGGAGCACTGCATGCAATTCTGGTCTCTGTACTACAAAAAGGACATTGAAGCACTGAAGAAAGTGCAGAAAAGATTTACAAGGATGTTGTTAGAATTGAGAGGATGCAACTATCGGGAAAGATTGAGCAGGCTGGAGCTCTTTTCTCTGGAAATGAGAAGACTAAGAGAAAACCTGATCGAGGTCTTTAAAATTATGAAGGGGTTCGATCGGGTGAACGTGGAGAAACTGTTTCCATTTGTGGGTGGGTTCAGAACGAGGGGGCATAAATATAAGATAGCCACTAACAGGTCAAATAAACAGATCAATTTAGGGGGAATTCCCTTACAGAGAATGGTGAGAATGTGGAACTCACTGCCATGTGGAGTGGTTGAAGCAAGTAGCATTGACACAGTTAAGGGGATGCCTGATGCATACATGAGGGAGAAGGGAATAGAGTGATATGGGGCAGGGTGGGAAGAGATACTCAGAGTGGGAGGAGGTTCATGTGGAGCGTAAACACCGGCATTGGGCCGAATGGCCTGTTTCCTGTGCTGTAGATTCGATGTAATTCTATCATGTTGTGAGGTACAAATCCTGTTACATTTCGCAATACAAAAGAAATTTAACGACAACAAAGGGCTAAATGACTAATTTTCTCCAAGGAAAAACATGCACAGTGATTTCATAAGTAAACAGTTTATGCTAAATTACCAGACACTTAAGTCTGCAAATGATGCTTTGCAATCATGTTTAACCTTCTGTGTCAAGTAAAGAGGAATGCCAAAGTTTGCAACACTACACAAGTAATTAGTAGTTACTTTTCTTGCATGACCTAAGTACGTGCATTGTGTGTCTCTTTAATAGGTGTCGTAAATAGAAGAATCATTGAGACTGAATAATATATGAATGTCTGTCAATTCTAATTGGTCAAATTCGTTACTGTTGAATTAGGTCATAAATTAACTCTTCTGCCCCATTTGTACATCATTATTTAATATGCAATCAGAGGGAATGGTATCAGAATTGTTTGTAATTGCAGCACTTTTAGTGAGGTTTGGGATTTTTTCTTGACAGAATTTAAAAACAAAAGCCCAAATGAGGACTGTATGTGCTTTACATGGGCCAACCTAGGTTATAGACCAAGCACATGCAAATAGGGGGCCTAACACCTCTTTGAGACCCACTTTCCGAAATTGGGCTGCCCTGAGCGCAGCTGGTACTGGGCCTGATGCATTCAGGATAAAAGGTCTACCTGTGGTCTAACCAATGGTACCGTACCTGTGGTCTACCTGTGGTCTAACCAATGGTACCGTACCTGTGGTCTAACCAATGGTACCGTACCTGTGGTCTAACCTGTGGTCTAACCTGTGGTCTAACCTGTGGTCTAACCAATGGTACCGTACCTGTGGTCTACCTGTGGTCTAACCAATGGTACCGTACCTGTGGTCTAACCTGTGGTCTACCTGTGGTCTAACCAATGGTACCGTACCTGTGGTCTAACCAATGGTACCGTACCTGTGGTCTAACCTGTGGTCTACCTGTGGTCTAACCAATGGTACCGTACCTGTGGTCTAACCAATGGTACCATACCTGTGGTCTACCTGTGGTCTAACCAATGGTACCATACCTGTGGTCTAACCTGTGGTCTAACCAATGGTACCGTACCTGTGGTCTAACCTGTGGTCTACCTGTGGTCTAACCAATGGTACCGTACCTGTGGTCTAACCTGTGGTCTACCTGTGGTCTAACCAATGGTACCATACCTGTGGTCTACCTGTGGTCTAACCAATGGTACCGTACCTGTGGTCTAACCTGTGGTCTACCTGTGGTCTAACCAATGGTACCGTACCTGTGGTCTAACCTGTGGTCTAACCTGTGGTCCTCAAAAGATCCGCTGCAGGCCGTCACCAAAAAGGGAGCAGGAGTGCACCTCCCATCTCCACAGCAGTCCCTAGGTCTTTTACCAGCTCCCGCTCGGCCTGCTCCTGATCGCCTCCCCCCATCTCCCGGTCACACCCCTCCCACTCAATTGGCTCCCTCCTCCATATCGATCGTTCCATTCCCTCCCTCACCATCGAACCCCTCCCTCCCTCTCGATCACACCCATCCCTCCCTCTCGATCGCACTCCTCCCTCCTTCTCGATCGAACCCCTCCCTCCCTCTCGATCACACCCCTCCCTCCTTCTCGATCGCACTCCTCCCTCCTTCTCGATCGCACCCATCCCTCCCTCTCGACCGAACCCATCCCTCCCTCTCGATCGCACTCCTCCCTCCTTCTCGATCGCACCCCTCCCTCCTTCTCGATCGCACCCATCCCTCCCTCTCGATCGCACTCCTCCCTCCCTCTCGATCGAACCCCTCCCTCCTTCTCGATCGCACTCCTCCCTCCCTCTCGATCACACCCATCCCTCTCTCTCGATCGCACTCCTCCCTCCCTCTCGACCGAACCCCTCCCTCCCTCTCGATCGCACTCCTCCCTCCTTCTCGACCGAACCCCTCCCTCCCTCTCGATCACACTCCTCCATCCCTCTCGATCGCACTCCTCCCTCCTTCTCGATCACACCCATCCCTCTCTCTCGATCGCACTCCTCCCTCCCTCTCGACCGAACCCCTCCCTCCCTCTCGATCGCACTCCTCCCTCCCTTTCGATCGCACTCCTCCCTCCTTCTCGACCGAACCCCTCCCTCCCTCTCGATCACACTCCTCCATCCTTCTCGATCGCACTCCTCCCTCCCTCTCGATCGCACTCCTCCCTCTCTCTCGATCGCACCCCTCCCTCCCTCTCGATCGCACTCCTCCCTCCTTCTCGACCGAACCCCTCCCTCCCTCTCGATCGCACTCCTCCCTCTCTCTCGATCGCACCCCTCCCTCCCTCTCAATTGCACTCCTCCCTCTCTCTCGATCGCACCCCTCCCTCCCTCTCAATTGCACTCCTCCCTCTCTCTCGATCGCACCCCTCCCTCCCTCTCAATTGCACTCCTCCCTCTCTCTCGATCGCACCCCTCCCTCCCTCTCAATTGCACTCCTCCCTCCTTCTCGACTGAACCTCTCCCTCCCTCTTGATTGCACCCCTCCCTCCCTCTCGATCGCACTCCACCCTCCCTCTCTCTATATCGCACCCCTCCCTCCATCTTGATCACATTCCTCCCTCCATCTCAATCACTCCCACCCTCCCTCTCGATCGCCTTCCTCCCCTCCCAATCACCCTCCTCCTCCCTCCCAGGACCTACCTGAGGGTCACTGCCAAGGAGGCAGCTGGCCCAACTTCGTCTACATGGAGCTGCCTCTCGAGGCCTGATTGACGTCTACAGCTCACCAGCAATATGCTGATGAGGCCCAAGGTCCAATTTCAGGTGAGCCTCAGGTCTATGGCTTCTGCCTAGTCCAGGCCCGAACACAGACTGAATCGAATTTCCACCCCATTAAATATTTGGTGTTATCCTACAGTGTATTTAACATTAGGATAAAAAATGTAAACCAGTTGGTTATCAAAATAAATCCTGTGGGAGCTGAGTCTCCTCCTGTCCTGGAAGTAAGTACAAATAAACACAAGTAGTTAGCCTTTGGCCTATTCGGTATCCAGTGTTTCATGTTGCATGGCGGTTTCGTGTTACTTCGCACAGCATACAGATATAAGGGGCTCGATATTATCAGGGCGGCGGGTTCTCAGCGGGGGGGTCGACTGGGCGCGTGGGTAACGCGCCCAGTGAAATCAGTGTGCTCCGCACGCAATTACAGGATAATTGGAGCCATTTACCTTTGCTTCCAGGTTTCCCGCTGGTAAGCTGCGCGGCGGGCGGACTTCGCATGCGCAGTAAGGTCTGTCAGCTGGAGGAGCCCTATTTAAAGGGGCAGTCCACCAATGCTCCTCCTGCAGCAAACAACCAATGCTGAACCATGGAGCAGGCCAGAGGGAAGGCTGCCCCAAGATTTTCAGACTCCTCACTCCAGCTGCTGCTGGATGGGGTGAGGAGGAGGAGGGAAATCTTTTACCCGTCTGATGGGAGGATGTGCCCTCCCTCCACCACGAAGAAGGCCTGGCTGGAGGTGGCCGAGGACGTCACCAGCTGCAGCAATGTGCCACGAACCTGGGTCCAGTGCCGGAAGAGATTTAATGATCTAACCAGGTCAGGCAAAGTGAGTATACTTACACATTCTCCCACACTCCATCTTCCACATCACCTCCACCACCACACAACCCCTTCTGCACTGTCACCACAACGCTCTCGCATCACTCCTCACATCCACTCAACCATCATCCTCACCTTGCCTGCACGTACTCACCGCCCCTGTCCCCATTCGAACACTACCACACACCCCAATCCTCATACAATCTCATGGATATGTTTCACACGCACCCTCCCATGCATCTCCCTCACTCTCAACCCCACCCACACCAATGCATTCAGCGGCTCACCATGTAACCATCACTCAATCACGCCTCTGTGTTTTGCCTTGATAGGAGAAGAGATGCCAGAATGCCCGGGAGAGGGCACGGTCCTAATGGATGCGGAGCATCACGCGTTGGACATCAGCCGCACACTGGAGTGTCTGTCCTTGGTGGACGCCGAGACTGGGAGTGCACAAATGGCTGGTGACAGAAATCTAACACTCAGCACTCATGATAGCGAATGATCTTAGCATCACTTGGCATCTGCAGCACCTTAACATCTGTCCACATGCTTAATATTGCTTTCTGTTCTCTTGCAGGACCATCTGCGAGCTCCATGACCGTGGAGGGTGATTCCTCAGAGGACCTGCCGGCCTCTGAGGGTGCATCGTCACATCTGAGCCATGCATCCACCAGCGCAGATACAAACACCTCAGTGGGTCCCCGTCCTCACTTAGCTGGGCTTACACATGGTGAGTCACCACGCACATGTGAGCACGAGCAGACCCTGGAGGCAGGGGCCGCTGTGGAGAGTCCGCATCGGTGGGAGCACTCTTCTCCAGGCTCTGCTCAGCTGGACACAGATGCTGAACCCTGGGGGCCAGCCATGAAAAGGAGAGTCATCGAGGGGCAGCAGCACATTGCCGAGGTGCTGGAACAGGTGCCACGCACACTCTCCACAATCGCGCAGAGGATGGAGGAGTCCAACTCCTGCATGAGGGGAATGGTGGCACAGGTAGAGGAGGGTATCTGCGAGATACTGTCACAGGGATGTGAAGGCATCTCTGAGATAGTGTCGCGGGTAAGTGCGGGAATGTCTGCGGTGGAGGAAAGGCTCGCCTCCCTCGAGCGTCAAGCACGGTTCAACAATGAGTCCATTCAGGCCCTGACAACGGCCGTTCGGATTCAGAGTAAGCAACATTCTGCCGCCTTGAACAGGCTGACAGATACTTTACAGGTGGCCTTCCAAGGCCTCACACAAGTCCTCCAAACTGCCGTCCAGCAGGGTGGAAGGAGTGATGTGGGCCTGGGCCACGAGAGTGATGATGACGAATGGGGACATGGAAGTGGGGATGCCACTCAGAGTGCTCCCATGTCTCACCCGTTGCCCCCCTCTCAACCAGTACCCGCAATGCTGCCTCCTCTCCAGGTGGCCGAGTCTGCCCCTGCACAGGTGCAGGTGGAACAGTCTTTGGAGGGGCCCTCACGGGCACTCAAACCCAGAGGGCGTCGGCCCAAAGCATCTAATCGGTCAGGTCATGGACAAGAGCAACCTGCCACTACCTCTGCTGAAGCCACAGGGGTAGCACCACATAGGGGTTCCCGGAAACGCACGGCGAAGGTTTTGTGAGCACAGAGGGAATGCACAAGGGTGTATGACGATCTGTCATGTTTTTCATTTCTTTTGTTTTGTTTCACATGCACATTAAATATTATTATTATCACCACTACTGCCACGTCTTTCCCATTCTTGACTGGCTTGTGGAATAGGTCCCTTTCATGGGGTTCACCATGAACACGCATACTTGATGCCACTCATTGTGTCACTGCAGAGTGGGTGTAGGTGTATTTGCAGGGCTTTTTTGTGCAGACGACTGAGAGACGTCGGCGATGTCCCCGGTGGCACTCTGGAAGGATGCGGAGGAGAAGTTGTTGAGGGCAGTGGTGACTTTGACAGCGACAGGTAAGAAGATGGTGCTCGGGCCAGCAGGGAGCAGCTCGGCATGAAGGAGGCTGCAGATGTCCACGACTACATGTCGAGTGACTCTGAGCCTCCGTGTGCACTGCTCCTCAGAGAGGTCCAGGAAGCTGAGCCTCAGTCTGTGGACCCTGTGGCGACGGTAGTTCCCTCTGCGATGCATCTCTCTCTGCGGTTGCCCTCCCTCCTGCTGTGTAGATGGATGTGTCACAGCACTGTGTGGGGCTCCACGTGTCAGAGGTGGACGGCGTGGACGGCGAGGCTGGTGAGGCTGTTTGCCCTCCGAGGAGGTCATGACTGCAGCTACGGCGGCCCCCATCCGGAAGATGTAAATCTGAGGGGGTCCGCAAGGTAGGTAAATGTGTCTGGACACCAGGGTAAGTGTGCAAGTTTGTGCATTTGATTGTTAGGAGGAGAGTGGTGGAGGCCAAACTTTGTCCAAAGTGACAGAGTGGCCTCCTGCAATGAGTGAGGGTTTCCCTCTCCCACCTGTCAAATGGACCTTTGCAGCTGCCACAGGCTGATGGCTGCAACACGTCCATTTCAACTGGGAGTGTTTCCCCCAGTACGGGAAACAGTCCCAGTTAATTGCAAAATCCGATCCCTCCTAAAATATCAGGTCAATCAGGTCTGTAAACAACCTGAAGTATCTGTCCAAACACTTTAAGTGGCACCCTGCCCGCTTTAATTGCCGGCGGGAGTCCCACATGCGGGGGCTGCGCGCGCATCTGAGCGTGTCAGTGAGGAACCCGGAAGTGAGTGGGTTGGAGCCGGGCTCTGGACCCGGCCCGGGAATCCCCGATTTTCACAGTCCACCCGCCACCAATGCACCCGATCGCGGGTGCGAAAATCGAGCCCAAAGAGTGTATAAATAGTTTTACTGTTCTTAATACAGTGGTGTCTATCTCTTTGAAATTATGCAGTGGGATAGTGGCATGTGGACACTTAATGCATCCATCTGTTGCTCCTCTTTCTGCTATTTTAGCAGAGGTGCTTACAATAAATGTGTCAACACCTCCGCCAATCTAGCAGGGAGAGGGATTTCAAAGAAGCACGTCAAAAGTTCAGACACTAGCAACCCAAAAATTCAGGGCCTATAATTGTGAAATCATCTTCTGATTAGAAATATCACTTTAGAAATTGATTAAAAGGAGCAAAATAAAAAAATCTAGATGAGCTGCAATAAACTCACATTGAGAGTGGTCCTCCATTCGTAAAAAGATATTCTTGGGTTGTGGGCAAGGCAACATTTATTGTACATACCTAGTCACCCGAAAGACATTAAGAGTCAGCCACTTACTGTGGGACTGAAGTCACGTGTAGGTCAGAAGGACATTAGTGAACCAGCTGAGTTTTTACAACGTGGTCACCGTTATGTGGTGCTGGTCTAGATTTATTGAATTCAATTTGACAACGTGCCATAGTGCAATTTGAACTCAGGATCCCTGGGTTGCTGGTCCACCACCAGAAACCATTTTTAGTTCCAATTATATCGCATGGATATTATGACATTTTCACAGTTCCCTGAATTGATATTTCCGACCAGCAACACTAAAAATCATATTACACATATGGAAAAATACCACATCACAGAAACAATCGGAGACCAACTGATATGCAAAGCTTCGAGCCAGATCACAGCTACAGACACTGGTCACTTGTAGACAGATAAATTCAACATTGTTTTATTTTGCACAATATTCATTTTTGAAATATTAGATTATCTCACGTGGCAGTGTTCATGGAAATACAATACAGCAAAGTTACTCAATGTATGACACAAGTGAAAATATTACACACCTTACTGATACTGAAAGGCACAGGCCTCATAGATATAATATTTGTAATGCTACTTACCTACCTATTCACAAAACGTGATTAAAATCCAAGTAACCTTGCTCTTCTAACTTTTTTTCCCTCAGTTATATACCTTCTTTTTTATGTTCTGTCTTTCATTGTGTATTTGGAGCATTTGCTCAAGATGCATGTACTTTATTTGTCTATTCTTCCTCCCTCAAACCTTTCTCCTTTTCTCTGTTATTTACTTCCCATCATGGATTTATAGCTTAACATTAAAGTACATCAAACATCCCACTCTAACCCCAGCACAAACATCGCACTCTAACCCCAGCACAAACATCCCACTCTAACCCCAGCACAAACATCGCACTCTAACCCCAGCACAAACATCCCACTCGAACCCCAGCACAAACATCACACTCTAACCCCAGCTCAAACATCCCTCTCTAACCCCAGCACAAACATCCCACTCTAACCCCAGCACAAACATCCCTCTCTAACCCCAGCACAAACATCCCACTCTAACCCCAGCACAAACATCCCACTCTAACCCCAGCACAAACATCCCCCTCCAACCCCAGCACAAACATCGCACTCGAACCCCAGCACAAACATCCCTCTCTAACCCCAGCACAAACATCGCACTCTAACCCCAGCACAAACATCCCACTCTAACCCCAGCTCAAACATCCCACTCTAACCCCAGCACAAACATCCCACTCTAACCCCAGCTCAAACATCCCACTCTAACCCCAGCTCAAACATCCCACTCTAACCCCAGCACAAACATCCCCCTCTAACCCCAGCTCAAACATCCCACTCTAACCCCAGCACAAACATCGCACTCTAACCCCAGCACAAACATCCCACTCTAACCCCAGCTCAAACATCCCACTCTAACCCCAGCTCAAACATCCCTCTCTAACCCCAGCACAAACATCCCACTCTAACCCCAGCTCAAACATCCCACTCTAACCCCAGCTCAAACATCCCTCTCTAACCCCAGCACAAACATCGCACTCTAACCCCAGCACAAACATCCCACTCTAACCCCAGCACAAACATCCCCCTCGAACCCCAGCACAAACATCGCACTCTAACCCCAGCACAAACATCCCACTCTAACCCCAGCACAAACATCGCACTCTAACCCCAGCTCAAACATCCCACTCTAACCCCAGCTCAAACATCGCACTCTAACCCCAGCTCAAACATCCCTCTCTAACCCCAGCACAAACATCCCACTCTAACCCCAGCACAAACATCCCTCTCTAACCCCAGCACAAACATCCCCCTCTAACCCCAGCACAAACATCCCACTCTAACCCCAGCACAAACATCCTGCTCTAACCCCAGCACAAACATCCCACTCTAACCCCAGCACAAACATCCCAATCTAACCCCAGCACAAACATCCCTCTCTAACCCCAGCACAAACATCGCACTCTAACCCCAGCACAAACATCCCACTCTAACCCCAGCACAAACATCGCACTCTAACCCCAGCACAAACATCCCACTCTAACCCCAGCACAAACATCCTGCTCTAACCCCAGCACAAACATCCCTCTCTAACCCCAGCACAAACATCGCACTCTAACCCCAGCACAAACATCCCACTCTAACCCCAGCACAAACATCGCACTCTAACCCCAGCACAAACATCCCACTCTAACCCCAGCACAAACATCCCACTCTAACCCCAGCACAAACATCCCAATCTAACCCCAGCACAAACATCCCTCTCTAACCCCAGCACAAACATCCCACTCTAACCCCAGCACAAACATCCCACTCTAACCCCAGCACAAACATCCCACTCTAACCCCAGCACAAACATCCTGCTCTAACCCCAGCTCAAACATCCCACTCTAACCCCAGCACAAACATCGCACTCTAACCCCAGCACAAACATCCCTCTCTAACCCCAGCACAAACATCGCACTCTAACCCCAGCACAAACATCGCACTCTAACCCCAGCACAAACATCCCACTCTAACCCCAGCACAAACATCGCACTCTAACCCCAGCACAAACATCCCACTCTAACCCCAGCACAAACATCCCACTCTAACCCCAGCACAAACATCCCACTCTAACCCCAGCACAAACATCGCACTCTAACCCCAGCACAAACATCCCACTCTAACCCCAGCACAAACATCCCACTCTAACCCCAGCACAAACATCCTGCTCTAACCCCAGCACTAACATCCCACTCTAACCCCAGCACAAACATCCCACTCTAACCCCAGCACAAACATCCCACTCTAACCCCAGCACAAACATCGCACTCTAACCCCAGCACAAACATCGCACTCTAACCCCAGCACAAACATCCCACTCTAACCCCAGCACAAACATCGCACTCTAACCCCAGCACAAACATCCCACTCTAACCCCAGCACAAACATCGCACTCTAACCCCAGCACAAACATCCCACTCTAACCCCAGCACAAACATCCCACTCTAACCCCAGCACAAACATCGCACTCTAACCCCAGCACAAACATCCCACTCTAACCCCAGCACAAACATCGCACTCTAACCCCAGCTCAAACATCCCACTCTAACCCCAGCACAAACATCGCACTCTAACCCCAGCACAAACATCGCACTCTAACCCCAGCACAAACATCCCACTCTAACCCCAGCACAAACATCCCTCTCTAACCCCAGCTCAAACATCCCTCTCTAACCCCAGCACAAACATCCCACTCTAACCCCAGCACAAACATCCCACTCTAACCCCAGCACAAACATCGCACTCTAACCCCAGCTCAAACATCCCACTCTAACCCCAGCACAAACATCGCACTCTAACCCCAGCACAAACATCCCACTCTAACCCCAGCACAAACATCCCACTCTAACCCCAGCTCAAACATCCCACTCTAACCCCAGCACAAACATCCCACTCTAACCCCAGCACAAACATCCCACTCTAACCCCAGCACAAACATCCCACTCTAACCCCAGCTCAAACATCCCACTCTAACCCCAGCACAAACATCGCACTCTAACCCCAGCACAAACATCGCACTCTAACCCCAGCTCAAACATCCCAATCTAACGCCAGCTCAAACATCCCACTCGAACCCCAGCACAAACATCGCACTCTAAGCCCAGCACAAACATCGCACTCTAACCCCAGCACAAACATGCCTCTCCAACCCCAGCACAAACATCCCTCTCTAACCCCAGCACAAACATCCCTCTCTAACCCCAGCACAAACATCCCACTCTAACCCCAGCACAAACATCCCACTCTAACCCCAGCACAAACATCCCACTCTAACCCCAGCACAAACATCCCACTCTAACCCCAGCACAAACATCCTGCTCTAACCCCAGCACAAACATCGCACTCTAACCCCAGCACAAACATCCCACTCTAACCCCAGCACAAACATCGCACTCTAACCCCAGCACAAACATCCCACTCTAACCCCAGCACAAACATCCCACTCTCACCACAGCTCAAACATCCCACTCTAACCCCAGCACAAACATCCCACTCTAACCCCAGCTCAAACATCCCACTCTAACCCCAGCTCAAACATCCCACTCTAACCCCAGCTCAAACAACGCACTCTAACCCCAGCACAAACATCGCACTCTAACCCCAGCACAAACATCCCACTCTAATCCCAGCACAAACATCCCACTCTAACCCCAGCACAAACATCCCACTCTAATCCCAGCACAAACATCCCACTCTAACCCCAGCACAAACATCCCACTCTAACCCCAGCACAAACATCCCCCTCTAACCCCAGCACAAACATCCCACTCTAACCCCAGCACAAACATCCCTCTCTAACCCCAGCACAAACATCCCACTCTAACCCCAGCACAAACATCCCCCTCTAACCCCAGCACAAACATCCCTCTCTAACCCCAGCACAAACATCGCACTCTAACCCCAGCACAAACATCCCACTCTAACCCCAGCACAAACATCGCACTCTAACCCCAGCACAAACATCCCACTCTAACCCCAGCACAAACATCCCACTCTAACCCCAGCTCAAACATCCCACTCTAACCCAAGCACAAACATCCCCCTCGAACCCCAGCACAAACATCGCACTCGAACCCCAGCACAAACATCCCACTCTAACCCCAGCACAAACATCGCACTCTAACCCCAGCACAAAGATCCTGCTCTAACCCAAGCACAAACATCGCACTCTATCCCCAGCACAAACATCCCATTCTAACCCCAGCACAAACATCGCACTCTAACCCCAGCACAAACATCCCACTCTAACCCCAGCACAAACATCCCACTCTAACCCCAGCACAAACATCCCACTCTAACCCCAGCACAAACATCGCACTCTAACCCCAGCACAAACATCCCACTCTAACCCCAGCACAAACATCCCACTCTAACCCCAGCACAAACATCGCACTCTAACCCCAGCACAAACATCGCACTCTAACCCCAGCACAAACATCCCACTCTAACCCCAGCACAAACATCCCACTCTAACCCCAGCACAAACATCCCACTCTAACCCCAGCACAAACATCCCACTCTAACCCCAGCACAAACATCCCACTCTAACCCCAGCACAAACATCGCACTCTAACCCCAGCACAAACATCCCCCTCTAACCCCAGCACAAACATCCCACTCTAACCCCAGCACAAACATCCTGCTCTAACCCCAGCACAAACATCCCACTCTAACCCCAGCACAAACATCGCACTCTAACCCCAGCACAAACATCCCTCTCTAACCCCAGCACAAACATCCCTCTCTAACCCCAGCACAAACATCCCACTCTAACCCCAGCACAAACATCCCACTCTAACCCCAGCACAAACATCGCACTCTAACCCCAGCACAAACATCCCACTCTAACCCCAGCACAAACATCCTGCTCTAACCCCAGCACAAACATCCCACTCTAACCCCATCTCAAACATCGCACTCTAACCCCAGCACAAACATCCCACTCTAACCCCAGCACAAACATCGCACTCTAACCCCAGCACAAACATCCTGCTCTAACCCCAGCACAAACATCCCACTCTAACCCCAGCACAAACATCGCACTCTAACCCCAGCACAAACATCGCACTCTAACCCCAGCACAAACATCGCACTCTAACCCCAGCACAAACAGCGCACTCTAACCCCAGCACAAACATCCCACTCTAACCCCAGCACAAACATCCCTCTCTAACCCCAGCACAAACATCCCACTCTAACCCCAGCACAAAAATCGCACTCTAACCCCAGCACAAACATCCCACTCTAACCCCAGCACAAACATCCCACTCTAACCCCAGCACAAACATCCCACTCTAACCCCATCACAAACATCCCACTCTAACCCCAGCTCAAATATCCCACTCTAACCCCAGCACAAACATCCCACTCTAACCCCAGCACAAACATCCCACTCTAACCCCAGCACAAACATCCCACTCTAACCCCAGCACAAACATCCCACTCTAACCCCAGCTCAAATATCCCACTCTAACCCCAGCACAAACATCCCACTCTAACCCCAGCACAAATATCCCACTCTAACCCCAGCACAAACATCCCACTCTAACCCCAGCTCAAACATCCCACTCTAACCCCAGCACAAACATCCCACTCTAACCCCAGCTCAAACATCCCACTCTAACCCCAGCTCAAACATCCCCCTCTAACCCCAGCACAAACATCCCACTCTAACCCCAGCACAAACATCCCCCTCTAACCCCAGCACAAACATCCCACTCTAACCCCAGCACAAACATCGCACTCTAACCCCAGCACAAACATCCCCCTCTAACCCCAGCACAAACATCCCCCTCTAACCCCAGCACAAACATCCCACTCTAACCCCAGCACAAACATCCCTCTCTAACCCCAGCACAAACATCCCACTCTAACCCCAGCACAAACATCGCACTCTAACCCCAGCACAAACATCCCACTCTAACCCCAGCACAAACATCGCACTCTAACCCCAGCACAAACATCCCACTCTAACCCCAGCACAAACATCGCACTCTAACCCCAGCTCAAACATCCCACTCTAACCCCAGCTCAAACATCCAACTCTAACCCCAGCACAAACATCCCCCTCTAACCCCAGCACAAACATCCCCCTCTAACCCCAGCACAAACATCCTGCTCTAACCCCAGCACAAACATCCCCCTCTAACCCCAGCACAAACATCCCCCTCTAACCCCAGCACAAACATCCCCCTCTAACCCCAGCACAAACATCCTGCTCTAACCCCAGCACAAACATCCCACTCTAACCCCAGCACAAACATCGCACTCTAACCCCAGCACAAACATCCCTCTCTAACCCCAGCACAAACATCCCACTCTAACCCCAGCACAAACATCCCACTCTAACCCCAGCACAAACATCCCACTCTAACCCCAGCACAAACATCCCTCTCTAACCCCAGCACAAACATCCCACTCTAACCCCAGCACAAACATCCCACTCTAACCCCAGCACAAACATCGCACTCTAACCCCAGCACAAACATCCTGCTCTAACCCCAGCACAAACATCCCACTCTAACCCCAGCACAAACATCGCACTCTAACCCCAGCACAAACATCGCACTCTAACCCCAGCACAAACATCCCTCTCTAACCCCAGCACAAACATCCCACTCTAACCCCAGCACAAACATCCCACTCTAACCCCAGCACAAACATCGCACTCTAACCCCAGCACAAACATCCCACTCTAACCCCAGCACAAACATCCCACTCTAACCCCAGCACAAACATCGCACTCTAACCCCAGCACAAACATCCCACTCTAACCCCAGCACAAACATCCCACTCTAACCCAAGCACAAACATCCCACTCTAACCCCAGCACAAACATCGCACTCTAACCCCAGCACAAACATCGCACTCTAACCCCAGCACAAACATCCTGCTCTAACCCCAGCACAAACATCCCACTCTAACCCCAGCACAAACATCGCACTCTAACCCCAGCTCAAACATCGCACTCTAACCCCAGCACAAACATCCCACTCTAATCCCAGCACAAACATCGCACTCTAACCCCAGCACAAACATCCTGCTCTAACCCCAGCACAAACATCCCACTCTAACCCCAGCACAAACATCGCACTCTAACCCCAGCACAAACATCCTGCTCTAACCCCAGCACAAACATCGCACTCTAACCCCAGCACAAACATCCCTCTCTAACCCCAGCACAAACATCCCTCTCTAACCCCAGCACAAACATCCCACTCTAACCCCAGCACAAACATCCCTCTCTAACCCCAGCACAAACATCCCACTCTAACCCCAGCACAAACATCGCACTCTAACCCCAGCACAAACATCGCACTCTAACCCCAGCACAAACATCCCCCTCTAACCCCAGCACAAACATCCCACTCTAACCCCAGCACAAACATCGCACTCTAACCCCAGCACAAACATCCCTCTCTAACCCCAGCACAAACATCCCCCTCTAACCCCAGCTCAAACATCCCACTCTAACCCCAGCACAAACATCCCACTCTAACCCCAGCACAAACATCCCACTCTAACCCCAGCACAAACATCCCACTCTAACCCCAGCTCAAACATCCCTCTCTAACCCCAGCACAAACATCCCACTCTAACCCCAGCACAAACATCGCACTCTAACCCCAGCACAAACATCCCACTCTAACCCCAGCACAAACATCCCACTCTAACCCCAGCACAAACATCCCACTCTAACCCCAGCACAAACATCCCACTCTAACCCCAGCACAAACATCCCACTCTAACCCCAGCACAAACATCCCACTCTAACCCCAGCACAAACATCGCACTCTAACCCCAGCACAAACATCCCACTCTAACCCCAGCTCAAACATCCCACTCTAACCCCAGCACAAACATCGCACTCTAACCCCAGCACAAACATCCCACTCTAACCCCAGCACAAACATCGCACTCTAACCCCAGCACAAACATCCTGCTCTAACCCCAGCACAAACATCGCACTCTAACCCCAGCACAAACATCCCACTCTAACCCCAGCACAAACATCGCACTCTAACCCCAGCACAAACATCGCACTCTAACCCCAGCACAAACATCCCACTCTAACCCCAGCACAAACATCGCACTCTAACCCCAGCACAAACATCCCACTCTAACCCCAGCTCAAACATCCCTCTCTAACCCCAGCTCAAACATCCCTCTCTAACCCCAGCACAAACATCCCACTCTAATCCCAGCACAAACATCCCACTCTAACCCCAGCACAAACATCCCTCTCTAACCCCAGCACAAACATCCCACTCTAATCCCAGCACAAACATCCCTCTCTAACCCCAGCACAAACATCCTGCTCTAACCCCAGCACAAACATCCTGCTCTAACCCCAGCACAAACATCCCTCTCTAACCCCAGCACAAACATCCCTCTCTGACCCCAGCACAAACATCCCTCTCTAACCCCAGCACAAACATCCCTCTCTAACCCCAGCACAAACATCCCACTCTAACCCCAGCACAAACATCGCACTCTAACCCCAGCACAAACATCCCACTCTAACCCCAGCACAAACATCCTGCTCTAACCCCAGCACAAACATCAGTCCCTCTCACAAAAAAAAACTCATGTCAAGCAACTTGGCTTATACTGTATCAAAAGGTGAAAACGTGAAATATTTTCATTTTATAATTTTCTTTTCCACGGTTCCCAACTGATAATTGTTATTTGTATATTCTCTGCCTGGTTGTCACAGTGCAGTCTGTAATGTAATTCCAGGGGAGTGGAGTGAAAACCAAAATTCCTATGATTCATCTTTCTTTCTCTTCCTCTTTTTCTATGCTGACGATTCTATTTTAATTGTCTTTTCCATTTAATATTCTATAACCTTATACAACTAGACACGGAAGAAACATTTAAAAAACTGTCAAAAGTGTCGATTTTCACTTTTTAGCTGGTTGTTTCGGGAAAATTAAATGTACAAACTTTCTGAGTACAATGACTTACTTTTATTAATATTTCTCCACTCCACCATTTGAGTTGTTTTGTCTCCTCCCATATCATCAGCTCAAAGCATGTTTCTCAATGTTGCCCTGGAATAAAGTGTTTCTCAATAGAAATTGCCGACTACCCACAGGTGTGGCTACGCCCACACAATTTTAACCACATGCCCTAAAACACCTTACTCACATTCACATAATATATGTACACGTGTGTACATTTACTTAGCAAACATCTCCCACCGTTCAGTAACCAGGGAAGTAAAGCACTCACAATGATCAAAAAATACACTCACACTCGGCTTTTCATCTTACTGTTTGACCAACAAATGCACAAAAAGGTTAAAGTTCACATGCATACGCTGTGTGAATATGAGTATTGAGAGCACATGCCCAATGACAGTTCCTATTACTCATTTTCTATTTACTAAACAGAAATGCAATTAGCCGAATCTGGATTCCCAATTGGCTACATGTGGCTCGTGGCTAATGTATTGGACAACACTGGTTTAATGTAAAGCCAACCTTACTGATATGGCGTCACTGTAACACTAAATGATCATTCATCGATCCCTAACTAAAATCAGACTGGACTTTTCCTTTAATTGTTACTGGTCAGCTTTATATCTGACCCAGATTAATTATTAATGCCACCAGAGGCAGCCCGATTAATAAAAAAAAAGTTGGGAAAAAAATTCCATTGATCAACCTGCTGCCGACTCACATTACACTACGGCAGTTACCAGGGGTACATTTGTGTTATGTTGTTGGACTAGTAACCTAGAGGCCTGGACTAAATGATCTAGTCAGAACATGAGTTCAGATCCAACCATGGCAGTTTGAGAATTTGAATTCAGCTTTTAATAAAAAGTTGGCATCAGTAAAAGTGATCATGAAGCTGTCGGATTGTCGTAAAAATCCATCTGGTTCACTAATGTCCTTTAGGGAAGGAAACCTGCCGTCCTTACCCGGTCTGGCCTATATGTGACTCCAGACCCACAGCAATGTGGTTGATTCTGGATCGCTCTCTGAAATGGCCAAGCAAGCCACACCATTTAAGGGTGGCCAATAAATGTCGGCCTTGCCAGTGATGCCCACAGCTTGAGAATGAATGTATTTTAAATTCTCCAGACCCCAGTAAATGTATTTGTTGGCATCGGAGTTCACTGTGTTTGACATCTGTAAATAATGTGTGCCTGTTCCCTGTGAATCATAACTTAATAATATTATAGAAGGCAAACACCACCAGCTCCTGTAGTTGGAAATTAACTTGAAATAAAAGATTTCAACCTGACCCCTGAAAAAAGTCAAGATGCTTTTGTTGCAACTTCAAAAACCAGTTCTGTTACAAATGGAACTTTTTGTTTCAATTCCAAATTTCCATGGAAAATGTCATCACATTTAAGGTATTCCTTCTCTGCATATCTTAAACTGATCAAGTACATTGTCGTTTCACATTTTAAAATGAAACATGAAATTTTCAGGAAGGAATGTTCTAGACTGTTTCCACACAAAACACATGTGGAGGAATTCCCTTGACTTTTGCACACACTAGCCTCGCAGAAGAACCGAAGGGAAATGCCAGGGTGAGGGCCTCTTCATGACAGGGAAAAGAACAGTGTAACAATTCATGGTTTTTTCTTGTTAAAGATCCAAGTTAGTGAAGGGGTTTTCAAAGCAAAATTTCTTCTGTGCGACCTAATCCTGCCAATTAGTTTGGTTAAAATTATTGTCAGCGAGCTGTTGAATCAATGGATTAGCACCCTCTACAGGATCTCTGCACAAGCTGCTGCCAAACTCTGAAAGTGACAGTGGTGAAGCCTAGGGAACGATGGAATGTGTGTGGGACTGGCAAATATACGGATGGTGATGTGTATTTATATTGTTCAGTTCTGTAGTAATGACCAATTACAGCATAATGAAACTTTTTCCAGTTAATTGGAAACACATTTACCAACATCTCTTCAAAAATAACCTAATTGAGACACAAAGAAAATTCCAGTGAAAGAAGCCTATTCCCTACCTTTGTGTTGTCTAACAGGTGCTGGCATTTTTCCAACTTTGTCTTCTTGTACTTTATGACAAACTGTGTAGCGTGCAGATTATTCTTCCTGTAACTGTTATGACCGGAGCCCAGTGCGTGACTGTGCCTATAAGCTCACACTTCTGTTGCTGCTCGTAGCCAATGCCTGAAAAGTTCCTCTCCTGTTCAGTTAGTTCTAATGCGACAGGACACTGGACAGATCTTCAGTAGAAATGAGGAAAACTGCTTGCTTTTATGTATTGGCGTGAGGGTATAGCAGCTTAGTGGTTCTGGCACTGGACTAGATCTCACTCAGATGGTTGTGAGTTTAAATCCCATCATAACCAGTTGGGATAATTGAATTCAGTAAATCTGGTGATTTGTGGGCAGGTGACAGATAAAATGACCATGAAGCTGTTAGATTGTTGTAAAAACCGAATTGGTTCCCTAATGTCCTTCAGAGAAGAGAACCTGCCACCTATGTGAGATGCCAGTCCCACATACATCTGGTTGACTTTTAATGCCCTCTTAACTGTGGCCCATGTTTATTCTTGGCCTTTACCCACATCCTGAGAATAAATATATATAAAAAAACAAGATTACAATGGTCGGGGTAAATTGCTAGGTATAAGTAATATAACTAATGGTAAAGATCACAACTGCAAGTGTAGAGTTGGTGCAAAGTTAATTTGGCTTTGGTTACAGTGTAAATCCAGAGTGAGGGTTCACCCTGATACTGGAACTCCCTGGAGGAGTTCCTCTTACTCCACTTCATTTGGGAGTCAGCTCAGGCCTTGGCACCTGATTTACCCTTCACGTTTAGCGTCGGTGTGAAGCGATTTCAGCTTCGGCATCACACCAGGTGGGAATTTGTGGAGTATGAATATGCCCCAAGTCCCTGTGAGCTTTTGAAGGCTGTTTCTCTGCTCTCTGCTGCAGCGTTAATTCAAAGTGTATGAATTATGAATCCAAATGTCTGAATTTATTTAAGTGCTCGAGACTAATAGTTAAAGAAGTGCTGTATCATTAGCGATACTTTAGATGTTGATCCCATGCTGAAGTGGGCAGGGTTTTCATCAACAGTGTGGCGGCTTCTTACACACACACACACACACACACACACCACACACACACACACACCACACACACACACAGAGCAATTCAATATTTTCGGGCAGTCAGAAAGGCAGTACCATGGTTATTGTAAATCAGTCCTGTGTTTAGCTGTGGAGTCATTGTTGTGCCAGCATTGTTCAAATGGCAAAAAGTGTTGCAACAATAAAGACTCTTCTCTGATGGATGAGTCCTATTATCAGCCCACAACTGATTTTAGGGCAGTGTAGTGGTTGGAGGGTCTTATAACTGACTTGATCTGTGGTTATCAAGTGCTCCTTGCTGGAACTGACCTTGATACAGCAGCAAGCTGGAAACTATTTGCTCCATTCATTTAGCTATTAAAATGGTGGTAGATGCAATGTGTAATGGTATAATAAAGCAGGCCTATGCTCGATCACAAACACTCACTCTATCCAAACATCACTGTTAACAGTGAGCACAGGTCTCAGTACCTGTCGAGCAATAATGCTCTGCAGGAAAAACCAGAATGTGTTTAACAAGTGGCATCGACCATTGTACACAACTTGTCGAGTCCAACAACTGATGATGTCTTATCTCATGTGTTAAAACAAGCCAGTTCTTCACATAATGCAGCTGTAACTTATGTTGTTTTCCTTTTCCCCTCAGCATGAACGAGTTGTATTTTTAGAGAGGTAGCCCCCACCTTTTGCAATGCAGAGATCACACATAGGGCCATTACTTAGAACTGCGCAGAATAGGTAAAGTTCACAGAATTATTCATCCCTGAGCTCTGCCCTGATCTAAGCAAAGTGAAAAAGGTAAAGATGCCCAGGCTCTGCATCCTACATGTCTGAATTTAAGCTGACATATTTGACAATCTTAGCATGCCATTATAACTGGGATGACAGCTGGCAAAAATGACCTGGGTTAAAACTTTGTGGCATCTGCCAGAAAATGTTGGCACATTTCCCATATTCCAATATTTGTTTTCCTTAATACAAGGTACAAAGAATTAAAAGGAATGCCACAGCATTCAGACAGGCTACATTTGGTGTTTAATTTCCTGTTTATGTCTCTGATTTGTTTTCTGGGTTGTGTATACAGCACAACTCACCATCGGTATCTGAACAACACAAGGCAAGGGCATAGTGATATGCAAACAATGTACAAGTTCATGCATTTTTCAGCTATTTAGCATCTTTCAGGGCCTGGTCAGCGAGGTGCTGGTTCTTCTTTCTTCCTGACTTAAATTGTATGCACCAGGTGCAGTTATTTCTGGCTAGTGTTATCACACCAAGTCCCGTTCACCATCACCTGTGTGCTTGCTGACCTACATTGACTCCCGGTCCGGCAATGCCTCGAATTTAAAATTCACATCTTCATGTTCAAATCCCTCCATGGGCTCGCCCCTCCCTATCTCTGTAACCTCCTTCAGCCCTACAATACTCTGCCATCTCTGCATTCATCCAATTTTGATCTCGTTTGCATGCCCTACTTCTTTCACCCCATCATTGGCGGTCGTGCCTTCAGCCATCTCGGCCCTAAGCTCTGGAATTCCCTCCCAAAACTTTTCTGTCTCCCCACCTCTCCTTCCTCCTTTAAGATGCTCCTTAAAACCTACCTCTTTGACCAAGCGTCTGGTCACCTGTATTAATATCTTCTTTGGCTCAGTGTCAATTTTTATCTGATAACGCTCCTGTGAAGAACCTTGGTGCTAAATAAGTGCAAGTTGGTAAATACATCTACATTAATAGACTCAATGCATTTAAACTAATGGATTAACTTTGGTTAACTTTGGCTAACAAATTCACTTTGGTTAACTCAACAATGATATACAAAGATTGCAGACAAAATGTTTCATTGAACTGTAAAACCCTCAGTACAAGTGACCAAGGAACAGTAACTATTCTAAATGTGCTCACAGAAGCGATGATGGGAAGTCTCCCTGACACAGAAGTCCAATTTCCAGGGGTGGGTGGTGGGGGTTGGGGTGGGGAGGGGCTACGGCTGGAGGAAGTGCTGAAAGAAATAGATCTTTCAGATCAGGTGTTCACCGCCAGGTTGAGAAGGTTAAAGGATGACACTCAGGACACTAAGAGAAGTGGCTAGCAAAATCAGTCACATTCTCGATTCATTAGAAACGGGAGTCGTGCCTGAGGACTGGGAAGTAGCTAACATAACAATAAGTGTTGACAAAGGGACATAGAGACAAGGTAGGGAACTATGGGCTCGTGAATGGAACGGTAAAAGGGAGTCTTGATGAATTTATAGGAGGGAGGCCTTGCCGAAGAAATCTACTGCAGCTCAAGGAATCAGGGAAGGGGCCAATTCCCCCGACAGAAATTGTGGATATGATGTATCTAGATTTCAGCACAGCTTTTGAGATAATGCTACAGAGCTGAATAGTCCACAAGATAGAAAGGCATGGAATAGGAGGCAAGATTCTGAGGTGGATTGAAAATTAGCTAAACCAGAGAAAGCAAAAGGGTGATGGTGAATGGAGCTGGATCAACAATGGCAAAGGGCGTTACTAGAGGGGTGCTAAAGGGATCAGCTGGGGCCAGCGCTGTTCACAGTCTATGGAAATGATTTGGAGATGAGGACTGTCCAAAGTTGTAGGTGTCAAGCAAATTGGAAGGAAGGACTTTCAAACAATAAGAAACGGACAAAGCAAATGCAACTGGTATCTGGATAGGTCAGGAAGCTGGGCTGATGATTGACAAATGTGGAAAAATTCAAGATAGTAAGACTAGGGAAGGGAAATAAACAGTGGGAATATGAACTAAATGGCTAAAGTACAGGACAATTCACAGGATCCGGGGGGCATTGGTGGGTAGATCACTGAAACTAAAAGTGCATTGTGTGTATCAGCAGTAAGGAAAGCTAACTAGCTCCTGGGATGTGTAGAAAACATTTTAGTGAGGTGAGGCCAGATAAGAATCATTAAGCTACTTTATTTGACAGAAAACTCACTTACTTCACTTAGCTTCAAACCTCTCCTTTTGAATAAGAAAAATAAATAATACGCAACCCTATCCCTGATTGGTTTTAGTTGGTCTTAGCATTGAAATGGACCCAGACTTACATGGGCTTGGTTGGCATTAGTCTTACAATAAATTGCTTGGATCTTTCTTGTCTTTCTCAGCAGACCATCCCAACTGTGTGAGGTGGTGCATTTTGGTAGGAAGAATAATGAGGCCACATACTGCTTGGTTAAAAAGAGTCTAAATGGGATAGAGGAGCAAAGGGATCTGGGGGTACAGATACACAAATCACTAAAACTAACAACTCAGGTTAATAAGGCCTTAAAAAAGCAAATCAAGCACTGGGTTCATTTCTAGAGGGATAGAATTGAAAAGCCGAGATGTTATGTTAAAGTTGTCAAGAACCTTGGTTAGACCACATTTGGAGTACTGTGCACAGTTCTGGTCTTCATATTATAAAAACAATATAGAGGCATTGGAGATGGTGCAAAAATTATTCACAAGGATGATACCAGAACTGAGAGGATATCATATCAGGAAAGGCTGAACAAGCGGGGGCTCTTTTCTCCAGAAAAGAGAAGGCTGAGGGGTGACCTGATGGAGGTCTTTAAGATAATGAAACGGTTTGATAGGGTAGACATAAAGAAAATGTTTCCACTTGTGCGGGAGTCCAAAACTGGAGGTCATAAATATAAAATAGTCACTAATAAATCCAATAGAGAATTCAGGAGGAATTTCTTTATCCAGAGAGTGGTAATAATGTGGAACTCGCTACCACAAGGAGTAGTTGAGGTAAATAGCACAGATGCATTTAAGGGGAAGCTAGATAAACACATGAGGGAGAAATGAATAGAAGGATATGCTGATAGGGTTAGATGAAGAGGGGTGGGAAGAGACTCGTGTGGAGCATAAACGCTGGCATAGACCAGTTGGGCCGAATGGCCTGTTTCTGTGCTGTAGAATCGATGTAACTCAATGTGACTGACTTCAAACATTGTTTTCTTCTCCCATTTTTGTTACTTCTGGCCACAGAAGCGAGCAGGCTGTCCCTCCAAATCCTTCCCCGCTCAATGATTCGGCAATAGGTTTGCCAATGAAATCGGCTACCTCCACCCTCAAGAGTACATTCTTGGCAGACGCTCCATACTTGGTTCAGATGAATACGCCACCCCATCAATAATAGGTGTGGATGTTTGTAGGAAGTCTGGAAGGAAATAACAAATTAACTATTTCGACCAACTTTTAGATTTGAGAGCAATAGCCTAGAAATGACTTGAACTGAGTTTAGTGGATGAACATTCATCACACTTGTATGACATTCCCCTGTCGGATACTTAATGCAATCATTAAGCTGCTTATTTTAAGTAGGTTAACGCCTTCAATAAAATAACAAAGCGAGGACTGTCCTCTGAGCGCATTCAGCATTAATCCACTAATATCGCTAACAGTAATTTCTTGGTTATTCTAACTCGCACGATTTATATTTAGACATTTTCTTCTCAGCAGTTGTGTCTGGAGATCTCTTGATGCCCAGTGAGTTTATCCAGTCAGTTGTGTCTGGAGATCTCTTGATGCCCAGTGAGTTTATCCAGTCAGTTGTGTCTGGAGATCTCTTGATGCCCAGTGAGTTTATCCAGTCAGTTGTGTCTGGAGATCTCTTGATGCCCAGTGAGTTTATCCAGTCAGTTGTGTCTGGAGATCTCTTGATGCCCAGTGAGTTTATCCAGTCAGTTGTGTCTGGAGATCTCTTGATGCCCAGTGAGTTTATCCAGTCAGTTGTGTCTGGAGATCTCTTGATGCCCAGTGAGTTTATCCAGTCAGTTGTGTCTGGAGATCTCTTGATGCCCAGTGAGTTTATCCAGTCAGTTGTTGAGCCAAACGAGTAAGGAGGGTTTTGGATTCAAATTCCAGATTTTTCTCATGTCCCTCAAAGTGCAAGTCGGGGGTGCTATAAATGACCTCAATGTCCAAAGGCACATTTACCAACAAAAGGTCAAGGGCAACATCAGACGCAATAAACTTTTGGAGACCAGAGATAAACATAACCCATGCCAAAAGAAATATGTATATGGGAGGGTATTTGTAATGACATTGCTCCATTATTCTCTGCCCAGCTGCTATGAAGGAAGGGGAAAATGAGCTGGGGTTCTGATTGCTGAAAGTGTGCATTTATGGATGTTGCATAAGGACAGAACAAGGCTTATCTGTGATGTCCCCTGCAGTCCAACCGCCTGCTATAGCCAATGCTCACAAATGAATAATGGTCACTTGGGCAAGGCAGTGAGAAGCTGACCTGTGCCAGTGGAATTGTACCCCAGTAAACTGTCAGCACCTTCAAGGGAGAAGACTCCCCAGAGGAAACTCACAGAGCAGGATAGTCATTGGTTCAATTCCTGGTCTGTGCAGAGTTAGCTGATTACAACCACAGCAGTGATAGGACTGCAATAAATCCCCACAGTGCACTGGAATAGGGAGGGAAAAATCAGCCAAGGGTCCTGTTCCTTATTGTTATTTAGCAAGGTGTTCTGTTCCTTATTGTTATTTAGCAAGGTGTTCTGTTCCTTATTGTTATTTAGCACGGGGTTCTGTTCCTTATTGTTATTTAGCAAGGTGTTCTGTTCCTTATTGTTATTTCGCAAGGGTTTCTGTTCCTTATTGTTATTTCGCAAGGTGTTCTGTATCTTGTTGTTGAGCGAGGGGACCTGTTCCTTATTTTTGCTTCGCAAGGGGTCCTGTCTTTAATATTATTTAGCAAGGTGTTCTGTCCTTATTCTTATTGAGCAAGGGGTCCTGTTCCTTATTGTTATTTAGCAAGGGGTCCTGTTCCTTATTGTTATTTAGCAAGGTGTTCCGTTCCTTATTGTTTTGCAGGAAGGAGTTCCGTCCTCACTGTTATTTCGCAAGATGTTCTGTATCTTCTTGTTGTTTAGCAAAGTGTTCTGTTCCTTTTTGTTGTTCAGCAAGGGGTCCTGTCCTTATTTTTGGTTAGCAAGGTGTTCTATTCCTTATTTGTATTTGGCAAGGTGTTCTGTTCCTTCCTTTTATTTAGCAAGGCATCCTGTCCCTTATTGTTATTTAGCAAGTGGTTCTGTTCCTTATTGTTATTTAGCAAGGGGTCCTGTTCCTTAATGTTATTTAGCATGGTGTTCTGTTCCTTATTGTTATTTAGCAAGGGGTCCTGTTCCTTAATGTTATTTAGCAAGGGGCTCTGTTCCTTATTGTTATTTAGCAAGGTGTTCTGTTCCTTAATGTTATTTAGCAAGGGGCTCTGTTCCTTATTGTTATTTAGCTTGGGGTTCTGTTCCTCATCGTTGTTTAGCAAGGTGTCCTGTCCTTATTTTTGTTTCGCAAGGCGTTCCGCTCCTTATTGTTATTTAGCAAGATGTTCTGTATCTAATTGTTGTTTAGCAAGGTGTTCTGTTCCTTATTGTTATTTAGCAAGGGTTTCTGTTCCTTTTTGTTATTTAGCAAGGGGTTCTGTTCCTTATTGTTATTTAGCAAGACGTTCTGTTCCTTATTGTTATTTAGCAAGGGGTCCTGTTCCTTATTGTTATTTAGCAAGGGGCTCTGTTCCTTATTGTTATTTAGCTTGGGGTTCTGTTCCTCATCGTTGTTTAGCAAGGTGTCCTGTCCTTATTTTTGTTTCGCAAGGCGTTCCGCTCCTTATTGTTATTTAGCAAGATGTTCTGTATCTAATTGTTGTTTAGCAAGGTGTTCTGTTCCTTATTGTTATTTAGCAAGGGTTTCTGTTCCTTTTTGTTATTTAGCAAGGTGTTCTGTTCCTTATTGTTATTTAGCAAGGGTTTCTGTTCCTTTTTGTTATTTAGCAAGGGTTTCTGTTCCTTTTTGTTATTTAGCAAGGGGTTCTGTTCCTTATTGTTATTTAGCAAGACGTTCTGTTCCTTATTGTTATTTAGCAAGGGTTTCTGTTCCTTTTTGTTATTTAGCAAGGTGTTCTGTTCCTTATTGTTATTTAGCAAGGGTTTCTGTTCCTTTTTGTTATTTAGCAAGGGGTTCTGTTCCTTATTGTTATTTAGCTAGACGTTCTGTTCCTTATTGTTATTTAGCAAGGTGTTCTGTTCCTTATTGTTATTTAGCAAGGTGTTCTGTTCCTTATTGTTATTTAGCAAGGGGTCCTGTTCCTTATTGTTGATTAGCACGGGGTTCTGTTCCTTTTTGTTATTTAGCAAGGTGTTCTGTTCCTTATTGTTATTTAGCAAGGGTTTCTGTTCCTTTTTGTTATTTAGCAAGGGGTTCTGTTCCTTATTGTTATTTAGCAAGCTGTTCTGTTCCTTATTGTTATTTAGCAAGGTGTTCTGTTCCTTATTGTTATTTAGCAAGCTGTTCTGTTCCTTATTGTTATTTAGCAAGGTGTTCTGTTCCTTATTGTTATTTAGCAAGGTGTTCTGTTCCTTATTGTTATTTAGCAAGCTGTTCTGTTCCTTATTGTTATTTAGCAAGGTGTTCTGTTCCTTATTGTTATTTAGCAAGGTGTTCTGTTCCTTATTGTTATTTAGCAAGGTGTTCTGTTCCTTATTGTTGTTTAGCAAGGTGTTCTGTTCCTTACTGTTATTCAGCAAGTTGTTCTGTTCCTTCCTGTTATTTAGCAAGCTGTTCTGTTCCTTATTGTTATTTAGCAATGTGTTCTGTTCCTTATTGTTATTTAGCAAGGTGTTCTGTTCCTTATTGTTATTTAGCAAGGTGTTCTGTTCCTTATTGTTATTTAGCAAGGTGTTCTGTTCCTTATTGTTGTTTAGCAAGGTGTTCTGTTCCTTACTGTTATTCAGCAAGTTGTTCTGTTCCTTCCTGTTATTTAGCAAGCTGTTCTGTTCCTTATTGTTATTTAGCAAGGTGTTCTGTTCCTTATTGTTGTTTAGCAAGGTGTTCTGTTCCTTACTGTTATTCAGCAAGTTGTTCTGTTCCTTCCTGTTATTTAGCAAGCTGTTCTGTTCCTTATTGTTATTTAGCAATGTGTTCTGTTCCTTATTGTTATTTAGCAATGTGTTCTGTTCCTTATTGTTGTTTAGCAAGTTGTTCTGTTCCTTCCGGTTATTCAGCAAGGTGTTCTGTTCCTTTTTGTTATTTTGCTGCGTGTTCTGTTCCTTATTGTTGTTTAGCAAGTTGTTCTGTTCCTTCCTGTTATTCAGCAAGGTGTTCTGTTCCTTTTTGTTATTTGGCTTCGTATTCTGTTCCTTATTGTTATTGAGCACGAGGTTCTTTTCCTTATTGTTGTTCAGCAAGGTGTTCTGCTCCTTATTTTTATTGAGCAGGGTGTTCTGTTCCTTATTGTTGTTTAGCAAGGTTTTCTGTTCCTTATTGTTGTTTAGCAAGGTTTTCTGTTCCTTATTGTTGTTTAGCAAGGTATTCTGTTCCTTATTGTTGTTCAGCAAGGTTTTCTGTTCCTTATTGTTGTTTAGCAAGGTTTTCTGTTCCTTATTGTTGTTTAGCAAGATTTTCTGTTCCTTATTGTTGTTTAGCAAGGTTTACTGTTCCTTATTGTTGTTTCGCAAGGTATTCTGTTCCTTATTGTTATTCAGCAAGGTTTTCTGTTCCTTATTGTTGTTTAGCAAGGTTTTCTGTTCCTTATTGTTGTTTAGCAAGGTTTTCTGTTCCTTATTGTTGTTTAGCAAGGTATTCTGTTCCTTATTGTTATTTAGCAAGGTTTTCTGTTCCTTATTGTTGTTTAGCAAGGTTTTCTGTTCCTTATTGTTGTTTAGCAAGGTTTTCTGTTCCTTATTGTTGTTTAGCAAGGTTTTCTGTTCCTTATTGTTATTTAGCAAGGTTTTCTGTTCCTTATTGTTGTTTAGCAAGGTTTTCTGTTCCTTATTGTTGTTTAGCAAGGTTTTCTGTTCCTTATTGTTGTTTAGCAAGGTATTCTGTTCCTTATTGTTATTTAGCAAGGTTTTCTGTTCCTTATTGTTGTTTAGCAAGGTTTTCTGTTCCTTATTGTTATTTAGCATGGTGTTCTGTTCCCTACTGTTATTTAGCCAGTTGTTCTGTTCCTTTTCGTTATTTAGCTGCGTGTTCTGTTCCTTATTGTTATTTATCAACGTGTTCTGTTCCTTAATGTTATTTATCAAGGTGTTCCGTTCCTTCTTGTTGTTTAGCAAGGAATTCTGTTCCTTATTGTTGTTTGACAAGGGGTCCTGTCCTTATTTTTGTTTCGCAAGGTGTTCTGTTCCATATTTTTGTTTAGCAAGGTGTTCTGCTCCTTATTCTTATTCAGCATGGTGTTCTGTTCCTTATTGTTATTGAGCAAGACGTTCCGTTCCATATTGTTTTTTCCCAAGGTTTTCTGTTCCTTGCTGTTATTTAGCAAGGTGTTCTGTTCCTTATTGTTATTTAGCAAGCTGTTCTGTTCCTTATTGTTATTTAGCAAGGTGTTCTGTTCCTTATTGTTATTTAGCAAGCTGTTCTGTTCCTTATTGTTATTTAGCAAGGTGTTCTGTTCCTTATTGTTATTTAGCAAGGTGTTCTGTTCCTTATTGTTATTTAGCAAGCTGTTCTGTTCCTTATTGTTATTTAGCAAGGTGTTCTGTTCCTTATTGTTATTTAGCAAGGTGTTCTGTTCCTTATTGTTATTTAGCAAGGTGTTCTGTTCCTTATTGTTGTTTAGCAAGGTGTTCTGTTCCTTACTGTTATTCAGCAAGTTGTTCTGTTCCTTCCTGTTATTTAGCAAGCTGTTCTGTTCCTTATTGTTATTTAGCAATGTGTTCTGTTCCTTATTGTTATTTAGCAAGGTGTTCTGTTCCTTACTGTTATTCAGCAAGTTGTTCTGTTCCTTTGTGTTATTTTGCTGCGTGTTCTGTTCCTTATTGTTGTTTAGCAAGTTGTTCTGTTCCTTCCGGTTATTCAGCAAGGTGTTCTGTTCCTTTTTGTTATTTTGCTGCGTGTTCTGTTCCTTATTGTTGTTTAGCAAGTTGTTCTGTTCCTTCCTGTTATTCAGCAAGGTGTTCTGTTCCTTTTTGTTATTTGGCTTCGTATTCTGTTCCTTATTGTTATTGAGCACGAGGTTCTTTTCCTTATTGTTGTTCAGCAAGGTGTTCTGCTCCTTATTTTTATTGAGCAGGGTGTTCTGTTCCTTATTGTTGTTTAGCAAGGTTTTCTGTTCCTTATTGTTGTTTAGCAAGGTTTTCTGTTCCTTATTGTTGTTTAGCAAGGTATTCTGTTCCTTATTGTTGTTCAGCAAGGTTTTCTGTTCCTTATTGTTGTTTAGCAAGGTTTTCTGTTCCTTATTGTTGTTTAGCAAGATTTTCTGTTCCTTATTGTTGTTTAGCAAGGTTTACTGTTCCTTATTGTTGTTTCGCAAGGTATTCTGTTCCTTATTGTTATTCAGCAAGGTTTTCTGTTCCTTATTGTTGTTTAGCAAGGTTTTCTGTTCCTTATTGTTGTTTAGCAAGGTTTTCTGTTCCTTATTGTTGTTTAGCAAGGTATTCTGTTCCTTATTGTTATTTAGCAAGGTTTTCTGTTCCTTATTGTTGTTTAGCAAGGTTTTCTGTTCCTTATTGTTGTTTAGCAAGGTTTTCTGTTCCTTATTGTTGTTTAGCAAGGTTTTCTGTTCCTTATTGTTATTTAGCAAGGTTTTCTGTTCCTTATTGTTGTTTAGCAAGGTTTTCTGTTCCTTATTGTTGTTTAGCAAGGTTTTCTGTTCCTTATTGTTGTTTAGCAAGGTATTCTGTTCCTTATTGTTATTTAGCAAGGTTTTCTGTTCCTTATTGTTGTTTAGCAAGGTTTTCTGTTCCTTATTGTTATTTAGCATGGTGTTCTGTTCCCTACTGTTATTTAGCCAGTTGTTCTGTTCCTTTTCGTTATTTAGCTGCGTGTTCTGTTCCTTATTGTTATTTATCAACGTGTTCTGTTCCTTAATGTTATTTATCAAGGTGTTCCGTTCCTTCTTGTTGTTTAGCAAGGTGTTCTGTTCCTTATTGTTATTTGGCAAGGGATTCTGTTCCTTTTTGTTGTTTAGCAAGTTGTTCTGTCCCTGAATGTTATTTAGCAAGGTGTTCTGTTCCTTTTTGTTGTTTAGCAAGTTGTTCTGTTCCGTAATGTTATTTAGCAAGGTGTTCTGTTCCTTGTTGTTATTTAGCAAGGTGTTCTGTTCCTTATTGTTGTTTAGCAAGTTGTTCTGTTCCGTAATGTTATTTAGCAAGGTGTTCTGTTCCTTATTGTTGTTTAGCAAGTTGTTCTGTTCCGTAATGTTATTCAGCAAGGTGTTCTGTTCCTTACTGTTATTTCGCAAGGGGTTCTATTCCTTACTGTTATTTAGCAAGGTTTTATGTTCCTTATTGTTATTTAGCAAGGTGTTCTGTTCCTTATTGTTATTTAGCAAGGAGTTCTGTTTTTTATTGTTATTTAGCAAGGGGTCCTGTCCCTTACTTATTATTTAGCCAGGTGTTCTGTTCCTTATTGTTATTTAGCAAGGTGTTCTGTTCCTTACTGCTTTTTAGCAAGAGGTTCTGTTCTTTATTATTATTTAGCAATGTGTTCTCTTCCTTATTGTTATTTAGCAAGGTGTTCTGTTCCTTACTGTTATTTAGCAAGGAGTTCTGTCCTTACTGTTATTTATCAAGGTTTTCTGTTCCTTATTGTTATTTATCAAGGTGTTCTGTTCGTTATTGTTATTTAGCAAGTGGTCCTGTTCTAATTTTTGTTTAGCAAGGCCTTCTGCTCCTTATTGTTATTTAGCAAGGTTTTCTGTTCCTTACTGTTATTTAGCGAGATGTACAGTTCCTTCTTGTTCTTTAGCAAGGGGTCCTGTCCCTTATTGTTATTTAGGAAGGGATTCTGTTCCTTTCTGTTATTTAGCAAGGTGTTCTGTTCCTTATTGTTATTTAGCAAGGGGTCCTGTCCCTTATTGTTATTTAGGAAGGGATTCTGTTCCTTTCTGTTATTTAGCAAGGTGTTCTGTTCCTTATTGTTATTTAGCAAGGGGTCCTGTCCCTTATTGTTATTTAGGAAGGGATTCTGTTCCTTACTGTTATTTAGGAATGGGTTCTGTTCCTTACTGTTATTTCGCAAGGGGTCCTGCCTTATTGTTATTTAGCAATGCCTCCGGTCCTTATTGTTAGCAAGCGGTCCTGTCTTTATTGTTATTTAGCAAGATGTTCTGCTCCTTATTGTTATTTAGCAAGGGGTCCTGTCCTTATTGTTATTTATCAAGGTGTTCTGTTCAATATTGTTATTCAGCATGGTTTTCTGTTCCTTATTGTTATCTGGCAAGGTTTTCTGATCCTTGTTGTTGTTTAGCAATGTGTTCAGTTCTTTATAGTTATTTAGCAAGGTGTTCTGTTCCTTATTGTTATTTAGCAAGGAGTCCGGTCCTGAATGTTATTTAGCAAAGGGTTCCTGTTCCTTATTGTTATTTAGCAAGCTTTTCTGTTCCTTACTGTTATTTAGCAAGGGGTCCTTTCCTTATTGTTATTTAGCAAGGTGTTCTGTTCCTTACTGTTATTTAGGAATGGGTTCTGTTCCTTACTGTTATTTCGCAAGGGGTCCTGCCTTATTGTTATTTAGCAATGCCTCCGGTCCTTATTGTTATTTAGCAAGGGGTCCTGTTGCTTATTGTTATTTCGCCAGGTGTTCCGTCCTTATTGTTGTTTAGGCAGGGGTCCTGTACTTATTGTGATTTAGCAAGGGGCTCTGTTCCTTATTGTTATTTATCAAAGGGTTCTGTTCCTTATTGTTATTTGGGATGGTTTTCTGTTCGTTATTATTATTTAACAAGGTGTTGTGTTCCTTATTGTTATTTGGCAAGGGGTTCTGTTCCTTATTGTTATTTAGCAAGGGTTTCTGTTCCTTATTGTTATTTGGCAAGGTGTTCTGTTCCTTATTGTTGTTTAGCAAGGGTTTCTGTTCCTTATTGTTATTTAGCACGGGGTTCTGTTCCTTATTGTTATTTAGCAAGGGTTTCTGTTCCTTATTGTTATTTAGCAAGGGTTTCTGTTCCTTATTGTTATTTAGCAAGGTGTTCTGTTCCTTATTGTTATTTCGCAAGGTGTTCTGTTCCTTATTGTTATTTCGCAAGGTGTTCTGTATCTTGTTGTTGAGCGAGGGGACCTGTTCCTTGTTTATGCTTCGCAAGGGGTCCTGTCTTTAATATTATTTAGCAAGGCGTTCTGTCCTTATTCTTATTTAGCAAGGTGTTCTGTTCCTTACTGTTATTTAGCAAGGTGTTCTGTTTCAAATTGTTCTTTTACAAGGTGTTCCGTTCCTTATTGTTTTTTAGGAAGGAGTTCTGTCCTTACTGTTATTTCGCAAGATGTTCTGTATCTTGTTGTTGTTTAGCAAGGTGTTCTGTTCCTTACTGATATTTAGCAAGGAGTTCAGTTCCTATTTGTTGTTCAGCAAGGGGTCCTGTCCTTATTTTTGGTTAGCAAGGAGTCCTGTCCCTTATTGTTATTTTGCAAGTGGTTCTGTTCCTTATTGTTATTTCGCAAGGGTTTCTGTTCCTTATTGTTATTTCACAAGGGTTTCTGTTCCTTATTGTTATTTCACAAGGTGTTCTGTATCTTGTTGCTGAGCGAGGGGACCTGTTCCTTATTTTTGCTTCGCAAGGGGTCCTGTCTTTAATATTATTCAGCAAGGTGTTCTGTCCTTATTCTTATTTAGCAAGGGGTCCTGTTCCTTATTGTTATTTAGCAAGGGGTCCTGTTCCTTATTGTTATTTAGCAAGGGGTCCTGTTCCTTACTGTTATTTAGCAAGGGGTCCTGTTCCTTACTGTTATTTAGCAAGGGGTCCTGTTTCAAATTGTTCTTTAGCAAGGTGTTCTGTTCCTTATTGTTATTTAGCAAGTTGTTCTGTTCCTTCCTGTTATTCAGCAAGGTATTCTGTTCCTTTTTGTTATTTGGCTTCGTGTTCTGTTCCTTATTGTTATTGAGCACGAGGTTCTTTTCCTTATTGTTGTTCAGCAAGGTGTTCTGCTCCTTATTTTTATTGAGCAGGGTGTTCTGTTCCTTATTGTTGTTTTGCAAGGTTTTCTGTTCCTTATTGTTGTTTAGCAAGGTTTTCTGTTCCTTATTGTTGTTTAGCGCGGTGTTCTGTTCCTTATTGTTGTTTAGCAAGGTTTTCTGTTCCTTATTGTTGTTTAGCAAGGTTTTCTGTTCCTTATTGTTGTTTAGCAAGGTATTCTGTTCCTTATTGTTGTTCAGCAAGGTTTTCTGTTCTTTATTGTTGTTTAGCAAGGTTTCCTGTTCCTTATTGTTGTTTAGCAAGGTTTTCTGTTCCTTATTGTTGTTCAGCAAGGTTTTCTGTTCTTTATTGTTGTTTAGCAAGGTTTCCTGTTCCTTATTGTTGTTTAGCAAGGTTTTCTGTTCCTTATTGTTGTTTAGCAAGGTTTTCTGTTCCTTATTGTTGTTTAGCAAGGTATTCTGTTCCTTATTGTTATTTAGCAAGGTTTTCTGTTCCTTATTGTTGTTTAGCAAGGTTTTCTGTTCCTTATTGTTGTTTAGCAAGGTTTTCTGTTCCTTATTGTTGTTTAGCAAGGTTTTCTGTTCCTTATTGTTATTTAGCAAGGTTTTCTGTTCCTTATTGTTGTTTAGCAAGGTTTTCTGTTCCTTATTGTTGTTTAGCAAGTTTTTCTGTTCCTTATTGTTGTTTAGCAAGGTATTCTGTTCCTTTTTGTTATTTAGCAAGGTTTTCTGTTCCTTATTGTTGTTTAGCAAGGTTTTCTGTACCTTATTGTTATTTAGCATGGTGTTCTGTTCCCTACTGTTATTTAGCCAGGTGTTCTGTTCCTTTTCGTTATTTAGCTACGTGTTCTGTTCCTTATTGTTGTTGAGCAAGGTGTTCTGTTCCTTACTGTTATTTAGCAAGGTGTTCTGTTCCTTATTGTTATTTATCAACGTGTTCTGTTCCTTAATGTTATTTAGCAAGCGGTTCCGTTCCTTATTGTTGTTTAGCATGTTGTTCTGTCCCTTAATGTTATTTAGCAAGGTGTTCTGTTCCTTATTGTTATTTATCAAGGTGTTCCGTTCCTTCTTGTTGTTCAGCAAGGTGTTCTGTTCCTTATTGTTATTTGGCAAGGGATTCTGTTCCTTTTTGTTGTTTAGCAAGTTGTTCTGTCCCTTAATGTTATTTAGCAAAGTGTTCTGTTCCTTATTGTTGTTTAGCAAGTTGTTCTGTTCCGTAATGTTATTTAGCAAGGTGTTCTGTTCCTTATTGTTGTTTAGCAAGTTGTTCTGTTCCGTATTGTTATTTAGCAAGTTGTTCTGTTCCTTCCTGTTATTCAGCAAGGTGTTCTGTTCCTTTTTGTTATTTTGCTGCGTGTTCTGTTCCTTATTGTTGTTTAGCAAGTTTTTCTGTTCCTTATTGTTGTTTAGCAAGGTTTTCTGTTCCTTATTGTTGTTTAGCAAGGTTTTCTGTTCCTTATTGTTATTTAGCAAGGTTTTCTGTTCCTTATTGTTGTTTAGCAAGGTTTTCTGTTCCTTATTGTTGTTTAGCAAGTTTTTCTGTTCCTTATTGTTGTTTAGCAAGGTATTCTGTTCCTTTTTGTTATTTAGCAAGGTTTTCTGTTCCTAATTGTTGTTTAGCAAGGTTTTCTGTTCCTTATTGTTATTCAGCATGGTGTTCTGTTCCGTAATGTTATTTAGCAAGGTGTTCTGTTCCTTATTGTTGTTTAGCAAGTTGTTCTGTTCCGTAATGTTATTTAGCAAGGTGTTCTGTTCCTTGTTGTTATTTCGCAAGGTGTTCTGTTCCTTATTGTTGTTTAGCAAGTTGTTCTGTTCCTTTCTGTTATTTAGCAAGGTGTTCTGTTCCTTATTGTTGTTTAGCAAGTTGTTCTGTTCCGTAATGTTATTCAGCAAGGTGTTCTGTTCCTTCCTGTTATTTAGCAAGGGGTTCTATTCCTTACTGTTATTTAGCAAGGTTTTATGTTCCTTATTGTTATCTAGCAAGGTGTTCTGTTCCTTATTGTTATTTCGCGAGGTGTTCTGTTCCTTATTGTTATTTAGCAAGGTGTTCTGTTCCTTATTGTTATTTAGCAAGGGGTCCTGTCCCTTACTTATTATTTAGCCAGGTGTTCTGTTCCTTATTGTTATTTAGCAAGGTGTTCTGTTCCTTACTGCTTTTTAGCAAGAGGTTCTGTTCTTTATTATTATTTAGCAATGTGTTCTCTTCCTTATTGTTATTTAGCAAGGTGTTCTGTTCCTTATTGTTGTTTAGCAAGTTTTTCTGTTCCTTATTGTTGTTTAGCAAGGTGTTCTGTTCCTTTTCGTTATTTAGCTACGTGTTCTGTTCCTTATTGTTGTTTTGCAAGGTGTTCTGTTCCTTATTGTTATTTAGCAAGGTGTTCTGTTCCTTTCTGTTATTTAGCAAGGTGTTCTGTTCCTTATTGTTATTTAGCAAGGGGTCCTGTCCCTTACTTATTATTTAGCCAGGTGTCTGTTCCTTATTGTTGTTTAGCAAGGTGTTCTGTTCCTTTTCGTTATTTAGCTACGTGTTCTGTTCCTTATTGTTATTTAGCAAGACGTTCTGTTCCTTATTGTTATTTAGCAAGGTGTTCTGTTCCTTATTGTTATTTAGCAAGGTGTTCTGTTCCTTATTGTTATTTAGCAAGGGGTCCTGTTCCTTATTGTTGATTAGCACGGGGTTCTGTTCCTTTTTGTTATTTAGCAAGGTGTTCTGTTCCTTATTGTTATTTAGCAAGAGGTTCTGTTCCTGATTGTTATTCAGCACGTGGTTCTGTTCCTTACTGTTATTTAGCAAGGTTTTATGTTCCTTATTGTTGTTTATCAAGGTGTTCTGTTCAATATTGTTATTCAGCATGGTTTTCTGTTCCTTATTGTTATCTGGCAAGGTTTTCTGATCCTTGTTGTTGTTTAGCAATGTGTTCTGTTCTTTATAGTTATTTAGCAAGGTGTTCTGTTCCTTATTGTTATTTAGCAAGGAGTCCGGTCCTGAATGTTATTTAGCAAAGGGTTCCTGTTCCTTATTGTTATTTAGCAAGCTTTTCTGTTCCTTACTGTTATTTAGCAAGGGGTCCTTTCCTTATTGTTATTTAGCAAGGTGTTCTGTTCCTTACTGTTATTTAGGAATGGGTTCTGTTCCTTACTGTTATTTCGCAAGGGGTCCTGCCTTATTGTTATTTAGCAATGCCTCTGGTCCTTATTGTTATTTAGCAAGGGGTCCTGTTGCTTATTGTTATTTCGCCAGGTGTTCCGTCCTTATTGTTGTTTAGGCAGGGGTCCTGTACTTATTGTGATTTAGCAAGGGGCTCTGTTCCTTATTGTTATTTATCAAAGGGTTCTGTTCCTTATTGTTATTTGGGATGGTTTTCTGTTCGTTATTATTATTTAACAAGGTGTTGTGTTCCTTATTGTTATTTGGCAAGGGGTTCTGTTCCTTATTGTTATTTAGCAAGGGTTTCTGTTCCTTATTGTTATTTAGCAAGGTGTTCTGTTCCTTATTGTTATTTAGCAAGGTGTTCTGTTCCTTATTGTTATTTGGCAAGGTGTTCTGTTCCTTATTGTTGTTTAGCAAGGTGTTCTGTTCCTTATTGTTATTTAGCAAGGCGTTCTGTTCCTTATTGTTATTTAGCAAGGGTTTCTGTTCCTTATTGTTATTTAGCACGGGGTTCTGTTCCTTATTGTTATTTAGCAAGGGTTTCTGTTCCTTATTGTTATTTAGCAAGGTGTTCTGTTCCTTATTGTTATTTCGCAAGGTGTTCTGTTCCTTATTGTTATTTCGCAAGGTGTTCTGTATCTTGTTGTTGAGCGAGGGGACCTGTTCCTTGTTTTTGCTTCGCAAGGGGTCCTGTCTTTAATATTATTTAGCAAGGCGTTCTGTCCTTATTCTTATTTAGCAAGGTGTTCTGTTCCTTACTGTTATTTAGCAAGGTGTTCTGTTTCAAATTGTTCTTTTACAAGGTGTTCCGTTCCTTATTGTTTTTTAGGAAGGAGTTCTGTCCTTACTGTTATTTCGCAAGATGTTCTGTATCTTGTTGTTGTTTAGCAAGGTGTTCTGTTCCTTTTCGTTATTTAGCTACGTGTTCTGTTCCGTATTGTTGTTTTGCAAGGTGTTCTGTTCCTTATTGTTATTTAGCAAGGTGTTCTGTTCCTTTCTGTTATTTAGCAAGGTGTTCTGTTCCTTATTGTTATTTAGCAAGGGGTCCTGTCCCTTACTTATTATTTAGCCAGGTGTCTGTTCCTTATTGTTGTTTAGCAAGGTGTTCTGTTCCTTTTCGTTATTTAGCTACGTGTTCTGTTCCTTATTGTTATTTAGCAAGACGTTCTGTTCCTTATTGTTATTTAGCAAGGTGTTCTGTTCCTTATTGTTATTTAGCAAGGTGTTCTGTTCCTTATTGTTATTTAGCAAGGGGTCCTGTTCCTTATTGTTGATTAGCACCGGGTTCTGTTCCTTTTTGTTATTTAGCAAGGTGTTCTGTTCCTTATTGTTATTTAGCAAGAGGTTCTGTTCCTGATTGTTATTCAGCACGTGGTTCTGTTCCTTACTGTTATTTAGCAAGGTTTTATGTTCCTTATTGTTGTTTATCAAGGTGTTCTGTTCAATATTGTTATTCAGCATGGTTTTCTGTTCCTTATTGTTATCTGGCAAGGTTTTCTGATCCTTGTTGTTGTTTAGCAATGTGTTCTGTTCTTTATAGTTATTTAGCAAGGTGTTCTGTTCCTTATTGTTATTTAGCAAGGAGTCCGGTCCTGAATGTTATTTAGCAAAGGGTTCCTGTTCCTTATTGTTATTTAGCAAGCTTTTCTGTTCCTTACTGTTATTTAGCAAGGGGTCCTTTCCTTATTGTTATTTAGCAAGGTGTTCTGTTCCTTACTGTTATTTAGGAATGGGTTCTGTTCCTTACTGTTATTTCGCAAGGGGTCCTGCCTTATTGTTATTTAGCAATGCCTCTGGTCCTTATTGTTATTTAGCAAGGGGTCCTGTTGCTTATTGTTATTTCGCCAGGTGTTCCGTCCTTATTGTTGTTTAGGCAGGGGTCCTGTACTTATTGTGATTTAGCAAGGGGCTCTGTTCCTTATTGTTATTTATCAAAGGGTTCTGTTCCTTATTGTTATTTGGGATGGTTTTCTGTTCGTTATTATTATTTAACAAGGTGTTGTGTTCCTTATTGTTATTTGGCAAGGGGTTCTGTTCCTTATTGTTATTTAGCAAGGGTTTCTGTTCCTTATTGTTATTTAGCAAGGTGTTCTGTTCCTTATTGTTATTTAGCAAGGTGTTCTGTTCCTTATTGTTATTTGGCAAGGTGTTCTGTTCCTTATTGTTGTTTAGCAAGGTGTTCTGTTCCTTATTGTTATTTAGCAAGGCGTTCTGTTCCTTATTGTTATTTAGCAAGGGTTTCTGTTCCTTATTGTTATTTAGCACGGGGTTCTGTTCCTTATTGTTATTTAGCAAGGGTTTCTGTTCCTTATTGTTATTTAGCAAGGGTTTCTGTTCCTTATTGTTATTTAGCAAGGTGTTCTGTTCCTTATTGTTATTTCGCAAGGTGTTCTGTTCCTTATTGTTATTTAGCAAGGTGTTCTGTTCCTTATTGTTATTTCGCAAGGTGTTCTGTTCCTTATTGTTATTTCGCAAGGTGTTCTGTATCTTGTTGTTGAGCGAGGGGACCTGTTCCTTGTTTTTGCTTCGCAAGGGGTCCTGTCTTTAATATTATTTAGCAAGGCGTTCTGTCCTTATTCTTATTTAGCAAGGTGTTCTGTTCCTTACTGTTATTTAGCAAGGTGTTCTGTTTCAAATTGTTCTTTTACAAGGTGTTCCGTTCCTTATTGTTTTTTAGGAAGGAGTTCTGTCCTTACTGTTATTTCGCAAGATGTTCTGTATCTTGTTGTTGTTTAGCAAGGTGTTCTGTTCCTTACTGATATTTAGCAAGGAGTTCAGTTCCTATTTGTTGTTCAGCAAGGGGTCCTGTCCTTATTTTTGGTTAGCAAGGAGTCCTGTCCCTTATTGTTATTTTGCAAGTGGTTCTGTTCCTTATTGTTATTTCGCAAGGGTTTCTGTTCCTTATTGTTATTTCACAAGATGTTCTGTATCTTGTTGCTGAGCGAGGGGACCTGTTCCTTATTTTTGCTTCGCAAGGGGTCCTGTCTTTAATATTATTCAGCAAGGTGTTCTGTCCTTATTGTTATTTAGCAAGGGGTCCTGTTCCTTATTGTTATTTAGCAAGGGGTCCTGTTCCTTATTGTTATTTAGCAAGGGGTCCTGTTCCTTACTGTTATTTAGCAAGGGGTCCTGTTCCTTACTGTTATTTAGCAAGGGGTCCTGTTTCAAATTGTTCTTTAGCAAGGTGTTCTGTTCCTTATTGTTATTTAGCAAGTTGTTCTGTTCCTTCCTGTTATTCAGCAAGGTATTCTGTTCCTTTTTGTTATTTGGCTTCGTGTTCTGTTCCTTATTGTTATTGAGCACGAGGTTCTTTTCCTTATTGTTGTTCAGCAAGGTGTTCTGCTCCTTATTTTTATTGAGCAGGGTGTTCTGTTCCTTGTTGTTGTTTTGCAAGGTTTTCTGTTCCTTATTGTTGTTTAGCAAGGTTTTCTGTTCCTTATTGTTGTTTAGCGCGGTGTTCTGTTCCTTATTGTTGTTTAGCAAGGTTTTCTGTTCCTTATTGTTGTTTAGCAAGGTTTTCTGTTCCTTATTGTTGTTTAGCAAGGTATTCTGTTCCTTATTGTTGTTCAGCAAGGTTTTCTGTTCTTTATTGTTGTTTAGCAAGGTTTCCTGTTCCTTATTGTTGTTTAGCAAGGTTTTCTGTTCCTTATTGTTGTTTAGCAAGGTTTTCTGTTCCTTATTGTTGTTTAGCAAGGTATTCTGTTCCTTATTGTTATTTAGCAAGGTTTTCTGTTCCTTATTGTTGTTTAGCGAGGTGTTCTGTTCCTTAATGTTGTTTAGCAAGGTTTTCTGTTCCTTATTGTTGTTTAGCAAGGTTTTCTGTTCCTTATTGTTGTTTAGCAAGGTATTCTGTTCCTTATTGTTGTTCAGCAAGGTTTTCTGTTCTTTATTGTTGTTTAGCAAGGTTTCCTGTTCCTTATTGTTGTTTAGCAAGGTTTTCTGTTCCTTATTGTTGTTTAGCAAGGTTTTCTGTTCCTTATTGTTGTTTAGCAAGGTATTCTGTTCCTTATTGTTATTTAGCAAGGTTTTCTGTTCCTTATTGTTGTTTAGCAAGGTTTTCTGTTCCTTATTGTTGTTTCGCAAGTTTTTCTGTTCCTTATTGTTGTTTAGCAAGGTATTCTGTTCCTTTTTGTTATTTAGCAAGGTTTTCTGTTCCTTATTGTTGTTTCGCAAGGTTTTCTGTACCTTATTGTTATTTAGCATGGTGTTCTGTTCCCTACTGTTATTTAGCCAGGTGTTCTGTTCCTTTTCGTTATTTAGCTACGTGTTCTGTTCCTTATTGTTGTTGAGCAAGGTGTTCTGTTCCTTACTGTGATTTAGCAAGGTGTTCTGTTCCTTATTGTTATTTATCAACGTGTTCTGTTCCTTAATGTTATTTAGCAAGCGGTTCCGTTCCTTATTGTTGTTTAGCATGTTGTTCTGTCCCTTAATGTTATTTAGCAAGGTGTTCTGTTCCTTATTGTTATTTATCAAGGTGTTCCGTTCCTTCTTGTTGTTCAGCAAGGTGTTCTGTTCCTTATTGTTATTTGGCAAGGGATTCTGTTCCTTTTTGTTGTTTAGCAAGTTGTTCTGTCCCTTAATGTTATTTAGCAAGGTGTTCTGTTCCTTATTGTTGTTTAGCAAGTTGTTCTGTTCCGTAATGTTATTTAGCAAGGTGTTCTGTTCCTTATTGTTGTTTAGCAAGTTGTTCTGTTCCGTATTGTTATTTAGCAAGTTGTTCTGTTCCTTCCTGTTATTCAGCAAGGTGTTCTGTTCCTTTTTGTTATTTTGCTGCGTGTTCTGTTCCTTATTGTTGTTTAGCAAGTTTTTCTGTTCCTTATTGTTGTTTAGCAAGGTTTTCTGTTCCTTATTGTTGTTTAGCAAGGTATTCTGTTCCTTATTGTTGTTTAGCAAGTTTTTCTGTTCCTTATTGTTGTTTAGCAAGGTATTCTGTTCCTTTTTGTTATTTAGCAAGGTTTTCTGTTCCTAATTGTTGTTTAGCAAGGTTTTCTGTTCCTTATTGTTATTCAGCATGGTGTTCTGTTCCGTAATGTTATTTAGCAAGGTGTTCTGTTCCTTATTGTTGTTTAGCAAGTTGTTCTGTTCCGTAATGTTATTTAGCAAGGTGTTCTGTTCCTTGTTGTTATTTCGCAAGGTGTTCTGTTCCTTATTGTTGTTTAGCAAGTTGTTCTGTTCCTTTCTGTTATTTAGCAAGGTGTTCTGTTCCTTATTGTTGTTTAGCAAGTTGTTCTGTTCCGTAATGTTATTCAGCAAGGTGTTCTGTTCCTTCCTGTTATTTAGCAAGGGGTTCTATTCCTTACTGTTATTTAGCAAGGTTTTATGTTCCTTATTGTTATCTAGCAAGGTGTTCTGTTCCTTATTGTTATTTCGCGAGGTGTTCTGTTCCTTATTGTTATTTAGCAAGGTGTTCTGTTCCTTATTGTTATTTATCAAGGGGTCCTGTCCCTTACTTATTATTTAGCCAGGTGTTCTGTTCCTTATTGTTATTTAGCAAGGTGTTCTGTTCCTTACTGCTTTTTAGCAAGAGGTTCTGTTCTTTATTATTATTTAGCAATGTGTTCTCTTCCTTATTGTTATTTAGCAAGGTGTTCTGTTCCTTATTGTTGTTTAGCAAGTTTTTCTGTTCCTTATTGTTGTTTAGCAAGGTGTTCTGTTCCTTTTCGTTATTTAGCTACGTGTTCCGTTCCTTATTGTTGTTTTGCAAGGTGTTCTGTTCCTTATTGTTATTTAGCAAGGTGTTCTGTTCCTTTCTGTTATTTAGCAAGGGGTCCTGTCCCTTACTTATTATTTAGCCAGGTGTCTGTTCCTTATTGTTGTTTAGCAAGGTGTTCTGTTCCTTTTCGTTATTTAGCTACGTGTTCTGTTCCTTATTGTTATTTAGCAAGACGTTCTGTTCCTTATTGTTATTTAGCAAGGTGTTCTGTTCCTTATTGTTATTTAGCAAGGTGTTCTGTTCCTTATTGTTATTTAGCAAGGGGTCCTGTTCCTTATTGTTGATTAGCACGGGGTTCTGTTCCTTTTTGTTATTTAGCAAGGTGTTCTGTTCCTTATTGTTATTTAGCAAGAGGTTCTGTTCCTGATTGTTATTCAGCACGTGGTTCTGTTCCTTACTGTTATTTAGCAAGGTTTTATGTTCCTTATTGTTGTTTAGCAAGGTGTTCTGTTCCTTTTTGTTATTTATCAAGTTGTCCGGTCCTTATTGTTATTTAGCAAGGGGTTCTGTTCCTTACTGTTATTTTGCAAGGGTTTCTGTTCCTTCCTTTTATTTAGCAGGGGGTTCTGTTCCTTATTGTTATTTTGCCAGGTTTTCTGTTCCTTATAGTTATTTATCAAGGTTTTCTGTTCCTTATTCTTGTTTAGCAAGGTGTTTTGTTCCTTATTATTATTTGGCACGGTGTCCTGTCTTTATTGTGATTTAGCAAGGTGTTCTGTTCATAATTGTTATTCAGCATGGTTTTCTGTTCCTTATTGTTGTTTAGCAATGTGTTCTGTTCTTTATAGTTATTTGGCAAGGGGCTCTGTTCCTTATTGTTATTTAGCTTGTGGTTCTGTTCCTCATCGTTGTTTAGCAAGGTGTCCTGTCCTTATTTTTGTTTCGCAAGTCGTTCCGCTCCTTATTGTTATTTAGCAAGATGTTCTGTATCTAATTGTTGTTTAGCAAGGTGTTCTGTTCCTTATTGTTATTTAGCAAGGGGTCCTGTTCCTTATTGTTGATTAGCACGGGGTTCTGTTCCTTCTTGTTATTTAGCAAGAGGTTATGTTCCTTTTTGTTATTTAGCAAGGTGTTCTGTTCCTTATTGTTATTTAGCAAGGGTTTCTGTTCCTTTTTGTTATTTAGCAAGGTGTTCTGTTCCTTATTGTTATTTAGCAAGGTGTTCTGTTCCTTATTATTATTTAGCAAGGGTTTCTGTTCCTTTTTGTTATTTAGCAAGGGGTTCTGTTCCTTATTTTTATTTAGCAAGACGTTCTGTTCCTTATTGTTATTTAGCAAGGTGTTCTGTTCCTTATTGTTATTTAGCAAGGTTTTATGTTCCTTATTGTTATTTAGCAAGATGTTCTGTATCTAATTGTTGTTCAGCAAGGTGTTCTGTTCCTTATTGTTATTTAGCAAGGGGTCCTGTTCCTTATTGTTGATTAGCACGGGGTTCTGTTCCTTATTGTTATTTAGCAAGACGTTCTGTTCCTTATTGTTATTTAGCAAGGTGTTCTGTTCCTTATTGTTATTTAGCAAGGTGTTCTGTTCCTTATTGTTATTTAGCAAGGGGTCCTGTTCCTTATTGTTGATTAGCACGGGGTTCTGTTCCTTTTTGTTACTTAGCAAGGTGTTCTGTTCCTTATTGTTATTTAGCAAGGTGTTCTGTTCCTTATTGTTATTTAGCAAGCGGTTATGTTCCTTTTTGTTATTTAGCAAGGTGTTCTGTTCCTTGTTGCTATTTATCAAGGTTTTCTGTTCCTTATTGTTATTTATCAAGGTTTTCTGTTCCTTATTCTTGTTTAGCAAGGTGTTTTGTTCCGTATCATTATTTAGCATGGTGTCCTGTCCTTATTGTTATTTAGCAAGGTGTTCTGCTTCTTATTGTTATTTATCAAGGTTTTCTGTTCCTTATTTTTATTTATCTAGGTGTTCGGTTCCTTATTGTTATTTAGCAAGGGTTGCTGTCCTTATTGTTGTTTAGCAAGGGTTCCTGTCCTTATTGTTGTTTAGCAAGGGGTCCTGTCCTTATTTTTGTTTGGCAAGGTGTTCTGTTCCTTATTGTTGTTAAGCAAGTCCTTCTGCTCCTTATTGTTATTCAGCATGGTGTTCTGTTCCTTACTGTTATTTAGCAAGGGGTCCTGTCATTATTGTTATTTAGCAAGGGGTCCTGTTCCTTATTGTTATTTATCAAGGTTTTCTGTTCCTTACTGTTATTTAGCAAGTGTGTCTGTTCCTTCCTGTTATTTAGCAAGGGGTCCTGTTCCTTATTGTTATTTATCAAGGTTTTCTGTTCCTTATTTTTATTTATCTAGGTGTTCGGTTCCTTATTGTTATTTAGCAAGGGTTCCTGTCCTTATTGTTGTTTAGCAAGCGTTCCTGTCCTTATTGTTGTTTAGCAAGGGGTCCTGTCCTTATTTTTGTTTAGCAAGGTGTTCTGTTCCTTATTGTTGTTAAGCAAGTCCTTCTGCTCCTTATTTTTATTCAGCAAGGTGTTCTGTTCCTTCCTGTTATTTAGCAAGGTGTTCTTTTCCTTCATGTTATTTAGCAAGGGGTCCGGTCCTTATTGTTATTTATCAAAGGGTCCTGCCCTTATTGTTGTTTGGCTAGGTGTTCTTTTCGTTATTGTTATTTAGCAATGTTTTCTGTTCCTTACTGTTGTTGAGCAAGGGTTTCTGTTCCTTACTGTTATTTAGCAAGGTGTTCCGTCCTTATTGTTGTTTAGCCAGGGGTCCTGTCCTTATTGTGATTTAGCAGAGGGGTTTGGCTCCTTTTTGTTATTTAGCAAGGTGTTCTGTTCCTTATTGTTATTTAGCATGGTGTTCTGTTCCCTATTGTGATTTAGCAAGGTGTTCTGCTTCTTCTTGTTATTTATCAAGGTTTTCTGTTCCTTAATTTTATTTATCAATGTGTTTGGTTCCTTATTGTTATTTAGCAAGGGTTTCTGTTCCTTTCTGTTATTGACCAAGGTGTTCTGTTCCTTCCTGTTATTTGGCAAGGTGTTCCGTCCTTATTGTTGTTTAGCCAGGGGTCCTGTCCTTATTGTGGTTTAGCAAGGGGTTTTGCTCCTTTTTGTTATTTAGCAAGGTGCTCCGTTCCTTATTGTTATTTAGCATGGTGTTCTGTTCCTTATTGTTAGTTATCAAGGTGGTCTGTTCATTATTTATTTAAAATGAATAATTAATGAATTTAAAGTGAATTTAAAATAAAATTGCTGGACTAAAACTTGGTGTTGTAAAATTGTTCACAATTATTTTTGTTCAGCAAGCGATCCTGTCCTTCACGTTATTTAGCAAGGTGTTCTGATCCTTATTTTTTTTAGCCAGGGGTCCTGTCCTTAGTGATATTTTGCAAGGTGTTCTGTCCTTATTGTTGTTTCGAAAGGGGTACTATCCTTAATTTTATTTAGCAACGTGTTCTGTATATTATTGTTGTTTAGCAAGGGTCCTGTTCCTTATTTTTTTTAGCAAGCGGTCCTGTCTTTATTGTTATTTAGCAAGATGTTCTGTTCCTTATTGTTATTTAGCAAGGGGTCCTGTCCTTAATGTTATTTAGCAAGGTGTTCTGTTCCTTATTGTTAGTTCGCAAGGTGGTCTGTTCCTTATTGTTATTTAGCAAGGTGTTCTGTTCCTTATTGTTATTAGCAAGGTTTTCTGTTCCTTATTGTTATTTATCAAGGTTTTCTATTCCTTATTGTTATTTAGCAATGTGTTCTGTTCCTTATTGTTATTAGCAAGGTTTTCTGTTCCTTATTGTTATTTATCAAGGTTTTCTATTCCTTATTGTTATTTCGCAAGGGGCTCTGTTCCTTCCTGTTATTTTGCAAGGTGTTCTGTTCCTTAATGTTATTTAGCAAGGGTTTCTGTTCCTTAATGTTATTTAGCAAGGGGTCCGGTCCTTATTGTTATTTTGCAAGGGGTCCTGTTGCTTATTGTTATTTAGCAAGGTGTTCTGTTCCTTATTGTTGTTTAGCATGGTTTTCTGTTCCTTATTGTTGTTTAGCAATGTGTTCTGTTCTTTATAGTTATTTAGCAAGGTGTTCTGTTCCTTATTGTTATTTAGCAAGGGGTCCGGTCCTTATTGTTATTTAGCAAGGTGTTCTGTTGCTTATTGTTATTTATCAAGGTGTTCTGTTCCTTATTCTTGTTTAGCAAGGTGTTTTGTTCCGTATCATTATTTAGCATGGTGTCCTGTCTTTATTGTGATTTAGCAAGGTGTTCTGTTCATTATTGTTATTCAGCATGGTTTTCTGTTCCTTATTGTTATTTCGCAAGGGGTCCTGTCCTTATTGTTATTTATCAAGGTTTTCTGTTCCTTATTTTTATTTATCAAGGTGTTCGGTTCCTGATTGTTATTCAGCAAGGGTTCCTGTCCTTATTGTTGTTTAGCAAGGGATCCTGTCCTTATTTTTGTTTAGCAAGGTGTTCTGTTCCTCATTTTTATTTAGCAAGGGGTTCTGTTCCTTACTGTTATTTAGCAAGGGGTCCTGTCATTATTGTTATTTAGCAAGGGGTCCTGTTCCTTATTGTTATTTAGCAAGGTTTTCTGTTCCTTATTGTTATTTAGCAAGGTTTTCTGTTCCTTACTGTTATTTAGCAAGGGGTCCTGTTCCTTATTGTTATTTAGCAAGGTTTTCTGTTCCTTATTGTTATTTAGCAAGGTTTTCTGTTCCTTCCTGTTATTTAGCAAGGTGTTCTGTTCCTTATTGTTATTTAGCAAGGGGTCCTGTTCCTTATTGCTATTTATCAAGGTTTTCTGTTCCTTATTGTTATTTATCAAGGTTTTCTGTTCCTTATTCTTGTTTAGCAAGGTGTTTTGTTCCGTATTATTATTTAGCATGGTGTCCTGTCTTTATTGTGATTTAGCAAGGTGTTCTGTTCATTATTGTTATTCAGCATGGTTTTCTGTTCCTTATTGTTATTTATCAAGGTGTTCTGTTCCTTATTGTTATTTAGCAAGGGGTCCTGTTCCTTATTGTTATTTAGCAAGGTGTTCTGTTCCTTATTGTTGTTTCGCAAGGGGTCCTGTCATTATTGTTATTTAGCAAGGGGTCCTGTTCCTTATTGTTATTTATCAAGGTGTTCTGTTCCTTATTGTTGTTTCGCAAGGGGTCCTGTCATTATTGTTATTTATCAAGGTGTTCTGTTCCTTATTGTTGTTTAGCAAGGTGTTCTGTTCCTTATTGTTATTTAGCAAGGGGTCCTGTTCCTTATTGTTATTTAGCAAGGTGTTCTGTTCCTTATTGTTGTTTAGCAAGGTGTTCTGTTCCTTATTGTTATTTATCAAGGTTTTCTGTTCCTTATTGTTATTTCGCAAGGTGTTCTGTTCCTTATTGTTATTTTGCAAGGTGTTCTGTTCCTTATTGTTATTTAGCAAGGTGTTCTGTTCCTTATTGTTATTTAGCAAGGTATTCTGTTCCTTATTGTTATTTAGCAAGGTTTTCTGTTCCTTATTGTTATTTTGCAAGGTGTTCTGTTCCTTACTGTTATTTAGCAAGGGGTCCGGTCCTTATTGTTATTTAGCAAGGGGTCCTGTTGCTTATTGTTATTCAGCAAGGTGTTCTGTTCCTTATTGTTGTTTAGCATGGTTTTCTGTTCCTTATTGTTGTTTAGCAATGTGTTCTGTTCTTTATAGTTATTTAGCAAGGTGTTCTGTTCCTTATTGTTGTTTAGCATGGTTTTCTGTTCCTTATTGTTGTTTAGCAATGTGTTCTGTTCTTTATAGTTATTTAGCAAGGTGTTCTGTTCCTTATTGTTATTTAGCAAGGGGTCCGGTCCTTATTGTTATTTAGCAAGGTGTTCTGTTCCTTATTCTTGTTTAGCAAGGTGTTTTGTTCCGTATCATTATTTAGCATGGTGTCCTGTCTTTATTGTGATTTAGCAAGGTGTTCTGTTCATTATTGTTATTCAGCATGGTTTTCTGTTCCTTATTGTTATTTCGCAAGGGGTCTTGTCCTTATTGTTATTTATCAAGGTTTTCTGTTCCTTATTTTTATTTATCAAGGTGTTCGGTTCCTGATTGTTATTCAGCAAGGGTTCCTGTCCTTATTGTTGTTTAGCAAGGGGTCCTGTCCTTATTTTTGTTTAGCAAGGTGTTCTGTTCCTCATTTTTATTTAGCAAGGGCTTCTGTCCCTTGTTGTTATTTAGCAAGGTGCTCCTTTCCTTATTTTTATTTAGCAAGGGGTTCTGTTCCTTACTGTTATTTAGCAAGGGGTCCTGTCATTATTGTTATTTAGCAAGGGGTCCTGTTCCTTATTGTTATTTAGCAAGGTTTTCTGTTCCTTATTGTTATTTAGCAAGGTTTTCTGTTCCTTACTGTTATTTAGCAAGGGGTCCTGTTCCTTATTGTTATTTAGCAAGGTTTTCTGTTCCTTATTGTTATTTAGCAAGGTGTTCTGTTGCTTATTGTTATTTATCAAGGTTTTCTGTTCCTTATTGTTATTTTCAAGGTTTTCTGTTCCTTATTCTTGTTTAGCAAGGTGTTTTGTTCCGTATCATTATTTAGCATGGTGTCCTGTCTTTATTGTGATTTAGCAAGGTGTTCTGTTCATTATTGTTATTCAGCATGGTTTTCTGTTCTTATTGTTATTTCGCAAGGGGTCCTGTCCTTATTGTTATTTATCAAGGTTTTCTGTTCCTTATTTTTATTTATCAAGGTGTTCGGTTCCTGATTGTTATTCAGCAAGGGTTCCTGTCCTTATTGTTGTTTAGCAAGGGGTCCTGTCCTTATTTTTGTTTCGCAAGGTGTTCTGTTCCTCATTTTTATTTAGCAAGGGGTTCTGTCCCTTATTGTTATTTAGCAAGGTGTTCCTTTCCTTATTTTTATTTAGCAAGGGGTTATGTTCCTTACTGTTATTTAGCAAGGGGTCCTGTCATTATTGTTATTTAGCAAGGGGTCCTGTTCCTTATTGTTATTTAGCAAGGGGTCCTGTTCCTTATTGTTATTTAGCAAGGTTTTCTGTTCCTTATTGTTATTTAGCAAGGTTTTCTGTTCCTTACTTTTATTTAGCCAGGTGTTCTTTTCCTTAATGTTATTTCGCAAGGTGTTCTGTTCCTTATTGCTATTTATCAAGGTTTTCTGTTCCTTATTCTTGTTTAGCAAGGTGTTTTGTTCCGTATTATTATTTAGCATGGTGTCCTGTCTTTATTGTGATTTAGCAAGGTGTTCTGTTCATTATTGTTATTTATCAAGGTGTTCGGTTCCTTATTGTTGTTTCGCAAGGGTTTCTGTTCCTTACTATTATTTAGCAAGGTGTTCTGTTCCTTAATGTTATTTAGCAAGGCGTCCGGTCCTTATTGTTATTTACCAAGTGGTTTTGTTCCTTATTGTTATTTATCAAGGGGTTCTGTTCCTTATTGTTATTTAGCAAGGTGTTCTGTTCCTCATTTTTGTTTGGCAAGGTGTTCTGTTCCTTATTGTTGTTTAGCAAGGTGTTCTGTTGCTTATTGTTATTGAGCAAGGTGTTCTGTTCCTTAATTTTATTTAGCAAGGTTTTCTTTTCCTTATTGTTATTTAGCATGGTTTTCTGTTCCTTATTGTTATTCAGCATGGTTTTCTGTTCCTTATTGTTATTTTGCAAGGTGTTCTGTTCCTTATTTTTATTTAGCAAGGTGTTCTGTCCCTTATTGTTGTTTAGCAAGGTGTTCTGTTCCTTAATGTTATTTAGCACGAGGTTCTGTTCCTTATTGTAATTTAGCAAGGGTTTCTGTTCCTTATAGTTATTTATCGAGGTGTTCTGTTCCTTATTGTTATTTATCAAGGTGTCCTGTTCCTTTTTGTTATTTCGCAAGGTGTTCTGTTCCTTATTGTTATTTAGCAAGGTGTTCTGTTCCTTAATTTTATTCATCAAGGTGTTCTGTTCCTTAATTTTATTCAGCAAGGTGTTCTGTTCCTTATTGTTATTTAGCAAGGTGTTCTGTTCCTTATTGTTATTTAGCAAGGTGTTCTGTTCCTTATTGTTATTTTGCAAGGTGTTCTGTTCCTTATTGTTATTTAGCAAGGTGTTCTGTTCCTTATTGTTATTTAGCAAGACGTTCTGTTCCTTATTGTTATTTCGCAAGGTGTTCTGTTCCTTATTGTTATTTAGCAAGGTGTTCTGTTCCTTATTGTTATTTTGCAAGGTGTTCTGTTCCTTATTGTTATTTTGCAAGGTGTTCTGTTCCTTATGGTTATTTTGCAAGGTGTTCTGTTCCTTATTGTTATTTTGCAAGGTGTTCTGTTCCTTATTGTTATTTCACAAGGTGTTCTGTTCCTTATTGTTATTTTGCAAGGTGTTCTGTTCCTTCTTGTTATTTCGCAAGGTGTTCTGTTCCTTATTGTTATTTATCAAGGTGTCCTGTTCCTTTTTGTTATTTAGCAAGGTGTTCTGTTCCTTATTGTTATTTAGCAAGGTGCTCTGTTCCTTATTGTTATTTCGCAAGGTGTTCTGTTCCTTATTGTTATTTATCAAGGTGTCCTGTTCCTTTTTGTTATTTAGCAAGGTGTTCTGTTCCTTATTGTTATTTAGCAAGGTGTTCTGTTCCTTATTGTTATTTTGCAAGGTGTTCTGTTCCTTATTGTTATTTAGCAAGGTGTTCTGTTCCTTATTGTTATTTAGCAAGGTGTTCTGTTCCTTTTTGTTATTTAGCAAGGTGTTCTGTTCCTTATTGTTATTTCGCAAGGTTTTCTGTTCCTTATTGTTATTTAGCAAGGTGTTCTGTTCCTTTTTGTTATTTAGCAAGGTGTTCTGTTCCTTATTGTTATTTATCAAGGTTTTCTGTTCCTTATTGTTATTTAGCAAGGTTTTCTGTTCCTTATTCTTGTTTAGCAAGGTGTTTTGTTCCTTATTATTATTTGGCATGGTGTCCTGTCTTTATTGTGATTTAGCAAGGTGTTCTGTTCATTATTGTTATTCAGAATGGTTTTCTGTTCCTTATTGTTATTTAGCAAGGTGTTCTGTTCCTTGTTGTTATTTATCAAGAGGTCCTGTTCCTTCTTGTTATTTATCAAGGTTTTATGTTCAATATTGTTATTTATCAAGGTATCCTGTTCCTTGTTGTAATTTCGCATAGTTTTCTGTTCCTTATTGTTATTTAGCAAGGTGTTCTGTTCCTTATTGTTATTTAGCAAGACGTTCTGTTCCTTATTGTTATTTCGCAAGGTGTTCTGTTCCTTATTGTTATTTAGCAAGGTGTTCTGTTCCTTATTGTTATTTTGCAAGGTGTTCTGTTCCTTATTGTTATTTTGCAAGGTGTTCTGTTCCTTATGGTTATTTTGCAAGGTGTTCTGTTCCTTATTGTTATTTTGCAAGGTGTTCTGTTCCTTATTGTTATTTCACAAGGTGTTCTGTTCCTTATTGTTATTTTGCAAGGTGTTCTGTTCCTTCTTGTTATTTCGCAAGGTGTTCTGTTCCTTATTGTTATTTATCAAGGTGTCCTGTTCCTTTTTGTTATTTAGCAAGGTGTTCTGTTCCTTATTGTTATTTAGCAAGGTGCTCTGTTCCTTATTGTTATTTCGCAAGGTGTTCTGTTCCTTATTGTTATTTATCAAGGTGTCCTGTTCCTTTTTGTTATTTAGCAAGGTGTTCTGTTCCTTATTGTTATTTAGCAAGGTGTTCTGTTCCTTATTGTTATTTTGCAAGGTGTTCTGTTCCTTATTGTTATTTAGCAAGGTGTTCTGTTCCTTATTGTTATTTAGCAAGGTGTTCTGTTCCTTTTTGTTATTTAGCAAGGTGTTCTGTTCCTTATTGTTATTTCGCAAGGTTTTCTGTTCCTTATTGTTATTTAGCAAGGTGTTCTGTTCCTTTTTGTTATTTAGCAAGGTGTTCTGTTCCTTATTGTTATTTATCAAGGTTTTCTGTTCCTTATTGTTATTTAGCAAGGTTTTCTGTTCCTTATTCTTGTTTAGCAAGGTGTTTTGTTCCTTATTATTATTTGGCATGGTGTCCTGTCTTTATTGTGATTTAGCAAGGTGTTCTGTTCATTATTGTTATTCAGAATGGTTTTCTGTTCCTTATTGTTATTTAGCAAGGTGTTCTGTTCCTTGTTGTTATTTATCAAGAGGTCCTGTTCCTTCTTGTTATTTATCAAGGTTTTATGTTCAATATTGTTATTTATCAAGGTATCCTGTTCCTTGTTGTAATTTCGCATAGTTTTCTGTTCCTTATTGTTATTTAGCAAGGTGTTCTGTTCCTTATTGTTATATAGCATGGTTTTCTGTTCCTTATTGTTGTTTAGCAAGGTGTTCTGTTCCTTATTGTTATATAGCATGGTTTTCTGTTCCTTATTGTTGTTTAGCAAGGTGTTCTGTTCCTTATTGTTATTGAGCAAGGTGTTCTGTTCCTTATTGTTATTTAGCAAGGTGTTCTATTCCTTACTGTTATTTCGCAAGGGTTCCTGTCCTTATTGTTATTCAGCAAGGGGTCCTGTCCTTATTATTGTTTAGCAAGGTGTTCTGTTCCTTATTGTTGTTGCATAAGAACATTAGAACATAAGAAATAGGAGCAGGAGTAGGCCAATCGGCCCCTCGAGCCTGCTCCGCCATTCTTTAAGATCATGGCTGATCTGATCCTAACCTCAAATCTAAATTCATATCCAATTTCCTGCCCGCTCCCCGTAACCCCTAATTCCTTTTACTTCTCGGAAACTGTCTATTTCTGTTTTAAATTTATTCAATGATGTAGCTTCCACAGCTTCCTGGGGCAGCAAATTCCACAGACCTACTGCCCTCTGAGTGAAGAAGTTTCTCCTCATCTCAGTTTTGAAAGAGCAGCCCCTTATTCTAAGATTATGCCACCTCGTTCTAGTTTCACCCCTCCTTGGGAACATCCTTACCGCATCCACCCGATCAAGCCCCTTCACAATCTTATATGTTTCAATAAGATCGCCTCTCATTCTTCTGAACTCCAATGAGTAGAGTCCCAATCTACTCAACCTCTCCTCATATGTCCGCCCCCTCATCCCTGGGATTAACCGAGTGAACCTTCTTTGTACTGCCTCGAGAGCAAGTATGTCTTTTCTTAAGTTTGGAGACCAAAACTGTATTCCAGGTGCGGTCTCACCAATACCTTATATAACTGCAGCAATACCTCCCTGTTTTTATATTCTATCCCCCTAGCAATAAAAGCCAACATTCCATTGGCCTTCTTGATCACCTGCTGCACTTGCATACTAACCTTTTGATTTTCTTGCACTAGGACCCCCAGATCCCTTTGAACTGCAGTACTTTCCAGTTTCTCGCCATTAAGATAATAACTTGCTCTCTGATTTTTCCTGCCAAAGTTCATAACCTCACAAAAGGTTTAGCAAGGTGTTCTGTTCCTTCTTGTTGTTTAGCAAGGTGTTCTGTTCCTTATTATTGAGCATGTTGTTCTGTTCCTTACTGTTATTTAGCAAGGTGTTCTGTTCCTTCTTGTTATTTAGCAAGGTGTTCCGTTCCTTCTTGTTATTTAGCAAGGTGTTCTGTTCCTTCTTGTTATTTAGCAAGGTGTTCTGTTCCTTCTTGTTATTTAGCAAGGTGTTCTGTTCCTTCTTGTTATTTAGCAAGGTGTTCTGTTGCTTATTGTTATTGATCAAGGTGTTCTGTTCCTTATTGTTATTCAGCATGGTTTTCTGTTCCTTATTGTTATTTTGCAAGGGTTTCTGTTCCTTATTTTTATTTAGCTAGGTGTTCTGTTCCTTATTTTTATTTAGCAAGGTGTTCTGTCCCTTATTGTTGTTTAGCAAGGTGTTCTGTTCCTTATTGTAATTTCGCAAGGGTTTCTGTTCCTTATTGTTATTTATCAAGGTGTCCTGTTCCTTTTTGTTATTTAGCAAGGTGTTCTGTTCCTTATTGTTATTTATCAAGGTGTTCTGTTCCTTATTGTTATTTCGCAAGGTGTTCTGTTCCTTGCTGTTATTTAGCAAGGTGTTCTGTTCCTTATTGTTATTTCGCAAGGTGTTCTGTTCCTTATTGTTATTTAGCAAGGTGTTCTGTTCCTTTTTGATATTTATCAAGGTGTTCTGTTCCTTTTTGTTATTTAGCAAGGTGTTCTGTTCCTTTTTGTTATTTAGCAAGGTGTTCTGTTCCTTATTGTTATTTTGCAAGGTGTTCTGTTCCTTATTGTTATTTTGCAAGGTGTTCTGTTCCTTATGGTTATTTTGCAAGGTGTTCTGTTCCTTATGGTTATTTAGCAAGGTTTTCTGTTCCTTATTGTTATTTTGCAAGGTGTTCTGTTCCTTATTGTTATTTTGCAAGGTGTTCTGTTCCTTCTTGTTATTTCGCAAGGTGTTCTGTTCCTTATTGTTATTTTGCAAGGTGTTCTGTTCCTTATGGTTATTTAGCAAGGTGTTCTGTTCCTTATTGTTATTTAGCAAGGTGTTCTGTTCCTTATTGTTATTTATCAAGGTGTCTTGTTCCTTTTTGTTATTTAGCAAGGTGTTCTGTTCCTTATTGTTATTTAGCAAGGTGTTCTGTTCCTTATTGTTTTTTCGCAAGGTGTTCTGTTCCTTATTGTTATTTATCAAGGTGTCCTGTTCCTTTTTGTTATTTAGCAAGGTGTTCTGTTCCTTATTGTTATTTAGCAAGGTGTTCTGTTCCTTATTGTTATTTTGCAAGGTGTTCTGTTCCTTATTGTTATTTTGCAAGGTGTTCTGTTCCTTATTGTTATTTAGCAAGGTGTTCTGTTCCTTATTGTTATTTAGCAAGGTGTTCTGTTCCTTATTGTTATTTAGCAAGGTGTTCTGTTCCTTTTTGTTATTTAGCAAGGTTTTCTGTTCCTTATTGTTATTTAGCAAGGTGTTCTGTTCCTTATTGTTATTTCGCAAGGTTTTCTGTTCCTTATTGTTATTTAGCAAGGTGTTCTGTTCCTTTTTGTTATTTAGCAAGGTGTTCTGTTCCTTATTGTTATTTATCAAGGTTTTCTGTTCCTTATTGTTATTTAGCAAGGTTTTCTGTTCCTTATTCTTGTTTAGCAAGGTGTTTTGTTCCTTATTATTATTTGGCATGGTGTCCTGTCTTTATTGTGATTTAGCAAGGTGTTCTGTTCATTATTGTTATTCAGAATGGTTTTCTGTTCCTTATTGTTACTTAGCAAGAGGTCCTGTTCCTTCTTGTTATTTATCAAGGTTTTATGTTCAATATTGTTATTTATCAAGGTATCCTGTTCCTTGTAATTTCGCATAGTTTTCTGTTCCTTATTGTTATTTAGCAAGGTGTTCTGTTCCTTATAGTTATATAGCATGGTTTTCTGTTCCTTATTGTTGTTTAGCAAGGTGTTCTGTTCCTTATTGTTATTTAGCAAGGTGTTCTATTCCTTACTGTTATTTCGCAAGGGTTCCTGTCCTTATTGTTATTCAGCAAGGGGTCCTGTCCTTATTATTGTTTAGCAAGGTGTTCTGTTCCTTATTGTTGTTGCATAAGAACATTAGAACATAAGAAATAGGAGCAGGAGTAGGCCAATCGGCCCCTCGAGCCTGCTCCGCCATTCTTTAAGATCATGGCTGATCTGATCCTAACCTCAAATCTAAATTCATATCCAATTTCCTGCCCGCTCCCCGTAACCCCTAATTCCTTTTACTTCTCGGAAACTGTCTATTTCTGTTTTAAATTTATTCAATGATGTAGCTTCCACAGCTTCCTGGGGCAGCAAATTCCACAGACCTACTGCCCTCTGAGTGAAGAAGTTTCTCCTCATCTCAGTTTTGAAAGAGCAGCCCCTTATTCTAAGATTATGCCACCTCGTTCTAGTTTCACCCCTCCTTGGGAACATCCTTACCGCATCCACCCGATCAAGCCCCTTCACAATCTTATATGTTTCAATAAGATCGCCTCTCATTCTTCTGAACTCCAATGAGTAGAGTCCCAATCTACTCAACCTCTCCTCATATGTCCGCCCCCTCATCCCTGGGATTAACCGAGTGAACCTTCTTTGTACTGCCTCGAGAGCAAGTATGTCTTTTCTTAAGTTTGGAGACCAAAACTGTATTCCAGGTGCGGTCTCACCAATACCTTATATAACTGCAGCAATACCTCCCTGTTTTTATATTCTATCCCCCTAGCAATAAAAGCCAACATTCCATTGGCCTTCTTGATCACCTGCTGCACTTGCATACTAACCTTTTGATTTTCTTGCACTAGGACCCCCAGATCCCTTTGAACTGCAGTACTTTCCAGTTTCTCGCCATTAAGATAATAACTTGCTCTCTGATTTTTCCTGCCAAAGTTCATAACCTCACAAAAGGTTTAGCAAGGTGTTCTGTTCCTTCTTGTTGTTTAGCAAGGTGTTCTGTTCCTTATTATTGAGCATGTTGTTCTGTTCCTTACTGTTATTTAGCAAGGTGTTCTGTTCCTTCTTGTTATTTAGCAAGGTGTTCTGTTCCTTCTTGTTATTTAGCAAGGTGTTCTGTTCCTTATTGTTATTTAGCAAGGTGTTCTGTTCCTTATTGTTATTTAGCAAGGTGTTCTGTTCCTTATTGTTATTTAGCAAGGTTTTCTGTTCCTTATTGTTATTTAGCAAGGTGTTCTGTTCCTTATTGTTATTTAGCAAGGTGTTCTGTTCCTTATTGTTATTTAGCAAGGTGTTCCGTTCCTTCTTGTTGTTTAGCAAGGTGTTCTGTTCCTTCTTGTTGTTTAGCAAGGTGTTCTGTTCCTTCTTGTTGTTTAGCAAGGTTTTCTGTTCCTTATTATTGAGCATGTTGTTCTGCTCCTTACTTTTATTTAGCAAGGTGTTCTGTTCCTTGTTGTTATTTAGCAAGGCGTTCTGTTCCTTATTGTTATTTGTGATGTGGAGATGCCGGTGATGGACTGGGGTGGACAAATGTAAGGAATCTTACAACACCAGGTTATAGTCCAACAAATTTATTTTAAAATGACAAACTTTCGGAGATTATCTCCTTCGTCAGATGAATGAGTGAAAAGGTTCTCAAATCGCATATCTTATACTATGTTGGGACAGCATCACACCAATCAAAAGGTGTCGTTGTTATTCAAACAGGCCAGTCACGGAGAACAGCACGTCCCAGTACACTAGAGACACATTGTGTCGATTACACAGGCAGGCAGAAAGAAACTCAAAATGGCAGAGAGAGAGAGAGAGAATTTTAAAAAACATATAATTTTTTTCCCCTTTTTTGCTGGTGGGGTTACGTGTAGCGTGACATGAACCCAAGATCCCGGTTGAGGCCGTCCTCATGGGTGCGGAACTTGGCTATCAACTTCTGCTCGACGATTTTGCGTTGTCGTGTGTCTCGAAGGCCGCCTTGGAGAACGCTTACCCGAAGATCGGTGGCTGAATGTCCTTGACTGCTAAAGTGTTCCCCGACTGGGAGGGAACCCTCCTGTCTGGCGATTGTTGCGCGGTGTCCGTTCATCCGTTGTCGCAGTGTCTGCATGGTCTCGCCAATGTACCATGCTCCGGGGCATCCTTTCCTGCAACGTATGAGGTAAACAACGTTGGCCGAGTCACAGGAGTATGAACCATGTACCTGGTGGGTGGTGTCCTCTCGTGTGATGGTGGTATCTGTGTCGATGATCTGGCATGTCTTGCAGAGGTTGCCGTGGCAGGGTTGTGTGGTGTCGTGGACGTTGTTCTCCTGAAAACTGGGTAACTTGCTGCGAACGATGGTCTGTTTGAGGTTGGGTGGCTGTTTAAAGGCGAGCAGTGGAGGCGTGGGGATGGCCTTAGCGAGGTGTTCGTCATCATCGATGACATGTTGAAGGCTGCGGAGAACATGGTGTAGTTTCTCCGCTCCAGGGAAGTACTGGACGACGAAGGGTACTCTGTTGGTTGGTTCCCGTGTTTGTCTTCTGAGGAGGTCTATGCGATTCTTCGCTGTGGCCCGTCGGAACTGTCGATCGACAAGTCGAGCGTCATATCCCGTTCTTACGAGGGCGTCTTTCAGCGTCTGTAGGTGTCCATCGCGTTCCTCCTCGTCTGAGCAGATCCTGTGTATTCGTAGGGCCTGTCCATAGGGGATGGCCTCTTTGACGTGGTTGGGGTGGAAGCTGGAAAAGTGGAGCATCGTGAGGTTGTCCGTGAGGTGCTGAGGTGCCCGTCTTTGATGGAGATTTGTGTGTCCAAGAAAGAAACCGATTCTGAGGAGTAGTCCATGGTGAGTTTGATGGTGGGATGGAACTTGTTGATGTTATCGTGTAGTCTCTTCAGTGATTCTTCGCCGTGGGTCCATAGGAAGAAAATGTCATCGATGTATCTGGTGTATAACGGGATATGACGCTCGACTTGTCGATCGACAGTTCCGACGGGCCACAGCGAAGAATCGCATAGACCTCCTCAGAAGACAAACACGGGACGCAACCAACAGAGTACCCTTCGTCGTCCAGTACTTCCCTGGAGCGGAGAAACTACACCATGTTCTCCGCAGTCTTCAACATGTCATCGATGATGACGAACACCTCGCTAAGGCCATCCCCACGCCTCCACTGCTCGCCTTTAAACAGCCACCCAACCTCAAACAGACCATCGTTCGCAGCAAGTTACCCAGTTTTCAGGAGAACAACGTCCACGACACCACACAACCCTGCCACGGTAACCTCTGCAAGACATGCCAGATCATCGACACGGATACCACCATCACACGAGAGGACACCACCCACCAGGTGCATGGTTCATACTCCTGTGACTCGGCCAACGTTGTTTACCTCATACGTTGCAGGAAAGGATGCCCCGGAGCATGGTACATTGGCGAGACCATGCAGACGCTGCGACAACGGATGAACGGACACCGCGCAACAATCGCCAGACAGGAGGGTTCCCTCCCAGTCGGGGAACACTTTAGCAGTCAAGGACATTCAGCCACCAATCTTCGGGTAAGCGTTCTCCAAGGCGGCCTTCGAGACACACGACAACGCAAAATCGTCGAGCAGAAGTTGATAGCCAAGTTCCGCACCCATGAGGACGGCCTCAACCGGGATCTTGGGTTCATGTCATGCTACACGTAACCCCACCAGCAAAAAAGGGGAAAAAAATTATATGTTTTTTAAAATTCTCTCTCTCTCTCTCTCTCTGCCATTTTGAGTTTCTTTCTGCCTGCCTGTGTAATCGACACAATGTGTCTCTAGTGTACTGGGACGTGCTGTTCTCCGTGACTGGCCTGTTTGAATAACAACGACACCTTTTGATTGGTGTGATGCTGTCCCAACATAGTATAAGATATGCGATTTGAGAACCTTTTCACTCATTCATCTGACGAAGGAGATAATCTCCGAAAGCTTGTTATTGTTATTTAGCAAGGAGTTCTCTTCCTTATTGTTATTTAGCAAGGGGTCCTGTTCCTTATTGTTATTTAGCAAGGTGTCCTGTTCCTTATTGTTATTTAGCAAGGGGCCCCGTCCTTATTGTTATTTAGCAAGGGGTCCTTTTCCTTATTGTTATCAAGCAAGTTGTTTTGTTCCTTATTGTTGTTTAGCAAAGGTTGATCTGTGTGAAAAGGCCAAGTCTTGAGCAGGAAGCTGTTTCCTTGGACTGGCATCCCATCTACCCATTAAAACAGTTGAAGGTTGCTTCTTGGCTCACCGCCCCGATTTGAAAAAACATTTCAGGCTTAAGTATATTATAAAGCTCTTTCATAAGAACATAAGAACATAAGAAATTGGAGCAGGAGTAGGCCAATCGGCCCCTCGAGCCTGCTCCGCCATTCAATAAGATCATGGCTGATCTGATCCCAACCACAAATCTAAAGAACACAAGAAGTCGGAGCAGGACCCGGCCACATAGCCCCTGGGCCCTCTCCGCCACCCACAGGGCATTGACCGATCCGAACTCAGCTTCATGTCCAATTTCCTGCCCGCTCCCCATAACCCCTAATTCCCTTTACTTCTAGGAAACTGTCTATTTCTGTTTTAAATTTATCTAATGATGTAGCTTCCACAGCTTCCTGGGGCAGCAAATTCCACAGACCTACCACCCTCTGAGTGAAGAAGTTTCTCCTCATCTCAGTTTTGAAAGAGCAGCCCCTTATTCTAAGATTATGCCCCCTAGTTCTAGTTTCACCCATCTTTGGGAACATCCTTACTGCATCCACCCGATCAAGACCCTTCACAATCTTATATGTTTCAATAAGATCGCCTCTCATTCTTCTAAACTCCAATGAGTAGAGTCCCAATCTACTCAACCTCTCCTCATATGTCCGCCCCCTCATCCCCGGGATTAACCGAGTGTAAGTGGATGATCTCGTAGGCAAAGGGTTTGTCCAAAGTACAAGTCTGCATGATTCTCCAACTTAGTTCGAGGATCAGTGGACAGTATCTAGCAAAACAAGGCCCAACCGGAACATTCCTCTTCTCAAGGACAAGAGTTGACCAGATGTATTGGTGGTCACCTGAAATCCAAGATCAGGTGCTGAAAGACTCTTCAGATTACATCAACCCAATCTGACACAAAACAGTGAAATATGTGCTTCATCAGCTTGTTTCTGGGAAAGCTCATAGCATCAGGAGTTCTTAAAGTCCAATCTCAGGAACAAGTTATTCCCCTGGATTATTTATTTCAACTGACGTTGTAAATCACTGTTGTCCCATTTAAGTGCACAACAGCAAGCATTGTACCTATAGAGGAAGGATCAAAGTTTGATCCTGTTCATTACAGCCAATCAAAGCTCATGGAAACCTTGATGAATGTAAAGCTGTTGTAACAACTCAATTACACCAACTTGCCACCTGACCACGTGAGTAAAATTAACAGGACATGGTACTATTTCAAACAGCTCAAGAATGATATGCATTGTGTTTGTTACAACATCTTCCTTACTATTTCTAGACCAGCACTGTACTCCTTCCAGTCTCAATCGCCCTGGTTACTGCAGCTCTTATAAAATAAGGAGCAGGATATACATAGAACAGATACAATAGACGTGTCTGTCACAAGGTACAGACCGCGGTGCCTCACTACACTACAAGTACCAATTTGGTTTCATAGCAAATTGGTTGACACGTGACACACTCAATCCCATAGACCAGAAGCAGATTGATCTTCTTGGTGCTTATCACAAAGTTACAGCAGTAGACCTTGATGCTTCTTGAGTCCTCAATAAGGTATGGCAGTGGTTTTCAAACTTTTTTATGTGGGGAACATCTACAAATATTGAGGCCGCCTCTTTGGTGTGTCCGGATTGTTAAGGCTACTGACCCCACTTTGAGGCCATTACTGCTCTGTTAATACCATCCACAACAAGTTAAAGTCGCTCCCAGTATGTTCCTACAAACAACAATGACATAAATGACCAGTTAACCTGTTTTAGTGATGTTGGTTGAGGGATAAATGTTGGCCTGGACACGGCTGACTCCCTGTTATTTTTTGAATAGCGCCAAGGGATCTTTTACATCCATTTGATTAGGGCCTTAGTTTGACGTTTCATCTGAAAGATGGCACCTCTGACAGTGCAGCACTCCCTCAGTACTGCACTCAGTGCTGAAGTCCTGCATTGGGGATTTGACCCATGACCTTCTGATTGAGAGGTTGGCGTACTATCAACTAAGCAAAGGCAGTCACATTATGGAAGCCATTTTGGGCCCAATCAGTATCCTGTCTTTATCGCAATCTGTTGGAGTTCATCATAAATAGCCCTCTTCACTTTGTTGACAATATTCTCGACAGACTGGCTCACTGCAGACAATTCTAGATAGCATTAGCCAGTGAGCAGGCAATGGTAGCCTACTCTTAGTGCTGAGAGGAAGTGAATAACTATCCTGACAAAGACTGACCAATGACATTGGCCATCAGCCTCTACTCCCCAATATTACCAAGCTTCTTCTTCAGAAGAATTTCTACGTTCCCAGTAACCATGAAACATCTGTCCTCTTTAGAGTTGCATACAATGTCAGCCTGTTATTAAGCCATCGAATACTTATACAATACAGTAAAATCATTTACTATTTATACGGTAAATTCATCAATGCCGTGCTCCCAATGAGGAACCAAGATCCCATGGATCGCCAATTGTCTGACCTGCACTCCCTTTGAGGGGGCTCCATCCTGGGAATGTGAGATTACTGAATTTACCTTTATATATACAATTCAATTGGATGAAGTCCTGTTTGTTTCAATGCAGGTTACTTAATGTTAATTTTCATCCATAACAGGTGGTTAATACATGAAAGATGACCCTCAGACTTGTGCTCCCTGGCTAGTCCATTTTCCCGCCTTTGCGCCATATCCTTTGTTGCCCTTACCCAACAAAAATCTATTGATCTCAGTCGCGAAAGCTCCAATTGAGTCCCAGCATCCACAACCTTATGGGGGAGGGAGTTCCAGATTCCTACTACCCTTTGTGTGAAAAAGTGCTTCCTGATTTCAATCCTGAATGGCCTAGCTCTAATTTTAAGATTATGTCCTCTCTGTGCCTACCCTGTTGAATCCTTCTATCATTTTAAACACCTCGATCAGCTCACTCCTTAAACTCCTATACTCAAGGGAATACGATCCAAATTTATACAACCTGTCCTCCTAAGTTAACTCTCTAAGCCCCAATATCATTCTGGTGAATTTCCCAAGCTTTACTTGCAATTAACATATCTCTTAAAAATGCCACTTATACATTTTTGGCCAGCGCAATGCAAAATAATAATACTGTGTGGGAGTAAATGTAACAATAGTTTGTCATGTGCAAGTGCACTTGTGCCACAGCTGAACACTGTGATGTTCAGGGTGATATTTATGTTGTTTTGTTTAGGCATTCGGATACCTTCAGATACATTTTGTCTGGCACTAAGAGCATGCTGTCTTTTTAACATGCTTAAAACTATGCAAATATCAGTAATCTTTAACCCACAAATGAAACAGTTTTTTAAAAAAAAATCCAGGTTGATATTTGGAATAAATACTAAACAAAGGCTTCGGCAATGGCCACTTAAAGAGGGGAAAAAAAAGATGGTTTTGCTTATTTATGCTCAGAGTATTGTTGATGCAGTTGTTCCATTAACACCATTATGCTGCTGTGTTAGGAGTGTCACGTAGCACAATTACAGCAGCAGCACAAAACAACTTAACTGTCAGAGTAATGATGAGATTCAGCGTGTTCAAATCAGAGATGGTGGTAGGACTGTGACCTTTGCAATCAGTGTTTATTCTAAGAGTTGCAAAGTTCAATTTTCCCACAGAAACCCTTGGCATACAATCGCACTTTTCGATTGTCTGCAAAACGTAAAAAACAACAACATAATTATTTGAAGGATTGTATCTGAGCCACTGTCTTTCAGCTCATTTGTTTACCAGCAGAGATTGCTTGCTTTTAAAGAGAGTAATTCCTGACAGTGCAAGGCCTTTATGTGAGGCTTGTAATGCGTATGATTTATAATCAAACAGAAATCAAAAAGAATTGGCTTCCGAGATGCCAGATACTTCACACATCGCAGTTCACTTGAACTCTCATTTCCATAGTGACGAGAATCTGATGCTAAGGACCTTTCAGCAACAATGTAATTGAGAAATCTCAAAGCTGATCGCCACGCACGTTATTTAGTGCAAATGCAATGGTTTTGCAGAATCATAAAGCATCACAAACATCATGCAGGTATGTGTGGTCCTTCGTGACTACTTCGCTCAGAAATTGCCACCCTATTGGGACATCTTACGAAAGAAGCCATGAAAAATAATCATAGGTTTGTACCAGAGGAATTTGCTTCAAACGGTCAGGTTGAAAGGTCATTCGTTCTTAATCATTAAATGGCTTAAACTATATAAATTCAAAAAAAGCCTAGATCTGTCCAACTATTTGTTTCCAGCCATCTGATTGGTTCCTGGCAACCAGGTGGTCCTATGATCTCAGAGAATGCAGAATTAAAGGAATGTGATTGGCAAATTCTTATCAGCAGTCAGACCTACCATTGTTATTGGACTAGAAGGACCTGCTCCCTTTAAACTCCTCTCATTGTGACTGGCCATGTGAGCTCTCACATTAGTTATTGGATAATATGGTGCATTATTGTTTCCAACGTTTCCCTGTAGATAGTTCAGTTTTCCTGTCACGCTGGTAATTACACTGAGAGGGCATGAGAAGTAAGGGGGCAAGACGTGCCTCTATCATTGCTACAGGGAATCAGTGCATGTGGATCAGTGTCTTTGCTTATCTTGGCTGCCCTTGTGAGGTATGTGGCAGTTTGTGAGGTAATGGAGGTTGCACTCACTGCTTCTGCTACCTCCCTCCATATAGTCTGGACCATCCTCTTAAGGGACTACCTGGCCTCAAGCCCGAGAAGTCCTTCTTTTCTGGTCCTTATTTCTGCTGGAAGGTCATCCACTGAAGCATCAGTAAAGCTAAGAGCCCTTCTAGATGTTGCCTACCCTCCCGCCACTGGCAGCTCCTTCTTCACTCGTCACTGCACTGTTCTGCCAAAAACAAATGGGTGCCTCCTTAATCAGTGGCAGCGTTTAAACCATTGCAATCTCCCTACCTCCCAGTGGCGGTAAACCAATGGGCAACGAACGGTTTTATCGCTGTGAGCCCGTCCCGCATGACTAATGAGGGCCAGTCCAGAAAACTTGAGAGGGCTGGTGATGGACTCATGGGCAGGAGGAAGGGCTGTCATGTTGCGAATATGCTCACTCTCTCTCTCGAAGTAAACCGGGACAGTGCTGCAAAAGGAACACTTACAATTAGTGATCATGATAGTGATCTTCCTGTTGTATTTACAATGTCACTACCAAAGAGGGGTAAGCCTTACAGCTGAGCACGCCCAGTGCAGTGTGTCACGTGACAGGAGCAAATATTATGAATCCCACCTACACAATTTTCTGTCCATTGAGACGGATGGATGGAAAATCGTGTGGGCTGGAAGTCAGGCACGTAGATCTCGATGTGCTCCTGTTGTGTGATGCTGAGGATCTCGACATCATAATACTTATACACTAGAGCCCTGGGGGAATCTTCTTCCCTTCCCTTGACATATTTATTGTGAAGGGCTCCCTTAGCCGCGTCAGCCGTGGTTTAATTAACGGGTACGGTAGCATAGTGGTTATGTTACTGGACTAATAATTCAGTAGCCTAGACTAATAATCTGGGAGATGTGAGTTCAAATCCTGCCACAGCAGCTGGGGAATTTAAATTCAGTTAATTAAATAAAATCTGGAATAAAGAACTAGTATCAGTAATAGTGACCATGAAACTACCGGATTGTTGTAAAAACCCATTGGGTTCACTAATGTCCTTTAGGGAAGGAAACCTGCCGTCCTTATCCTGAGTCCAGCCTAAATGTGACTCCAGACCCACTGCAATGTGGTTGATTCTTAATCGCCTTCTGAAATGGCCTAGAAAGCCACTCAGTTGTACAATCCCGCTACAAAAAGACATGATAAGAATAAAACCGGGCGGACCACTCGGCACCGGACACGACAAAGGCAAGCCAAGCCCAGTCGACCCTGCAAAGTCCTCCTCAAGAACATCTGGGGACTTGTGTCAAAATTGGGAGAGCTGTCCCACAGACGAGTCAAGCAACAGCCTGACATAGCCATACTCATAGAATCATACCTTTCAGCGAACGTCCCAGACTCTTCCATTACCATCCCTGGGTATGTCTTGTCCCACCGGCAGGACAAGCCCAACACTGGTGGTGGCACAGTAGTGTACAGTCAGGAGGGCGTGCCCTGGGAGTCCTCAACATTGACTCCGGACCCCATGAAGTCTCGTGGCATCAGGTCAAACATGGGCAAGGAAACCTCCTGCTGATTATGGCCCTCCCTCAGCTGATGAATCAGTTCTCCTCCATGTTGAGCACCACTTGGAGGAAGCACTGAGGGTAGCAAGGTCACAGAATGTACTCTGGGTGGGGGACTTCAATGTCCATCACCAAGAGTGGCTCGGTAGTACCACTACTGACCGAGCTGGCCGAGTCCTGAAGGACATAGCTGCCAGACTGGGCCTGCAGCAGGTGGTGAGCAGACCAACACGAGGGAAAAGCCTACTTGACCTTGGCCTCACCAATCTACCTGGTGCAGATGCATCTGTCCATAACAGTATTGGTAGGAGTGACCACCGCATAGTCCTTGTGGAGATGAAGTCCCATCTTCATACTGGGGACGCCATCCAACGTGTTGTGTGGCACTACCACCGTGCTAAATCGGATAGATTCAGAACAGATCTAGCAGCTCAAAACTGAGTTACATCATGCGCTGTAGGCCATCAGCAGCAGCAGAATTGTATTCCAGCACAATCTGTAACCTCATGGCCCGGCATATTCTTCACTCACTCCAATTACCATCTAGCCAGGGGATCAACCCCAGTTCAATGAGGAGTGTAGAAGAGCATGCCAGGAGCAACGCCAGGCGTACCTAAAAATGAGGTGCCAACCTGGTGAAGCTACAACACAGGACTACACGCATGCTAAACAGTAGAAGCAGCATGCTATAGACAGAGCTAAGCGATTCCACAAACAACGGATCAGATCAAAGCCACATCCAGTCATGAATGGTGGTGGACAATTAAACAACTAACGAGAGGAGGAGGCTCCGTGAACATCCCCATCTTCAATGAAGGCAGAGCCCAGCACGTGAGTGCAAAATATAAGGCTGAAGTGTTTGCAACCATGTTCAGCCAGAAGTGCCGAGTGGATGATCCATCTCGGCCTCCTCCCGATATCCCCACCATCACAGAAGCCAGTCTTCAGCCAATTCGATTCACTCCATGTGATATCAAAAAATGGCTGAGTGTACTGGATACAGCAAAGGCTATGGGCCCCGACAACATCCCGGCTGTAGTTCTGAAGACTTGTGTTCCAGAACTAGCCGTGCCTCGAGCCAAGCTGTTCCAGTACAGCTTCAACACTGGCATCTACCTGACAATGTGGAAAATTGCCCAGGTATGTCCTATCCACAAAAAGCAGGACAAATCCAATCCAGCCAATTACCGCCCCATCAGTCTACTCTCAATCATCAGCAAAGTGATGGAAGGTGTCGTCGACAGTGCTATCAAACAGCACTTACTCACCAATAACCTGCTCACCGATGATCAGTTTGAGTTCCGCCAGGACCACTCGGCTCCAGACCACATTACAGCCTTGGTCCAAAAGTAGACAAAAGAGCTGAATTCCGGAGGTGAGGTGAGAGTGACTGCCTTTGACATCAAGCCAGCATTTGACCGAGTGTGGCACTAAGGATCCCTAGTAAAATTGAAGTCAATGGGAACCGGGGGAAAACTCTCCAGTGGCTGGAGTCATACCTACCACAAAGGAAGATGGTAGTGGTTGTTGGAGGCCAATCATCTCAGCCCCAGGACAGTGCTGCAGGAGTTCCTCAGGGCAGTGTCCTCGGCCCAACCATCTTCAGCTGCTTCATCAATGACCTTCCCTCCATCATAAGGTCAGAAATGGGAATGTTCGCTGATGATTGCACAGTGTTCAGTTCCATTCGCAACCCCTCAGATAATGAAGCAGTCCGTGCCTGCATGCAGCAAACCTGAACAACATCCAGGCTTGGATAATAAGTGGCAAGTTACATTTGCGCCAGACAAGTGCCAGGCAATGACCATCTCCAACAAGAGAGAGTCTAACCACCTCCCCTTGACATTCAACGGCATTACCATCACCGAATCCCCTACCATCAACATCCTGGGGGCCACCATTGACCAGAAACTTAACTGGACCAGCCATATAAATACTGTGGCTACGAGAGCAGGTCAGAGGCTGGGTATTCTGCGGCGAGTGACTCACCTCCTGACTCACCAAAGCCTTTCCACCATCTACAAGGCACAAAGTCAGGAGTGTGATGGAATACTCTCCACTTGCCTGGATGAGTGCAGCTCCAACAACACTCAAGAAGCTCAACAAGATCCAGGACAAAGCAGCCCACTTGATTGGCATCCCATCCACCACCTTAAACATTCACTCCCTTCACCACCGGCGCACTGTGGCTGCAGTGTGTACCATCCACAGGATGCACTGCAGCAACTCGCCAAGGCTTTTTCGACAGCTCCTCCCAAACCTGCGACCTCTACCACCTAGAAGGACAAGGGCAGCAGGTACATGGGAACAACACCACCTGCACGTTCCCCTCCAAGTCACACACCATCATGACTTGGAAATATATCGCCGTTCCTTCATCATCGCTAGGTCAAAATCCTGGAACTCCCTACCTACAGCACTGTGGGAGAACCTTCACCACACGGACTGCAGCGGTTCAAGAAGGCGGCTCATCACCACCTTCTCAAGGGCAAATAGGGATGGGCAATAAACCCACATCCCATGTATGAATGAAAAAAAAATTGGTAGCACTCTCATCTCTGAGTCGGAAGGTTGTGGATTCAAATCCCACTGCAGAGGCTTGAGCAAAAAATCTAGGCTCACACTTCAGTGTAATACTCAGGGAAAGCGGCACTGTCGGAGGTGCCATCTCTCGGATGAGACGTTAAACCAAGGCCCCATCTGCCCTCTCAGGTGGAAGTAAAAGATCCCATGGCACTGTTTCGAAGAAGAGCAGGGGCGTTATCCCTGGTGCCCTGGCCAATATTTACCCCTCAACCAATTTCGCTAAAACAGATTACCTGGTCATCTCATTGCTGTTTATGGGATCTTGCTGTGCGCAAATTAGGTGTCATGTTGCCTACATTGCAACAGTGACTAAACTTCAAAAATACTTCATTGGTTGTAAAATGCTTTGGGATGTGCTGAGGTCGTGAAAGGCGCTATATAAATGCAATTTATTTATTTTTCTCTTTTTTTTTAGCACAGACTATTTTCACTTGCATAAAAGAAGTTAGGAAGGGAGGTGGGAGATGTGTGTTTGGCGGGTGGGGGTGGGGGTTAGATGGCACTAATCAACATGTAACTAAACTAGGAAAGAAAAATAAATAAAATAACTTTTTCTAGCTACATGAGTTGCACTTTACCTATTGTCCTGCACTTCTTGTTCTCCGAGTCGCAAAAGCAAGACTTCCTCTGTGACGAATCATTGGCGGTCCAGGCGTATAGCTTCATGCACTGGGAGCCCATAGCGGGAATTTGGGTAAGTGTCCTCGTGATTTTCTGTCAACTTTTGAATTCATCGGAGATGAACCTGTGGAATTCTCTACCACAGAAGGCTGTGGAGGCCAAGTCACTGAATATATTTAAGAAGGAGCTAGATAGATTTCTAGACACAAAAGGCATCAAGGGATATGGGGAGAGATTGGGAATATGATATTGAGATAGAGGATCAGCCACGATCATATTGAATGGCGGAGCAGGCTCGAAGGGCCGAATGGCCTACTCCTGCTCCTATTTTCTATGTTTCTACGTAAATGAGAGGAAAAGCAATGTAATAATATATTCAAGGGATCACTTATTTATGGAACTAACACGTTACATGCACTGACACTTTTTTATGGAATTGTGGTATGGGAACAGAACTAATGTATTTATTTCGCTATCCGTGTTGGGTGAGGAAAACAAAGAACATGATTTTAATGGGAAAAACGGGCGGTTCAGAGGCAGGGGGGGTCAGTAAAAATTTTAAAAATCTAAAACCCGCCTCCAACCCGCCCACTTCCGGTTTTCACAGAGGGCGACCAACCTGCTCTCGGGAGGCAGGTAGGTCAGTGAAAGCTTTCAAGGAGGCTGCAGACCTCCATTTTCACAGGTTATTTGCTTTTAACCCCCGGGGGCCAGGATTTCCGAGCCTTCTCCTTCACTCCACGTAAGAGGAGGCGAGAATGCACGAATCAGTAGGTAAGAGCCTTTATAGCACAGCTTGTGGGCCCGGAGGAGCAGGAGTGCATCTCCCAGGCCCAACAAGCAACCCTACAAGCATGATTGACCCCCTCCCACACGATCTCCAACCCTGACCTCCATGATCTCCGACCCCCGCAATGACCCCCGACCCCCATGATCTCCACCCTCCCACGATCACTGATCCCCGTGATGATCTCTAACCCCGACCCCCAATGACTGATAGCCCCTGATGACTGACCCCCGACCCCTGGTGACTGAGCCCCTCTTTGATAACTGACCCCCCCCCCGGTAACTGATCCCCAGTGACCCTCGATGACTGCCCTGTTCCCCAACGGTGACTGACCCCTCACCCCGTGACTGACGCCCAGCCCCCAAACCCGGGCCGGTGACCCCCCAATAACTGACACCCCCCCTCCGATGACTGAGCCCCCATGATGACTGACCACCCCCCAACCTGGTGACTGACGCCCCCCCGCCCCCCCCCCGTGACCCCCGATGACTGAGCCACCCCCACTCCCCCACCCGATGACACCCAACACCTCCCAACAATGACACCCCCACTCCATCTAACACTTGTTCACATCCTCTTCCTTCTTCTCCCGTCGGACTGAGACCAGCCTATCACTCAGGCGTGCCTGTCGGGCAGGAAACCATCAAAAAATAAAAGACGTCCTTACGTCAAAATCATAAAGACGTCAGGGAAACCTGTTCGTCTAGGTTTCCAGACAGGATTTCCCCCCCCCCCCCACCCCCCCCGTTCCACCACCCCCAATAAAATCATACCCAATCTACTCAATTAAAAAATAAACCTCTGAGAAATCCCCTGAAAGATCTGCTCAGTGTCTAAAATGTGTTCGTCACACATGCAAAATGTTTGGAGCCTAAATAAATCCTGATTGATTCCTTGGAAAACTGAGCTAATCAAAATCACTTATTTCAAATCTGTTCGCACATCTCTCACAAGCTTCTTTCTAAATCCTTTTGGATCCTTTCTCCGCCCCCCCACCTCCCCACTCCCTCTTGTAACAGAGTAACCTCTGATTCTCTGTGAGTTTATCCACAGGAGGACCACTAGTAAGGTTTCATTTGCCAACTTGTCCATTTCTTTTTTGTAATAGTTTGGTACAAATTAAAACCCTCCAGTAGGTCGAGCATCTTGGGATAGACATTCACATCACTATGGTGATCTCTTAAAGAGTCAGGATAGCTTGCGGTGGCAGAATGAAGACAATCAGTTGATAATTGTAGAATACCTCAAAGATTCAGTAGCCGCTGATGTAAAAATCTTAATCAAGATGACAGTGAAGTGAAATTAAACTCCTAAGTCCCTGGTTGCCTTATAGTGACTGCAATTATAATCGTGGGCTGGTTAACAATAGTGATGCTCAAAGGGAACCAGGACAAAATAATGTGATTCGAAATCTAGACTGTGACATGTGTCTGTGAAGCTATTCAGTCCTTGACTAGGCGGAGAAAGAATTACAAACCCCCCCCCCCCCTTACCCAATGGGGACTGCAGTAATTGTACTGTGAATCCTTTACTGTGAACTTGTTTGAAGGCAAGTGTGATAATATCCCTGGCACACATTCCAGTAATAGTATCTTCCCTGCTGTCCGAGTGGAATCATAAAGCCTCTCTTGATCAAAATGTTAATCGTGATATAATAGATTTTGTTGGGTGGAATCTTTTAACATGAAATTCACAATGGGCTGCGACAAATTATTTAGAATTTATTTGGAGGCTAGCTGGAGTGCACCCTGCCAAATTTACAGTCAGCACAATCATACTGATATGAGCGATCTACCCTATTTTCTGGTATTGAGCTCGTGACTCAAGTTAGACTGATTTGTTAAATCATTTCCCAGCCCATGTCTCTTTCATCCATGCTTTTGTTACCTCCAGACTCGACTATTCCAATGCTCTCCTGGCCGGCCTCCCACCTTCCACCCTCTGCTCTGCTGCCAATATCCTAACTCGCACCGAGTCCCATTCACCCATCACGTCTGTGCTTGTTTGGACCTACATTGGCTCCCAGTCCATCAACGCCTCGATTTTAAAATTCTCATCCTTGTGATGAAATCCTTCCATGGCCTCCTCCAGCCCTCTGCGTTCCTCCAACTCTGGCCTTTTATGTGTTACCCACTTCCTTCGCCCCACTATTGGCGTCTGTACCTTCAGCCTTCTAGGCCTTAAGCTCTGGAATTCCCTCCCCAAACCTCTCTGCCTCTCCACCTCTCTCTCCTCCTTTAAAACACTCCTTAAAACCTACCTACTTTGAAAAACACATAGATTATTTAAGGCTTGTCACCTGTACTTCAGAGAAAGAATGGATTCTGTTACGTTGTTTATTGGAGAATGAGTCTGTCGGGGACTACAGTAAGACTACTCGGGGTGAGTCTGTGACCCTACGCCTCTAGTCTCACTTGTAGGGACTGCGAGTTAGAGAAAATTGGGACCACAATGTAGTAGTGCTATCTCCAACTCTTGCTTCCTTCGAGGCAGGCTTCCCACTCGGAGCGTAAGATCATGGAAGCACCCACATCGTGACATAACAAAAATTCAAGCAGATTGTTTACAGCTTAGTTGATCCAAAATTACTGTAAATTAGGAAAAGTTATTTTACTCTATATATTTACCTAATCTATTAAGATCACATATTAGTAATATATTAAAAATCTTACGTCTATGCGGTCTTCTAATATAAATTCCTATGTCAACCTTTGTAATGAGAACTGCCTATGTAAATTTGTCACACTGTAATTACATCCTCCTGCTAGTAGTGGCGCTCTCGTGTCTCAATTGCATCTCCCGCTCCTCAGCCTGTACGGCACAGAAACTCCCCTACTCCACCCAACTCAACTTCTGTTTCTCAAATTGCTATGAGTTTTGCTATTTAATTATAAATAATAATATAAAACCAAAGTATTAAAAAAGAATGAGAACGAAATGTATGACTTTAATTTGAGGGCTGAATGATGTCTGCCTGCCCTTGTTGATTTATCCCCGCCCTCTAACTCAGCTTCATTCGCTTAAAGGCAACACCGTGGGAGATTGATTACATTACAACAATGACCACACTTCAAAAGTACTTCTTTGGCTCTAAAGCACTTTGGGCATCCTGATGGCATTTCTTTACTCGTAATTATAGGAGGGATTTTTAAAAATATTTTGCTGTTGGAATGTGGGCAACACCCTCAAGGCTGCATTTATTACCCACCCTGAGTTGTTCTGAGGGAATTAAGAGTCAACCACATATTGTGGGATTGGAGTCATGTGTAGGGCAAACTGGGTAGAGATGATAGGTTTCCTTCCCTGAAGGACATTTATGAAACAGTTGGATAGCTTTCAAATTACCAGATTTATTCAATTTACAACTTACCATAAAGGGATATGAACGAGGACCTCTGGACTGCTGGTTCAGTAACAAAACCACTAGGCCACCACACCTCTCAAACCCACAACCTCCATCACACAGAAGGACAAGGGAAGCAGATGCATGGGAGCATCATCACCTCCAAGTCCCCCTCAAAGTCGCAGAACATCCTGACTTGGACATATATCGCCGTTCCTTTAATGTTGCTGTGTCAAAATCCTGGAATCCCTATGTAACAGCATTGTGGAAGTACCTTCACCGTACGGACTGCGATGGTTCAAGAAGGCCCACCAATATCTTCTCAAGGCCAACTAGGGATGGGCAATAAATGCTGGCCTTGCCAACAACGCCCATACCCCAAGAATCGATAATTTTAAAAAAACAATTCTACCTTGGAAGACATACACATTAAGTTCGAGTCCCAAAAAGATGAGTCAGTTGAACTTTTCAAGACTGAGATCAACAGATTTTTGTTAGGTAAGGGTATCAAAGGATACAGAACAAAGGCAGGTAAATGGAGTTGAGGTACAGATCAGTCATGATCTAATTGAATGGCGGAACAGGCTTGAGGGGCTGAATGGCCTACTCCTGTTTCTACGTTTCTAAGTTTGAAGTTTAAGCATGATGACTGTAATAGTGCAGTGTGGTCGCTTGCACTCTCACTGATGTATAAAAGCTCTTACTATACAGTTTAGCAAGGCTGTGCTTCTGAGGGGTGGGACGGTATGCAGCTAGATGGGAGTGCACGTCCGAGGTAGGCCTGGAGCTCTCGAGTCCCAATTCTCTGTCCTGTGCTCCTTTCTAGCGAGCCTTTTCTCAGGAAGTACAGCCGTGCTGGATTTTGGCCTGATATAATTAGAATGACAAGTACTGAGAATTTTATCGTGAGCGTTCGGAGGTGAAGTGGTTGCAAAGGTATAGGGTGCAAAGTTATTATTAACACTTGGAATACTTCAATCAATATTCAAACAAGACCACTGTTCTTTCATCAACCTGCACATAGCAAAAAAACAGGTAAAGTTAAATTACATTTCTTGGAGGAGCAAGCAGACAGGGATTTATCAATTTAGGGGGAAATTTTAACCCTACCCACCCGGTGGAACCTGGGCAGGTGGGCAGTTAAAATTGCCCAAGTTACTTAACCAGCCTGGAGTGGCTGGGAGCTGACAGGCTCTGATTTTAACCTGCTATCCTGTGCAGGCAGCAAGAACACCTGCCTAAAGCCAGCAGCGTCCTTATTAACATAATGTGGAGATGCCGGTGATGGACTGGGGTGGACAAATGTAAGGAATCTTACAACACCAGGTTATAGTCCAACAGTTTTATTTGAAAATCACAAGCTTTCGGAGATTATCTCCGAAAGCTTGTGATTTTCAAATAAAACTGTTGGACTATAACCTGGTGTTGTAAGATTCCTTACACTTATTAACATATGCATTTCAGGTCCCAATGACATCGTCGGGACCCGACTGCAATTTTAACTCGGTGGCCTGAGCGGGAAGCGGCAGTGAATTTCCCGCCAGGCCAAGTGGATCAGGGCCAAAAGAGGCCCAAAAAGGTAAGATTTCTATTTTTTTTTAAATTTCCTTGTTAGGCCTAGAGGAACAGGAGAGCTTGGACTCCTCTGCCACAATCTTATCCCCACCCTCCCCTTTCCGATCACGAGATCCCCACGGGATGGTCCGTCAGTTAATCCCGCCACTTAGCTGCTGTCTGGGGGGCCCCCCGAATTTCTGTTGCTTCCCACTGACTTTCCCGATCGGAACAGATGGGAATGAGGCCTGGACTGAAAACTATCCCGGGCCTCAATTTTGAAGCAGTTCAAAACTCACCTGCCAAAAACTGGCCTTCAGTTAAAATCAGGGCCTATAACTGTAATAAAATCAATATTTGACTTAAATATGCTCTAAATCCAAACACACGATGGCTCAGTATTCACTGGAAAAGCAATTATTGTTTAGATTTTATTGGACGCATCAAAATAATCTTGAGAGTGAAAGATGCTATATAAATGTATAAAAGTAATTGCTACAGCTCCATTTATCTTTAATAATCACCTGCCACTGATGACACCGATTGCAGGACTGACAGAGGATGGTAAATGTATTTATTTTTCTCTGTGACAAGTATTTTGCTTATATAAGGTTTGCTTTGTGTGAACAGGGCTTGACAAGATGATGGGCTGTATCGTTCTTAATCAGTTCTGGCGTGATATTACTGCTTGAACTGTTCCTGTTATAATTGTCTGTTTGCTCTGACCTTGTCTGTGCTTTCAGTACACAGGATTTAGTATTTCCTCCCAATTATGAGTCACTTGCTTGTTGCTCACCTTGTGTTTCCAGCTTAATTGTAAAGTGGAATTGTTGGGGTCTCACTACGCCAATAGCCAGGGTCATTACTTGTTGCCATATTTCACTAATATGGTGCTATTTATTAAAAGGACGTCACTGAAATAAATTATGTCCTGCAAAATTGCTTGTAGCCCAGCTCAGTATGTGAAAGAAAAAAAAAGTGATACGGTCCTTTGACCGGTGAGATACAATGAATCTTAGCAAAGCTCCATAGTAACGACATATGTTTCACTGCATAATGGGACCTTGTTGGATGTCACGGTGTCAGCATTGAGGAAGTACCAACACTAAATGCTCAGTTTTAAAAGTAAACATTGGGCCGGAGGATTGCTTTCATGCAATGAAGATGTTGACATATTTCATCGCTTTCATAGTGTAAATAGAATAGTCCGTGACTGAAAGATGTGTTACCCATATATTTATATAACAGGGATATAATGCAATCCATACTTTGGCCCTTGTATGTCATGCAATTGGGATCACTCATTATATCTATCATTACATCACACCACTAGTCATGAGATGTCCTTTCTTAATAACAGAAAGAAATACAAGGTAATATCCCATAGAAAGTATTCAGTAAATATTAAGGAATTCGAGCATTGAACGATGACAAAATTGAATATCCCAGAACATCAGTGGGTGCCATGGAAACTCACGAATGAATTAAGTTTTGAATAGGTCTTAGTGTGGTCCTCAGGGTGTAAATTTGCTAGCTTGGCTCTGTGGGATCGAGCTCTGCACCTGCATGGTGTAACTCTCACTTGTATAACATGATTAATGTAACAATCTGATCCAAGATAATTCATGAAGGGGAAAATGAACACCGAGTACAAATATGGGAAGTGACTGAAGGCATGGTTGAGGTCAGAGTTTTAGAAAAGGATTTTTGAAGGTGGAAAGAGAAATAGCAAGGCAGTGTGATTTAGGAAGAGAATTCCAGAGGGTAGGGTGGGACGTGGGGCTGGGGGTGGGGTTTATAGAGATAGTGTGGGGTGTGGGGCTGGGAGAGGTTATAGAGATAGGGTGGGACGTGGGACTGGAGGTGGGGTTTATAGAGATAGTGTGGGGTGTGGGGCTGGGGGTGGTTATAGAGATAGGGTGGGACGTGGGGCTGGGGGTGGTTATAGAGATGGGGTGGGACGTGGGGCTGGGGGTGGTTATAGAGATAGGGTGGGACGTGGGGCTGGGGGTGGTTATAGAGATGGGGTGGGACGTGGGGCTGAGAGTGGTTATAGAGATAGGGTGGGACGTGGGGCTGGGGGTGGTTATAGAGATAGGGTGGGACGTGGGGCTGGGGGAGGTTATAGAGATAGGGTGGGACGTGGGGCTGGGGGTGGTTATAGAGATAGGGTGGGACGTGGGGCTGGGGGAGGTTATAGAGATAGGGTGGGGTGTGGGGCTGGGGGAGGTTATAGAGATAGGGTGGGGTGTGGGGCTGGGGGAGGTTATAGAGATAGGGTGGGACGTGGGGCTGGGGGAGGTTATAGAGATAGGGTGGGACGTGGGGCTGGGGAGGTTATAGAGATAGGGTGGGACGTGGGGCTGGGGGAGGTTATAGAGATAGGGTGGGACGTGGGGCTGGGGGAGGTTATGGAGATAGGGTGGGACGTAGGGCTGGGGGTGGTTATAGAGATAGGGTGGGACGTGGGGCTGAGGGAGGTTATAGAGATAGGGTGGGACGTGGGGCTGGGGGAGGTTATAGAGATAGGGTGGGACGTGGGGCTGGGGGAGGTTATGGAGATAGGGTGGGACGTGGGGCTGGGGGAGGTTATAGAGATAGGGTGGGACGTGGGGCTGGGGGAGGTTATAGAGATAGGGTGGGACGTGGGGCTGGGGGAGGTTATAGAGATAGGGTGGGGTGTGGGGCTGGGGGTGGTTATAGAGATAGGGTGGGACGTGGGGCTGGGGGTGGTTATAGAGATAGGGTGGGACGTGGGGCTGGGGGAGGTTATAGAGATAGGGTGGGGTGTGGGGCTGGGGGTGGTTATAGAGATAGGGTGGGACGTGGGGCTGGGGGTGGTTATAGAGATAGGGTGGGACGTGGGGCTGGGGGAGGTTATAGAGATAGGGTGGGACGTGGGGCTGGGGGAGGTTATAGAGATAGGGTGGGGTGTGGGGCTGGGGGTGGTTATAGAGATAGGGTGGGACGTGGGGCTGGGGGAGGTTATGGAGATAGGGTGGGACATGGGGCTGGGGGAGGTTATAGAGATAGGGTGGGACGTAGGGCTGGGGGAGGTTATAGAGATAGGGTGGGACGTGGGGCTGGGGGTGGTTATAGAGATAGGGTGGGACGTGGGGCTGGGGGTGGTTATAGAGATAGGGTGGGACGTGGGGCTGGGGGTGGTTATAGAGATAGGGTGGGACGTGGGGCTGGGGGTGGTTATAGAGATAGGGTGGGACGTGGGGCTGGGGGTGGTTATAGAGATAGGGTGGGATGTGGGGCTGGGGGTGGTTATAGAGATAGGGTGGGGTGTGGGGCTGGGGGAGGTTATAGAGATAGGGTGGGGTGTGGGGCTGGGAGAGGTTATAGAGATAGGGTGGGACGTGGGGCTGGGAGTGGTTATAGAGATAGGGTGGGGTGTGGGGCTGGGAGTGGTTATAGAGATAGGGTGGGACGTGGGGCTGGGAGTGGTTATAGAGATAGGGTGGGACGTGGGGCTGGGGGTGGTTATAGAGATAGGGTGGGGTGTGGGGCTGGGGGAGGTTATAGAGATAGGGTGGGGTGTGGGGCTGGGGGAGGTTATAGAGATAGGGTGGGGTGTGGGGCTGGCGGAGGTTATAGAGATAGGGTGGGACGTGGGGCTGGGAGTGGTTATAGAGATAGGGTGGGGTGTGGGGCTGGGAGTGGTTATAGAGATAGGGTGGGGTGTGGGGCTGGGGGTGGTTATAGAGATAGGGTGGGGTGTGGGGCTGGCGGAGGTTATAGAGATAGGGTGGGACGTGGGGCTGGGAGTGGTTATAGAGATAGGGTGGGGTGTGGGGCTGGGAGTGGTTATAGAGATAGGGTGGGACGTGGGGCTGGGAGTGGTTATGGAGATAGGGTGGGGTGTGGGGTGCGGTGGGGTGATAGAGATAGGGTGGGACGTGGGGCTGGGAGTGGTTATGGAGATAGAGTGGGACGTGGGGCTGGAGGAGGTTATAGAGATAGGGTGGGACGTGGGGCTGGGGGAGGTTATAGAGATAGGGTGGGGTGTGGGGCTGGCGGAGGTTATAGAGATAGGGTGGGACGTGGGGCTGGGAGTGGTTATAGAGATAGGGTGGGGTGTGGGGCTGGGAGTGGTTATAGAGATAGGGTGGGGTGTGGGGCTGGGGGTGGTTATAGAGATAGGGTGGGGTGTGGGGCTGGCGGAGGTTATAGAGATAGGGTGGGACGTGGGGCTGGGAGTGGTTATAGAGATAGGGTGGGGTGTGGGGCTGGCGGAGGTTATAGAGATAGGGTGGGACGTGGGGCTGGGAGTGGTTATAGAGATAGGGTGGGGTGTGGGGCTGGGAGTGGTTATAGAGATAGGGTGGGACGTGGGGCTGGGAGTGGTTATGGAGATAGGGTGGGGTGTGGGGTGCGGTGGGGTGATAGAGATAGGGTGGGACGTGGGGCTGGGAGTGGTTATGGAGATAGGGTGGGACGTGGGGCTGGAGGAGGATATAGAGATAGAATCAAATCATAGAATCATAGAATCATAGAAGTTACAACATGGAAACAGGCCCTTCGGCCCAACATGTCCATGTCGCCCAGTTTATACCACGAAGCTAGTCCCAATTGCCTGCACTTGGCCCAGATCCCTCTATACCCATCTTACCCATGTAACTGTCCAAATGCTTTTTAAAAGACAAAATTGTACCCGCCTCTACTACTGCCTCTGGCAGCTCGTTCCAGACACTCTCACCACCCTTTGAGTGAAAAAATTGCCCCTCTGGACCCTTTTGTATCTCTCCCCTCTCACCTTAAATCTACGCCCCCTCGTTATAGACTCCCCTACCTTTGGGAAAAGATTTTGACTATCTACCTTATCTATGCCCCTCATTATTTTATAGACTTGGAAAAGATCACCCCTAAACCTCCTACTCTCCAGGGAAAAAAGTCCCAGTCGATCTAACCTCTCCCTATAAGTCAAACCATCAAGTCCCGGTAGCATCCTAGTAAATCTTTTCTGCACTCTTTCTAGTTTAATAATATCCTTTCTATAATAGGGTGACCAGAACTGTACACAGTATTCCAAGTGTGGCCTCACCAATGTCCTGTACAACTTCAACAAGACATCCCAACTCCTGCATTCAATGTTCTGACCAATGAAACCAAGCATGCCGAATGCCTTCTTCACCACCCTATCCACCTGTGACTCCACTTTCAAGGAGCTATGAACCTGTACTCCTAGATCTCTTTGTTCTATAACTCTCCCGAATGCCCTACCATTAACGGAGTAGGTCCTGGCCCGATTTGATCTGCCAAAATGCATCACCTCACATTTATCTAAATTAAACTCCATCTGCCATTCATCGGCCCACTGGCCCAATTTATCAAGGTCCCGTTGCAATCCTAGATAACCTTCTTCACTGTCCACAAAGCCACCAATCTTGGTGTCATCTGAAAACTTACTAACCATGCCTCTTAAATTCTCATCCAAATCATTAATATAAATAACAAATAACAGCGGACCCAGCACCGATCCCTGAGGCACACCGCTGGTCACAGGCCTCCAGTTTGAAAAACAACCCTCTACAACCACCCTCTGTCTTCTGTCGTCAAGCCAATTTTGTATCCAATTGGCTACCTCACCTTGGATCCCATGAGATTTGACCTTATGTAACAACCTACCATGCGGTACCTTGTCAAAGGCTTTGCTGAAGTCCATGTAGACCACGTCTACTGCACAGCCCTCATCTATCTTCTTGGTTACCCCTTCAAAAAACTCAATCAAATTCGTGAGACATGATTTTCCTCTCACAAAACCATGCTGACTGTTCCTAATCAGTCCCTGCCTCTCCAAATGCCTATAGATCCGGTCTCTCAGAATACCCTCTAACAACTTACCCACTACAGTTGTCAGGCTCACCGGTCTGTAGTTCCCAGGCTTTTCCCTGCCGCCCTTCTTAAACAAAGGCACAACATTTGCTACCCTCCAATCTTCAGGCACCTCACCTGTAGTTGTCGATGATTCAAATATCTCTGCTAGGGGACCCGCAATTTCCTCCCTAACCTCCCATAACGTCCTGGGATACATTTCATCAGGTCCCGGAGATTTATCTACCTTGATGCGCGTTAAGACTTCCAGCACCTCCCTCTCTGTAATATGTACACTCCTCAAGACATCTCTATTTGTTTCCCCAAGTTCCCTAACATCCATGCCTTTCTCAACCGTAAATACCGATGTGAAATATTCATTCAGGATCTCACCCATCTCTTGTGGTTCCGCACATAGATGACCTTGTTGATCCTTAAGAGGCCCTACTCTCTCCCTGGTTACTCTTTTGCCCTTTATGTATTTGTAGAAGCTCTTTGGATTCTCCTTTGCCTTATCTGCCAAAGCAATCTCATGTCCCCTTTTTGCCCTCCTGATTTCTCTCTTAACTCGACTCTGGCAATCTCTATCCTCTTCAAGGGATCCACTTGATCCCAGCTGTCTATGCATGTCATATGCCTCCTTCTTCTTTTTGACTAGGGCCACAATCTCCCGAGTCATCCAAGGTTCCCTACTTCTACCAGCCTTGCCCTTCACTTTATAAGGAATGTGCTTACCCTGAACCCTGGTTAACACACTTTTGAAAGCCTCCCACTTACCAGACGTCCCTTTGCCTGCCAACAGACTCTCCCAATCAACTTCTGAAAGTCCCTGTCTAATACCATCAAAATTGGCCTTTCCCCAATTTAGAATTTTAACTTTTGGGCCAGACCTATCATTCTCTATAGCTATCTTAAAACTAATGGAATTATGATCACTGGTCCCAAAGTGATCCCTCACTAACACTTCTGTCACCTGCCCTTCCTTATTTCCCAAGAGGAGGTCAAGTTTTGCCCCCTCTCTAGTCGGGCCATCCACATACTGAATGAGAAATTCCTCCTGAATACACTCAACAAATTTCTCTCCATCCAAGCCCCTAATGCTATGGCTGTCCCAGTCAATGTTGGGAAAGTTAGGATCGGGTATAGGGCTGGAGGAGGTTATAGAGATAGGGTGGGACGTGGGGCTGGAGGAGGTTATAGAGATAGAGTGGGGTATAGGGCTGGTGGAGGTTATAGCGATAGGGTGCGATGTGGGGCTGGAGGAGGTTATCGAGATAGAGTGGGGTATAGGGCTGGAGGAGGTTATAGAGATAGGGTGCGATGTGGGGCTGGAGGAGGTTATAGAGATAGAGTGGGGTATCGGGCTGGAGGAGGTTATAGAGATAGAGTGGGGTATCGGGCTGGAGGAGGTTATAGAGATAGAGTGGGGTATCGGGCTGGAGGAGGTTATAGAGATAGAGTGGGGTATCGGGCTGGAGGAGGTTATAGAGATAGAGTGGGGTATCGGGCTGGAGGAGGTTATAGAGATAGAGTGGGGTATCGGGCTGGAGGAGGTTATAGAGATAGAGTGGGGTATCGGGCTGGAGGAGGTTATAGAGATAGAGTGGGGTATCGGGCTGGAGGAGGTTATAGAGATAGAGTGGGGTATCGGGCTGGAGGAGGTTATAGAGATAGGGTGCGATGTGGGGCTGGAGGAGGTTTTTGAGTTGGTTTGGGTGAGTTTGCAGTGGCAATTGTATACAAGGATGAAGATTTGAAAATCAAAGCTTTAGGGGACAAGGAGTCATTAGAAAACAGGAATGACCAGGGTGATAGGTGTACTGAACATTATAGGATAGGATGCAGGTAAAGGAATTTTGGACTGATTGGAGTTGTGTAGGGTATAGCTCTGGAGGGTAGCAATGAGGGAATGGTGGGTGAGCTGGTGTTGATGAAGGTGGATAAGAGTTTTAGCAGTGACAGGGATTGGGTAGGAACATTGAGGAACCCATGCACAATTTAAATGAGTCGGGGGATCTCTGGTTTATTAACTGGTAATGTAACAAAATAAAGATTCCTTATCAAGAATATATTCCTTTTACTGTTGAAAACTTGTACATTGTATAAACAATGAATTTGGGCATTTTATGAAGTCGTTTTTTCAAATTTATATTTATTAAAGTCTGCATAAGTCGCTAAAGTCACTAATTGTGCATAAAGTGCTTTAAGCTAGTTACGTAAAGACTGGTACACGCTGACAGCAAGGAGATCAGTGGGCAGAGGTGCCAAATGGTGCAAAAGGGCTGTGTAGAAGTCAGGGGAGCAGGCTGACAGGTGGGAATGTGGGGAGGGATGGGGCCTGAAGGTCTGAAAGGGGCCAAAGGCTGTTTGGGCCCATTCTAATGGCTCCTCTTCTCTACAAAGATGCTGGAGTCTGCTCCTCCCATATACTACCAGCAATCCCCCATACTGCCAGAATCTGGCCCCTGTGCAATCCTATTGGGCCCCAGGATGCCTCGTTCCAGGACTTCCTCCTACAGTTTCAGATCCTGCAATCCAACCTCAGTGTTCACAAGCCCCTAGACCATCTGGTTATACGGCTAGCACTCAGCTGCCTTTATAGAATGACTTTCTGCGAGCAATGCCATGACGGATTTGCTAGTAGTATCAAATAAATATCAATTCATCTTAATTGGTTGCTGAATACTCACTTCCAAAAATAAAGAAAACAGGAACAGAAATACATTGAGCATCTATGTACTGAGCTGCTCCTGATTTTCTGATCAGGAATCCCAGTTTGTGAGACATAAGGAGGGAGAGAGAGAGAAAACAGGGAACTACAAGCCAGTTAGCCTGACATCAGTCATCAGGAAAATGCTGGAATCCATTATTAAGGAAGTGGTAACAGGGCACTTAGAAAATAATAATATGATTAGGCAGAATCGACATGATTTGACGAAAGGGAAATCGTGATTGTCAAATTTATTAAGAGTTTTTTGAGTTTGTAACTAGCAGGGTAAAGTGGGACCTGCAGCGACCCCCCCATAATAATCGTGACCACCCCCACCGATCTCTGATCCCTACAATGATTGCAGACACCCCCCACAACGATCGCGGACTGCCACGATGACCCCCATTTGTGAACCCCCCCCTCGGTGAGTGACCCCCAGGGACTGACCCCCGATACCCCTCCCCCATGACTGACTCCCCCGATAACTGACCTCCCCCCACCCCATGACTGACTCCCCACCTCCCCGTGACCCCCATGCCCATCGGTGCCCCATGCCCATTGGCGCCCCGTGCTCACCCATGCCCACCGTGCTCACCCATGCCCCCCATCCCCCCCAATCCATACAACCTAAGGCTTACCTGAAGACGTACCTGCACACATCCTCTTCCTTGCTCTACTCCCATCCGACTCAGACCAGCCTGTCAATCAGGCCAGCCTGTCGAATGGCAAACCAACAAAAAAAAATAAAGGACATCCTTATGTCAAAACCATGAGGACGTCCAGGAAACCCATAATTCCGGGCTTCCCGTCTGCGATTTGACCTCCCCACCCCCTTCCCAGCTTTGAGTCAAAATCCTGTCCAAAGAGTCTGCAAACGGATATAGACAGAATAGGTGAGTGGGCAAGAAGGTGGCAGATGGAGTATAATGTGGGGAAATGTGAGGTTATTCACTTTGGTAGGAAAAATAGAAAAACAGAATATTTTTTAAATGGTGAGAAACTATTAAATGTTGGTGTTCAGACTTAGGTGTCCTCGTTCAAGAATCACAAAAAATGTTAGCATGCAGGTACAGCAAGCAATTAGGAAGGCAAATGGCATGTTGGCCTTTACTGCAAGGGGGTTGGAGTACAAGAGCAAGGAAGTCTTAGTACAATTGTACAGGGCTTTGGTGGGACCTCACCTGGAGTACTGGGTACAGTTTTGGTCTCATTATCTAAGGAAGGATATACTTGCCTTAGAGGCGGTGCAACGATGATTCACTAGATTGATTCCTGGGATGAGAGGGTTGTTCTATGAGGAGAGATTGAGTAAAATGGGCCGATAATCTCTGGAGTTTAGAAGAATGAGAGGTGATCTTCATTGAAACATACAAGATTCTGAGGAGGCTTGACAGGGTAGATGCTGAGAGGCTGTTTTCTCATGGCTGGAGAGTCTAGGCTAGGGGGCATAGTCTCAGGAAAAGGGGTTGGCCATTTAAGACTGAGATGAGGAGGAATTTCTTCACTCAGAGGGTTGTGAATCTGGAATTCTCTACCCCAGAGGGCTGTGGGCGCTCAGTCATTGAATATATTCAAGGCTGAGATAGACAGATTTCTGGACTCTAGGGGAATGAAGGAATATGGAGATTGGGCAGGAAAGTGGAGTTGAGGTCGAAGATCAGACATGATCTGATTAAATAGTGGAGCAGGCTCACAGGGCCGTATGGCCTACTCCTGCTCCTATTTCATATATATCTTAAGGTGGGTGTTACCAATTGGAACATGGGATACAAATCTGTTTTGCCAGGCCTCCACCCATCTTTCCTCTGTTGTAATTCTTCAATTGAGATCACTCTTGGTGCAGAAAACACCCAACTCTGGGTGGCCAGATGCAGGTAAGTTAATGTAGAGTGTTATGTACATACATGTGTGTATGCATATATGTGTGTGTGTGTGTGTGTGTGCCAGTGTATGCATATAAGTACAGCCTGTGTATGTGGTCTACATCTTCTAACTAGCCAAAGGGCAGGAGGGGGCGGGGGTTTGCAGCACATCTGATTGTTCCACATTTGAAGTGGTCAAGCTTCACCCATAGACAGCGTGGAAGGTCAAAATCAGGGGCCTGGTCTGTTGGATCTATCACTAAATTGGCACTGGCTGTGTTTGGAGTATGTTCAGTCATAGTTCCTTAACCCACAAGGGCTGAGTTTTCAGGGTTGCTGGACCCTGCATTCCATAAGGAGTTAAGTTTAAAGAAGCCAGTAGTTAAAATGCAACATTGTCAGGGCATTACTGAAGCTTTAATCCTTATCTTGTTTCTTTCTACTCCAGTGTTTGGAGCACCTTTGTGGCTATTGCTCTGGTGCTGCCTTTTCTCAGCTGCTGTGGCCACAGCAACTGTCCCACTGGGAATCCCCCTAGATCTTTGCTTTTTGAAGTAAGAAGACAGTCAACACCACAGTGATACCAGGCAGATCAGGCTGCATCTCAGACACTCTTGCATCTTCCCAGTCAGTACCCTTACCCTAGAATATGCAGATAACAACAACTTGCATTTATATAGCGCCTTTAATGTAGTAAAACGTCCCAAGGCACTTCACAGGAGCGATTATCAGATAAAATTTGACACCATGCCCCATAAGGAGATATTAGGACAGGTGACCAAAAGCTTGGTCAAGGAGGTAGATTTTAAGGAGAGACATAAAGGAGGAGAGAGAGGTAGAGAGGCAGAGAGGTTTAGGGAGGGATTTCCAGAGCTTAGGACCTAGACAATTGAAGGCACAGCCGCCAATGGTGTGCAAAGTAAATCAAGGGGTTTGCAAGAAGCCAGTATTAGAGGAACGCAGAGATCTCAGACAGTTGTAGGGCTGGAGGAGATTACAGAAATAGGAGGGGCGAGGCCATGGTGGGGTTGAACAGTAGGCAGAGATGCATCTACCTCCACTTGCCTGAGGAGCAGTACCTGCGGAGGGATGTCATCATGGAGTTATGCCACGTGCTGGAAGCAGATCGGCGTCTAAACTCCACCACAAGCACGGCACAACCAGCTGCCGCAAAAATCAGGACTGCCCTCAACTTTTATGCATCTGCATTGTTTCAAGCTGCCACTGTGGGGGACATTGTGGGCAATAGCTGGCCACAGATACATTGTTCATTCAAGCATTGTAGTTAATTTCCTTCCCCATCGACAAGACACAGCGGTGTGAAAGGGTTCTGTAACTTTACAGAGTGCCAGGAATCTCGAAGGTGTGGGGTAGGGGGCGGGGGTTATAGATTGAATCCACGATGCTCTACATATTCCATTACACAACAGAGTAAGGCTATTGATTGTCAACCGTTAACCCAGGCTTCCAAATTGTAATGGATGGAAAGTCTAGGGCTGCATGAATACCAGTTCCAGATATGTGCTCCCAAAAGGCAAGGCTCTGGACCGAGAGCACAGAATCGAAAAATCCGCAACCTACATGAAGCGGAAAAGATTCCACTCGCTCAGTGCCTGCAACCATCAGCACCTCAAAAACAAAACACTTTCCATCCTTGCCAGCTGCCATGATGGTATTAGTAATTGGTCCGACCAATATTTGACCCTGACAAACAAGTTGCTCCTGGGTGTAATTGAGGCTACCCTTTGCAACCGTGGCTTATCACCACCGGACATCAGCTGAATACAGATATAATGAGGGGCGTGCCTCCACTAGAGATACCATCAAGCACACCGCTGGCATGCTGAAGCACTGCTTCAAGTGCCTGGATCAACCAGAAGTGTCCTCTACTACAGCCCAGTGAGAGTTCGTTGTCTGCTGAATGCTGCACAACTTTGTCTATGGAGGCTGGTGAGGAGGAAGCCCTCCAGGTCACAACAAGGAGACCAACAAGAGGACCTGGAGCAAGATGAAGTGACACATCGGAAGTGAACCCTTTGCTGACAGTTAGAAAGATTTGCACTGCTCTCATACAGGAGACCTTCTCTTAAATTGTCAATGTGCCCAATATTATCAGCATTGTCTACATCTTACCTCTGCCCTCTGCCTCCCCTACAGTCACTTCCCTTCTAGATACAACTCACTAATCTGCTTTTGATGCCTCTGGTGAAATCAGATCCCAAATCTTAGCAAGAACTCTCTCTGTGCAAACAACTGTAGTGCAGCCACATTCTTAATGGGCTTTAAACTAAATAAGGAGGGGCGGAGGGTCCCGGTGGAGAGAAATCTAGAATACTAAAAAGAAAAGACAAAGAAGCAGCGCAGGAAAGTGATTGGGGTAAGGATAACCAGATTGTGTTAGAAAGAGACAGAGTGTTCAAACAAAAGAGTGCACTAACAAATAGGGTCCAGGTAAGAAAAAATGGTAATAAGGCAAATAGGGCCATAGTACAAAAAAATGTTAAGATGTCTAAAAATGTTAAAAAGACAAATCTAAAGGCATTGTATCTGAATGCACAAAGCATTCGTAATAAGGTCGACAAATTAACAGCGCAAATAGAAGTAAACGGATATGATATAATAGCAATTACGGAGACATGGCTGCAGGGTGACCAAGGCTGGGAGCTGAATATCCAAGGGTTTTCGATATTCAGGAAGGACGGGCAAAAAGGAAAAGGAGGTGGGGTGGTGTTGTTAGTAAAGGATGAAATCAGAGCAATAGTGAGAAAGGATATTGGCTCAGAAAATCAAGATGTAGAATCAGTCTGGGTGGAGTTAAGAAGCATCAAGGGGCAGAAAACACTGGTGGGAGTTGTCTATAGGCCTCCAAACAGTAGTGGTAATATTGGGGATGGGATCAAACAGGAAATTAGAGATGCATGTAACAAGGGTACTACAGTAATCATGAGTGACTTTAATCTACATATAGACTGGCCAAACCAAATTAGCAATAATACTGTGGAGGATGAATTCCTGGAGTGTGCACGAGATGGATTTTTAGACCAGTACGCTGAGGAGCAAACCAGGGAGCAGGCTATCCTAGACTGGGTATTGTGCAATGAGAAGGGGTTAATTAATAATCTTGTTGTGCGGGGTCCTTGAGGGAAGAGTGACCATAACATGATACAATTCTTCATTAAGATGGAAAGTGAAGTAGTCCAATCCGAAACTAGGATCCTAAATCTAAACAAAGGAAACTACGAAGGTATGAGGAGTGAGTTGGCTATGATAGATTGGGAAGCTTCATTAAAAGGCATGATGGTGGATAGGCAATGGCTAACATTTAAGGAATGAGTGCATGAATTGCAACAATTATACATTCCTTTCTGGCGCAAAAACACAAAAGGAAAAGCGGCCCAACCATGGCTAACAAAAGAAATTAAGGATGGTATTAGATCCAAAGAGGAGTCATATAAAGTTGCCAGAAAAAGTAGCAAGCCTGAGGATTGGGAGCAGTTTAGAATTCAGCAAAAAAGGACCAAGAGATTGATTAAGAGGGGAGAAATAGAGTATGAGAGTAAACTTGCAAGGAACATAAAAGTGGACTGTAAAAGGTTGTACAAGTATGTAAAAAGAAAAAGATTAGTGAAGACAAATGTAGGTCCCTTACAGTCAGAAACAGGAGAATTTACAATGGGGAACAGGGAAGAGCTCGCCTGCCAAACTCAAATGAGGCTGAGGCCTCAAAATGGCAGCCTCCTCTTTGCCGTCAGAATGGGCAACCGGCTGATGTGCTCCACCGGTTGGTCACCCAAAAGTCCAAATGGACCCCGTTGCGTTCAAGCTTGTCAAAAACAATCTGTGCGATCTGATCAGGTGACATACGTCCAGGAGAGTTCAGAGCCACTAAACCCCCAAGTTGGGGGAAGTTCAGTTCAGCAAATTTTGCGTGTGTTTTCATATGGATTCAATTAACATAAATTTGAATAATTCATGCATGTAATTATCTACAGGAATGTGATCCTGATGATCTACTTAGCAAAATCAGAGCGGGGATAAAAAAGAAAACTGCAAGTAATGGAAATGAAAAATCCGTATTCAAAACGTTGACCTACCTATTCTCCTCCTGCTGCTGACAGACTTGGAATGTCTGTTTAAAATCGAGGAGATGTTTATTTTAACCTACATGAAGTTAACTCCATCACTTGAAGACAAGGGATCAGATTAACCCCCTCGCAGTTTGACTGCCAGATAAGTAACTAAGCACCTACAATCACAATGTGGAGATGCCGGTGATGGTATGGATATCCTGGACATCCTTACGATTTTGACGTAAGAACATTTTTTTGTGTACCTTTCTGGCCCTACAGGTTAGTCTCAGTCGGCCAGGAGCACAGCCAGGGAGAGGACGTGAAAAGGTAAGTGTTAGATGGGGGAGGATCATTGGGGGGGGGGAGGGGGAGGGGGTCATCGGGGGTCAGTTATTGGGGGGGTTCAGTTATCGGGGGGTCAGTCATTGGGGTTCATCGGGGGGTGTTCAGTCATCGGGGTTCTGTCATCGGGAGTTATCGGAGGGGTCAGCCATCGGGAGGATGGGTCATCGGGGGGTCAATCATCGGGGGTCATCGGGGGCTCAGTCATTGTAAAGGGGTGTTCGGAGATCGTGGGGGGATGGGGAGTCATTGCAGGTAGACTTGTTGGGCCTGGGGGAAGCACTCCTGCTCCTCCGGGCCCACAAGCAGTGCTATAAAGGCACTTTAACCTGATGTTTCGGGCCTTCTCACCTCCACTCACTCGGCGTAAAGTAGATGGCCCGGGAATCCTGGCCCCCAGGGGTAAAAATAAAAAATCTGTAAAAATGAAGGCCTGCAGCCTCCTTGAAAGCTTTCACTGACCAACCCAAGAGCGGGTTGGTCGCCCGTCCCTCGTCGCGTCTCCGTGAAAATCGGAAGTGGACAGGTTGGAGGCGGGTTTTACACTTTTTAAATTTTTACTGCCCCCCCCACCCCCAAACCAAAATTTAAAATCATGCCCACGGTCTTTCCTAAATTAGAGGAAAGAGGAATTTCAGAGGTTCATCTGTCATTATACTACAGCATCATTTCAGGACCTAAGTCTATCATAGAATCATAGAATCATAAAATGATCCAGCACAGAAGGAGGCCATTCAGCCCATCGTGCATGTACCGGCTTTTTAAAAAAGCTATCAAATTAGTCTCACTCACCTGCTCTTTCCCCATAGCCCTGTAAATTTTTCCATTTCAATTTATCCAATTCCCATTTGAAAGTTATTATTGAATCAGCTCCCACCCCCTTTCAGGCAGTACATTCAACACGCTGAGCACAAAACGTTTCCTCATGTCACCTCTGGTTCTTTTGCCATTCACCTTAAATCTGTGTCCTCTGGTTACCAACCCTTCTGCAACTGGAAACAATTTCTCCTTATTTACTCTATCAAAACCCTTCATGATTTTGAACACCTCTATTAAGTCTTACCTAAATCTTCTCTGCTCTAAAGAGAACAACCTCAGTTTCCCTAGCCTCTCCACTGACGTCTTTCATCTCTGGTACCAGTTGAATAAATCTACCCTGAATCCACTCTAAGGTCTTGACATCCTTCCTAAAGTGTGGTGCCCAGAATTGGCCACAATACTTCAACTGGGGCCTAACCAGTGCTTTATAAAGCATAACTTCCTTGCTTTTGTACTCCATGCCTCTATTAATAAAGCCCAGGATCCCATTTTCCTTTTTAACAGCTTTCTCAACTTGTCCTGCCATCTTCAAAGATTTGTGTGTGTGCACCCCCAGGTCTCTCTGTTCCTGCACCCTTTTTAAAATTGTACCATTTAGTTTATATTACCTCTCCTCATTCTTCCTACCAAAATGCATCACTTCATACTTCTCTGCGTTAAATTTCATCTGCCATGTGTCTGCCCATTTCACCAGTCTGTCTGTGTCCTTCTGAAGTCTGTTACTATCCTCCACATTGTTTATTACATTGCCGAGTTTCGTGACATCTGCAAACTTTGAAATTATACCCTGTCCAGGTCATTAATATATATCAAAAAGAGCAATGGTATCAACACCGACTCCTGGGGGATATCACTGCACACTTCCCTCCAGTCTGAAAAACAACCGTTCACCACTACTCTCTGCTTTCTGTCCCTTAACCAATTTTGTATCCACAGTCACTGCCCCTTTAATCCCATGGGCTTCAATTTTGCTAACAAGTCTATTATGTGGTGCTTTATCAAACGCCTTTTATACACAACATTAGCTGCACCACCCTCATCAACCTTCTCCATTACTTAATCAAAGAACTCAATCAAGTTAGTCAAACATGATTTACCTTTAACAAATCCGAGCTGGCTTTCATTTATTAACCCATATTTTTCCAAGTGCCAATTAACTTTGTCCCGGATTAACGTCTCTAAAAGTTTTTCCACCACCGACGTTAGGCTGACTGGCCTGTAGTTGCCGGGTTTATCCCTCTCCCCTTTTTTGAACAGGGGTGTAACATTTGCAATCCTCCAGTCCTCTGGCACCACTCCCATATCTAAGGAGGATTGGAAGATTGTGGCCAGAGCCTCCGTAATTTCCACCTTGACTTCCCTCAGCAACCAAGGATACATCCCATCCGGACCGGGTGACGTTTCTACTTTGAGCGCTGCCGATCTTTTAAGTACCTCCTCTTTATCTATTATTATCCTATCCAATTTCTCTACTACCTCCTCCTTTACTGTGACATTCATTATCCTCTTCTCTCGTGAAGACAGATGCAGAGTATTCATTTATTACCTCAGCCATACCCTCTGCCTCCACAAGAAGATCTCCTTTTTTGTCCCTAATCGGCCCCACCCTTCCTTTGACTACCCTTTTACTATTTATATGTTTATAAAAGACTTTATGGTTCCGTTTTATGTTAGCCGCTAATCTATTCTCATACACTATGTCCATAGGTACCAGCAGGGTCAAATTCATAAGACATTTGTTGCGAACGTCTCCAACTCTCGCCCCCTAAAAGCTGTTGAGGCTAGGTCAATTGAAAAATTTAAGACCGAGATAGAAACTTTTCTGTTGGGTAAGGATATTACTGGATATGGAGCAAATGTGGGTAAATGGAGTTAAGGTACAGATCAGCCATGATTTAATTGAATGGCAGAACAGGCTTGAGGGGCTGAATGGCCAACTCCTGTTCCTATGTTCGTAACTGCATTGGATTTTTAAAAAAGTAACTTACAAAGACTGAAGTATCTAGAAATGGGCAAAATCTGGACATTGCTGATGATTCCCCAAATGGGTGATTCATATTGATTTGGATTTTGAATTCTCTCATTGCTACTAGTTTTGTTCTTGCTTCCTCAGAATGCATTAATCACAGGAACATGGTGTAACCATCCACTCGGAGCTTTAGTTCGGATTTTAACATATAAATTCAATAAGGAAAGTGACATGTAATGTGTTGATATTAACACATCTTTACCTTTCTTTGAAGATAATGAGATAACTGTGTGCAAGGTAATATGTAGGGTGTGATTATGAAAAGAGCAAAGTATCTTTGTAAGGAAAATAAAACAGGAGAGCGCTTGCCAGAATGTTTTATAATGCCTCCCAGCACTATATAGGCTGATATGTTGACAGCTTCCCTTCTTTAATATCAGGTTCATAAAAGTTTGACGAGTAAAATAATTTCTCCAGTTGCCTGGGCCGGTAGCACTGGATTGTAACAGGCATTCGGGAGTCGTAAGATCTGAGGTTGGTCGAGCTCCCATTGTGCGCCACACATGACCTTTAAGGCCGGCCGAATTTGTTCTCGCCTTCACCTTAATATTGTAATACATAAACGAGGGACCTTGCTGTGCACAAATTGGCTGCTACATTACAACAGTGACTACACTTCCAAAGTACTTCATTGGCTGTTAAGTGTTTTGGGCCGTCCTGAGGCCGTGAAAGGCTCTATATAAATGCAAGTTCTTTCTTTTATTTTGTTGGCTGGCACAAATCCATCAAGCCCTCCCTCACCCATTCCCTTGACAGCCTCCAGCCCAATTATTTGGAGGGTCTGCTCCTCATAGTGAGTCAGGCATCACAAGTTGGCTGTTATACCACCAGTGCACTCTCGCTGCTAGTGGTTAAGCACGGACTTCTCCCTCGATAAAAGGAGACCCATTGAGCATTAAGTGGGGCACTCCAATGAGCAGCCTACATTGCACCTGGTGTAAAGAGGTGAGAAGAGAGCATACAAGCAGCCAGTTAATGAGTTGGTGATGAGACATGCCAGAGTTGTGTGAGTGAAAAGAAGCCAATGCCTTTGGCAGCCTCCAAATTGGAGATGCATCTTTAGATAGTTAGGAGGTTGAAGCAGTGTGAGGTGATGTCATTGGTTTACAGGCTATGCTTCACTTGTGGCAGCATACTGTTGGCTGATTGCTTAGTACAGCCATCCCCTTGCGTTTAATGGGCACCCATTACTGTTCCTTAACTTGGCACTCTTCCTCAGTCCAAATAACTTTGTTCTCATTTGCTCCCATGAGCAATGCGCTGAGGAGACAGCTTCCACACGATTGGCCAACACCTGCCATTCTAGCTGTACACTGGCTCTATTTGGAAGATTTATCTCTGCCTCAAAATTGTCCCGTTCCTCAAGACCACCTCCACCAATAGGACCTTCAGGCTCCCGTCACCGAGGGGAGCAGTTATGGAGGCTGCTGTAGCCATATTTTTCATCAAACCAGCCTCCAAAAAAAACTCTGACCTGGAAAGAACCTTTTGCCAATCCTTCATACATTTGCAATGATCTGCATCGGTGAAGTGGGCTTTTTTGTACTCTCCCTCTTTGCTTCGTGAATGCTCCAATCTGTACACTCCATAGTTGGATTGGCCAGATATGTTGTTCTTCTTCTTTCGTATGTCAGCTTGAAAAGTAATGTTAAATGTCGAAGGCCAAATTGGTCATCCACTCCATGGCTTCTGGTGGTACGGGGTGAATAGAAGCTATTCTCGCCAGGGAAGGATCATAGGGAGCAATGGTTTACAAGATACTCCATGGTTTGGATAGCCTCCTTCATCGTCCCTTCATGTAGCAGATGGTTGCAATGCCCATATGAAGTTATTTATGGTTGTTAGATGCCTGTTTCGATGGTTAACAAGTGAGTAAGCAGCGTTACCACAGGCGTGCTCTAATTGCTTTGTCAGTTTTACATTGGCTGCCATGTATTCAATCTCATAGTCAGCGTATTGAGTCAAGTAGCACATATTCCTGCAAGTGTCCTAACAAAAAGGAGAAAGAACTTCTTCTCATTTAATGTACTCTTTGTGCACTAAGAGGAAATTTACCTGTAAAGATTGCAATACAGGTTAAAGATTATCAACAAACCCAATCTCTTACTCTTAGTGCATATTTGTGGATCCATCATTCTGATACAACCTCTACCTTTACCAAGATGGATTATATCCAATTGGTTTGGTGGGAATCAATCTTATTTGCCTTTGCCAAGCAACCCCTCGTTCAATGGAAGGAATCCACTTACAATAATACAGCACCTTATCACATCACTCAATGCTCTCAGCTCCAAGTGGTTCACATTCAATGAATTACTTTGTGCAGTCACTGTTATGAGGTGAATAAGGCAGCAATTTTGCACACAGCAAGTTCCCAAACAATTAGATGAATGAGCAGTTAAATTATTTTAGTGGGACTGGTTGAGGGAGGAATGTTTGCCAGAATTCTCTACTCTTCTTCAAATAGTGTCCTGGGATCCTTAATATCCACCTGAACGACCAGAACATGTAGACATGGCCTTGATTTCAAATCTCATCCGATATGGATCTTCTGATGATATTGCAATGACATTTCAGCCTAAATTATTTTCTGGTGTGGACCTTGAACTCATATCTTTGAGTCTGATGCACGAGTCAAGCTGAACTTACATAGTTATAGACATAGTGTATGGTCATCAACTTTTTTAACCAACCCAATTAATCTGATATGATACTTTTTCTCTGTTTGCAACTTGGCATAAAAATAACATTATCCTCCCCTTAACACCTGATATTGTGACTTTGATATAAGGTACATGAGTTATGGCTCCCTGACTAACATAAAACCAAAATAAAATATCTGCGCACAACTCACTTCTACACTCTTGTTGGAGCTCCTCAAAAGCAGGTTTCTAAAAGTTTCTGGTCCTATCATTTCCTGAAAGTAGCCTGACTTTCTGAAACTCATCTCTATTCCAAAATCTGAACATCACAACGCATGAGGCGAGATATTTTAATGCATTGGCCCTTTTAGCTTTTCTTTATAAAGATCACGAAAATAAAACACGACACAGCAAATTTAGTGTAGTAAGAACAGAAATTGCAGGAAACACTCAGCCGGTCAGGCTGCATCTGTGGAGAGAGAAACAGAGTTAACATTTCAAGTCAATGACCTTTCGTCAGAACTGGAAGAAGTTAGAAATTTAACAGTTCATAAATAAGTACAGAGCCAAGGAAAAGGTTGGGGGGGGGGAGAACAAAAGGGAAGGTTTGTGGTAGGGTGGAGGGCAGAAGTCATTAAGTGACAAAAGGGATGATGGTGCAAGGCAAAAGGGGACGGTAATGGGACAATAAAGAAACAAAAGATAGGTCCAGAGGAGATGTAAATGGTGACTGCAGAACCATTATCAACACCTGCTGTTCAAGAAAATGGGAGCGGTGGTTATGGTCGGTGTAGTGTAGCTTTAACTGAATAATTTCCACGTACCTCTTAACAATTTGCACATCTTGCTGTGTTTGTAGCTCAAATTACAATTACCTTCAATATAACATGCTCCCCAGTGTTGGTTCATACATGTCAAAGCAAAGAATCACAACATAAACATTTATTATCGTGAAACATCTTCTATTGCAATTAAAAGCCTGTAAAATCATGCAGTCAAAATCATTCACATTTACTTACTTTTATTTTATTCCACATTTCCTGGGAAATCTGTTCCTCACTTAGGAGAAATTGAGTGTAGCCTCGAAATGACTGCTGGTGAACAAGCACATACCACAATCTTGTAGCATTCCTCCATCTGCTATTCTAACACAGGTGTTAACCTATCTATTTTAACTGGCTCAATGTCTCTACTGAAGCAGCAGGAAAGAAATATCGTGCAAGCGAGTGAATTGTTCGTCCGCTCGTGTCACCGACAGCAATCCCTGGGCTCGAGTGTATAGGAATTAATTTTCTAAGTAGACCCAAGCTGTGAAAAGTTTCAAATCTCCTCATTTTTGGCAGGAATGGCACAAGTATGCTCAAACCTTCTAACTCGTCTTCATTTCAAAGGTGGCACCCTCAATCCTGAACAATCACCCACATTTTCCAATGTACCTACTCTTGGTTCCTTCCTTATTTTACTGGCATATTTTGTGTCCAAATGGAATCCTGGAACTCCCTCCCTAACAGCACTGTGGGAGTATCTTCACCACACGGACTGCAGCGGTTCAAGGTGAAGACTCATCTCCACCTTCTCAAGGGCAGCTAGGGATGGCCAATTAATGCCGGCCTTGCCAGCGACGCCCACGTCCCGAGGATGAATTAATTTTAAAAAAAATGTTTGTACCATTCAAAAGCTTCGGTGGGCCTAAAGTCGTCTCTGGCTCCCCATAAAATTTGGCCGCATCTTCTTCATTTGGCCAAGTCTTCACTCCATAAAGCTTCCTCAAGTAAGAGGATAAATTAACTTTATACTCATCACAAACTCAGGCATGAAATGGGATAACAGAGATCTCAGAATATTTCTGTTCCACCCCCTCCCCTCCAAAAAAACTTGCTTGGGAGCTCTGTGTATGCTCCTCAGCACCATTAGAAAAACAGTTCAATCTCTCTCAAAATGAGCAACACGTTTTGCCACAATTACCAACGGCATGACTTTTTCTTCTCTCTGGTATTCTCAGAACAACATCAAACTGAAGACGCTTTGAATAGTCTTTCAGTGTAACCACTGCAACGGAAAGTAATAGGAGTTTTGTTTGTAGGGAGGGCCTGGAGAAGGTTCATTACTTATTATTTATTGCTGTATCTTTAAGCACGAAGGGTATTTCCCGGCAGCAATAAGTGCAATCAGAAAGCATTTAAGAGTAATTTGTATTACAATAACTCTCATCATTACTTTATTCACATCTAATTTCCAGATCTGTCCAACAGATAATGGAAGACATCTAAACAGTGGTAGCTATTTTAAAGCAAATGAAATTCTTTGCATTGCCATTAACACATGTGAGAAAATATGCAGTAAAGATTAATTAATCTATCAGAGTAAAATATGAATTCCTCATATTATAAAGCACATTTTCTCATTATATTGATTAATTACTTGCAAGCACTTTAGCCTAGTCTTTCATTTTACCATTGCACATTAGACAATTTCTTTGCTGTGTAAGACAAGTGAATTGGAGGAGCTAATTTCTTCATTCAAAATTAGAAGGCCAACTTCTAATGATGAATACGAATGAATGTGTTATTGTAGGGCTGGATGTGAGCAGCATTAAGTGTTGAATTTTGAAATGGTGTATGAAAAAAATATTGCAGATTACGACATGCAAAGCATATGCTCTTAACAGTAATAAGTCCAGCTCTGTGTGGAATGGAACAAATACTGCATGAATTTTCTAAGTAATTGTGACTCCACACGAATATTTGCAGTACACAGTTTTCCCTGAAATGAATGGTTGTGTTTTTCCAGATTTTTTTTTAACACCCAGTCCTACAAGGACCTGTAGCTTATTGAGTCTGGGTGAATTAATGAGAAACTATTAAGTGCACAGTAGCCTAATGGTTATGTTACTGGACTTGCTAAATCCAAGGATTGTGAGTTCAAATCCTATCATGGCAAGTTATGAAACTGAATTCAATAATCTGGTAATTTGTGGTAAAATGACTGTGACAACTGATGGATTATTGTAAATTCCTAATTGGTTCAATATTGTCCTTCTGGGAAGGAAACCTGTCTGGCCTACATATGACTCCATTCTCACATTAAGTGGTTGACTTACAGTGCCCCCAGGACAATTAAGGGCAGGAAATAAATGCTGCCTTACCACATTGCAAGAACAAATAAAAAAACACTCATTGTAGCTGCTTGAACCCTATAACCCATGGAGTTGGATCTTTTTCCTGACATTACTTATCTTGTATCATTGGAGTCCACTTGGTAGCATGATCACCTCTCCATCAGACGGTTGTCTGTTTAAAGCCTCACTCCAGGATGAGCACATCATTTCGGTTGACACCAGAGTGGGGTACTAGGGAAGTTTCAAAGACACTGTCCTTTGGATGAGGTGTTAAACCAAGGTTCTGATGTCATGTTCAGGTGTTTGTTAAACGTTCTCTGGTACTATTAAAGAGCAAATGTTTTCCTGGTGTCCTGACAAACATTCCTCCCTCAACCAATAAAAAGCAGATTCACTGGTTATTGAGTGCGTCACTGTTTGTATAAGATCCTGTATGCAAAGTGACTGCAATGTTTGCCAATGTGGCATCTCCACATCATGGCTACCATCGACACCACAAACTGCCGGCTCACAGTGGAAAGGATATCCAAGAACGGCATCTCCACATCATATATAATAATAGTGAATGCTCCTAATCAGTATCCAGTGATCTCAGCTGAAAATGCGCATCTGAAGATGTTGAGCTTGTCACCTCTGAGTTAAAAGGTTGTGGACTTGAACACAAAAATCTAGGCTGACATTTCAGTACTGCACTGTCGGAGGTGCCGTCTTTCGGATGAGATGCCAAACCAAAGCCCTGTCTGCCGTCTCAGGTGGACATAAAAGATCTCATGGCACTATTTCGAAGAAGAGCAGGGGAGATCTCCCCGGTGTCCTGGACAATATTTCTGCCTAAACCAACATCACTAAAAAAGAAGAAAATCTGGTAACGTATCTCATTGCTGTTTGTGGAACCTTGCTCTGCACAAATTGGCTCTCGCCTTTCCTACATTACAACACTGACTACATTTCAAAAGTACTTCATTAGCTGGAGAGCACTTTGGGACATCCTAAGGTTGTGAAAAGGCGCTATATAAATGCAAATTCTTTTCTTTCTTTTCTCTTCCTTCCTTCCCTCTCTCCTTCACCCCTTCCTCCCTTCCTTCCTTCCCTCTTTCCCTCCTACCTTCCATCCCTCCTTCCCTCCTTCCTTCCCATAGTGGAATGGACATCTAACATTCAGTGTTAAGGCTCACATATGACTAATTACCAATGTGGTGAAGTAGGGGGAGGAGTGGGTGCCTAGTACAAGTCAGCACCTTCAGCATAGGAAACGAAAAAATTGGGGATAAAACAACTGATGTAGGTCCCGATTTGCATTTTTAAATAGCCTCTCACTGATTTTGGGCTGGGGTGTTGGTTGCCAATTTAAAGACCTGCATAAAAATCGAATCAGGTGGCAAGATGGGCGTCCAAAGGACTCACCAGATTTTTCTCTTGCTTGTTGCCCATTTTTCAGGCGAGAAATGGACGGCCAGTGTTGAAAATCTTCTCCTCTCTGTCGTTTTGTTTTAGTTGTGAGATGAACCTAGTTCTGAAACTACAAAATTTTTTTGCACGACATCAGCAATGCAATTCATCAGTAATTCCAACAGCTTTGGGAAATGTCAGGAATAATTGTCTGCCAATTCATCACAGAGGTTGAGAAAAAAATAACAGAAACCAAATGAAATGTATTAAAGTGGTCAGCAAATCCTCGAGTGATAGACTTCACATTTTAATTGGCTTTTAATCACTGATTTCAATCATACTGGATCACTGAATACAGTTTATAGAAACATAGGAACAGGAGTAGGCCATTCAGCCTCTCGAAACTGGTCAATTAGATCATGGCTGATCTGCACCTCAACTCCATTTAACCCCCTTTGCTCCCTATCCCTTGATACCCTAACACAACAAAAGTCTATCAATCTCAGGCTTGAAAGCACCAATTGCCCCAGCATCCACAGCCTTTTGGGGGAGAGAGTTCTAGATTTCTACTACTCTTTCTGTGGAAAAAATGCTTCCCGATTTCCCTCCGAAATGGCTTGGCTCTAACTTTAAGATTATGTTCACTTGTTCTGAATTCCCCCACCAGAGGAAATAGTTTCTCTGTATCTACCCTATCAAATCCTTTTAACATTTTAAGCACCTCGATCAGATCACCCCTCAATCTTCTATACTAAAGGGGATACAAGCCACGTGTATGCAACCTGTCATCATAATTTAACCCTCTAAGCCCTGGTATCATTCTGGTGAATCTGCCCCTCCAAGGCCAATATATCCTTCCTGAGGTACGGTGCCCGAAACTAAAAACAATACTACAGGTGGGGTCTGACCAAGGCTCTATACATCTGAAGCATAACTTCCTCCCCTTTGTAATCCAGCCTCCTTGAGATAAATCTAGCTGCTCCAGATCTGCGTATTGGAAACTGAAAGGTAAGAATATGTACTGTACAAGACATAAAGAGCTAACCTGGCAAGAAATCATCCAAATAAATACATCAAGCCGGCATATTGCACTGTCAGTTTGGGCGGAATTATTTTCCAAACCCTTATTAAGGCCGGAGACACAGAGAGGGAGTGGGGTCAGTACAGACCGGGGACTGTTAATCTCTCAGGTCATTCATTTGCTGGTGATTTTACTGAGGAGACAAGCCTCTCACAGCAGAAGTATAAAATTCAGTGGTGACATAACTTTTATTTTTGGGGATATGCAAAGCAAGCCTTCCCCTGTTCACTTACTGACAGATACAGACAGTTCATGAGGGATCAGGCATAGTGCAGCAGCTCTGGGTGCAGAACACTCGTTCAAATCCTGCCGACGGGAATTCTGCTCCATTTCATCCCACTACAGCTTACTGGGTCCGGAGCAGAGTAATATTGGGCAAGTCGGCTGGAAGGCAAGTATGTCTGGAGGGGGGGGGGGGGCAGGGAGAACCGATCATGGAGGGAGGGAGGGAGGGAGGGGTGAAGCCCAGGGCCCACAGCGGCGGTCCACAGTAATCTTGTGGAGCCCAGCAGAGCACTCCTGCTCTTCCTGGCCCCCACAAAAATAATTCTGAACGTTGGGGACTTTTCTGCTTCACCGCTCGGTAGGTCTGGGGAGACGGCACAGCGGGCACACTCCGCCCACTTGCCCCTCGAAATTGCATCGACATCCTACATACCTCCCGATTTGCACGTAGTAATGAGGCTCCCGATTGATTCCGGCCGGGCACCTGGGCCACCCAGTGAAGGCCTCGGGAAATATAGCAGCGGGCAGAATCCCAGCAGGGACGGAGGGGTAAGTGCGATTTTAGGGCAACTACCAGCCCTGTTTCTGCCAGGTGGTAATTTTTTGGATGTGGTAAAATAAAATATGCATCCAAAATCTCAGTATCTTGGCAGCAACAGCAACTTGCATTTATACAGTGCCTTTAACATAGTAAAACATCCCAAGGGGCTTCACAGGAGCGTAATCAGACAAAAATTTGACACCGAACCACTTAAGGAAATATTAGGACAGGTGACCAAAAGCTTGGTCAAAAAGGTAGGTTTTAAGGAGTGCCTTAAAGGATGGGAGAGAGGTGGAGAGATGGAGAGGTTTAGGGAGTGAATTCCAGACAGCTGAAGGCACGGCCGCCAATGATGGAGCGATTAAAATTGGGGCTGTGCAAGAGGCCATAATTGGCAGCATGTGTGCGTGTGCGTGTTTGTGTTGGTGTGTATATGCGCGGGTGGGTGGGTACGTAGGGGGCTCGGTTTCCCATGGGCTAGAGGAGCTCTTCTGAAGACGATGGAGTAGATCTTGACTTTGTGCAATAATGTAAAATGGGTGATAGCGAGTCAGCAACCTGTTTGACATCTCTCCCGATTTTTATTTCTGTTGAAGTCAATCGGGAGAGGTGTAAATCGGGCTATCACCCATTTTACACTATCGCACAGAGTCAAGATTTACCCACTATGATCCTGGATTTCCAAAATCTGAATTTTGGAGAGAAGTTCAAATGTAATTAAATCTTCATCCACCATGATTATTTTACATATACTGTAGATGACAAACTGCAGAGTATGGTTATCTCTAAATGGGGGAGAGGGCTGTTTACTTCTTATCATTTGTCTTAAATTGGAGGTGGGAGGATGGTGGGGGAGGGGAGGAGGAGAGACTGGCATCTGGAGCCTCCTTTCTCCATTGTAGTTGCCTACGTACAGTGCAGTTGTTGTAACAACACGCTGAGGTAAAGTTCCTACGAACATAGAAACAGGAATAAACCATTCAGCCCCTTGAGCCTGTTCCACCATTCAGTTAGATCATGGCTGATCTGTATCCTAACTCCATCTACCTGCCTTGCTTCCATAACCCTTAATATCCTTATCTAACAAAAATCTATCGATCTCTGGTTTGAAATTTTCAATTGACCCCCAACCTCAACAGCTTTTTGGGGGAGAGAGTTCCAGATTTCCACTCCCCTTTGTGCGAAGAAGTGCTTCCTGACATCATCCTGAATGTCCTAGCTCTAATTTTAAGGTTAAGGCTCCTTGGATTACTTTCAATCTCAGGCAGCTCATGGGTCTGTTATGGAATTTGTTCAAATCCTAAACCTATTAGGAAATTTCAATTTTTTTATATATATATAAATAATGATGTACTATAAACGAAGAGATGTCTTTGAGAACAGGAGTTTGGCCCAGGCTCCAAAACAATCAAACTTTCTGTAGTAAAATATCAACGATCTTACCTCACAGCTACGTTTATCAATTGCAGCACGTTGATGTCAGTCAGACTTTTTTGATGGTTCTAAGCAGATTGAAATTATTACCATGCGCGCTGGGCAATAAAATGGACCATTGACCATGTGGCAGCATGGTGATTGTATGGTATGCACATGCTCTCCCTCAAGACAAACAATACAATGAAACTTTGCCTGATACTCTACAGTGCTAGGCTTAGTGAATTACCTGTCTTAAATGCATGTTCTTGCAAATATGTGGACAATTTGTTAAAAAGTAGATAAAAGTCTTGTTGGGCGAAAATGTCAAACCGGTATATTGTCAGAAGTATACAGCACATTTTATCTGTTGCTTCACTACAATAATCATCTGTTAAAAGTTTCGATTATAGTTTACTGACTTTCTTTTTCGCTAAAGATGGATCATTGAAACGGCTTTGGATTATACACATATGCGTTGTGCAGAGTACAGTGCTTGAAGTATTTGACTTTCTGTTCTTTCTTTCGCTGTAAAAAGCAGCCTTTATTTTATAATTTCCTTTTGTAATTTCACCAGGAGCTGAAGTTAGATTCTTCGCAAAAGGCATTTTTTTTCGACTGAACAAGAAGTTCACCTCGTGTTTGATCTTTCTTGCTTCACTTGTTTTCCAGATGGAAAAAGTGAAGGTCAACAGCCTCAGGCAAGCAAACAGATCTGAGAGAAATGCCATTTTGAAGGAAATTTCGAAAAGAAATTTAGATTAGAGTGTGTGAAACCTAACTCTTTCAGTGATTTCTATACCGGTTTTCAAATAATATTTTATAGCCCAAACCAGCGACATTCTATTTTGTGTTCATTTGTCTTTTTTTTTAAAACCAAAGTTTAGTTAAGCAAATCGAGTAGTTTGGTATCGTCATGGTAGCGTGGATTTATGTTCCAACTGCTCTCTCTCTGGAATGAAAAATATTATCCTTCCGTCTCCACTTAACACGAGGAGTCAGTGATGACAGCACTGGAGGGACTTTTCCTTTATCTTTTGCCTTCTCAAAGTCTACAGTAGAGGACATTAATTAATGTGACTACAATTACTAGAGGCTGCAACTTGCCTTCTTGTCTCCAGCTTAATGCCACTAACTGGAAACTAATTAAAGTGAATTGCTTCTTGGCTGACTTAATATGAGTCAAAACCATTAACCAGACAGCTACACCTAGCACTCTGACTTAGTGCAAGTCTGAGTTGATAACAAATCATGGGACTAAATCCTGTGAGCAAGTTTCATGCACACACTTGATAGCATATTGCCAGTTAAAGAGTTGAGACAGTGAGCAGGGCTCTGGCTCTCATTGTGGGCTGTGCTGGGGAAATTGAATTTTAAAAATGTTTTTATAACGCTAGCTCCAAGTTTTCAAAATTTAGAAAGAAATGTTACTTTTTTTCCGATTCCGACTGTCCTGCGCTCCTGTGTCTTAGTCCTAACCTGTGACTTACGCTTGCTGACTGGCAATTTCTGGTGCATAGGTTCAAACCCCAGGCTTGCAAGCAATGAACACCTGCAGGAAGTTGCCACTCGTACATTAGGCTTCACAGTGTTTAAAGTTTGCACATCAAAGCTATATAAAAAAACACACAAATTGCTTACAGCTATTAGTGGTGGAGCAAAGTTAAAAAGGGAGACAGATCTACAGTGAAACATTAAAGGGAGAATGGGCAAAAAGTATTGAAATCTAATATTAATTCTTCAATAAAATCCACTATAAATGAATGTGGCTTTTGTTCATATTGTTAAGCAGTAATGGTTCTTTTACTACATTAATATTCTGACATTGCTATAGAATATTTCTCGTGACTCTGTTTCGCTCCTCGTGAGATTGCCTGATTGGTGAAGTTAAATTAAAACTTCCTTATCTTTCTATGCTCAGTCTATGTGGGGTAAGACTAGAAGAACTAAAATGGCTTTAGTCTTACATAAGTATGTCCACGACTGCATGTATAGTTAATATACAGTTTATCCATTTATGGGTAATTTGGATATATCTGAATGTCTGTTTTAATGCATTTCTTTTTGAAAAGTCCCACTTTTTCCATTTTCATTTCATGGGCTTTTAATCTCTTTAAACACAGTTCTCAACGTGCAAATTCCAGCTGTATACCAGAAAAAAAGTCTGACTATATAATTAGTGGGTAATGTCTGTTTTATGTTAGTTAAATGGCTTCACTGAACTGTGAAAATCAGGTTGAACATACCATGTTAAATGTAACAGGAAAAAAATTATGACATTCCTGATCTGACTTTAAATAGCACCCCAGCGAAAATAAAACCATGTAATCTATGATCGGTAAATAATTAATAGATTTTAATAATTGTCAAAGAATCGTTGTAGACAATGATTTTATTTTTATATGTGCAGCTTTTAAATGGAGCTATGCTGCTAATAGCAATTTTAGGTTTTATAAACGGAGCATAAAGTCCAAGAGTAAAGAGATCATAATAAATGTGTACAAAGCATTGGTTAGGCCATAGTTAAAGCACTGTGTGCAGTTTTGGGTGCCCCATTATAGAAAGGAGATTCAAGTTATAGTGCAGCGTAGATTCATCAGGATGATGCCAGGAATGTGAAACTATAGACACGGTGAGAGACTTGAGATACTGGATCTGCTGCACTGGCGCAGAGAGGAGATTTAATGGAGGTTCTTAAATTCATGGAGGGTTTTGAAAGGCTGAATAGGGAGAACTTATTTCCTCTGGTTGGGGAATCAGTGATGAGGAGTCGTCAATTGAAAAATGTCACCAAGAGTGGGAAGAGAGAGGTTAGGAGAATCTTTTCACACAGCTTGTTGTTAGACCATGGAATGATTCGCCACAAGAAGTAATTTGTTCCAGGTACAACCAGTTGGGCTTGTCAGAAGAGACTGCGCTTAGCCATCTATGATTCAGCGGGGGACGGGGCACTCATTGACTTGTGCTGTCTGCTGGACCCTGACCTTCAGACAACATCCAGCACAGGGACTGGCCATTTGCAGTTGAAGTCAGCAGCACATTGAACACTTATGCTGGTGGCTCATTTCAAACCACATTTATCAGATCAGTCAGTCGTCCGTACACCGATGCATCAAGCAGGGCACTGCAGCCTTGGGCAACACGTTTGTCACTTCCCAATAGAAAGGAGGGGACAAATCGAGAGGGTCCAGCACTTCTACTGGTGACTGAGTTGCCAAAGGTGCAAGTCTCAATGATGACACCCATGCAGCCATGAGGGTACCAAAATATAGCCGCACCTCACATATGAATTGCAAAGGATTTCACTCAATCAACATCCACATGGTCACAACAGAATAATCCACAATGTTGGGGCAATCCATGATGCCACAACTATTTCAGAGAACAGACAAGATGGACAGATGGCTGCTGAGGTATCAGGGCTCCTCCTGGTTATTAACACTAGTCAGGAACTCCTGCACCAATATAGAGTGAAAACACAATGATGCTCATACTCTGCTCAAATTATGGTGGAATATAAAATTAGGATACTAAAGCATACTTGTCTGGAAAGGACAGGTGGGTTCCACTCTACAAAGCTGAGGAAATATCAAAGTTCTTCTGCATCTGCTGTGTGCTGCACAGCTTCGCCATTGGGAGTTAGGATCCCATGCTGCCAGAGGGCTGGAAGGTGAGCTTGCAGGCTACAGAGGAGGAGGAACAAGAAAGGAAGGAAGGAAAAGTGGCTGCAGCTGATGCCTGGCCAGGCAGACTGGTGTATCAAGAAGTGTGTGACAGAACTTTCTCTCAAAGACAGCCCTGAAGCCCCTTGATGAACAGTCCTGTGGTCTTCTTTGTGGAATCCTGGCACCATAACAACATGATGGCCCGAGCCTTCCCCGCCTTCATTACCATCCTTACAGATTCACATGTTGCTTCTGTGCAAAAAATTGTACTCAAGCATTCTAAGAAAGTGCAAGGCAATTTATTTCTCTTCTCCACTTGTGTATCCCTGCATCAATATTTGCTTTCCTAGTGCTCGTCCTTGGTGAAGATGCAGAGTGTGTGTTGGTTGTCTACTTCCCCCTGCTTCTTCTAAGTTCCACCTGGTGAGGGGAGTAAGTGTGGTGTCGTGCTGCTGCTCTTCAATGGGCTTGCCACCAATGGCCTGATTCTGCTGGGTCACGAGAAGATCCTGTCACTAAAGTCAGTACTTTGGCATCCAAACTGGTTGGCTGCTGCTTTCTCTTCCCTGCCTCTTCTGCAGTTCTCCGAGGAGGCTGGCTGGGAGGGGCACTCATAGTCTCTCCTTCCTGCCATATCCAAAGTGCTGAAGATGACTGTGAGGGACTAACCATTGAATGTCAATAAAGAGCTCGATGCCTGCTATTAAGGTGCTCTGAAGCAAATCTCGTGGCCTTTCAGTGTGAAGTGCTAGCAAGCAATAGTTGGAATTCAGGTTTACCTTGTTGGGCTGGTACGAAAGCCACCAAACGCTTCCACGTCCTCTCCCTCAGCGGCCTGTGTGCTAATTATTTGGAGGGCCTGCTCCTCATGTCACCTGAAGCCATGCAGATTAAGTGGTCCACACCGAGCGTGAAGGCCTGTGTGCAACCTTCGATCAAAAGAGAAAATCTCTGAGTTAGCGTTGAACACCAGGGGGAGCCTCCTTTCCACGTGGAATGCAAGACCGTGTTGAGACCATGCAAGTAATTTGAGGACCCATAGTGAGTTGGTGAATAAACGTGCAACAGGTCAATGAGTGAAAGTCAAGCTCCAGCCTTCGTTTGGCATCCAAAAACTATTAGTCAGTTCCTACTTTGTTAATGGAATATACTTATTCTATACCATTGCAATCTTTCTCTTTAAAACATCTCACTGTTGCTCTATAGTCCTTTGTGGAGATTTCTCTTTCCACCTCACCTCAGCTAGGTCGCTCCTTATCGTTCTAAAATCTGCCCTAATCGGGGCATTCTAGTTTTTATAATGGCTTTTTCCCTTTCTTGTTGAATCTTAACCCTTGTCATATTGTGCTCGCCCAAATGCAGTTCATCTAACTGATCTATTTCATTACTCATAACCAGATCTAGCAACACCTCCACTTTTGTAGGTTGACTAACATACTGCTTGAGGAAGGAGTCTTGTAGATATTTTAGGAATTCCATTGCCTTTTCTCCATTTACACTCTCTCTGTCCCAATCTCTAATCTGGCTGCAGATTTCCTCTCCCATTTCCTTCCTACAATTTGGAGGTCAATAATACACCTCTAATATAACAAGCCATTTTATATCTTTGCGACCCAACCATACTAATTCTGTCTGTACCTCTTCCTTATCTACATCAATCCTTTCTACAGCATACATTCCCTTTTTTTCCCCGATATTGCCACTCCACCTCCTTTCTTAATTCAGGTAAATATATTTTAAAAACTTACCTTGTTGGTTGCAGCCTAAAGAGGTCCCATTAAGGACCATCTGTTGGGCCACATGTAGGCCTGGTTTTCCTGAGTGCAAACCAATCTTGCAGGATGGGCTTCAAACAGGCTTTAGGCCCCTTATATCCAAATGCAAAGGGGCTAACTCCTGTTTCAGCTCTGGGCACTGCATGCCGATTTTTTTTTGGCATTTACCAATACGGCAGGTGGGACACTTCCAGCTCATAACAAGCACGCACTTCCTGCCAAACATACTGGAGGCTTAGGAGGCCATTTAGCACCTGAAATTCTAGGCCATTCAATCTAGATCTTCCTATAAAATAATTCCTTTCCTCTATTTATTTCCCTCACAATACCGGCATTTTTAACCTTTTTTTTAAAACTACCCCTTTTCTTATTTTTATTTGTCTAAGTTACCCCCCACCTATACTTCAGTCTTTTCCCTGTTTATAACTAGTCCAGTTGATTGATTCCTCTGCTCCATATCCCTCTAGTTAAATTGTTCCCTGCATGAATATGCACATCTGTTTCTCCATTCAATATTAGCTGCTCCTTGAGGAGATGGAAGGGGGGGGAGAGGGAGAGATTGCCAATGTACAATGCCATGGGAGGTCAGCTGATATGGATAAAAGTCTTGAGTCTAATGCAAGGTTGGTACACTTCAGACCTCACACTTAATTTAATGGGAGAAGATATGATAGCAAAGTTTGTAAATGCCTCATAACTAATCTGGATTGAAAATTGCCTATGGCAGAATGAACGAAGGGTGGTTGTAAATGGACCTGCATCAATGTGATAAGGGGGTCACTCGTTGGGTACCTCAGGGATCAGTGCTGTTTGTTAGAATGCCTCCAAGAAATTTCCTTGCAAATGGCTGCCCCGTTTTTTGAGGCCTGAGGCCTGAGTTCTGCTCCCTTCCCAGATCTTGCATTGCGTACCTTCCACAGATGAGCCAGCTTAATCAAATGGCTGACTACAACTCCCAGAATGCAACATAGGTTTGCCATTTTCTGTCGAATCCAATGGACATGAGGGTGGGGTTAGAAGCAGGAAGCAATGGCATACTCCAGAAATAGCCAGTTTTACTGTCAATTCTTTAAAAACAAATCCTGGATGCTGTCATGATTTAATTTACAAATACCTCAAACACTTTTTTTTGAGGTAAACAACACATTTTGGAGAGGAAGGGAATAACACCAGGATTTTATTTGATTGACAGCAAGTTTAGCCATTCATAAGAGAACTCTGAGACTTGCTTCTGCTCCCAAACATGATCTAGTGATGAAAATGTCTGCAAGCACTGTAGATAATGCTATAAACCCAGGGTACTCATCATTAGGATGGATAGCTTGAAGACGATTGTTTCTTTTTGTATGGAGACAACAGACAGTAAGGCACGAACTTTCGAACTGTATCTGAGGTAGATTTGATACAAAAAACAGTGCAACACTATAGAAAGACTTATGGAACTTTAACTTGAAGATGCCTGTCACTGTGATGAGTGGACAGTAGATTCAAAGCCCTGGGAAAAATGAACAAATACCTCATGGTTGCAGTTGCATTCTTTAAGGCAGAGAGTAGGAAGGGTCACATCGGGAAACCTGACACAAAGATGTCGACGGTGCGACTGAAAGTTTTAAAGGGTGGTTGTCCATTCCCATGGGGTGCGTCCTCGTGCTGGAACATTCCAGCACATGGGAATAAGCTTGAAGTGAATTGTAAACCGAGGCCTATGGTTTCACTGAGAACCTGTGAGCCAAGGTAGTAGGGGAAAAACTCCCTGGACCTGTTAATGGCCAGTTGAGATGGAAGTAGATGCTGTGACCAAGAAGTTGAACTCCTGTGTGAACTGTAGCACACTACAACAAATGAAGAGGCAATAAAATAGCTTAATTATAATGCAAACAGGCAAGTCATGAAAGCCGAGCTCGCACCCGTGATATGCTCCTCCTGCACTATGTGGGAAGTCATGGACACTACCAGTGTCCCTGGTTGATCATGTGTGCAGGAAGTGTGTCCACCTGCAGCTACTGGCTAACCGCATTTCGGAGCTGGAGCTCTGGGTGGATTCGCTGTGGAGCATCCGCGATGCTGAGATTATCGTGGATAGTACTTTCAGTGAGGTGGTCACACCGCAGGTAAAGATTACGCAGGAAGAAAAGAAATGGGTGACTGCCAGGAAGAGTAGAAGGACTAGGCAGGTAGAGCAGGAGTCCCCTGGGGCCATCTCCTTCTCAAACAGATATACCACTTTGGATACTGTTGGGGGAGATGGCTTATCAGGGGAAAACAGCAAGAGCCAGGTTCGGGGCACCACGGGTGGCTCAGCTGCACAGGAGGGGAGGAAGAAGAGTGGCAGGGCTATAGTGATAGGGGATTCAATTGTAAGGGGAACAGATAGGCGTTTATGTGGCCACAAACGTGACTACAGGATGGTATGTTGCCTCCCTGGTGCTAGGGTCAAGGATGTCACAGAGCGGCTGCAGGGCATTCTGGAGCGGGAGGGTGAACAGCCAGTAGTCATGGTCCATATCGGCACCAACGACATAGGTAAAAAAAGGGATGAGGTCTTGCAAGGTGTATTCAAGGAGTTAGGAGATAAATTAAAAAGCAAGACCTCAAAGGTAGTGATCTCAGGATTACTACCACTGCCACGTGCTAGTGAGTATAGGAACAGGAGAATAGACCAGATGAATGCGTGGCTGCAGGGATGGTGTAGGAGGGAGGGATTTAGATTCCTGGGACATTAGGACTGGTTCTGGGGAAGGTGGGACCCGTACAAGTGGGACGGGTTACACCCGAGCAGGACCGGGACCGATGTCCTCGCGGGGGTGTTTGCTAATGCTGTTGGGGAAGGTTTAAACTAGAATGGCAGGGGAATGAGAACCTGAGCAGGGAGATAGAGGAGGGGGAAACAAGGATAGAAACAAAAGACAGAAAGGGAAGAAGCAATAATGGAAGGCAGAGAAAACAAGGGCGAAAAACAAATAGGGCCAGAGTGCAAAATAAAACTAAGATGACTAGTAATCTTAAAAAGACAAGTCTAAAGGCATTGTGTCTTAATGCGCGGAGCATTCGCAGTAAGGTAGATGAATTAACAGTGCAGATAGATACTAACGGTTATGATATAGTTGCAATTACGGAGACATGGCTGCAGGGTGACCAAGGATGGGAACTGAACATCCAGGTGTATTCAATATTTAGGAAGGACAGGCAAAAAGGGAAAGGAGGTAGCATTGTTAGTAAAGGAGGAAATCAATGCAATAGTGAGGAAGGATATTGGCTCGGAAAATCACGATGTGGAATCTGTATGGGTGGAGCTAAGAAACACCAAGGGGCAGAAAACGTTGGTGGGGGTTGTCGATAGCCCCCAAACAGTAGTGGAGATGTAGCGGAGAGCATTAAACAGGAAATTAGAGACGCATGCAAGAAGGGTACAACTATAATCATGGGTGAATTTAATCTGCATATAGATTAGTCAAACCAAATTAGCAATAATATTGTGGGGGAATAATTCCTGGAGTGTGTACATGATGGTTTTCTAGACTAATACATTGAGGAACCAACTGGAGAACAGGCAATCCTAGACTGGGTATTGTGCAATGAGAAAGGATTAATTAACAATCTTGTTGTGCGGGGTCCCTTAGGGAAGAGCGACCATAACATGATAGAGTTCCTCATTAAGATGTAGATTGAAGTCGAGGGAAATTAGGGATGGGCAATAAATGCTGGCCTCGCCAGCGACACCCACATCCCATGAACGAATAAAAAAAAAAAAAATCCTAAACTAGGGTCCTAAATCTAAATAAAGGAAATTACGAAAGTATGAGGTGCGAGTTGACTATGATAGATTGAGGAACTTTACTGAAAGGGATGAAGGTGGATAGGCAATGGCTAATATTTAAAGAACGTGTGCAGGAATTACAATAATTATTCATTCCTGTCTGGCGCAAAAATAAAACAGGAAAGGTGGCTCAATCGTGGCTTACAAAAGAAATTAGGGACAGTATTACATCCAAAGAGGAGACATATAAAATTGCCAGAAAAAGCGGCAAGCCTGAGGATTGGGAGCAGTTCAGAATTCAGCAAAGGAAGACAAAGAGATTGATTAAGAGGGGAAAAATAGAGTATGAGAGTAAACTAGCAGGGAACATAAAAACTGACTGTAAAAGCTTCTATAAATATGTCAAGAGAAAAAGATTAGTGAAGACAAATGTAGGTCCCTTATAGTCAGAAATTATAATGGGGATCAAAGAAATGGCAGAACAATTAAACACATACTTTGATTCTGTCTTCAAAAAGGAGGACACAAATAACCCCCCGGAAATGTTAGGGAACCAAAGGTCCAGTGAGAGGGAGGAACTGAAGGAAATCAGTATAAGTAAAAAAAATAGTGCTAGTGAAATTAATGGGGCTAAAGGCTGACAAATCCCCAGGGCCTGATAACCTACATCCCAGAGTACTAAAGGAAGTGACCCTGGAAATAGTGGATGCATTGGTGATCATCTTCCAAAATTCTATAGACTCTGGAACAGTTCCTACAGATTGGAGGGTGGCAAATGTAACCCCACTATTTAAAAAAGGAGGGAGAGAAAAAACAGGGAATTACAGACCAGGTGGCCTAAGATCAGTAGTGGGGAAAATGCTAGAGTCTATTATAAAAGATGTGATAACAGAACACTTGGAAAGCATTAACGGGATTGGACAAAGTCAGCATGGGTTTATGAAAGGGAAATCATGCTTATCAAATCTACTGGAGTTTTTTGAGGATGTAATTAGTAGAATAGATAGGGGAGAACCAGTGGATGTGGTTTATTTGGATTTTCAGAAGGCTTTTGATAAGGTCCCACACAAGAGGTTAGTGTGCAAAATTAAAGCACATGGGATTGAGGGGAATATACTGGCATGGATTGAGAATTGGTTGACAGACAGGAAACAGAGAGTAGGAATAAACGGGTCTTTTTCCGGGTGGCAGGCAGTGACTAATGGGGTACCGCAGGGATCAGTGCTTGGGCCCCAGCTATTCACAATATATATCAATGATTTGGATGAGGGAACTAAATGTAACATTTCCAAGTTTGCAGACGACACAAAGCTGGGGTGGAATGTGAGCTGTGAGGAGGATGCAAAGAGGCTCCAATGTGATTTAGACAAGTTGGGTGAGTGGGCAAGAACATGGCAGATGCAGTATAATGTGGATAAATGTGAGGTTATCCACTTTGGTTGTAAAAACAGAAAGGCAGATTCTTATCTGAATGGTGATATATCGGGAAAAAGGGAGGTGCAATGAGACCTGGGTGTCCTTGTACACCAGTCGCTGAAAGCGAGCATTCAGGTGCAGCAAGCAGTTAGGAAGGCGAATGGTGTGTTGACCTTCATTGCAAGAGGATTTGAGTACAGGAGCAGGGATGTCTTACTGCAGTTATACAGGGCCTTGGTGAGACCACATCTGGAGTATTGTGTACAGTTTTGGTCTCCTTATCTGAGGAAGGATATCCTTGCCATGGAGGGAGTGCAACAAAGGTTTACCAGACTGATTCCTGGGATGGCAGGACTGACGTATGAGGAGAGATTGGGTCGACTAGGCCTGTATTCACTGGAGTTTAGAAGAATGAGAGGTGATCTCATCGAAACATATAAAATTCTAACAGGACTGGACAGACTAGATGCAGGGAGGATATTCCTGATGGCTGGGGAGTCCAGAACCAGGGGTCACAGTCTCAGGATACGGGGTATGCCATTTAGAACCGAGATGAGGAGAAATTTCTTCACTCAGAGGGTGGTGAACCTGTGGAATTCTCTACCACAGAAGGCAGTGGAGGCCATGTCATTAATTATATTCAAGAAGGAGATAGATATATTTCTTAATGCTAAAGGGATCAAGGGATATGGGGAAAAAGCGGGAACAGGGTACTGAGTTAGACAAGCAGCCATGATCATTTTGAATGGCGGAGCAGGCCCGAAGGCCGAATGGCCTACTCTTGCTCCTATTTTCTATGCTTCTATGTTTCTATAACTTAAATATAACGAATAAAACACATTAAATAAGCTATACAAAATAAAATCATGATACATAGCATTTTATTTTACCTATATACGCCTACTCATTCCTAACATGACTCCTTGGGTCCTGTTCCTTCCCATCTCTCCTAGAGTTTACCCCCTCCTCCTGTTCAGTCTTGCCCTGAGCCCCTCGCTCTCTCCCAGCCCCAAGTTTCATTTCCACCCATGCATGTTACAGCAACTCAAGGAAAGTCACTCCCTCCCCAGCCTTAGTCCCCACTGCCAACCCAATGCATATTGATTGCCATCTTACTGCATATTCCGAGCTTTCATCAAGGCTAAAGATTGCTTCAAGTAACAGGCTCCAGAGGCACACAAGGGGAGTGGAAAATGCACTGAAGAAAGACCCAACAGAGCAAAGGAGTGAAGGTATTTTAATTTTGTATTAAATCGCTCAAAGAGGAATTTGTTCCGAGAGTATTAAAAGTGTGGACAAGAACAGTGCTCGTCGAAATTTCTGTCCCCATAGAAACCAGAAATAGAAATATCAAGAGAGAAGATAGCAGAAAGAACATCACTCAAAGCTCAATCCATTGTTACATTTAATGGTGAATTATAAGTATCGTCAAGTTATCATCGGTTAGCAAATTTCAACTCAACTCATAATTCAAAATCGCTTAATTTGAATTATTGGATAATTTTTTAGTGCAAAAAATGACTTTGAAATATCAGGAACAGATTGTGTAGCAGTAATTCTGTCTTTAACGCTGTTACTTCAACATGGAATATCTAGTGGGAAATCCTACCAATTTGCAGTGCGATATATTGCAGTCAAATCCCTAATCCTATAGCAGAAACTCATTAACATTAATGCTTTAGTCTCGAGCTGCAACACAACCCTCCCTGGGGCAACATCTAAATGTAAATAACGGCAAACTACATGTATCTTATTGGCCTTGAAAAGATTTCCAGTTCTGCCAATATTACAAGTTTAAGAATCATAGAAATCATAGAATCATAGAAAATTTATGGCACAGAAGGAGGCCATTCGGCCCATCATGTCCGCGCTGGCCGAAAATGATCCACTCAACCTAATTCCACTTCCCAGCACTTGGTCCGTAGCCTTGTAGGTCACGGCTCTTCAGGTGCACATCCAGGTACTTTTTAAATGGGTTGAGGGTTTCTGCCTCTACCACCCTTTCAGGCAGTGAGTTCCAGACTCCTACCACCCTCTGGGTGAAAACATTTTTCCTCAGCTATCGTCTAATCCTCTACCAATCACTTTAGATTTATGCCCCCTGGTTATTGACCTCTCTACTAAGGGAAATAGGTCCTTCCTATCCACTCTATCTAGGCCCTCATAATTTTGTACACCTCAATTAAATCACCCCTCAGCCTCCTCTGTTCCAAACAGAACAACCCCAGCCTATCCAATCTTTCCTCATAGCTAAACTTCTCCAGTCCTGTCAACATCCTCGTAAATCTCCTCTGTACCCTCTCTAGTGCAATTACATCCTTTCTGTAATGTGGTGACCAGAACTCTACACAAGAATGTAAGAAATAGCAGCAGGAGTAGGCCATACAACCCCTCAAGCCTGCTCCACCATTCAATCAGACCATGGCTGATCTTCTACCTCAACTCCACTTTCCTGCCCTATCCCCATATCCCTTGATTCCCTTAGAGTCCAAAAATCTATCGATCTCAATCTTGAATATACTCAACGACTGAGCATCCACAGCCCTCTGAATTCTTAGAGAATTCCAAAGATTCACAATCCTCTAAGTGAAGAAATTTCTCCTCAACGCTGTCCTAAATGGCCAACCCCTTATCTTGAGACTATGCCCTAGTTCTAGACTCTCCAGCCAGGAGAAACAGCCTCTCAGCATATACCCTGTCAAGCCCTCTAAGAATTTTATACATTTCAATGAGATGACCTTTCATTCTTCTAAAACTCCAGAGAATATAGGCCCATTCTACTCAATCTCCTCTCATAGGACAACCCTCTCATCCCAGGAATCAATCTAGTGAACCTTCAGTGCACCCCCTCTAAGGCAAGTATATCTTTCCTTAAGTAAGGAGACCAAAACTGTACACAGTTCTCCAGATGTGGTCTCACCAGAGCCCTTTATAACTGCAGCAAGACTTCCTTACTCTTATACTCCAACACCCTTGCAATAAAGGCTAACATATCATTTGCTTTCCTAATTGCTTGCTGTACCTGCATGTTAACTTTCTGTGATTCGTGTACAAGGACACCCAAATCCCTCTGAATACCAACATTTCTTAGTCTCTCACCTTTTAAAAAATATTCTGCTTTTCTATTTTTCCTACTAAAGTACATAATTCCACATTTCCCCACATTATACTCCAACTGCCATCTTCTCGCTCACTCACTTAACCTGTCTATAGCCATTTACAGCCTCTCTGCATCCTCCTCCCACCTAACTTTGTATCATCAGCAAACTTGGATACATTACACTCGCTCTCCTCATCTGAGTCATTGATATAGATTGTAAATAGCTGAGGCCCAAGCACTGATCCTTGCGGCACCCCATTAGTTACAGCCTGCCAACCCGAAAATGACCAGTTTATTCCTACTCTCTGTTTTCAGTCCATTAATCAATCCTCAATCCATGCTAATATATTACCCCCAACCCTATGAGCCCTAATCTTGTGTAACAGCCTCTTGTGTGGCACCTTATCGAATGCCTTTTGAAAATCTAAAAATACTACATCCGCTGGTTCCCTTTTATCTACCCTGCTAGTTACACCCTCAAAAAATTCTAATAGATTTGTCAAACACGATTTCCCTTTCATAAAACCATGTTGACTCTGCCTAATCATATTATGATTTTCTAAGTGCCCTGCTACTGTTTCCTTAGTAATAGATTCTAGCCTTTTCCCTACTACTGATGTCAGTCTAACTGGCCTATAGTTCCCTTTTTCTCTCTCCCTCCTTTCTTGAATAGTGGTGTTACATTTGCTACCTTCCAATCCATGGGGACTGTTCTGGAATCTAGAGAATTCTAAAAGATCAAAAATAATGCGTCCACTATCTCTGCAACCACTTCTTTTAGAACCCTTGGCCATCAGGTCCAGGGGATTTATTGGCTTTTAGTCCCATTAATTTATCCAGTACTTTTTCTTTACTATTTTGAATTATTTTAAGTTCCTCACTCTCATTAGCCACTTGATTCCCCAGTATTTCCGATATTTTTTTGTGTCTTCTACTGTGAAGACAGATACAAAATATTTGTTTAACGTCTCTGCCATTTCCTTATTTCCCATTATAATTTCTCCTGTCTCTGCCTCTAAGGGACCTGCATTTACTTTCACTAATCTCTTCCTTTTTACATACTTGTAGAAGCTCTTACAATCTGTTTTTATATTTCTTGCTATTTACTCTCATATTCAATTTTCTCCCTCTTTACCAATTTTTTGGTCATCCTTTGCTGATTTCTAAAACCCTCCCAATGCTCAGGCTTACTACTCTTTTTGGCAATGTTGCAAGCCTCTCCTTTTAATCTAATACTATCCTTAGTTTAGTTGATAAGCAGAGTTATCAATGGGCAGTGTTATGGTTTGTAACACACACCTGGGATCTGGTGACCATATAAACTCCATCAGCTTCACTCACTACACCATCTCATACCACCGGCTGTTGCTGCCATTTAACCTCCCCCTCCCCAACTCCTGGCTTCTTTTATGTAAGTGATACAGGTCTGTGCTAAAAGAAAGAGAAAAAGAAAGAAGTTACATTTATATATCGTCTTTCATGACCTCAGGATGTGCCAAAGCGCTTTACAACCGATGAAGTCATTTTGAAGTATAGTCACTGTTGTAATGTAGGAAATGCACAGCAAGGTCCCTAAATATTAACGAGATGATGACCAGATGATCTGTTTTAATGATGTTGGTTGAGGGATAAGTAATGGGTCCACAGAGAACTCCCCTGCTCTTCTTCGAATAGTGCCATTGGATCTTTTCCATCCACCTGACAGCGCAGACGAAGCCTCGTTTAACGTCTCATCCGAAAAACAGCACCTCCGACAATGAAACACTCCCTCAGTGCTGCACTGGAGTGTCCGCCTGGATAAGGTGCTCAAGTCCCTGGAGTGGGACTCGAACCCATGACCTTCTGACTCAGAGCTGAGCCTAAATCAGACACAGTTAGCTTTAAGATTACTCAAAGGCTGATCAAGAAAGCAGCGCATGTTTTTTTTTTAACAAGCTCCTGAAAGTGTGGCAAACTTTTTGCAAATGCGTTCCAAATGTGCTTATTTCCTGAGCATTGTATCGTGATCAGCAATCCACTGTTTCTCTTCAGCTGGTTGGGTTGGAGTTCCATGAGACCTACGTGCAAGCGGCCGCGGTGTATTTGACAGCACTTATCAAATCTTCCCCTATGGCAGACAGCCTGTCTCAGGCTAGAATGGCCAAATGTTCCACATATTGTAATCAAACCATTTGTGTTCAATAATGAAGAAGCCAAAAAAGAAATCTGACAGCTGTGAAATAAAGTTAAAGTAGCCCGAAGCCTTTGGAGCATGTTGATCCAATTATGATGATCTGCTCATATCCTTGTGGTTTTTCAAAATCAATTATAATTTTTTAGCTCAAGGGATGTTTTTTTTTTGCTACAACAAAAAAACCTGCCCATACACTGGAACAGCTGTAGATGTGGGACAAATGCATTGTTTTAAACAAAGCGCCTGTAACTTTTTTTTTTCATTTAGACATATGAAAAATGTCAAAGCTTAAATTTATAAATTTCTTCTCGCGACGTAATGCATTTTTAGTGAATGACAATTAGTTTTGAAGGCAGTCAGGAAATCTTATCAAAATAAGGGAAAATAATTTTTATGTTTGACAAGGGGAAGTTAAAATCCAATGTAAATTTAAAATGAGGGGCCGGATTTTGCTCTAAAAATGACGGCGAGTGTAACAGCGCTCACCGTTATTCCAGTGCAAATGGTAAAGCAATTTCCAGCGACCGCACACGCACAGTTAAACACGGAAATCCAGAAGTTGCTGTACCAGATGTCCTGCTCCTCCATTACCTTCGCAGGGAGGACATCTCACCGGCTAATCAACCTTCAGATGAATGGAATGGCGTGAAGTTCCTGTACTGACCTGATGGAAACAAAATCATCTCGCCAAAAAAAGGTACGTCAAGTAAATTTTTAATGGTGTCGTAAGTCTTAATGACTGCCAAACAACCTCTCTGGCACTGAAAATTTACTTTAACAATAGTGGAGTCTCATTCCTTCAGATGTTCATTGTTGTTGGACATTTAAAAAAAATCTTTTACTTTTTTTTTACTTTTTCTGTCTCTTTTATCTCTGTCTTTTAATTCTATATTTCTTACCTTCTCTTTATTTCGCTTTCTGTAACTGACTTTACACTGAATTCACTATTCTAACTTACATTTCTTGGTTCCGTGTCTGCGCTGCTTATTAACATGCTTCAATCTGATTGGTTAAGGGGATACACAGCTGCTTCCCCCGTTCACACAGGTCCCAGATGCCCGGGAGAGGGCACCGTGCTGGATTGAGGACCTGATAAGAGGAACTTGCTGTGCAAAAGTCCAAGGAGCAGTGGGCACATTCATTCACCACTCAGAGCAAAATCCGGCTCATTATTCTCTTAGCTTGGTTGGTTAGAAATTTCAAGTTCCAGGAAAAACACAAAAAAGAAATCTTTTAATTATAACTTCATTTTAGATGTTTTTATTTGTGTAAACTTTTTAATTCAAAAATGTCGCTATGCATGTTGGAATCTGATCTTACATGCTATAATGTGTCTACATGTTGAGGTGTAAAGCAAAGTTCCATTTAACAAATATCCCCATGACAGAAACAACAAAAATTCATTCATATAGCACCTTATCGTGCCTCGTATCTTCACATGTAATGAAATACTTTAAAACGAATGTTGTTGAAAGCAAGCAGCTAGTTTGAACAGAGTCAGGTCCCACAAATAGCAAATAGATTAAATGACCAGTTACTCTATTTTTGTTGGTGTATATTGAGGGGAAAATGTTGGCCAAGACACCAGGAGAACTCTCTGCTCATCTTCAAATGGTGCCATGGGAATCTTAACATGCATCTGAAGCAGCAGACAGGGCCTTAATTTGTTTCTTTTATTCATTCTCAGGATGTGGGCATCACTGGCAAGAATGGTATTTATTGTCCATCCCTAGTTGTCCATGAGAAGGTGGTGGTGAGCCGCCTTCTTGAACCGGAGCAGTCTGTGGGGTGAAGGTTCTCCCACGGCGCTGTTAGATAGGGAGTTCCGGATTTTGACCCAGTGCCAATGAAGGAACAGCAGCATATATCCAAGTAAGGATGGTGTGTGACTTAAGCGGTGGTGTTGTTCCCATGTACCTGCTGCCCTTGTCCCTCTAGGTGGTGAAGGTCGTGGATTTGGGAGATGCTGCTAAGGAAACTTTGGCGAGTTGCTGCAGTGTACCCTGTAGATGGTACACACTGTTGCCACGGTGCGCCGGTTGAACGTGTAGATGTTTTAGGTGGTGGATGGGGTGCCGATCAAGCGGACTACTTTGTCCTGGATGGTGTCGAGCTTCTTGAGTGTTGTTGCCACTGCACCATCCAGGCAAGTGGAGAGTATTCCATCACACTCCTGACTTGTGCCCTGTAGATGGTGGAAAGGCTTTGGGGAGTCAGGTGGTGAGTCACTCGCCGCAGAATACCCAGCCTCTGACCTGCTCTTGTAGCCACAGTATTTATGTGGCTGGTCCAGTTAAGTTTCTGGTCAATGGTGACCCCCAGGATGTTGATGGTGGGGGTTTCAACGATGGTAAATGCCGTTGAATGTCAAGGGGAGGTGGTTAGACTCTCTCTTGTTGGAGATGGTCATTGCCTGGCACTTGTCTGGCATGAATGTTACTTGCCTTTTATCAGCCCAAGCCTGGTTGTTGTCCAGGTCTTGCTGCATGCGGGCTCGGACTGCTTCATTATCTGAGGGGTTGTGAATGGAACTGAACACTGTGCAATCATCAGCGAATGTTCCCACTTCTGACCTTATTTTGGAGGGAAGGTCATTGATGAAGCAGCTGAAGATGGTTGGGCCTAGGACACTGCCCTGAGGAACTCCTGCAGCAATGTCCTGGGGCTGAGATGATTGGCCTCCAACAACCACTACCATCTTCATTTGTGCTAGATATGACTCCAGCCACTGGAGAGTTTTCTCCATGATCCTCATTGACTTCAGTTTTACTAGGGCTCCTTGATGCCACACTCGGTCAAATGCTGCCTTAATGTCAAGGGCAGTCACTCTCACATCATCGCCTCTGGAATTCAGGTCTTGTAGCCATATTTGGACCAGGACTGTCATGAGGTTTGGAGCCGAGTGGTCCTGGTGGAACCCAAACTGAGCATCGGTGAGCAGATTATTGGTAAGTGTCGCTTTAAAGCACTGATGATGACTCCTTCCAATGCTTCGCGGAATAGGCTGATACGGTGGTAATTGGCTGGGTTGGATTTGTCTTCTTTGTGGGCAGGACATACCTGGGCAATTTTCTAAATGGCCGGGTGGATGCCAGTATTGTAGTTGTACTGGAATAGTTTCGCATGCATGTAGTCCTGTGTTGTAGTTTCACCAGGTCAGCACCTCATTTTCAGGTACACCTGGTACTGCTCCCGGCATGTTCTTCTACACTCCTCATTGAACCAGGTTTGATCAGCTGGCTTGATGGTGATGGAGGAATGAGGGATATGCCGGGTCATGAGGTTACAGATTGTGGTGGAATACAATTCTGCTGCTGCTGATGGCCCACAGCGCCTCATGGATGTCCAGTTTTGAGCTGCTAGACCTGTTCCCTGTTCTTAATCTATCCCACTTAGCATGGTGGTAGTGCCACATGACACGATGGAGGGTGTCCCCAGTGTGAAGACAGGATTTGGTCTCCACAAAGACTGTGCAGTGGTCACTCCTACCATCATGGACAGATGCATCTGCAAGAGTTCGATTGATGTAGGATGAAGCCAAGTAGGTTATTTCCTGTCATTACTTTCTGCAAGCTCAGTCTATAGCTATGTCTTTCAGGACTCGGCCAGCTCAGTCAGTGGTGCTACTACTGAGCCACTCTTGGCGATGGACATTCTGTGCCCTTGCTACCCTCAAGTGGTGTTCAAAATGGAGGAGGACTGATTCATCAGCTGAGGGAGGGCGGTAGGTGGAAGTCAGCAGGAGGTTTCCTTGCCCATGTTTGATCTGAAGCTTGAGACTTCATGAGCTCCAGAGCCAATGTAGAGGACTCCCAGAGCCACTCCCCCTGACTGTATACCACTGTGCCGCCACCTCTGGTGGGTCTGTCCTGCCAGTGGGACAGCACATACCCAGGGATGGTGATGGAGGTGTCTGGGATATTGGCTGACAGTTATACTCACAAAATCATACTTATGTCAGGCTAATTCTTGTCCAGTCTGTGGGACAGCTCTCACAACTTTGGCACCAGTCCCCAGATGTTAGTGAGGAGAACAATGAAGGTCGACTGGGCCTTCATCGTGTCCTGATTCGATGTCTAATTTACAGCGGAGTGGTCCGTCCAATTTCATTCTTGTTTTTGTTTGCAGCGGTTTGATATAACTGAGCGGCTTGCTAGGCCACTTCAGAGGGAAGTTAAGAGTCAACCACGTTTAACTGTTTATCTGAAGAATGGCACCTCTGACAATGTTGCACTCCCTCAGCAGTGCATCAAAGTGCCTGGTTAGACTACATGCTTCGTCTAACCTGAGACGAACAATCTCCAAACTGACATAATCATGAAGTGAATCAAATATTGTCCATTTCGTCTTTTATTGTTTTTAATCCTTTTTATTTTTTATAAGTACACATTCATAAATTTTCCTATTCAAACTGAAGCCAAAAGCTAATCATTATATTATTGATAAAATTGAGTGTGCATAAAAAATGGATTTTTTAATTGACAATTTTGCATGAATTATTGATATGAGTGATACAATGAAGCATTCCTTCTCTACTGTGATAGCCAATCATGTCAACTGCAAAAAATATCAAATTATGATTTAATTGAGGTAAAATTAAATATTTTGAATGTGAATTGTGTTACTTTTATACGTATTACAATCCATCCCTTTTTGAACTGAATTCTGTCAGTTGAAAACTCAGTTGTGCATTGGATGTGGATGTGGATGTGGTGTATTTGGATTTTCAGGAGGCCTTTGATAAAGTCCCACATGAGAGGTTAGTGTGCAAAATTAAAGCACTAGGGATTGGTGGTAATATACTGGCATGGATTGAAAATTGGTTAACAGACATTAAACAGAGAGTAGGAATAAACGGGTCTTTTCCGGGGTGGCAGACGGTGACTAGTGGGGTACCGCAGGGATCAGTGCTTGGGCCCCAGCTATTCACAATATATATCAATGATTTGGATGAGGGAACCAAATGTAATATTTCCAAGTTTGCTGACGACACAAAACTAGGTGGGATTGTGAGTTGTGAGGAGGATGCAAAGAGGTTTCAAGGCAACTTAGACAAGTTGAGTGAGTGGGTAAATACATGGCAGATGCAGTATAATGTGGATAAATGTGAAGTTATCAACTCAGGAAGGAAAAACAGAAAGGCAGAGTATTATATAAATGGTGATAGATTGGGAAATGTTGATGCACAAAGGGACCTGGGTGTCCTTGTACACCAGTCACTGAAAGCAAACATGCAAGTGCAGCAAGCAGTTAGGAAGGCAGATGGTATGTTGGCCTTCGTTGAAAGAGGATTTGAGTACAGGAGCAAGGATGTCTTACTGCAGTTATACAGGGCCTTGGTGAGACCACACCTGGAGTATTGTGTGCAGTTTTGGTCTCCTTACCTAAGGAAGGATATACTTGCCATGGAGGGAGTGCAGCGAATGTTCACCAGATTGATTCCTGGGATGGCAGGAGAGATTGGGTCGACTAGGCCTGTATATACTAGAGTTTAGAAGAATGAGAGGGGATCTCATTGAAACATATAAAATTCTGACAAGGCTAGACAGACTGGATGCAAGGAGGATGTTTCCCCTGGCTGAGGGGTCCAGAATGAGGGGTCACAGTCTCAAGATATGGGGTAGGACATTTAGGACTGAGATGAGGAGAAATTTCTTCACTCAGAGGGTGGTGAACCTGTGGAATTCTCTACCACAGAAGGCTGAGGAGGCCAAGTCACTGAATATATTTAAGAAGGAGATGGATAGATTTCTAGACACAAAAGGCTTCAAGGGGTATGGGGAGAGAGTGGGAATATGGTATTGAGATAGAGGATCAGCCATGATCATATTGAATGGCGGAGCAGGTTTGAAGGGCTGAATGGCCTACTCCTGCTCCTATTTTCTATGTTTCTATGTTTTCACATGTTTTAAATACATTTTAACAATGTACTAAAGCTAAATGAGCTTATTAAAGTATCTGTGATAAAAGCAATCCTGGTGAGGGAGGATGCCTGTTGCATTGATTGGTGTGGGAAGTTCGGCTGGTTTGGGATATTAGCGATGTATGACCCAAAGTCAATAAAGTGTTTAAGGGAAAGTAACATAGATTTAATGTTACCTTTTGGAGTGTTTTGCCTTTTTTACTCTGGATATATTTTTGTCCTCTGTGTCTCACATAGCTCCCTATAGCTACAAGAGTGTTTGCACTTCCCCTGATATGGAGGGATGTTTCATGGTACGCCCAGGATAACAAACAAAATCTTTCTTTAGCTATTGTAATCTATCCTCTGCCTCCAAAGAATCCCCTCTTCAAGAGGCAGCAAAATGTCACAACACCAAACCTGGTTTTACCCTTTAACTGCCAAATTCATTTATTGAACAATAGCTGAAGAAGCAAATAACAGTAATATAATGTGTATACTTACAATAGATCTTAGAGTATGTTAACTCCTCAAGTAACAAAAGTAAGAAATGGTTTGCAATCTAAATCAATCTTTATTTAAAAATTAACATTTATGTATTTTCACCAACGATGGGAGACACTTGGAAAGTTCTAGACCGACTCTACAATTTGAATAATGCAGACTAATAAATACCTTGAAGACAATTACTGGGGCTCACAGATTTGAATAACTTTGAAAAGGACAGTGCATTTGTGCTTAAATTGTATGGCTTGGCTCCTCCTTCAGCCAACTACCTGAAGACAACTGAACAGAAGTTCTCGCAACATTTGTATCCACTTATCCTGGGACATGGTTTCTGTGAGAGCAAATGGCCCTGAACTCTTTATGTACCATGATTGAATTAAAAGAAGCAATATCAATACCAAGCTAAAACTAGAGAAAAATGCTTCAGTCATTTTTGCCAAATTGAGATTTAATCTTGTTTCATTGTGTCAAATATTAGGTAGCAAACTAGTTTTTTTAAATTTCAGATAAAATTGAAAGTGCTTAAGATTTTTTGCTATCCATTTAATCCTGAAAATATTTCTGCTGTAGATCTAATTCACAAATTTATGAAATATGTATTAAATTAGATTAAAATGAAACTCACTGTTAGACAGGGAAGAAGTTACTTTGCGTTTTTCTCTTGTGCCCCAAAACATGGAGTGGTGGGCTGGTTTATTTCTTCCTCGCTAGGAGCTCATTTTTAATTATTGACTTGGTCGTACTTTGAACGAGGCGCTTTTCCTGGTATCAACTTCTGCCTTTTATCCATCATTGCCTTTCTGGTTTCTGGCTTATCTCCATTCCTGGGGTTTTCAAGTTAAGGTACAGTCAAGGATCACATTTTTTGGTGGGGGTGGGCAGTGAGAGGAAGGGGAGCATCACAAACATGGTGAGCAGGAGGTCCGTGGGGTAGTAATGAAAAAGGATTTGGAGAGATCAGACCATTCATGTAGAAGAAGGGGGAGGGGGTTGGCCTTTCTCATAAGCTACATATATTTTTGTGTCTGTGTGTATATATATATATATATATATAATATAATGCCCTCATATATTGGTGTGTATATATACTATATATAAAACACCCTCATATATTAGTGTCTATATATATACTATATATATAAATTGCCCTCATGTATTCATGTGTATATATGTAATATATGTATACATATATAGATTATATATATATATATATATATATTTATTTTAATTTATGGAGCCTGTGTGCTTGAACCATCATAATCTTCCCTGTACAATGCTACTTTTAACACAGCCAAGTTTTCCTTAAAGAATAAATGATGTCCTGTTATAAACCATACATGCTCTAACTGTATTAGGAAGTTTTCTTTTACTTTAGGATTGATTGCTGCGTTCATGAACTCTGACTGTTTAATGTGATACATGATACGCATGTCGTACGAGCAGGCAAAATGCATTACACGTGCAGTCTGATTTGCCCATGCTCTCCAATCTTCTCTTACCTCCTTGCTCCTTAAGGCAGTGACTCTCCAATCTTCTCTTACCTCCTTGCTCCTTAAGGCAGTGACTCATCCAGTGGTTGTACCCTGCCTTGTCTCCAGGGCCATTCTTCATTTCTCAGTGGATTATTTGACACAGGGAATGGGCCATTGCAGCCTGATCCAGATCACACATGTGCAGCAGGGGAAATGATCGTTTGGTTCCCCCACTCCCCACACAGCCAAAGAATCGAGGCCAGCTATCGCACCTGTCCACAATTCAACCAACTCAGCACAGGTTAGCGACTGTACCTGTCTGGAACCTTTACTCTGCGGCTGGTTATGTTCTACTTAACCTACCGGGTTCCTGAAATAAATGCCCAATATCCCTTTCTCCAGCTAACACCCCTTGTCTTTTGACAAGACACAAAATTCAGCAAAGCTAAAACTCCCTTACATTTGAACACCTCTTTACCTCTCTCCCTTTTCTCAGTGTCATCTTTAAAAACCCATAACACTTTTTGAAGAGCTTTTAATAGTGAACTAATTTCTACCTTGGTACCTTTGTGATAACTTGGCATGCCAACCTGAAAACATGCCAGGAGGTGAGAGCAAGGACTTCATTAATATTTATTTGATGGCACAAAAATGGTATCTTGTGCTGCTGAATAAAAGTAATACAGTGCCTTGGGGCATTGGAAAATCTAGTGTTGGTCCCAACTTTCTGTCAAAGAATGAAATTCTGCTGTTTGAAATTGAATTTAAAAAGGTGATGTTTATGTTCTGGCTGTTCAATGGCAATAACATTTATAATTGATCGCACTATATTCATGGTGATGTCCCATGAATATGCATTGTTCCTTGTCCTGGTCCTCATGTTTTGTCTCCCTGTCCCTTGGTCCTTGTATGTTTGGGTGGGGAGGGTGGAAATGAACTAACCCCATACTGTATGCCCGCAATCTTCTACTGTTTCGGAGGGAAGGGTTGATAACTTATCTGTAAAATGGGTGGTCTATTTTCGGAATTTGTAGATTATTCTCTGTGGACGTTCCCTGCACAAAGTTCTTTTGGGGCCTTTTCATATAAATACGATTAAGTAAAAAGAGGCGTCTGTAAACTAAATGCCACAAGAACAAGTGACGACTGAAGAGTGATATTTAGTGCTGCAAATCTGAAGAAAATCACACCAGACGACTGTTACATTCATTTTACCTGGTTAATGTCTCTGGCAAATTGTTTTTTGCGAAGTCATCTGCACCTTTTTTAAATGGTGGAGCAGAGGATTGTGATTTCTGTAACGTCTTGTGTAATATTGCAGTAAATTCCTGTTAGTCATCCGCTTCAGATTCTTCAAGTTGTCATGAGATGAGTGAAGGTGTGTTATTCTTCAACCATCAACGCAGCAATGTTCAGGTAACATCTTAGTTCTATTCAGATTCGCATGTATTGATGGAAAGCCAGCTGCACTATTCCCCTTCACTGCTTTATGGAGCCTCTTTGTCATAACCTTATCTGTACAATGCTACTTTTAACATCACTGGTCTAGAAATTCAATGGCGTGGCACCCGTTTTTTCAGAAGCAGCAGCTCAAAATTGAAATCCTCTTCACTGGCGAGCTGCCCTGGGGACTCCCAGCAGGTGTCTGCAGCTCGCCGGTCACATGTAAATGAAGCCCAATATCGTGTGTGCCTCGGGTCTACCCGTTCCACTACAGGGATCTTGCCCTGCGCCCAGTTCGCGCCGATGAATAAATTGTGTCTTGTTTTTGAGAATTAAATGTATTTTTGTATATTATTTGCTGCAGCTTCACAAGGCACAAATAATAAGATAAGGGAGAATCTGAAGGTTGCCTGGGTATGATTTATATAGGATGCAATCAACCTGTCGCGATCGAATAAACAACTATAATATGCTTCAATATAAATTTAATTACTTTGCTTCAAATCTGTGCACTTATACATCACTTAAGAAGGCAGTGTCTTCCATGTTCAACATTAATGTTTGTAAGACAGTATACATCAGCAAGATAAGATTGTAATACCCTACCATGAGCCATTGAACACTGCCTAACTTCAGTGAGAACTTTACAAAATGGCCACAGTGGAGGGACGAAGGAAGCTGCGATTTTTCTCCTTAGAGCAAAGAGGGTTAAGGGGAGATTTAATAGAGGTGTTCAAAATCATGAAGGATTTTGATAGAGTAGACAGGAAGAAACTGGCCCTGATACTCACTGGGAGGCAAATCGCTAGGAGGGAGGCAGATCGCGGGGGTTCGGCAGAAGATTTGCTCGAGGGGTCGAGGGGAAGCAACCCTGCGCCTCCTAGCCCATAAGCAGTGCTCCTGCCTCCTTTTAGTTGCCAGATTTCCTGAGACCTGGGAAACCCAGCCCGTAGCCGTTAAATTCAAATCGCTCCCAAAATCTGAGCAACGCAGCCTCATTTAAATATTATAACCACTGTCCCACCTCTCAAGAGCAGGTTACTCAGACACCCCCAAACCCGCCGCAGTTAAACCAGAAGTAGATGCGTTCACGGCTGGATGGGGTCGGGTTTCACATATTAACCGATTTAACCTCACCCTAACCCTATCCCGTCTGTCGTGGGGGTGGTTAAAATTACCCCCACTGTTCCCACTGGCAGGAAGGTTGGTAACCAGAGACTACAAATGTAAGATAATTGGCAAAAGAACCAGGGGGCAAATGAGGAGAATTTTTTTTTACACAGCGAGTTGTTATGATCTGGAATGCACTGCCTGATAGGGTGGTGGAAGCAGGTTCAATAGTAACTTTCAAAAAGGGAATTGGATAAATAATTGAAAAGGAAAAATTTGCAGGGCTATGGGGAAAGAGCGGGGGAGTGGGACTAATTGGACAGCTCTTTCAAAGAGCTGGCACAAGATCGATGAGCCAAATGGCCTCCTTCTGTGCTGTAAGTTTCTATGATTCAATCTGATCCTATGCTATGATTCTTGGGCTATTGCCATTTTGTACTAATACCATAACCTCACCTCTCTTAAAAAAGAACTGTGCATTTGTATTAATATGATATGGGAAAAAAATTACATCACAGCACGTTCTGAAGCTGTAACATATCTCAGATTCAAATCAAATACTTGTGGTTTATACTGTCCCTTTTTGGCATCATTGGAACCCAATCTGTCAAAGTCTTGCCTTACACTTCTGATCAGATAGTATGAACTATAATCCAGTATAATTGTTTTAACCCTGCACTACAGTAACTTTCAGTTTGTGTGTTATATTTTTTATTGGTGGTCGTGCCTTCAGCCACCCAGACACTCTGCAATTCACTCCCCAAATCCCTCTGCCTCATCACCTCCTCCTCTTTAATACTCTCCAAAACAAAAAATCTCTTTGACCAAGGTTTTGGTTGCCCCGCCTAATATCCCCTCCTTTAGTTTGGTGTCCATTTTTGTCTGACTGCACCTCTGTGAAGCATTTTGGGGCAATTTTCAATGTTAAAAGTGTTATATAAATGGTGATATTTTTCTTGTTATTGTCTATTTCTACCTCTGCAGACCCAAAAGCAGCCTTTTCTAGCCACTTAGGGTGCATTTACACAGTAACTGGAGCATCAGCATATAATGTCTTTACTACGGTTATAGTATTAATACTCTGAATCCAGAGTCAAAGCACAACGTGGTACAGGAGCAAAGTGGAGTCAGACCGTCCTGGGGGGTGGAGTCAGACTGTCCTGGGGGGTGGAGTCAGACCGTCCTGGGGGGTGGAGTCAGACTGTCCTGGGGGGTGGAGTCAGACTGTCCTGGGGGGTGGAGTCAGACCGTCCTGGGGGGTGGAGTCAGACCGTCCTGGGGGGTGGAGTCAGACCGTCCTGGGGGGTGGAGTCAGACCGTCCTGGGAGGGTGGAGTCAGACCGTCCTGGGGGGTGGAGTCAGACCGTCCTGGGGGCTGGAGTCAGACTGTCCTGGGGGGGGGTGGAGTCAGACCGTCCTGGGGGGGGTGGAGTCAGACCGTCCTGGGGGGTGTGGAGTCAGACTGTCCTGGGGGGGGTGGAGTCAGACCGTCCTGGGGGGTGGAGTCAGACCGTCCTGGGAGGGTGGAGTCAGACCGTCCTGGGGGGGGTGGAGTCAGACTGTCCTGGGGGGTGGAGTCAGACCGTCCTGGGGGGTGGAGTCAGACCGTCCTGGGGGGTGGAGTCAGACCGTCCTGGGGGGTGGAGTCAGACCGTCCTGGGGGGTGGAGTCAGACCGTCCTGGGGGGTGGAGTCAGACCGTCCTGGGGGGTGGAGTCAGACCGTCCTGGGGGGTGGAGTCAGACCGTCCTGGGGGGTGGAGTCAGACCGTCCTGGGGGGTGGAGTCAGACCGTCCTGGGGGGTGGAGTCAGACCGTCCTGGGGGGTGGAGTCAGACCGTCCTGGGGGGTGGAGTCAGACCGTCCTGGGGGGTGGAGTCAGACTGTCCTGGGGGTGGAGTCAGACTTCCTGGGGCTGAAGTCAGACCGTCCTGGGAGGGGAGAGTCTCAGTCGGTCTCAGTAAGTCCAATTTAAACAATGTAAGTTGAGCGTCAGTGCAGGGTTGAAACTGCTTCGCACCAACACTGAACTTGTGATGTCAATTCACCTCAAGTCACTCACCTGTGAGAATAATTTCAGGATAGGCCGTTCTCTTTAATGAGAATCATCACTTTGACATCCTTTGAGAAGAAAAGGTCAATGCCATACACAAGTGTGAGATGGCAGTGGTTCAATATCAACTGGCAAGTGTTTATATAGTAAACACTAACAACTACACCTCAGTGTATAGTGTTTTTATAATTTTAACAATTCTTTATCATATTAGAATTGCCCGTTATAAGGTACTTATTTTACTGTACATTTCAACAACATTCATATCACAGATCTATTTAAGACAAAAGGAAAATAGATCACTTGACAGTGATATATGATGGGATAGATTACAATGTACAAATGTCATATCTATGCTTTGTCAATTTCCCCGAGTTTCACATCCAGCATAAGCCTCAATAAGCTCACCCACTGTAAACTTAGATGCAGAATACAAAGAAAAATTCCTTATTTTGATTGTAATAAATAACTCTTCGACCCAATTTTTTTTCGGGACAAAGTTTGCTTATGTCAGCCAATCCTGTAAGATGTATTACCTTGTTAAGTGGAACTGACATTCAAAATAAAGTACTTTTCAGCACATGTGATGCCTGCCAATATACCATCTGCATAAGTTTATGCTTAATTCCCAATTACTTGTCAGTGCAAGGTCATCAGAGTTCACTGTTTAAAAATTGTAAAAAAATTATACATTCGCATTCACTCTGTCAGTTTTCCCACTGTTGATATGACAGTGATTCTGCAACATTTTGTACTGATGAAATTATTGTGCATTCAAAATATTCAGCTGAACAATAAGTGGTAATAAGATCAATGTGTCGGGTTTTTATTCTACTTTACCTAATGTTTCTATTAACAGTGGACTGCTTCATATTTCCGCAGGGGTTTCGATGGGAGGTTAGGCCAACTAATCTTGCATGCTTTTTATCCAATTTTTTTTAACACCCTTTTTGAGATTAAAACACTAAAACTTGGCTTGTGTTTATAAACTACGCAGGAGCTTAAATAATATTTTGATAGTTCTGTACGGTAATTTATTTTTAACTTGGACCATGCCCATTTCACTGACATTCATTTAAATTACAAAGTGTATCCATGAAATGTAAACTACAAATCGATAATGTGTGTTCTGGGGATAGTTTCAAAGGGTCGATTTTAACCCTGCCCACCCCGTGGACACCAGATGGACGGGTAGGGTTAAAATGGCTGCAGCGGCTTATCTGCTCCGATCCCACTGCCGTGGGTTGCATTTTTAACCTGCTCTTTTTAAGCAATCTTTCACTACTTAACCTCTCTAATCCTTTCATAGTTTTAAAAACCTCTGTTTAATTCCTCCCCCACCCCATTGATCTTCTCTGATCTTGTGAAAAAGCTTCAATTTTTCAAGCCTTTCTTCCTGACTATTTTCATGAACAAACCAAAACTAATCCCACTGGCTGGCCTTCTCCCTGTAACCCCGTGTCTTCCTCTGCTCCAAATGTTTATGTACTATTCCTTTAAAAGAAGTAATGGTTTCTGCCTCACCTATTCCCTGTGACAAAGCATTTTGTGCTCTGAGACCTATCTGTGTGAATAAATTTCTCCTAATCCCTCTCCTCACCACTTTAGTGGTATTTTTAAATTGTTGACCCCTCATTATTGATTCCTCGACCAGAAGAAATAGTCTTTCCCTATTTATCCCATCAATCATCATCATCGTTGGTTAGCTATCAGTGGAGCTCCTATAACTGTCCTCCACACCTCTTTAATAAGGACAAGGACTTAAACCCTGGTGTTGTCTTTCAGTCTGTCAACAGTCACTTTCTCATTAACTCGTTCTGTACTGCGGCTTCGTCACGGATTGCAGGTTGTGGCCGCCGTTGGCTAATTCAAGGATTGACGGCATCTCCTCCATCGAGGGTCCCACTCCCCTCCTCCAGACTCATCTGACCGAAGCCACTGGTACTTTCTGGAGGTGACAGGGTTACTTAACCGCCTCCCGGCACTCAGCGTTGACCAGTCGCAGGTCGTACCGTCTACTGTCATTACAGGTAGCAGGTTTTAACACCTGACCTGATGCAACAACAACAACTTGCATTTATATAGCGCCTTTAACATAGTAAATCGTCCCAAGGCGCTTCACAGGAGTGTGATCAGACAAAATTTGACACTGAGCCACATAAGGAGATATTAGAATAGGTGACCAAGAGGTAGATTTTAAAGAGAATCTTAAAGGAGGAGAGAGTGTGAGAGAGGCGGAGAGGTTTAGGGAGGGAATTCCAGAGCTTAGGGTGTAGCAGCTGAAGGCATGGCCACCAATGGTGGGGTGATGAAAATTGGGGATATGCAAGAGGCCAGAATTAGAGGAGCGCAGAGATCTCGGAGGGTTGTAGAGCTGGAGGAGGTTACAGAGCAGGAAGGGGCGAGGCCATGGAGGGATTTGAAAACAAAAGTGTGAGAATTCAAAACCCTCCGTAATTAAAAAAAATCTCAATTAAATCCCCTCTTAACCATGTTTTAGCTTCGGTGGAAATAGTCTCAGTATCACTGTGATTCTATGATTCTATCACTGATTTTCTCATCCGTCGTGCGAGTATACTTCCCTAATTCTCTCCACTTTCAGTCTCCCTGCCATGACCTTTTCCCATTCCTTTTAACACTGTGTGCCTCAATCTTTGTATAAAGTCTCTTATGTGGCACCTTATTAATCAGCTTCTGAAAATCATATCCATTGCATACCTTCTAGTTGTAAACTGTGACACAAAGCTCAAAGTTTATTAATGAACTACATAATCATACTACATTAGTAAATTGATGGCGGTTTTCCAGTGATTTTTACATAATATATAGCTGAACACTATGTTTGAAACCAAGGTTTGAATATCAGTGTTTTAAATAATCACCAAATTGTGAAAAAATATTTCAGTTAAAACCCAGTCCTGTCATTTTACTTTCTTTAAGTCTCCCTTTACTGTGATGTTGCCTGTTTGCTTCCAAATTTTCTTCCCAAAACTGACTGCGATCTTTAAGTTTAATGCACAAGAAATCTTGTAAAACATTAGGACATATAGACCGTTAAAATCACACTGTGGGCGTGTGAATTGGAAATCCTTCTCTTTTATTCAATGGGGGAATTAACCTGTTTAAAATCATTGGGTTAACCCCTCTGCTAAAATAACAGAGCGAGGGATGTCAGACGAGCATGTTCAACATTTGGACATTGGCGTCTTGGTGGCAATGCAAGGCCGCAGTGTTTCTGAAACTTCTGCATTCTAATTGAAGTAATTATTTACACAAAGAAAATAAATGAATGCAGACATCAACAGAATATGCAAAGCCTCAGCAGCAATAATACACGTGAACTGCTTTTTTAAAGACTGCTTTTGAATCTTGTTTCTTTAAGATCTTTCCTTATGAAGCAGTTTTTATGCGTCAGTACTGAAATGTGTTCTTGTGTTTGATCGAACTGGGCTTTGATCTGATGGGCACCTGTATGTTCGAAGAAGTTCAACAAAGCAAGGAACAAGTGAAGAGGGCTTAAACCATTTGAAGGGGATTGATTAAAGTGAAACATGTTTTTTATATTCTCAATAGCCTTCCTTTCATCACACTCTACCACACCATGAGCCCATGCTGACAATGAACTGATGCTTTTTAGCTAACCTGTTGCTCTTTGATCAGTGTATATTTCCTACAAAATGCAAATATATTTAGATGCAAGGGCAGCTTCGAGTGAAGATTTACCTCGTGAATGGAAACATTTATCATGACTGACACTTATTATTTTTCATCAAAATCTCTGTTAATGCAGTTAGTGTTTCATAGTATGAAAAGTTCTGTTTGATTTTGTTTTTAAAAAGGGATGCATTGCTTTTGAGAAGAAGAGTGCACATTTCAAGTTTCATTAGATTTTCCTACACGCTGAGCCGTTCGAGCTTTCAACTTGAGGTAAAGTACTAAATGAAACTAGAGAGGTGTCGTCCATGTTAAAGGGCACTGTTTTCCCTCTCGCTCTAATTTGATCCTTTTTATAGGGTAATAAGGAATGTTTCATGAAGCTTTAAGATTGTGTAAGAAAAAGGGAATTTACTTTGTTAGATTTTTAAAAATGCATATGCTTAGAAATTGATTTTAAGCTTATTGCGTTTGTATTAAATTTATCCCCATTGTTTCAGCAATAGTTTTAGCTCGTGTGAAGTTAATGGTCTTATGCCTGCATTAAAATGATGGACTAAAGAGCACATTAATGGGTTAATTTGTTGAGACCCACTGCTACGAGGGGGCCTCATCCACTGACAGTCCAAATCGGAAATTTGGGCACATACTGTCCACGACTTTCTCACCATTAATTTTAATGGTCGGAGAGTTACGAGCAGTGGATGTCCAAATTTCCGATATGCCCTTCAGGTGAGTGAGGCAAGAACGGCCCGGAAATTGCTCCAAAAATAACTGAGAGCCGAACAGGGTTCACCGTTGTTTCAGCCTAAATGGAAGAGCAAGTTCCAGCGAGGGCACATGTACAGTCAAACGCGGAAATCCAAAACTTGCTCTAGCCAGATGCCCTTCTCCTCCAAAGGCTGTGCGGGAAGGAGATCTCACCAGCTGAATGAATGGACCAGCACCAATCTGCTCTGCAGCCCAGCTGGAAACATACTAATCGTACTAAGCCCGAAAAAGTTAGGGCTTGTCCATTCTGATGTAAACACCCTTTTAATGGCGTGCCAAACAACCTCTCTGGCACTGAAAATTTATTTTACAAGAACGGAGTCTCATTCCTCACATTTTAATTGTTGTTTGACATTTTTAAAAAAACAAAAACATTTAACACTTTTTTACTTTTTTATTTTTTCTTTCTGTCTCTTTTAACGCTCTCTTTTAATTTGATACTTCTTACTCTCTCTTTATTTTGCTTTCTGTAACTGGTTTTACATTGAATTTACTGTTGCAGCTTTCACTTCCTGCTTCTGACTCTGTCAAAGATGCTTAAAGCTGATTGTTTGGTGGAACAGTGCGAGCCTTTCGCCGCTCGCACAGGTCCTAGGTTCCCGGGAGTTAACGTTAGACTGTTTTCAGCTCCCCATTGAAGGAAGTTGCCGCCCAAAAGCCCACAGTAAGTTTGTGGGTGAGTTTAAAACTAACGCGTGGCGGGCACTGGTCGTTCACCACTCAGCCCAATTTCCAGGCCATTGTATTTTCTGTATCTTTGAGTGCATCTTTATGGCATCAGCATGATTTGCATTAAAAACTGAAAAACTTCCACGATTGCATTGTCTTAAACATTCGGTGACTAATGTGCATAAATGACAGTTTGATGGCTTCAAACTTGAATTCTCATCCATAAAGAGGGAGTTAAAGAAGGATTATGGTTTAAGTTCTGCAATTTCCTGGGACTGATTTCCACATTCCGATTTTAACATTCCGGTATGATATTGAGATTCTCAGGAAATGTTGGCGTCACTTGCCGACAGGAAGATTGGCCTAAATTTCAGCATAACTTGCCGGTTTTGTAATTTCATGAAATTCCAGGCCATTAAACAGTAATGATGTAGAATTACATAAAACTTTCAGCAACAGGCTACTCACCCCAACAGGTCCATGCCAGTTTTTATGCTCCACATGAGCCTCCTCCCTCCCTACTTCATCTAACCCTATCAGTACATCCTTCCATTCCTTTCTCCCTCATGTGTTTATCTAGCTTCCCCCTTAAATGCATCTGTGCTAGTCGCCTCAACTATTCCTTATGGTAGCGAGTTCCACATTTTAACTACCCTCTGGGTAAAGACATTTCTCCTGAATTCCCTATTGGATTTACTAGTGCTATCTTATATTTATGGCCCAAGTGAAAACACCTTCTCTACATCTACCCTATCAAACCCTTTCATAATCTTAAAAACTTCTATCAGGTCACCCCTCAATCTTCTCTTTTCTAGAGAAAAGAGCCCCAGCCTGTTCAATCTTTCTTGATAAGTATAACCTCTCAGTTCTGGTGTCATCCTATTAAATCTTTTTTGCAACTTCTCCAGTGCCTCTATATCCTTTTTATAATTTGGAGACCAGAACTGTTCTCAGTACTCCAAGTGAGGTCTAACTAAGGTTCTATTCAAGTTTAACATAACTTCCCTGCTTTTCAATTCTATCCTTCTAGAAATGAACCCTAATGCTTGCTTTGCTTTTTTTAAGTCCTTATTAACCTGTGTTGCTACTTTTATTGATTTGTGTAACTGTACCCCCAGATCCCTCTGCTCCTCTACCCCATTTAGACTCTTATTTTCCAAGGAGTATGCGGCCTCCTTATTTTTCCTACCAATATGTACCACCTCACACTTATCTATATGGAAATTTATTTGCCTATTACACGCTCATTCTGCAAGTTTATTGATGTCTTACTATATTTTGTTGCAGTCCTCCTCAGTATTCACTACACCCCCTAATTTGGAGTCGTCTGCAAATTTTGAAATTGTACTTCCAATTCCCAATTCCAAATCGTTTATGTAAATGGTGAACAACAGTGGTCCCAGCACCGATCCTTGTGGAACACCATTTCCCACCTTTTGTCAGTCTGAGTAACTACCTTTAACCCCTACTTTTCTGTTTTGTAGATAGCCTGCTACTTGTCTCCTGACTCTACATACTCTGACCTTAGTCACTTCTAGGCTACAGTGCGAATGCTACAATTGTAATATTTTAGAAATGTTTTCATTATATAGGAATGGTGTGCAGTGAACATGTAATCCAAGGTATGGAGAACCTGCCTGTAACTCTCGAGTACTGAGTTAAGGTATCACAATTTAGGAGAATTATGGGTTTCCTGTTGCCAGAAATGGTGATTTTTTTTTTGTCTCAACACCAAGAGAGAGGCATCAACCTCTGGAACAAGTTGCTGTCACATGCAGTGAGCACAGATTCACTGAAAGCATTCATAAGGCAACTGCATGAGTTCTTGAATGAGGCCAACATATAGAACATAGGTGGGTATTGAGGGGGTGTACCCTCAGTCTCCTGGAACTTGCTTGATCGGAGATCGGGGAGCAATGTTCAAAGTTTTTTTTCCGAAATTGGCCTAAGGTTTCTTCATTGAATTGCATAGAATTTACAGCACAGAAACAGGCCATTCGGCCCAACTGGTTTATGCAGGTGTTAATACTCCACACGAGCCACCTCCCACTCTATCTATCTCTTCCCACCCTACCCTCATGTCCCTCTATTCCTTTCTCCCTCATGTATGCATCAAGCCTCCCCTTAAATGCATCAACGCTCTCTGCTTCAACCAGTCAATGTGGCAGCGAGTTCCACATTCTCACCACTCATTGATACCGGTATATTAAGAAATACTCCATGTTATTATATGCTGAAAGGTTTAGATAAAGAGGGGTGGGAGGAGAATCATGTGGAGCAGAAACACCGGCATGGACCAGTTGGGCTGAATGGCCTGTTTCTGTGCTGCACATTCTATGTAATTCTATGTAATTATTGCAGCTTTTAAAAGAATTAGAATTATGATCATGGGAATTATAGCTTGAGAACCATTGTGAGCAAAATGTTGGAGCTGATTCGAAAAGAAGCAATCAAAGAGCATCCAGCAAGACTAAAGAATTTTTGCAAGTCAAGTTGATCACAGTAAATTTTCTGCCATTCTACGAGGTCACAATGGTATGACTGGAATGTGGTTATATTGGTATTCAGAAAGTACTTGATAAGGTCTCACATGAAAATTAGAGCGAAGTTCATGGTGATCAAAGAGGAAGGTGTAAATTGGAAAAAGAATTACTAGATATTTGGAAGCAGAATCGAGTTAAGAACCAGAAGAAATGATGAAAGTATTATCTAACTGAATGACACTGTGTCAGCCGTGGCTCGCCTCTGAGTCAGAAGGTCATGGGTCCACTCCAGGGACTTGAGCACAAAATCTTGTGCGTCTCCCCATCCCACCAATGATGGTGTGGTCTTCAACCCCTCCATGGCCCCGTTCACTGGTACCTCTACACTTCAGTTTCCACCCTTAAAAATCTTCTCCACAACTATATTTTAGCCAAGCTTTCAATCACCTCTCCTAACTCTCACACCTCGACTCAGCACCCCCTCCACTTTATTCCTTTAATTTCTTTATTTTTGAAGGGACAGGACAGATTAGCAGCTAAGCTTCACGTTCTGGAGTTTCTGTCACATTTTCGCCCAGATACGCATATAATCTGGACGGAAATCAATTACATGGCTTAAAAGATCATGGAATTTTGGGCGAGTGAATTGCGTGTGTGACTACAATACGCCCAAGTCTCCTCGATCTTTTATGTCCGTCCATCAAACCATCCATCCAAATGAATCTCCACCCACAAACCTGACCCCCCGCCCCCCGACCCTCAAATACGAGTATCCTCCAATTGTTCGGGCATCTCTCAATATTGCAACCAGATTTTCAGGCGTAGCAGGAAACTAAGTTATTTTTCTGGTCTTTTAGTTTTTGAGCGTTTTTGAGCGTTTTTAAGAAATTCATCATCACTGAGCTCTGTATTTTCTGTTTAATGCATTTTTATGGCAAATTCTAAGTCACATTAAAAATTGAAAAGCTTCCTCGATTGCAGGTTCCGAAACATGCTGTGCCTGATGCGCATAAATGGCGGTTAAATGAGTTGAAACTTTAAATTTTAACACTCAAAGAAGGAAAATACTGGTGTGGGCTCGGCAATTCCCGATTGTTCACCCTGATTTACACCCATTTTAAGTTTGGGCATATTCTGATGAGATTGGGAGGAAACTTGGGCAATTTTTGTTTGGGTGGAACTTCCAGGCTGTGCCCACGGAGGAAGCTTCAGGTACCGTGACCGTGCTCTGGATCTCTGACTATCCCTGAGAAACGCCAACAGGAGATTGCTCCTTTAGTAACTAACTATCCCTTTTTTTAGCCTCCTTTTTAAAGCTGGCATACCTCTAAACGAGTATAATGGACAATGTTTATTTAAGCTTCTTGCCTTGTTCCATCCTATTTGCAATTATTTCATTATCCGCTTCATCTGCAGTTTCGTACAGACAATTTTAGCAATGTCATGCTGATTAGTGTTGTTAGTAGCAGTTCCTATTATATAAAGCATGAACCAAGATGCAGATATATCATTCCAACACATCTTGCAACAGTTAGAGATAAAGCAATTTACAAAACTGATTATTATTGACTATGGAAAGTGATTGGGCTAATTTATTAATAAAAAAAACAAAATTAAAACAGACATCAAGATGTGTTCATGAAATCGGAATGGTTGAATTTGCATTAATTGTAAAATTGCCTTCGAACAGTATAATGCTCTGCATTGGTATTAACTGAGTTCTTATACAGTAAAAGACTGGGCATTGAACAAAGTGATAATACCTGTGGTCAATGATAATCAATCGTAAAAGTAGTTATGGAACCAGTCATATTATCGATAGCAGAACAGTATGGATTCAGTTCTCTACAATGACTCTTGCACATGTTATTTGAAGCAATCAGTGCTGGCAATCTCGCCTCTGAGCCAGAAGGTTGTGGGTTCAATTCCCGCTCCAGGGACTTGAGCACAAAATCTAAACTGACACTCCAGTGCAGTAAGGAGAGTGTGCCACATTGTCAGGGGCACTGTCCTTCAGATGAGATGTTAAACTGCTCAGGTGGACGTAAAAGTATTCTATTTGGATAGAATTGAAATGCAGGGAAGTTATGTTGAACTAATATAGAAGCTTGGTTAGACTGCACTTGGGGCGCAATTTTAAAAGCCAAGTCCGGCACGTTGGAGGTGGGGGAGGTAAAGAAAATCGGAAAAATCCGGATCGGGAACAAATCCTGGCTCCAACCTGCTGACATCCGCATTTGATCCAGATGTATCTAGGGGTGTGCGCTTCAGGAAACTGGAGGTCCCGCTGGCAAATAGAGCTGGCGGGCGGATATTTAAAGCAGTAATTAAGGGAGTTAAACGTGTTAAAGTATTTAATCTTATGTTGAATGAGGCAGGGAAAGAATTCTAACTCTGCCTCAGCGTGTTTCCCGTGGCCTCTGAAACACGCCATGGTGAAGGAGTCATGTTTCAGCCGGCAGCCATTTGGATATTTAAATCCCAGTTTGACTGATGGGGATAAAAGGTGAGTTATTGTAGCAGGGCACTCAGTTCTCTCAGGCAAACTTTTGGCAAACTCAGGCAATCTTTGTGTTTAGACTGAAAATACTTGGTTTCCACTCAGAATTCTTCTGTTGACACATATTTACCATTTTTTTTTGGACCCCCTCAAACTGACACCATCAGGATGGGGGGGCGCCATAGCTGCATTCACCACTACATCCGAGGAGGAGACACATCACCATCCTCGCCAGGCACGGGGTGCACTTCTGCCACATGGAGCTCCACAACACAGTGCTGCGCCACAGGGACCTGCACAAGAGCACAGAGGGGAACAACAGAGAGAGTGACATCACAGGAGGCACTACCCTCGTCAGAGGGGCTACAGACCGAGGCTCAGCTCCTTGGACCTCTCTGAGGAGCAATGCATACGGAGGCTGAGAGTGAGTGGCCAGGTGATCGCAGACATCTGCAGCCTCCTTCATCCTGAGCTGCTCCCAGCTGCGCCTGGCAGCATCTCGTTACCCGTCGCTGTTAAAGTGACCACTGCCCTCAACTTCTTCACCTCTGGATCATTCCAGGGTGCCACCAGGGACATTGTCGGGGTCTTTCAGTCGTCTGCACACAAGTGCATGAGGCAGGTCACCGACGGCTTGTTTCGCAGGGCCTCGCACTACGTCAACTTCCCCATGGACGACCTCAGCCAGATGGAGAGGGCAGTGGGATTCCACTCTGTGGCTGGCTTCCCACGTGTACAGGGTGCAATCGATTACACCCATATATCAATATGAGCACTTCCACACGAGCCAGGACTGTTCATCCACAGGAAGGGGTATCACTCCATCAATGCTCAGCTCGTTTGTGACAATCGCAAAAGATTTCTTCACGTGTGTACCAGATTCCCTGGCAGGTGTCACGATTCATTCGCTCTGAGGGAATTCAACATCCTGGGGCCTCTCCCACACACCAAACACCCTAAGGACTGGCTCCTTGGAGACAAGGGATACCCCCTGAACACGTGGCTCATGACACCTCTGAGGAACCCCCATCAGTGAGCAACAGCGTTGATACAATGACAGTCTATAGTAGTGTGTTGTGTCCTGCACAACATGGCGCAACAGAGAGGGGTACCGGTTGATGAGACCCCATCCCCTCATCCACCATCCACATTGAGGAGGAGCAGGAGGAGGAGGAGGAGGATGATGAACCCACGGGCAGAGCAGCCGCTCACCTGGCTGCTCGTGAGGCCAGGGAGTCACTCATATGTGAACGGTTCTCATAAGATCAGAAAGTGAGAAGAGTCCAGCCCTCACACCACCTGGAAAGAGCAGCGCCAACACCAGCCCCCACCCCCCCAACACTGCACAAAACAGTCCTGCAACTACACGTACCCCCACTGTAAAGTGACCCACTGGGTGGCATCAAGTGTCGCCGCTCATGGTGAAGTACATGAAAATGCCCTATCACAAAAGCCAGTCAAGAATGGGCAAGACGTGGCAGTAGTGGTGAGAATGATAACATTTAATGTGACTTTATCAAAAACCAAATATAAATGAAAAACATGACATTCTGTCAGACACCCTTGTGCATTCCCTTCGTGATCACAAATTCTTAGTCTTTCTCTTCCTACTACTTCTACGTGGTGCATCCCCTGTGGCTGCAGCAGAGATACGTCCTCTAGGTTTTGGAGCCCGTGAGGGCCCCTCCAAAGACTGATCCACCTGCTCCTGTGCAGGGCTGACTCGGCCACCTGGAGAGGAGGCAGCATTACGGGTACTGGTTGAGAGGGGGGCAACAGGTGAGACATGGGAGCACTTTGAGTGGTGTCCCCACTTCCATGTCCCCTTTGGCCGTCATCCCTCTCCTGGGCCAGGCCCACATCACTCCCATCACCCTGCTGGACAACGGTGTGGTGGACATGTGTGATGCCTTGTAAGGCCACTTCTAAAATATCTGTCAGCCTGTTTAAGGCGGCAGAATGTTGTTCACCCTGAGTCCGCACGGCCATTGTCTGGGCCTGAATGGACTCATTTTTGAGTCGTGTTTGAAACTCAATGGAAGCTAGCCTTCTCTCCATTGCAGACATTCCCACACTTACTGGCGACACTATCTCAGACATTTCAGCAGTTACGTGCGATAATAACTCAGACAGTTCCTCACTTCCCTATGACACTATCTCAGAGATGCCCTCACATCCCTGTGACAGTATCTCAGAGATTCCTTCATGTATCTGTGCCACCATTCCACTAATGCAGGAGTTGGACTCCTCCATCCTCTGCGCTATTGTGGAGAGTGCGCTTGATACCAGTTCCAGTACCTCGTAAATGTGCTGCTGTCCCTCGATCATTCTTCTTTTAAAAGGATGGCCCCCAGGGTTCAGCATCTGCATCCGGCTGAGCATAGCCTGGAGAAGTGCTCCCACCGACGCGCACTCTCCGCAGCTGCCCCTACCACCAGTATCTGCTCGTGCTCACTTGTGTGTGGTGACTCACCAGGTGCCAACCCAACTAACTGACTACTAGAACCCACTGAGGTGTGAGTATCTGCACTGGTGGATGGCTCACTAAGATGTGACAGTGCGTCCTCAGAGGCTGGAAGCTCCTCTGAGGAATCGCCCTCTCCCGTCACTGCGGTCGTTGAACGGCCTGTAAGTGAACAGAAGGCAATATTAAGCATCATTACAGATGTGTCATGTTGTAATGACCATACTGAGGTGCTGAAGATGACAAGCATTGTTAACGTCAAATCACGTTGTGTGTGATGAATGTTAAAGTTGTGTCACCAGACGTTTGTGGGGTGCCAGTCTCGGCGTCCCCGACGGACAGGCACTCGAGGGTTTGGCTGATCTGCAGGGCCGCCTGCTCCATGTCTGTGAGGACCACTATTTGTTGTGGCCCCCCCCTCCAGTCCTCGCCCTCTCGCGTGCATTTTGAGCTCTCTTCTAGAAGGGGAGAAAGAAGAGACGTGTGAGTGAGTGATGGTGAAATGGCCAACCGATGAATGCATTGGTTTGGGTGAGGCTGACCGTGAAAGAGGTGCATCAGAGGGTGAGTATGAGACAGAGACATCACATTGGATGAGGATTGGGGTGAGTGGTAGTGGTGGGGTTTCAAATGAGGAGGTGAGGAAGTGCTCAGGAAGTGAAGGTAAGTTGAGAATGAGCCTTAAGTGGGTGCGAGGAGTGATGTGTTGGAGTAATCTTGGCAGTGCAGAATGAGTTGCAGGCGGTGGGTGATGTGCGACACGGAATGCAGGAGAATCAGTAAATATACTCACTTTTGCTGACTTAGTTAAGGTGAAACGCTTCCTGCACTGGACCCAAGTGAGGGATATGTTGCTCCTGCTGTCTCCTCAGCCACCTCGAGCCAGGCCTTGGGGGCAGAGGCAGGGCGCTTCCTCCTGTCGGCCGGATAAAATAGTTCCCTCCTCCTCCTCACCCCAGCCAGTAGCAGCTGAAGTGAAGCATCACTGAATCTTAGAGCAGCCTTGTCCCTGTGCTGCTCCATTGGGTCTTCTTGCTCTTTGCTCCAGCAAAATCCATTGGAGCAATGGCCCTTTAAATCCAGACTCCAGCTGATAGCCTGTTATGCGGGTACGCAGTCCGCCCACTGCACAGCTTTCAGATGGCAAACCCGAAAGCCACGTCATTAAGGGCCACCAACTAAGTCACGACTGCGTGGTGAAAGGTAAGTTTTTATTATCCGAGTTTACCACCCGCCCATTGATGTCCCCCCCCCCGCAAGCTGCCATCCCTCCAATCTTTTAAAATTAAGCCCTTGGAGTATTGTGCATAGTTCTAGTCTCCATATTATAGAAAGGATATAGAGGCATAGGAGAGGGTACAAAAAAGATTCACAGGGTTATACCAGAACTGAGAGGATATACTTATCAGGAAAAGCTGAACAGGCTGGAGCTCTTTCTCTATAAAAGAGGTGACCTGATAGAGGTCTTTAAGATAATGAAAGGGGTTGATAGGTAGATGTAGAGAAAACGAGGGGGAGTCCAAAACTAGAGGTCATAAATATAAAATAGTCACTAATAAATCCAATAGGGAATTCAGGAGAAACTTCTTTACCCAAAGAGTGGTAAGAATGTGGAACTCGCTACCACAAGGAGTAGTTGAGGTAAATAGCATAGATACATTTAAAGGGAAGCTAGATAAACACATGAGGGAGAAAGGAATAGAAGGATAGCCTGATAAGGTTTGATGAAGTAGGGAGGGAGGAGGCTAATGTGGAGTATAAACGCTGGCATGGACCAGTTGAGCCGAATGGCCTGTTTCTTTGTTGTAGTTTTGATGTAACTCGATGTAAAAGATCCCATGGCACTATTTTGAAGAAGAGCAGGGGTGTTCTCCCGGTGTCCTGGCCACTCAACCAATATCATTAAAACAGATTATCTGGTCATTATCTCAGGGAGCTTGCTGTGTGCAAATTGGCTGCTGCGTTTCCTACATTACAACAGTGACTACACTTCAAAAGTACTTCATTGGCTGTAAATTGCTTTGGGATGTCCTGAGGTCCTGAAAGGCCCGATATAAATGCAAGTTCTTTTTTCCTTTTCTCTTTTCTTTGATGGCACTGTTACAAAGGTTGATTTGTTTCTTTCTTTGACCTCAGTCATTTATCCTGTTTTAATGTTTGCCACTTTTCCGGATTGACTGGAATAGGATTTACATTCACAAAAGTACATGCTGTCTTTAGAGGGAAAAAAACTACCTTGGTGAATATTGCTTAGTATAATATTTACCTACATCTATACATGTGCTATGATCACTCTAACACATCTTGATCATGTTTTTGGTTGAACACGAATTGCAATCTGTCCTGCTACGAGTTTGCATTGTCAGTGACTGATGTACTGCATGAGCACAATTAGCCAATTTGTGTTGTGATACTTTGTTTGATGGGCTTTTGGAAATCCTCCTCAGACACATTTACTGTCCGTGCACAATTTTCTGAGTTAATCATGCAGAAATATGTTAAAGTCTCCAGGGTTTCCAAGATAATGAGATTTTACTGTAAACTCTCTGGGTTTTTGTGTGTGGGGGAGTCGATGAATAAATTTGCTCTGTACAACAGGGCGGGGGGTGTGGGGGGTAGGGAAGATATGTTTTCATTCTGTACAATTGCTAATTGTACATCTTCCATGGTCAAAAATATTTGATGCATAAAGTTAATCATTCGAAAATGTGAGCAATTCATTTTTAATAAGTATGGCAATTTATCAGACAGGAACAATAAGCAACAATATTATTAACATATTAGAAAACTATAGCTTGGTCATAGTATCGACTTACTGTGTATTTTGGAATCTGTATCAGAGAAAGATTGTTCTCACGCCAAATATGTTTGAGCTTACCTCTGACAGTCTGCTTGTGTTGGCTGTGGAAAGGCAATAATAAGTTTATTACAACAAGCAGAAATTTTAAAATATGCTTACAGCTTTCCTTGCCTGGGCTCTGGTTACTTTTTGCATTTATTTTCAATGTGCAGGGAATCGTATCATATTTCACATTGCTCAGGTTAAAATCTGCTTCTCTGATTGAGGTTTGTGGTGCTCCATTCTAAGTGGCTTAAACAACACCTCAAAGATGCTACCGTACTATAGGGTCAAGCAATAGAGACATAATTGAATCTCAATTTAGTCACATTTTCTGTCAACTTTTTGTAATTCATTTCTTGGGATATGGGAGTCGCTGGCAGGGCTGGTATTTAATGCCCATCCCTAGTTGCCCTGGAAAGGTTTGATAGAACTGAGTGGCTTGCTGGGCCACTTCACAGGGCAGTTAAGAGTCAACCACGTTGGCGTGGGACTGGAGTCACGTACAGGTCGGACCGGGTAAGGACAGCCGGTTTCCTTCCCCAAGGGACATTATTGAACCAGTTGGGTTTTTACGACAATCCGACAGAATCATGGTCACGTGGGATCAATCTTTTTTTGATCGTGAGCTTGGGTCCTACAGTTGACCTTTGTTGGTGAGTCTGGTGATCACAGTTATAGCAGGTGATCACCTAAAGCTGCCCATAAACCAACTAGATCATCAAGAATTCTACACCTGAACTTCAAATTCTGAGAGGTTAAAAATATATTTATCTAAACGTGAAATTGGGAATTGGATTCCCAAATGTGATACAAGCAACTTGTACAATATTTTACACTTTCAACGGAGCAAATGCTTGATATATCGCACAACACATAATCAGATATTGCAGTCACTTCCGATATATGAATTTTCCTTTCTGTACTTTTGCTCATTGGCCATTGTAATGCGCTACAAATATTTGACAAAATATAAATTCAGGCTGAAAACTACCCTTAGCTCAGATTTTTTTTTGATATGATGTTTGATATGAGGTAAGTGTTTAAAATTATGAAGGGATGAGACAGAATAGATAGAAGCACATTGCTTCCTGTCACTGAGGGCTCAAGAACAAGGCACCATAGATACAAGAGATGTAAGAGATTTAGAACAGAGGGCAAGAGAAACTTCTTTACACAGAGAGTTACCAGGCTATGGATTTCACTTCCAGTGTTAGTGATCGAGGCAGAAACCATGGGGTAGATTCTTAACTTGTTGTCTGGGAACAAAACTCACATTATGGTCTGATATAGAAACTGTCCAATTTTCATTTTTCTTAATTCATTCTTGGGATATGGGTGTCGCTAGCAAGGCCAGTATTTATTGCCCATACTTAAATGCCCTTGAGAAGGTGGTGGTGAGCCGCCTTCTTTTTGAACCGCTGCAGTCCGTGTGGTGACGGTTCTCCCACAGTGCTGTTAGGTGGGGAGTTCCAGGATTTTGACCCAGCGACGATGAAGGAACGGCGATATATTTCCAAGTCAGGATGGTGTGTGACTTGGAGGGGAACGTGCAGGTGGTGTTGTTCCCATGTGCCCGCTGCTCTTGTCCTTCCAGGTGGTAGAGGTCGCGGGTTTGGGAGGTGCTGTCGAAGAAGCTGTTAGGGAGGGAGTTCCAGGGTTTTGACCTAGCGACAATGATGGATTTCCATTGTTTTCAATGGAAATGAAAATTGGATGGTTTCTATAATGGACGTCAGATCTTCAACGCCAGTTTTACGTGCAGGCGGCAAGTTGAAAATATGCCCAATGTCAATATTCAAGTTTAGATAGGTGGATGAAGAGAAAGGGATTGAAGGAATATGGCAACAGGACGGGTAAATGTGATTGGAACTATTTGCTTGTGTGGAGGCTGAATGCAGACACGGACTGCTCAGGCTGAAAGGCCTGTTTCTGTGTTATAATTTCTATGTATTTCGGTTTCTATGGTTTGATCTCAATCAGCCATCAAATCTGGAGGTGGCACAAATCACTGGAATCTCTTGTTTCAAGTAGGATAAAATCATGTAGAAAAGTATAGATCTGCCAGGTAATATAATTATAGCCCAAAAAGGTTCCATTCCCTTTGACCTTTGCTGTGTACACCCTGCTACACTCACGGCTATTGTCATAGTGAACTTCAGGCTCACCAGTTTGCAGTCATAAGTGCAGCTCCAAAAACACTCAAGAAGCTTGACACCATCTAGGACAAGGCAGCCCGTTTGATTGGCACCCCATCCACCACCCTAAACATTCACTCCCTTCACCACCGGCGCACAGTGGCTGCAGTGTGCACCATCCACAGGATGCACTGCAGCAACTCACGAAGGCTTCTTCGACAGCACCTCCCAAACCCGCAACCTCTACCATTTAGAAGGACAAGGGCAGCAGGTACATGGGAACACCACCACCTGCACGTTCCCCTCCAAGTCACACACCATCCTGACTTGGAAGTATATCGCCGTTCCTTCATCGTCACTGGGTCAAAATCCTGGAACTCCCTTCCTAACAGCACTGTGGGAGAGCCTTCACCACACGGACTGCAGCAGTTCAAGAAGGCGGCTCACCACCACCTTCTCAAGGGCAATTAGGGATGAGCAATAAATGCCGGCCTTGCCAGCGATGCCAACATCCCATGAACGAATAAAAAAAAAGTCATGGACTAATTTGCAATAATGGATGAGCAAAGAAAAAAGGCAGCTCGTTGATAACCATTTTAATAAAAATAGATGCATAAAAACAGAAACTTTAACAGAAGGTCATGTGAAGAAATTGGTTCATGTGCAACTCCATGCATCTGAGGTTTTCTTGGAAAAATGGACAGAATTGTAGAACATGATCCCCCAAAACGCTGATAAAAATACTGGAAAATCCCATGGAATAAAAACGGCCAACATAAATCAATTAGTAATGAACAGAATTGGGGAATGTGATCCCCAAACACTGCTAAAAAATCTCAGAAAACCTGGTGATAAACATGGAATTTGATTTATTCAGTCACTGTGAAATAGTGACCTTGGTCATAAGAAAACTTTGGTGTACAGGAAAAATTTGCATCCAAGTTCAATAAGTAAGTGGCCTGACTGAGATAAGAGTGACATTAGACACACTGAGGTAGATCCTGACTGAGATTAGAGTGACATTCGACACACTGAGGTAGATCCTGACTGAGATTAGAGTGACATTAGACACATTGAGGTAGATCCTGACTGAGATTAGAGTGACATTCGACACACTGAGGTAGATCCTGACTGAGATTAGAGTGACATTAGACACACTGAGGTAGATCCTGACTGAGATTAGAGTGACATTAGACACACTGAGGTAGATCCTGACTGAGATTAGAGTGACATTAGACACACTGAAGTAGATCTTGACTGAGATTAGAGTGACATTAGACACACTGAGGTAGATCCTGACTGAGATTAGAGTGACATTAGACACACTGAGGTAGATCCTGACTGAGATTAGAGTGACATTAGACACACTGAAGTAGATCTTGACTGAGATTAGAGTGACATTAGACACACTGAGGTAGATCTTGACTTTATGCGATGGTATAAAACAGGCTGTCGATTCGTTATCACCCATTTTACACTATCGCACAAAGTCAAGAACTATCTCACTGCTAATGATGCAATGCCATAATCAAGTTACTGATCAGACACTTGTTCACTGTTATCTTTACAAATCTGGTACAGTGCCTTATAAACAATCCCCCCTCGAAATGAGAATATTGGTCACTCTTTGGACCTTGACAGATGTGTTAATTGCAGCGAGCTGTTAATGAAATGAACTGCACCATGGAGACTGCGCTGATGTATTTAAGTGCAGTAGTTTACTATGCATCATTCAACTGATCTATTCCAGAAAATCAATTGCAACAGTGCAGTAAACTCTGTCTACAACACTTTCTGTGAGGTGTGGTGCTTTTAATGAATTAAGAACTGTGTCCTTTCGGTTCTGATATCCGGGTCCAAATCTATTCCAAACTGAAAGTCTACTCTTTCTCTTGTTTTTTTAGACCCAAAGTAAAATGAGATTCAGGAGTGTTGGTCCAGCTCCTAGAGACTGCACATCAAGAGTACCATATAATCCATAATTCATCACTAATTAATACTGAAATTCAGATCACTCAGAGATGCCATAAGGATGGTAATAGGAAATGTCACACAGGGGCAGTGGGCCTGCTTTCTGAGTTGGAGGTGAAGGCACATTAGTGTGACATTGTAAAAGGAGCATTATCCTTCTTAAACCAAGGGCTTTGATGTTGACAGTGCGATGCAACAACTTAAAAAAAACAATGCTCAAATCTCCAGTGGTGACACCCTCCACCTATATCAGTGCAACATTCATTAACAATGTATACAAAATCTTCGCTTGAAAACAAAATGAACTTCAGAGTATGTTGGCCTGACATATTTTTCTCACAGTTTTTGAAATTCTGTATCTGGACAATGAATTTTCATCTGTAGGTTGGTGTACACCGTACTTGTGGGGGTGTGTGTGTGTGAGTGTGCTGTGTGTGTGAGGTTGTATGTGTTGTGTGTGTGTGTGTGTGTGAGGTTGTGTGAGTGTTGTGTGTGTGTGTGTTTGTGTTGTGTGTGTGTGTGAGGTTGTGTGTGTTGTGTGTGTGTGTGTGTGTGTGTGAGGTTGTGTGAGTGTTGTGTGTGTGTGTGTTTGTGTTGTGTGTGTGTGTGTGAGGTTGTGTGTGTGTGTGTGTGTGTTGTGTGTGTGTGTGTGTGTGTGTGTGTGAGGTTGTGTGTGTTGTGTGTGTGTGTGTGTGTGTGTGTGTGAGGTTGTGTGAGTGTTGTGTGTGTGTGTGTTTGTGTTGTGTGTGTGAGGTTGTGTGTGTGTGAGGTTGTGTTGTGTGTGTGTGTGTGAGGTTGTGTGTGTGTGTGTGTGAGGTTGTGTGTGTGTGAGGTTGTGTTGTGTGTGTGTGTGTTTGTGTTGTGTGTGTGTGTGTGAGGTTGTGTGTGTGTGAGGTTGTGTGTGTGTTTGTGTTGTGTGTGTGTGTGTTTGTGTTGTGTGTGTGTGTGTGAGGTTGTGTGTGTGTGAGGTTGTGTTGTGTGTGTGTGTGTGAGGTTGTGTGTGTGTGTGTGTGAGGTTGTGTGCTGTGTGTGTGAGGTTGTGTGTGTGTGTGTGCTGTGTGTGTGAGGTTGTGTGTGTGTGTGTGTGTTGTGTGTGTGAGGTTGTGTGCTGTGTGTGTGAGGTTGTGTGTGTGTGTGTGTGTGTGTTGTGTGTGAGGTTGTGTGCTGTGTGTGTGAGGTTGTGTGTGTGAGGTTGTGTGCTGTGTGTGTGAGGTTGTGTGTGTGTGTGTGTGCTGTGTGTGTGAGGTTGTGTGTGTGTGTGTGTGCTGTGTGTGTGAGGTTGTGTGCTGTGTGTTTGTGTGTTGTGTACTGTGTGTTTGTGTGTTGTGTGTGAGGTTGTGTGTGAGTGTGTGTGAGGTTGTGTGTGTGTGTGTGTGTTGTGTGTGTGAGGTTGTGTGTGAGTGTGTGTGCTGTCTGTGTGAGGTTGTGTGCTGTGTGTTTGTGTGTTGTGTGCTGTGTGTTTGTGTGTTGTGTGTGAGGTTGTGTGTGAGTGTGTGTGAGGTTGTGTGTGTGTGTGTGTTGTGTGTGTGAGGTTGTGTGCTGTGTGTGTGAGGTTGTGTGTGTGTGTGTGCTGTGTGTGTGAGGTTGTGTGTGTGTTGTGTGTGAGGTTGTGTGTGTTGTGTGTGAGGTTGTGTGTGTTGTGTGTGAGGTTGTGTGCTGTGTGTGTGAGGTTGTGTGCTGTGTGTTTGTGTGTTGTGTGTGAGGTTGTGTGTGAGTGTGTGTGAGGTTGTGTGTGAGGTTGTGTGTGTTGTGTGTGAGGTTGTGTGTTGTGTGTGTGATGTTGTATGTGTTGTGTGTGAGTGTGTGTGTGTGGTCTGACCCAATGCTAATACAGTATTCACAATCCCTAATCATCCATGTTAGACAATAAGAGGTTACTGTATCACTACTGTAAAGTGGTCAGAATCTCTTGTGCACTTAGTTATAGTGTTACTGCTTTTTATCACTTGTCAACGAGAGAGGTCAAATGAATCCAAATTCAGTGTCGGAATTAACCATAAATAGTGAACAAAATGATATTTATACTGTGAGCAACAGGAAGCAATTTTTAAAGCAGTCATTAACTAATAACTTCCAGTCTAAGTGACTCACCTTCATTATTGCTCAGATAATCCAGGATCTTTCTTGTCCACCTTAAAATAACTCCATCGCCAAGAAGGGCAGGAGAAATCAGCTGCTTTTTTAACCAACCTGGTTAAAAATTATATATATATCTGCAATAATATCTGTTCTTAAAACTCAGACCTGGCATTGACTAGTTACTACTTCTTGATTTACCTCATAGGGTAAATTTTCTGATAGCACGTTCCTGGGATGGAGCATCACCCGCTGGGAGCACCTATCAGGAAATTCTGCACACAGCCCATGAAAATGAAGGCCTGATTTGACAGTCCTGGCTGGTGAGGCTGCATACTGTGAGTGTGCAGCTGGAAAGTTTACTCTCATATTATCTGTTACTCTTTTCAGCCTTGAAGGTGCCCTGCATTATGGACCCTTCACCTTCATTTCTCTATTTAGAAAAATATTCTATCAGTGGTTAAATATAGTTTGTAAAACAAAAAATCAACCAATTGCAATTTACAGAAAAATGTTGTACAAAAGTACATTTGCTAATCAACAAGGCAGCGTCAATTCGGTTGGAAATTCCATAAAAGAATCTGACAGGTTGGGATGGGGGGGTAATAATTTGAACCTAACCCACCTAGTGGGACACTGATGTGATGTCATGTGATCTGTCACCCCTTTACATGCCACCCGAAATCGGGCAGGGTGTAAAACCGGCGACTGATCTGATCGTCTTAGTTTTCCGCCGGGGGAGTTAGGTGAACATTACCACCCCTCCCCCTCCTCCATCAGAGTCTCTTAAGGCATTTCCAACAGTTAAGGAAAGACTTGAAAGATTTGCATTTATATAGCGCCTTTCTCAGCTGCAGGACGTCTCAAAGCGCTTACAGCCAATTAAGTACTTTTGAAGTGTAGTCACTGTTGTAATGTGGGAAACACACAGCAAAGTCCCACAAACAGCAATGTGATAATGACCAGATAATCTGTTTTTAGTGATGTTGATTGAGGGATAAATATTGGCCAGGACACCGGGGAGAACTCCCCTGCTCTTCTTCAAAATAGTGCCATGGGATTCTTTCCATCCACCTGATAGGGTAGACGGGGCCTCGGATTAACGTCTCATGCAAAAGACGGCACATCCGACAGTGCAGCACTCCCTCAGTACTGCACTGGATGGTCAGTCTGGATTATGTGCTCAATCTCTGGAATGGGACTTATACCCAAGACCTTCTGACTCAGAGGAAAGAGTGCTACCACTGAGCCAAGGCTGACACAATTGTTGGCAAGACTTCTCCATATAAATAGCATCTAGTGTCAAAGTGCGCATCAGATATCTGAAACTATTTCAGCACTCCAACTATTTGACCTATGACTCATCCACATTCTCCATATGATCCACCTACATCAGCTTTCTTGTTATCTGTTAAGCCAGGCCAACTTTCAAAGCATGTTGGGCAGTAGTTGTGTTAACATTTTATAGTGTGTCTTTCAGTGAAGACCAGACTTTTTAACACAGCTGTCATCCATCATGCCGATACTGTAAACTGAGTATTAAACTTATATCAAACAAGTTTTCACTGAGTTAGTGAGATTGATTAGCTGATGTCTGAAAATATATAAGCCTAGAAATTCGATGGCGCCTAAGCATCCATCAGAAATGTGCCGCCCACCATATTGGAAATGGCAGAAAAAGAGGTAATCAAGGACCGTGCCTGATACAGGCGTTATTCCCTATGAATACGCAAATAAGGAGCCTAATGCCTGCTTCACGCCCCTGTGCAAACGTGGTCTACATGCGACCTAATCAACGGTTCTTAAAGGAACTGCTGCAGGCCATCACCAAAAAAATAAGTTTTTTTAAATATACGTACCTGAATGTGGAACCAGGAGGAGCAGGAGTACGTTCCCCCTTTCCAGATCGGCCCTCCCTCTCCCAATTGCCCCGTTCTCTCCTGATCACTCTCCCCACTCCCGAGGCCTTCTTGAGGGATGCTGCCGATGACTCAGCAGCCTGAAATTGAAATCCTCTTTACCAAGGAACTGCCTGAGGATGCCCAGCAGGCATCTACAGCTCACTGGTCTCATGTAAATGAGGCCCAAGGCCCAATGTCGGGTACGCTTCGGACTTACCTGTTCCTGCGCAAGAATCGTTCCCTGTACCCAGTTCGCACCAGCAGAAGTGCATCTCCTGGTCCCATATGGATACGTTGGGCTTCCTCCCTCCCCAAAGATCACAATTTTTGCAGATCCATCCCCTTCCTCACTTACCTAGCCAGGGACCCTTTCCGTGAGTCCTCGAAGTAGACCTGACCCCCCCACCCCAACGACTTTCCACTCCCACCCATTGGCGTTGATGTCATTCCCGCTGGCTTCCGGCAAGGATCAGTGTCGGAGCGTACAAATGAGGCCCAGGAGTTACAGTCTCCGGGGGTCCGGACGGATTGCGGCCTGCTTTGGCTCCCGCAACTGTGATCCCCAGCCTAAGTTTAAATAGACCCTTTACAATCTGCAAACTTACCTCACCAGCAGAACAGAACCTGTAGTTGGTCTCAGGATGTCCTTAAAGGGGCAGATCCGATTAAACAAAACTGCACTTCATCAGCAGAATAAATACATTGTTCATTATCTGGTATAATGTTCCTGACATCATAAAACAGTGTATCAGCTGACTTACGAATGTAAGGGAGAAAAATTGAAAACATCACAACCATTTTTGTATAAAGTCAGCGATCCTTAAAAGAGGAACAATGAAAGTCATTTCCCATTTTGTGAAGCTGAGAATGACTTAGGAAATATTTACTCCAATCCATGGTATTGAACTATATAGTTAATGAACTCAAGTCAAATAGCAATCCAGCCAAAATACATCACTGCTAAACCCATTTGCGAATAGCAAACAACCCATACCATTCTTTTTTTTTACTGAACCACTCCCTATCTCTCTTTATGATGTGGAGATGCCAGTGATGGACTGGGGTTGACAAATGTAAGATTCTTACAAATCTCTCTTTACCTCTCTCTCTCTCTGAATTAAGCCATTGAGATTAAATTCCAGTGCATAATAAATTTCATCTGAAACATTTCTGCAAAAAGCTTCTTGAATTCAACTTGTGCTTATTTATGCAGCTTGTTTTCAAATTGTTTGGAAAAACCTATTACAACAGAACTTTTGTTTCGACACTCGCATTGATAGCACCATATTGATGCATTCCAAGGCATTTTCTGCTTGTGCAATCTCAGATGACAGCATCCTGGGAATTACAGACAAAGGTATAGTTGATAACTCCCTGGGAAAATATCAACCTTACTAAGCCCGTGATTTTGAGAATGAGACATCCGAATAAAAATGTGAATGAAGACACTCAAAACACAAACAACAACTTGCATTTATATGGTGTCTTTAACATAGGAAAACAGCCCATGGTGCTTCACAGGAACGTAATCAGACAAAAATTGACACTGAGCTAAAGAAGGAGAGATTAGGATGGACGACTAAAAGCTTGGTCAAAGAGTTAGGTTTTAAGGAGGGCTTTAAAGGAGGAGAGAGGGGTGGAGAGGTGGAGAGGCTTAGAGAGGGAATTCCATAGCTTCGGGTCTAGACGGCTGAAGGCACGTCCGCCAATGGTGGGGCAAAGGGAGTGGAAGATGTACAAGAAGCTTCATATAAACTGGGCAAACCAAATTAGCAAAAGTAGTTTGGAGGATGAGTTCATGGAATGCATTTGAGACAGTTTTCTGGAACAATATGTTGAGGAACCAACTAGGGAACAGGTTATTTTAGATCTAGTATTGTGTAATGAAACCAGATTATTTAGTAATCTTTTAATAAAGGATCCTCTGGGGAAGAGTAATCATAATATGATAGAATTTCATATTGAGTTTGAGAGTGACCTGGTTAAGTCTGAAACCAGGGTCTTAAAGAAGTTCCTACAAGTGTATAAAAAGGAAAAGATTAGCGAAAGTAAACATGGGTCCCTTTGAGGCAGAGACAGGAGAAATTATAATGGGGAATAAGGAAATGGTAGAGACGTTAAACAAATATTTTGTATCTATCTTCACAGCAGAAGGCACAAAAAAATACCGGAAATAATGGGGAACCAAGGATCTAATGAGAGGGAGGAATGTAAAGTAATTAAGATTAGTAAAGGAAAGGTTTTAGAAAAATTAATGGGATTAAAAGCCGACAAATCCCCAGGACTTGATGGCCGACATCCTAGGGTTTTAAAAGTGGTGGCTGCAGAGATAGTGGATGCATTAGTTTTGATCTTCCAGAATTCCCTAGATTCTAGAAATGTCCCCATGGATTGGAAGGTAGCAAATGTAACCCCACTATTCAAGAAAGGAGGGAGAGAGAAAACAAGAAACTATAGGTTAATTAGCCTGACTTCAATAGTAGGGAAAATGCTAGTATCTATTATTAAGGATGTTATAACAGGGCACTTAGAAAATCATAATATGATTAGGCAGAGTCAACACGGTTTCAAAAGAGAAATCGTGTTTGACAAATCTATTAGAGATTTTTGTGGCTGTAACTAGCAGGGTAGAAAAGGGGGAACCAGTGGATGTGGCACATTTGGATTTTCAAAAGGCATTCAATAAGGTGCCACATAAGAGGTTGTTACACATATAAAGGGGCCTTGGTTACAGAAACAACCTAGAGCACAATCTGCTGGATGTAAAAGCAGCGGAAGAAATGGGTTGCCTCATGTGCCGTTAGACACGGGACAGAAGAAGAGAAGAAAGATGATGAATGAACTTTGTAATTCACTGACTCCAGCAGAGTCTATTCTACATCGTCTGACAACATGTCGCAAACTCAAACAGAGGCTTCTCTTGGTTTGAACTGGTTTTGTGTTTAAACAAACAGAACTCTGCAATATTTTATTTTCAGTTCAGCAAGTTTACAGGGATTTTTTTTGTGGAACATTCCTCATTTCTATCTCACCTGGCTCTCTCAAAGAGTAAATGGCTTTTCCAATAATTGGCCAACTTCTCACCACAGCCAGACAGTTTTCAATCTCAATATTTCGAACTTCCTGGTTCTATTTTACCTTCAGCAACTAGCTTAGAAATTGTGGCTCCGATATGGGAGGGGTGATGGTGGGGGTTAGGGGTGGAGGGGGCCAGAGCCAGAGAAGGTGGAGAGTGGGGGGAATCAAAATTTGGAGCAGAACCCTTCTGCCAGGATTCCATCCCATACAAGAAGCCAAAGAAATTCCGGTTGGTGGGTGAGTGGGTGGGTTTTCTGTCAGCAGCACCTCCTCCAACAGGCTGCCAACTTTGTTTTGTGCTCCTAAGGGAGCAAATGTCCATGTTTTGCGATCCTTCCTGGAGTTGATTATCTTTGCCTACAGTACATTCCAGGCCCTGAGAGCAGTATTTCCCAGGCACATCCCGGAATTCCTCCATTTACATTCCCATTAGGCCCAATGGAACTTTCTCCAGCTGAGACCTGGCCTGAATTCCATTTAGGGCCTATTAAATGCCCCAAAGAATTCTGTAAACAAAGGTAATCAACCCCATAGAAGATTGACTAGCTTGCAAAATATTGACATTTGCTCCCCTTGCAGCAGAAAACTAAATTGGCAGTCTTATCTCTTTGGCCCTTTCCAGGTCTCTGCCCCACTATTGGAGATGCTTGGCACCACTCTAATTTTCCAGTGTGCTGGTTACATTTGCAGCCACATATCCGAGTATGATAATGAACCACTTCCTACAGTTTGGGACGGGGTCCATGGGCGGATGGGAGTTCCCCTTTGACACACTTCCACCAGTGGAATGGGACTCCTGGATTTGTCATTTGTCTTTAATTTCTACTTCATCAGTTTTGTGAGGTTTGAGGCCTATTTGAGGTTTGGTGAGGTTTGAAGCCATGCATTCATTGCATTAACAATTTGTAATCGCCATTAGTTTAGCAGGATAAAGGGTTCAGGTGTTCATATTGTGCCTTGCATGCTGCATTCGCCTTTTACATTTCTGACTTTTGCCTCCCATTCTCATCAATTGTTGTTAGATAAATGAGTTTCTTTGCATATCAATATCTCTCAGATTGGCACTCATGCTGTAGGCTTTCACCAGTTACCATGATCTTGGTAGTCTTTGCACTTAAAACCCATTATTTTTGTGTTCCATGCCAAATTGTTACTTGATGATGGTTCTTATTACTAATAGTAATAAGATGAAAAGGATGGAGTCAGTAACTTCCCTTACATTTTCACCTATTTGCTGTGTGCCACTCTTTTTTCTGTTGATTAAATTTATGCATCATCCATTCTGAAGACAGTTCAATAGCACAGTGACAGAATGTACTGTTGCCTCAAGCTTGTCTCACTGTATAATTCAATAATGATGTTTACAAACTCCATTTAGTTTCAATATTCAATATGGGACTGTGAATTAACCCAGATTAATTTCACTATTGTCTTCGTATCATAATCCTGCAACAAATTCTCAATATCATTGCATATCATTACACAACCCCGTCTGCCCTCTCAGGATGATGTAAAAGATCCTACAATACTAGTCGGAGAAGAACAGGGGAGTTCTCCTCGGTGTCCCGGCCAACATTTATCCCTCAACCAATGCCAGAAACAGATGATTTGGTCATTTACTTCATTGGTGTTTGTGGGAGCTTGCTGTGTGCAAACTGGCTGCTGCATTTGCTACATCACACCAGCAACAACAGCAACTTGCATTTATATAGCGCCTTTGGTGTAGTAATGCTGTAAATCGTTTTGGGATGTCCTAAGGTTATCAATGGGCTATATAAATGCCAATTCTTTCTTACATCTTTAGGACAGTGGCTTAGGAAATTGCACATTACCTGCAAATTCCATTGCAGTAATATAATATTCCTTTATTAATTTTATTCACAGACCAGAACCTCATTGTAAATTACAGCTAGTGCGGGAATGGAAGCTGTAGTGAATAGAATCCTGTCCAAAGGGTTAACCTATATTTCACCCACCGCTGACGGTTACATTGTTCAGCTGTCATTTATCCAAATTGAAGTGGTTTGTATTGTGGTACCATATTATCAACCAGGTGGGTGAACTGTTCATCAATCTTTGTCCTCTTTAGTGAGTTGAAGATGTGAATATGGTCCATGGAATTGAAAGTGTTTGCTGTGTCTACATAGACTGTCGTCAGTTCATCTTTATTATATTTTGCTCCCTTGCTGATGATATTCAATGAAGCTAGGTTACTATTCCACCCTGGGGCTGAAATAAATCATCTTTTGTTGCTGCTTGGTTGATGATGGTTGATGTTAGTCTCTTGTCCATAATCTTTGCAAAGATTCCAACCAATACAATGTCAGTGGTCATTATGAGTCTCTCGGTTTCTTGTGTCTTATGAGTTTTTTTCCCCGGGACATCGGATTTTTAAATCAAAAGAGTTTTATTCCCCTTTGAGAATTTTTGGGACCTGCCGAAGTTTAGCCACAAATTAAATTATCACGTGTTGACTTTAAGATTTTCTGGAACGTGTGCCAGCCCCTTGATCTATTCTGAATTGTTTTTGAAATATTCCTTTACCTTTTTCATTTCTGTGCTGTGGCATCTTCCAATAAGAAACAATTGTTTCCAACAGTGGGAAGCTCAGAGAAATCGTGGAGATCAGCATTCAGATATATTTCGATTTTTAGACACAATTCAGATACATTTAATGACTATGATATCAGCGGATGAATCCATCACTCTTCATACAGCATTCCTCCTTCCAGTTTAGAGGAGGCGTTAGCCCTTTCAAAATAAACAGGTCAATACCTGCACTAAAAGAGGACAGAGGAATGTCATATGAATGTGTTAAGTGTTTGCCTGCTAGTATCGTCAACAGTTATTGTACAGATAGTTCAACTCTGTATTTCTGAAGAAAGCATGTCATCTGAATATAAAAATCCAATGTTTGGATATAAATCTAAAATTTGGATTGTATAAAATCTGTACTATATTAAAACAATTTTATGTCTACTTGTTCCTGTTTGCAAAACCTTATTTCCTGTTGTGACTTTTCCCATTACAATTTCCGGGGATCACACTTATAATGGAAACTGCCTATGTAAACTTGTCACGTAATTACACTCTCTCACCAAAGGTGGCACTATAGTGCCTCAGTTTTGCATCTTTCGGCTCCTCAGCCTGTAATGCAGGGAGAAACTCGTAGGTTTCAACCAACTCTACTTCTCGGATTCCCAAATTGCTGTAAATTTTGCTATTTTACACTATAAACTATCGTACAAAAATCCAAGTATTATACAAAGTAAGGACAGAATGTATGACTTGAAATGGGGAATGACTTGCGTCTGGAACCTCTGGTCCAATTATCCTTTGCTATCTTACCCTACTTCGCCAGAAGACTACTTGGTTTGGATTCCTTTAGTGAAACGCCACAGAAAATCAAATAGTCTAAATAAAACTGAAAGATTCAGTTTTTCAACGTCAGATCCACATGTTTGGGTTCAGGTTAACTTGATTCGAGGATGTGTATTAAGATTGACTTCCATGTTTTCCATTTTAATTGTGTAATTGTTCATTGGGTTTCTATTTCTGGTTCAAAAAGAAACTGTTTATCAAAAGGCGCTCTGAAATTTTGTGGAAAATATTAACTTCACAAATGAGATTGGATTCTATTGAAGTATGTTCTCATTCCTGTTTTTCACTATGTATATGGTTATAACTGTCAGGAAAGACTGAACAGGTTGGGGCTCTTTTCTCTAGAAAAGAGTAGGCTGAGGGGTAACCTAATTATGAAGGGGTTGAAAACCTTTGTTAAAATGATTCCACTTGTGGGGGAGTCCAAAACTAAGGGTCATAAATATAAGATAGTCACTAATAAATCCAATAGGGAATTGAGGAGAAACTTCTTTACCCAGAGAAGGTTGGGCCGAATTGTCTGTTTCTGTGCTGTAATTTTTATGTAATTCTATGTATGGGAGTCAAATGCACCATGACAGCTGATTTGGAATATGTAAAGTCAAAAACAGTTTGGTGACACTCTTACTGTGTGAGGTTGTATGTTTTAAGTCTACATAACACAGTAATGCTACTTTACACATATTCAGCTTTCTCAGGTGCAGTTGAGCATGTTGTAGCTTATATTTGATGGGAACGATTTAGTGGCATAGAATGGATGGAATAAAAAAGATGATAGATATCATTAAGTGATGTAGAAAGAAAGAGCCCTCATCATGGCATGTTCATTATTCTCCTGTTTAGTTAGGACTTGAACATTGGCACCAGTTTCATACATGGAATGGATTTTGCTAGTTTGGAGTAGCCTAGTAATTGAGATGCACCATAAGTTTGAAAATCATAAGGCTGACCATTTTCCCCACAGTATCTTATGAATTTGGTTGTTAATTCATGCAACATCGAAAGCTGCAGCTGGACTGTTCCTCCAACAACCAGATCTTCAATGATTGTAAGTAGCCTTCTAAAATCTTTGAAATAATTACATCTCAATTTAGTTATTCCTTGCGATTATGCGCTTCAAAAATTGTTGTTCAGGCCCTTTATAGTTTGTACTTTTAGTAAGTCTTTGTCTAATAAGGGATTGCAAATATCATTCCATTATTTAAGAAAGGAGGGAGGGATAAACTAAGAAATTACAGACCCATCAGTTTAACATCAGTTTTGGGGAGGTTACTGGGATCTATCCTCAGGGACAGAATGACCGAGCACTTGGATAGGTATGAGCTGATCAAAGAGACTCAGCATGGATTTGTGAAGGGTAGTTCATGTCTAACTTCTCTAGTTGAATTTTTTGAGGAGGTTGCAAACATGGTGGATAGGGGACTATCTATGGATGTTGTTGATATGGACTTCCAGAATGCATTTGATAAGGTATCATAAACTTGGCTTGTATTCCTAGAGTTTAGAAGGTCGAGGGGTAATTTAATCGAGGTGTTTAAAGAGGGATTCAACAGGGGAATCCAGAACAAGGGGACACAATATTAAAATTAGAGCTAGACCATTCAGGAGTGAAATCAGGAAGTACTTTTTGACACAAAGAGCAGTGGAAATCTAGAACTCTCCCCAGAAAGTCTGTGGATGCTGGGTCAATTGAAGCTTCCAAGACTGAGGTCAATAGATTTTTGTTAGGTAAGGCTATCAAGAGACATGGAGCAGAGATGGATAAATGGAGTTGAGGTCCAGATCAGCCACGATCTAATTGAATAGTGGAACATGCTGGAGGGGCTGAATGTTGCTACGTTCCTAATGTATTTTAAATGTTAAAGAGGAAAATCCAACTGGTTCACAACGTTATTGTCCAGACTGGTGATTATTGACTTAATGGAAAATGTTGCATTGAGATACTTTATACTAATGAGCTTTAATTCCATTGAATCTGTTTAGTTTATAGCAAAGGACCCCAGTCACTTTATTACATTGAAAAGTATGACACACTGACATTTTAACAAAGGTTTTCAAGCTGCTAAAGAAATAAGGGATGCTGTCACATAGAGATAAGGAAAAGGCTATGAGAATTTGGTATCAGGAATTTCATTTTTTTCCCTCTCTTTTTCTTCTTCGAAGTGACTGGCAATTATCTACAAAGGCAAATAACAGTCTCGGTATGATGGAATATGACGCAAGATTTTCTGCGCTATGTACATTGTCAGTGATTGGCAGGGTTCATCAGAGAATCTTTGCTGCAATGCACTCCCAGTGGCAGTTTCATTTGCCACAGGGTAACAGTGATGACATGTTTAACTGTGGCTTTTTAGCATCCTCACTGCACATTAACCTGCCATGAGAAGCTCAAAGAAATGGTGCAATCAAGCATTCAAAGCCTGGCAGCCTTTGTTAATAGGGCTGTAATCATAGGACAGTAGAAAAGGTGATTGTTTTCAGTTGGTGACAGAGAGTAATGATAGCTGGTTGATTGAACACAATGATGTGTGATTTTCAAGCCTTATAGCACAAAGCCTGTTATTAGAGAGAGGACTGTATCTGACAGAAAATTTCCCGCTGTGCCAGTAATACGGGGGTTTCCATTCGGGTGGCAACCTTTTAGAACTTAATGATTGCCAATTAATGATCGCCAATAATTGAGTACCAGCAGATTAAATTCATATTTTGCTCATTGCCGCTGTAAACCTAGGACTGCTTCTGATGATACAATGATTCTCGAATGCAATCATTACAGTTTATCCTTCACTTCTACACCGCACATTTTCTCTCTTTCATTATTGCTTCTTTGATGTATAATGATAATGGTCTAAAGTCATCTGTTTCCTGCTCCTTCTCCCACCTGCACCATCTCATCCTCAGCTCTTGTCACCTCCCTCACACTCCTTGTTCCCTCTTCTCGATTGTACATGTTTCAAAGCACAACAAGAGTACAGTTATGTTGGATCAACTTGTAAAGGTTGCTTGGAATGTTGTGCAGTTGTCTGAAATGCAGGAAATGGACTGAAGCAAATTCACAACTTTTAATAAATTATTTAGATTGTGAATACAGTTTACATTCTGTAGGTAGCCAGCTCATTTAAATTGCGATAAAAGATTTTATTTCTGGTGACTGTGGTCTCTGTTTCCATTTGTACAGTGGTTAATCGGGATCTAATGAGCAGGGAGTGGAAGACAGAGGTCAAGAGATTTTTGTTAGGTAAGGCTATCAAGAGAAATGCAGCAAAGGTGGGTAAATGGAGTTGAGGTCCAGATCAAATTGAATAGTGGAACATGCTGGAGGGGCTGAGTGTTCTTACGTTCCTAATGTATTTTAAATGTTAAAGAGGCAAATCCAACCGGTTCACAACGTTATTGTCCAGACTGTGGAGCCTGTAAGCTAAATAAATGTGAAATCAATTGCTATATAAATCAAATGCCTCTCTGATTTACAATATTTCAATTAGTCTAGTAGGAGAGTGCATTTTGTTTAGATTTGATCTCATCCTGTGGCGGAATGTTTACATCGGGAAAACATACTAAATACATAATGGGCATTCCTCATGTGAAAAAAAATTAGTTCGAAGTTACCTCATGTGCTACTTTGGATGCTTTAGGGCCCTAACGGCAACAGGCGGTTATGTTGGCTTCAATTCTCTAGGGAGAATATTGCAGATGACAATGAAGGAGGGTTTCAGAGAGTTCATCGATGCCCAGTGCTCTCTGCTTTCACAGGTTGGTCGGCACTAGGGGGATATGCCCCTCAGCAGTGGTATGCGTGGAGCAATCCAGTTCCGTGCTGTCCGGGAAACCCTGCACCAGCGGCAATGAACCTACGCTTCAGAAATTCAGGAGAGCTCTGGCACGGGTGCAGATCAACTAGGCTTAGTCAGAGGTTCAAAAAGAGAGTAGACCTCTACATCCCCAAAGTCATCAAATGACACAATAAACGTTCCTCACTTTTCACCTCTACATGCTGTTTTCGTTGAGGAGAAAATAATCCACAGTTGGTCAAAGTAAAACCTAACGGAATTTGTGCAGTTGTCTGCAAAAGCAAAATAGGTAAAGCAAGTTGACGGGGCAGATCTCAGTTCCTCAAGAGTTTATTGTTTGTAAGAATTCAAGTTGGGTCACCCCTAACCAAGTGAGTTCAATTTTTGTTTGGTGGAATGTCACAATAGAGCCCAGACATCTTATTACAGGGCTGATCTTAGAGTACAATAGAATAGTGGTTATGCTATTGAATTAGTAATCCAGAGGCCTGGACTAATAATCCAGCGACTCGCCGCCGCTCCCGCTGCTCCTGGTTGGAGCGGCAGCGAGTCGATAAAGGGAGCCCCGAGGCTCAGGTAGGCCTCAGACCAGCGTCGACAGCGGCGGAGGAGAAGCCTTTCTTTCTCTCTCCCACAGAGCGGTCGGCAGCGGGGAAGGAGGAGCGGACCTGGTGGGAGCGGCGGCGAGTCGATAAAGGGAGCAGCGGAGGCCTGAGGTGAGTAATTAAACTCACCTACGTGAGTCTTTTTCCCCAGCGGGGAAGGAGCTTTGCGGCTTTTTCAAAGGCAGGGGACGGGGCCAATTCATTGGTGCCCGTATATAGGTGGAGCGGTTGCTAAACCCGAGACACTACACTAGTAGTGACTCCCACCCTCCCACCTCCTCTAACCTTTTGGGGGGGGTAGAGGGAATTTAAAGGGTAGGTTCGATTTTATATTTTGTTTTCAGGGACTTAACTCCTGGACCTAAGATAAATAAGAAGCAAAAAGTAATCCAAGTGGGACGTCACCAAGGAAGAGGTAAGTGATTGGCTGGTGAGTATTTTCCTGCTGAATTTGTCTAAGGTTAGAGTTTGTGGATTCTCGGGTCTCTGTTGTGTAGTGGGGGACTGCTGTTCAGCAAGGGCCCTTGAGTATACCTTTTAATTGAAGTGAAATTGGTGGGATTCATTTAATTTGAATTAATTAGTTAAAGGGTAAGTCATGTCAGGACAGCCCAGCCCCGTGTTATGCTCTTCCTGCTCTATGTGGGAAATCAAGGACCCTTCCGGTGTCCCTGACGACCATGTGTGCGGGAAATGTATCCAGCTGCAGCTACTGACAAACCGCATTGCGGCACTGGAGCTGCGGATGGATTCATTATGGAGCATTCGCGATGCTGAGAACGTCGTGGATAGCACGTTTAGTGTGATGGACACACCGCAGGTAAAGGTTGTACAGGCAGGAAGTAATTGGGTGACCACCAGGCAGAGTAAGAAGAGCAGGCAGGCAGTGCAGGGGTCCCCTGTGGCCGTCCCCCTCTCAAACAAATATACCGCTTTGGATATTGTTGAGGGGGATGACTTATCAGGGGAAGGCAGCAGCAGCCAACTTCCTGGCACCAGGGGTAGCTCTGCTGCACAGGCTGGGAGGAAAAAGAGTGGAAGAGCTATAGTGGTAGGGGATTCTATCGTAAGGGGAACAGACAGGCGTTTCTGTGGCCGTAAACGTGACTCCAGGATGGTTTGTTGCCTCCCTGGTGCCAGGGTCATGGATGTCACTGAGCGGCTACAGGGCATTCTCAAGGGGGAGGGTGAGCAGGCAGAGGTCGTGGTCCACATTGGGACCAACGACAAAGGTAGGAAGGGAGATGAGGTCCTGCATCAAGAATTTAGGGAGCTAGGTAGCAGATTAAAGAGCAGGACCTCAAAGGTTGTAATCTCTGAATTACTCCCAGTGCCACGGGCTAGTGAGTATAGAAATAGGAGGATAGAACAGATGAATGCGTGGCTAAAGAGTTGGTGCAGGAGGGAGGGTTTCAGTTTCCTGGATCACTGGGCCTGCTTCTGGGGAAGGTGGGACTTGTACAAATCGGACGGGTTGCACCTGAACCAGAGCGGGACAAATATCCTTGCGGGGAGGTTTGCTAGCACTGTTGGGGGAGGTTTAAACTAACTTGGCAGGGGGATAGGATACAGAGTGGAGCTACAATAGGGGGTGATGTGCAGCCAAATATAGAGAAAAAAACAAGTCAGCTTGGAAGACAGGGCAAATATGTAAGGGCAAGGCTGGATGGCATCTATTTTAATGCAAGGAGTCTTGCGAATAAGGTGGATGAACTGAAGGTGTTGATAAACACATGGGAGTATGATATTGTTGCTGTCACAGAGACATGGTTGAGGGAGGGGCAAGACTGGCAGCTCAATATTCCGGGGTACAGAATCTTCAGGCGAGACAGAGGGGGAGGTATAAGAGGAGGGGGGGTCGCAATATTAATTAAAGAATCAATTACTGCCATAAGGAGGGATGATATATTAGCAGGTTCCTCTAATGAGGCCATATGGGTGGAGCTTAAAAACAAAAAGGGGGCAAGCACTTTGATGGGAGTGTACTATAGGCCCCCAAACAGTCAGGGGGAGATAGAGGAACAGATATGTAGGCAAATCTCAGAAAATTGTGCAAATAATAGGGTAATAATAGTGGGGGACTTCAACTTCCCCAATATTAACTGGGATACTCAGAGTGTAAAAGGCTTAGAGGGTACAAAATTCTTAACGTGCATCCGGGAGAGCTTTTTGAGCCAGCATGTAGAAAGTCCTACAAGAGAGGGGGCGGTACTGGACCTAATTCTAGGGAATGTGGCCAGCCAAGTGGAAGAAGTGCTAGTAGGTGAGCACTTTGGTGACAGTGACCATAATTCGGTGAGATTTAAGGTGGTCATGGAAAAGGACAGGGAGGGGTCGGAAATAAAGGTTCTAAATTGGGGGAAGGCCGATTTTAATAGGATAAGGCAGGATCTGGCCAAAATGGACTGGGATCAGCTGCTTGTAGGAAAATCCGCATCGGAGCAATGGGAGTCTTTCAGAAGGGAGATTGAGACCATACAATGGCAACATGTTCCCGTAAAGGTCAAGGGTGGTTCCAAGAACTCCAGGGAACCTTGGATGTCAGGGGATATACGAGAATGGATTAGGAAAAAAAGGAGGGCTTTTGGCAGATACAAAAGGCTAAAGACGGAGGAAGCCCTAGAGGAGTACAAAAAGTGCAGGGGGATACTTAAAAAAGAAATTAGGAGATCAAGGAGGGGCCATGAAATAACACTGGTGAGCAAAATAAAGGAAAATCCTAAGATGTTTTATAAGTATATTAAGGGTAAGAGGATGACTAGGGAAAAAATAGGGCCCATTAGGGACAAAAATGGCAATCTGTGTGTGGAGCCGGCAGATGTAGGAGGGGTTCTAAATTAATTTTTTGCATCTGTTTTCACTATGGAGAAGGACGATGTAGACATAGAAATACGACAGGGGGACTGTGATATACTCGAACATATTAACATCGAGCGGAAGGAGGTATTGGCGGTTTTAGCAGGCCTAAAAATGGATAAATCCCCAGGCCCGGACGAAATGTATCCCAGGCTACTGTGTGAGGCAAAGGAGGAGATTGCGGGGGCTCTAACACATATATTCAGAACCTCTCTGGCCACAGGGGATGTGCCAGAGGACTGGAGAACCGCTAATGTAGTACCATTATTCAAGAAGGGGAGTAGGGAAAAACCGGGGAACTACAGGCCAGTGAGCCTAACATCAGTGGTAGGAAAATTATTGGAAAAAATTCTGAAGGACAAAATTAGTCTCCACTTGGAGAAGCAAGGATTAATCAGGGATAGTCAACATGGCTTTGTCAAGGGAAGATCATGTCTGACTAATTTGATTGAATTTTTTGAGGGGGTGACTAGGCGTGTGGATGAGGGTAACGCAGTGGATGTGGTATACATGGATTTCAGTAAGGCCTTCGATAAAGTCCCGCACAGGAGACTGGTCAAGAAGGTACGAGCCCATGGAATCCAGGGTGCCTTGGCACTTTGGATACAAAACTGGCTTAGTGGCAGAAGGCAGAGGGTGATGGTCGAAGGTTGTTTTTGTGACTGGAAGCCTGTGGCCAGTGGGGTAGCACAGGGATCGGTGCTGGGTCCCTTGCTGTTTGTGGTCTACATTAACGACTTGGATATGAATGTAAAAGGTATGATCAGTAAGTTCGCCGATGATACAAAAATTGGTAGGGTGGTAAATAGCGAGGAGGATTGCCTCAGTCTGCAGGACGATATAGATGGGTTGGTCAGATGGGCGGAACAGTGGCAAATGGAATTTAACCCGGAAAAGTGTGAGGTGATGCACTTTGAAGGGACTAACAAGGCAAGGGAATACACAATGAATGGGAGGACCCTAGGCAAGACAGAGGGTCAGAGGGATCTTGGTGTGCAAGTTCACAGATCCCTGAAGGCGGCGGAACAGGTAGATAAGGTGGTAAAGAAGGCATATGGGATACTTGCCTTTATTAGCCGAGGCATAGAATATAAGAGCAAGGAGGTTATGATGGAGCTGTATAAAACACTGGTTAGGCCACAGCTGGAGTACTGTGTGCAGTTCTGGTCGCCACACTACAGGAAGGATGTGATCGCTTTGGAGAGGGTGCAGAGGAGATTCACCAGGATGTTACCAGGGCTGGAGCGCTTCAGCTATGAAGAGAGATTGGGAAGATTGGGTTTGTTTTCCTTGGAGCAGAGGAGGCTGAGGGGGGACATGATTGAGGTGTACAAAATTATGAGGGGCACAGATAGGATGGATACTAAGGAGCTTTTTCCCTTCGTTGAGGGTTCTATAACAAGGGGACATAGATTCAAAGTAAAAGGCGGGAGGTTTAGAGGGGATTTGAGAAAGAACTTTTTCACCCAGAGGGTGGTTGGAGTCTGGAACTCACTGCCTGAAAGGGTTGTGGAGGCAGGAACCCTCACAACATTCAAGAAGCATTTGGATGAGCACTTGAAATGCCATAGCATACAAGGCTACGGACCAAATGCTGGAATATGGGATTAGAGTAGACAGGGCTTGATGGCCGGCGCGGACACGATGGGCCGAAGGGCCTCTATCCGTGCTGTGTAACTCTATGACTCTAAGAATGCGAATTCAAATCCCGCCATAGCAGTTTGAGAATTTGAATTCAGTTTAAAAACCAGGTACCAGGAAAAGTGACCATGAAGTTGTTGGATTGTCATAAAAACCCAACTGGTTCACTTATGTCCTTTAGGAAAGGAAACCTTCCACCCCTTCCCCAGTCTGGCCTATATGTGATCCCAGTCCCACACTAACGTGGTTGATTCTTAAGCTGCCCTCTGCCTAGCAGGCCACTCCGTTCTATCACCACCTTCTCAGGGCTGCTAAGGATGGGTACCAATGCCCACATCCCAAGAATGAATTAAAATAATGTTTCTGGCCCTTGCACTCAGAGGCGCAATGTATAGGAAAAGTGGATGGAGACCCAAGTGGGTCTCTGTCCCAAGTTCTTCTTGTCAGACTTTAGGCAGGACAAGAGCACTGCACCTCAATGATGTATTTGTATTTAGAAAGAAAGAACTTGCATTAATAGAGCACTTTTCATCTCATCAGGAGAGGGAGCCTTTGGCTTAGCGATGAGCATTCCCACCTCTGGGTCAGTAGGTTTGGGTCAAGCCCCCGCTTCAGACAGCCCCCGCGAGTGGAGACGGAGGTCCAGCTCTCAATTCTGGATTGACATCCAGTGGGGGAGATACTCACGTCTGGTGGGTGTAGGTGGCTCCCCCTCAGCCTCTTCGATGGGTTATGGGATCTCTAAAACCGGTCCGCCGAATACAGCTAACCACCCAATCGGTGGTATAATCTGGTCACGGAAAGTCACAGTCTCAAAGCCGGTAGTGGCAATACATTCCCTCCCCCCCCAAAAGAAAATTTACATCCTCAGGATGCCCCAAGGTGCTGCAGAGATAAAGTATTTAATTTTCTTTTTTTGAAATGTAGATACTGTTGTTTTGTAGGCAAATGTAGCGACCAATTTGAACACAGCAAAGTTCACAAACAGCGATGAGATAAATGGCCAGATAATTTTTTGGTATTGTTGACTGAAGGATTAATATTGGCCAGGATACTGGGAGAACTTCCCAGCTGTTCTTTGAACGATGACGTAAGTTCTTTTATGTCCACCTGAACAGGCAGATGGGGTTTAACATCTTATCTGGAAGCTGTCACCTCTGACAGTGCAGCACTCCCTCAGTACTGCACTGAAGTGTTGGCCTGGATTATATGCTCAAGTCTTAGGATTGGAACTTTGAACCCACATCCTCCTGATTCAGGGTGAGAGTACTTCCACTAAGTCATAGCTGACACTTTGATACAAGTGGAGCCAGAGTGATGTCATCCTGACCTATGACCTGTTTTGATGCACTTCAGCCAGTTGCAGGTCTGGCCCTTTTTAAACTGGGCCCTGTCGGACTAGAAGCACCGTTTTTAACATTAAAATACAGCCTGCCATCGCTGACATTGCTCTGTGCGTGACTTGTGTTTTGCTGAGGGATTGATACGCTGGCCCAAAAATGCCTTATTTGGAGCAAGAGTAGAAGGATGAATGGGAGGCAACTTGGATGCCAGAGAGGTGAGGCATCACCATCTCCCACGGTGTTTACCCCTCACATCAAGGTGTCTGTTGTGCTCTCTAACTTATTCTCGCTGTTGGCAGGTGACTGTCAATTTGAGGCTGCTGGGATTGAGATGGGTCTCGCACTCTGTGAGCAAGGCCCATACTACGGTGCACGCCAAACGGGATGGGCAGGAGGGCAGCCCCACGTTTGTGTCACACAGAGAGACTGGGCCATGAAGACAGTGAAATTATAATTTTTAAAATAGAAAGTTAGAAATAAAATTGGAAATTAAAATATTAGTTAATGTGAATTTGTGGGGATCTAATTGGTACATGATGTCATGTGCTTAGTATGGACCAGTGATAGGTTCTGAATGGTCTGTGGTGTCACAGGATTAGTGTGAACCAATGTTGGATACTGATTGGTACATGATGTCATGTGGTTAGTATGGACCCGTGTTGGAATCTGATTGGTTCGTGGTGTCATGCGGTTAGCATTGATCAATTAGTAATGCTACAGGCTTGACTACAATCTTGCATTTCAGACACAAAACTTTTCAAACTATTGTTCTTTGTATTAATCTTCTTTCCTTTGACAAAATAAGAAAAAGCAATCTAAACTTAATAAGGTTGGGTACCTGAGCTCCAATCACTCACAGAATCCAAGGACAGAATAATTAAAATATGAGTATCCTAGAAACTTTCACAACCAGGTAGCACACAAAGGAAGGACTGTGGGTAAAGTGAGAAGTTCATGAAACTTCATGTTTGTGACACATCAGATGATACCACTCCGCTTGTTCCATCTTGAAACTCATTTGTCTGTGGTTTAGATAGGGAGGCTACTTTTTCTCAAGAAGGTATTCTCTCACTTGGGTTCTTGGCCTCATACGTTGACCTAATGCCACGTTGTAAATCAGGGCCGCCAACTCTTCGACTTCAGTAGTAGGGGTGTGGTTTTCTCTTCATGCCTGTTTAGCGATCAGTAGAGCAAGGCATGTAATGGTGGCCAGTCAGAAAAACTTGACGTCACCTGTGCTGACACGCGTTATCTTGCAGGAAGGTTTCCAGACAACTGTGGAAGGTAGATGACACTTCAAGGATCTCCAATTTAATCTGGAGAAATTTCCACATTCCCTGCTCATAAATCTGTCTACTAATAACCTAACTATTGTGTCTGTATCGTACCTGTGAAAACCCAGTTTCAATCCAAGCTCCTGTCATGATCTTGTCGGAGACTGACAGGTCTCTGTGACAGATATTGGCACAGAGTTCACCATGTTATTCAGTCCACTGATCAAAATGCCTTTGTACTGAATTGACGCCAAGAGTAAGAGATGTGTTTTCTTTTCAGTCTGCCAAATAAAAGCTGCAGTATTCCATTACTGAGTGGTATATGCTCTTCAACTTGTCACAAGTTTACTATTTCTATTTCCCAAACCAGCCATCCTTGTGGGCTGTGTTGTGCCAGTTAGTGCCAAACTGACATTGCCAGATATGACAAGCTGCGTTGAGCTTTCTCACTCTTCGACTTATTTCCATGACCAGCTTTACCAGTTGCCAGTTTTGCTACAACAGAATGAAAAAATGCCATCTAGCACCAGCTGAAATAACACTTCTTGAAATGAAGGATTAAAACAAAGCTTCGAAACCAGCCAATTAATTCTTACTTGTCACAAGTTAGCTTTCACTTATTGGTATTTTGAAATGTTGATAACTCCAAATCATCATTTCTGATAAACATTTTTAATAGAAATAAAACTTTATTTCATGCAGGCAATCATTACAAATCTCAACAGGGAAACATTTAATGATTAGCATACTTTATGAAAACTCTTTAAGGAGAAAACTAAACACTGGTTTACATATCGATGTAGCACATCTTAACACGCACAGCACATCTTAACGCACAGTACATCTTAACACGCACAGTACATCTTAACACGCACAGTATATTTTAACACACGCAGTATATCTTAAACATACAGTACATCTTAACACACAGAGTAAACCTTAACACACATTATACATCGTAACACAAGCTGTACACCTTGATGCATGCAGTACACCTGAACACAGACAGTACATCTTAACACACTGTACATCTTGACGCATACAGTACACCTTGACGCACACAGTACAACTTAACACAGTACATCTTAACATGAGCACTACACCTTAACATGGACTGAAGACCTTCACACATATTTATGAGAGGTATTTTGACAGCGCAGTTGTGCTTGTTTATACAGTAGTTTTGAAAGAAAAAGACCTTGCACTTATATAGCACCTTTCATGTCCTCAAAGCACTGCGCTGCCAATTAATTACTTTCTGAAGCATAGTCATTGTTGGTTTTCTAGGCAAATGTTTCCACCCACATTGATTACTATTCAGTTTACAGACCATGTTCTCTTGTTATTTAAATTTAAATTGTCTCTTTTCTTGGTAAAATTCAAAAATATTCCCAACAACTCCATGGCTCAGGATGTGACTGTGTGAGATTAAGCCTGTGGATAAAATAATCAGCTATTTACGCCAAAAGATCTTTGAGTGCTTGGAGTATACATTATAGAATTAGACCATAGTGTGACCAAGCTGTATGATGTGAAATTGATACCAACCCATCATTAATATTAAAAAGATTGTTATTAAATTTGTGATTTTTGTTGCATACAAAAGCAGTGCCCTATATATGCTTTATACATTTCAGGTAATACTTTTAATACTAAACCCTTGTCATATACATTAAAGTTCCATTTTTCCCAAAATCGAATCTAATCTTCCTATCCAGTGCTATTATCTGAACATAATAAAGTATACAGAGAAATATATATCCATTTTATTCCATCTGTGAATATCTGTGAAGTCAGAAAGACATGTCACTTGACCTGGACACCATGGAAGGAGGTGCTGAGAGGAGAGTTTTCTAGGTAATTAGAAGGTTTTACTATGGACTATTGAATATAGAATGCTACTTTTCAGCTTTTGCACATAAATGTTTTCTGTCACATATCACGCACAAAAAGTATTTTCAGCAAATTGATTTTTCTTCCCACTTTTTTCCTTCTCTCTATATCTTTAGCGCTTTAGTTTCTGAGTCAAAAGATTGTGGTATGAAGCCCCACTCCAAAGACTTGAGCACATAATTTAGGCTAGCGCTTGAGTGCTGTACTGAGGGAGTGCTGCGCTGTCAGAGGTGCCGTCTTTCAGATCAGACGTTAAACCAAGGCCTCGTCTGTCCTCTCAGGTGGACGTAGAAGATCCCATGGTACTATTCAAAGAGCAGGGGAGTTCTCCCTGGTGTCCTGGCCAACATTTATTTCTAATCAACACCACTAAATACAGATCAACTAGTCACTTATCTCATTGCTGTTTGTGAGACCTTGCTGTGAACAAATTGGCTGCCATGTTTGCCTACAGAAATGGTGACTACACTTCAAAATACTTCATTGGCTGTGAAGCGCTTTGGGATAACCTGAGGATATGAAAGGCGCTATATAAATGCAAGTTCTTTTGGGGTTTTTTAAGTCCTGCATGATCAGTCCTGTTTGGACTGCTGACTGTTCTACAGATATTCCCAGTACTGTTTTATGATTAGCCAACAGCAGTGTTTTGAGTCTAGTTTTATTGCTGTGGTCAAAAGATGAACTCAAGGTTGATAGTAATGGTTGTAAGTGATTGGATTATCCCCTAGAAATAGGTTCAAACGATATCATTGCCATCAAATTCATTATTTGTTGATATAAATCACAGTCAAATGTAATTTGAAACTTAAAGTGATCGGAATTTGACCTAGATCTATTTATGAAGATCTAAATTTGGTCCAATTTGAATTGCTTCAGTCTCAGCATCTTCTGTCTTGTCACAATTTTTAGATCTTTACACTAAATATTCTCTTGCATTCCGTATCACCAGTCACTGCTGTAAGTGGACCTTGATTCCCCTACAATCTGGAGTGCACCTTTTACTGCCCAATGTCCAGAAAAATTATCAGAGGATTGTGACACGGAACCCTTGTTCTGTATACCAGCAACTGAAAGATTCCATGTGCCTCCATGTGAGTCCTCCGTTTCTTTGTGGAAGGTAGACTGCAAAGCTTTTTGTCGAGACTTGCACAGCTTCGGACCAGAAACTGGCTTGTTTTACATAAAATACATAAATCCCTACGCTACTTGGTTATGAAAAATAATAAAGATGCAACTTACTAACTATAAATGTCAGCTCATTGCACTAACTAAGCTATTCTAAGCTAAGCTAGTTCAGACTTTTAAAAAGCAGGCAACCTTCTGCTGCTGCCTCCTAACCTCATAGCTCACCACGTGCCTAAAAGGGAGAGATTATGAGGGTCTTCTCTGTCATCCCCCTTAAGTCTGTGTGTAGACGATGTACCTTTCATGATTTTAATTAACCCCCAATGGATAGGCCACCATTATTGAAAGAAGACCATCTTTATTGATGGCCCATGGCACTTGTTAGCAATATGACAATTTAAACTCATTCACCTCTTGGGGTCTTCCCATTCTGTTGAAACTATAGAAACTTGCAAAAATAAGCAGTGCTGTTGCCGCTAATTCTATGATGGGCAGCTACAGTTCCACCCCCACAAAAGAAATAGATTTAACCCCTTAGGTGCTGATCCTAGCAGTACTGAAATATTACAACTTAAAAAATCTAGGTCTGGCAGCCAAGTAAAATCCAATTCATCATATTTCTCTTTTTACTAAAATAATCTAGATGTGCATGATATCATTTTGAGTATCTTACCATAACATGGCTTCTTCCTATCACCGTGCCTGATATATGTATCTCCAGCGACAGCAACAACTTGAGGTGTCTCCAGTTTGTTTGTTAATTGTATTTTATGCACCTGATGTGTCATGTGTCATCCTCTGGGGGGTCGGGTAGGGGAACGCCCTTGACCTTGGCTTCAATATCACAAAGCCTCTGAATTAATATTGACCTTTTGAAGCCAAAACCTGAATAAATCTGAATGTTCTTCCCCACTTACTGCCACTAATTCCTCAATCCCACTCAGAGCGGTCACAAGGGCAGACAGCATGAAAATGGAAATGCAACTCAAGGGCTGTAGTGGTTAGGCTTTGGAATTTGAACCTGGGAGCACATTATAAATGCTCATAAAGGTAGATGTGGCCCATACTGCAAAATGCAGGAATGTTTAACTGTATTGATAGATGCAAAAGGAATTTCTTATTTTCATTCTCCATTAATTTCCATTGCAGGTAGATACAAACATACATTTATCATTTGTTTCTTTTACTATAAAACAATCTTACTTCAAACCTGTCCAGCAGGCATAGAAATTATTTGCTTTCAGAGGAATCTCAAGATATTGTGCAGATATACCTTTGGACAACCACTATAGTAAATATTGCATTTCAAGAGACCAGCTTATTTTCTAGTGCAGAATGGGAAGCACTATCAAATTCAAAGAACACAGAACACAAGAATTGATGAAAAGTATATAAATAAGATGGTTTTCCAAAACTTTCACCATCTTCCTCAAGAAGATCTGGACCCTAGTGTGTGGTTTTAAAGCGTACAGTTTATTTCTGTGTCTGTAATGTGTGTTGTCACCATTCAAGATGCTATAAGAATCTAAATCTAGCCCCAGACTGACCTTGAGTCTCTACAGACCATATCAGCCTGTCCCTGCAGGCAGCTCCATCATTCTGATGCAGATTTTGCACCATGGCACTTGTAGCATTGCTGTCCATTGGGCCTCCTTACATTCTGGGTTGTTGAAGCCTGAGGCCTGTTTAGTGCCCGGCGTACTATAATCCAACCAGAAATCATCAGTAGGGCTTCCTGTCTGCACATCTGTGTGTGCTAGGGTGGTAAAGGATCTGAAAAACTCGGGGCCAGAATTTGCTGGCAAAATAATGGTGCGTTTAATGCACACACCGTTATTAGTGTATAAATCGTCCAACAGTTTGTGGCAAGGGAAAGATACCCCATGAATTGCAAATAGCCATAAATTGCTGGCTGATTTGTGCCACTCCTCTGTTAGTTCACTCTCAGTCTCCCCATGAGTTTCAAGAAATTGCTGCATTTGGGCATTAATTACCAATTAAACTCGCCACAGAAAGTTAGGGCTGGTACTTCTAACACTTTTTTCTTATTTTTCCTTTCTGTCTCTTTTTTCTATCTCTCTCTTAATCCAATCTTTCTTTCCCTCTCATTATTTCTTTTTCTGTACCTGATTTGACTCTAATTCACTCTATTTCCTTCTCTATCATTCCTCTGTTTCTTTCTCAATCCTTAAATCTCATTGGTTAAGGAGGTAGACTGTTGGTCCGGTCGTTCACCAGGGTCCCAGAGGCCCCATTACCCTCGCTCCACCATTATCAGCTCGCACTTCCAGCAATTTGCAGCGCTGAAGGATGAGGGAAAAAGTCTAATTAACCGGGCACGCGTGAGATGATGCGGCTACAGTGCCCAAACATTGTTCCAGGTGCTCAGTGCCCAGATAAAACAGGTCCTGCAGGGAAGGCCCAAGACCCCATGTTGGGTCTTTTGCTCTTAAAGTGGTCTGATTGGCAGGGACTTGCTGTCAGTACCTGCTGTGTATTTTACCACTTAGTTCACTATCGTGTTCTGCTCCATCCTAAATTAAGTCTTGCAATGCATTAGAGAACTGCTTAATAAAAGCTGTAATTCAGCTTAGCCGTAAAATGCAGATGTGCTCAGGGTGTTTTGTTTCAGTACAGCGCAAATTGCAAGCTCATTGTTTGCTGTTTACCATAGTTCATGAGCCAACGGGCAAATGCATGGTGATGGCAGTGATACAGAATGTCCAGGTACAACATGGGCACTCCTGTGCAATTGGAAATGAGATGGGCAGTTGCTGGAGAGCTCTGCATAATCCTTCTGTAATGCTGCACAGAGCTTACACTGAAGGATTAGTACATGATGTGTCAGACAATACTGCTCATTTGTGGGATGACTTGTTTACTAACAATAATTGGATTTGGGGATTTTGTACAATTTAAAATATATTTACCAATATTTAATAAAAATGAGTAACAGCAGCGATGAAGCAATGAAAAATTAGCTCATCCAGAAGTGCCATATAGAGATTAGTAGCATTCATAAGTCCTTCTATCTCCCAAACCCATGACCTCCACCACCTAGAAGAACCAGGGCAGCAGGTGCATGGGAACACCACCACCCCCAAGTCACACGCCATCCTGACTTGGACGTATATCACCGTTCCTTCATCATCTCTGGGACAAATCCTGGAACTTTCTACCTAACAGCGCTGTGGGAGTTCCTTCGCCACATGGACTGCAGCGGTTCAAGAAGAAGTTGGAGTTGGGCCGGAGCATCGGAGCGCCGGATTAGATAAAGAGCGAGGCCCGGGGAGTAGGCCTCAATCGGAGTGCCTGAGGTAAGGAGCGGACCTGTTTGGAGTCGGGCCGGAGCGCCGGAGCGTCGGAGGATAAAGAGTCCGGGGCTTCAAGGAACGAGGTCAGAAAATCAAGAGTGACGTCAGCATGAGGGAAGGAGCTGACTGGCTGCTAGCTGGTGAGTTTTTCTTTTTCTGGTGAGTGTCTTTTTTTTAAGTCTTTAGTTTATTTCCAGTTAAGTTTAGTTAGTGTAATAAATCGAGGCATGGCAGGGCAGCTCACACCCGTGGAAGGCACATCCTGTGCCATGTGGGAACTCCAGGATGCTTCCACAGGTGAAGGAAGTGTCACCAGCTGGAGGAGCTCGAACTCCGGGTTTCAGATCTTGAGCAGCAGCTGGCGTCACTGCAGTGCATCCGCGAGGCTGAGAGCTACGTGGATAGCATGATTCAGGAGGTGGTCACCCTGCAGCTTAAGAAAGTGCGGGCAGAGAGAGACTGAGTGACCGCCAAGCAAACAAGGAAGACCAGGCAGGTAGTGCAGGAGTCCCCTGAGGGCATCTCACTCTCTAACCAGTATTCAGTTCTAAATACTAGTGGAGGAGAGGGTTCCTCTGCAGAGGGCAGCCAGAGCCAAGACCAGACCACCATGGGTGGCTCAGCTGTACAGGAGGGGAGGAGAAAGGTCACAAGAGCAATAGTGATAGGGGATTCCATAGTTAGGGGAGCAGACAGGCGTTTCTGCGGCCGCAGACGTGAGTCCAGGATGGTATGTTACCAGGGTCAAGGATATCACTGAGTGGCTACAGAATATTCTGGAGGGGGAGGGTGAACAGCCAGAGGTCGTGGTCCATATCGGTACCAACGACATAGGTAGGAAGAGGGATGAGATCCTGCAGGCAGATTTTAAGGAGTTAGGGAAGAGAGAAAGAAGCAGGACCTAGAAGGTAGTAACCTCCAGATTATTCCCGATGCCGCGTGCTAGCGAGTATAGAAATAGGAGGATAGGGCAGATGAATGCGTGACTGGAGAGATGGTGCAGGAGGGAGGGCTTAGATTCCTGGGGCATTGGGACCAGTTCTGGGGGAGGTGAGACCTGAACAGGCCGGACGGGTTGCACCTCAACAGAGCTGCGACCAATGTCCTCGCGGGGAGGTTCACTAGTGCTGTGGCGGGGGGGGGTTTAAACTAATTTTGCAGGGGGATGGGCACCAGGATGTAGCTTTGGAAAGGAGAAACAAGTGGCACAAAGGATCAGGAAAGAAGGATAGCACTAGAGTAAGAAATAGTAAGGTGTCAGATGGGGTCAGACCAAGAGAGAATACAAGAAGGTCTAAATGTGGTAAGCAAGGTTGATGAGCTGCAGGCGCAAATAGCCGTATGGGAATACGATGTTGTGGCAATAACGTAGTCCTGGCTCAAAAAGCATAGGATTGGGTATTAAATATTCCTGGATACAGAGTGTTCAGGAAATATAGGGAAGGAAAGAAAGGTGGGGGGGGGGGTGGGTGGCAGTATTGATTAAGGAGACTGTTGCAGTGCTGGAGAGAGAAGATGTCCTGGAGGGGTCAAGGAGAGAATCTATTTGGTTAGAGTTAAGGAACAATAGAGGTGCCATTACACTACTGGGGGTATTCTATAGAACACCAACTAGTGGGAAGGATCTAGAGGAGCAAATTTGCAGGGAAATTACAGAGAGGTGCAAAAGCCATAGAGTAGTGATAACGGGGGATTTCAACTATCCTAATGTAGACTGGGACAGTAATAGTGTAAGGGGCAAAGAGGGGGAGGAATTTTTGAAATGTGTTCAGGAGAACTTTCTCAACCAGTACGTTTCCAGCCCAACGAGGAAGGAGGCATTGCTGGACTTGATTCTAGAGAATGAGACGGGCCAAGTGGAGCAAGTGTCAGTGGGAGAGCATTTAAGGAGCAGTGATCATAGTATCATAAGGTTTAGAATAGCTACGGAAAAGGACTCTGACCATTCTAAAGCAAAAATACTCAATTGGAAGAGGGCCAATTTCAGTGGGATGGGAACAGATCTGGCCCGAGTAAATTGGAATCATAGATTGGCAGGCAAAACTGTAATTGAACAGTGGGCGGCATTTAAAGAGGAGATGATTTGGGTACAGACAAGGTACATTCCAATGAGGGTGAAAGGTAGGGCAACTAAAGCCAGAGCTCCACGGATGATAAAGGAGATAGAGAATAAGATGAAGTGGAAAAAAGGGGCATTTGACAGGTATCAGGTTGATAACACAAGTGAGAACCAGGCAGAATATATAAAGTTCAGAGGGGAAGTGAAAAAGGAAATAAGAGGGGCAAAGAGAGAGTATGAGAATAGACTAGCGACCAACATAAAAGGGAATCCAAAAGTCTTCTACAGACATGTTAACAGTAAACGGGTAGTAAGAGGAGAGGTGGGGTCGATTAGGGACCATAAAGGAGATCTGCTCATGGAGGCAGTGGGCATGGCTGAGGTACTAAATGAGTACTTTGCATCGGCCTTTACCAAGGAAGAAGATGCTGCCAGAGTCTCGGTAAAGGAAGATATAGTTGAGATACTGGATGGGCTAAAAATTGAGAAAGAGGAGATACTGGAAAGGCTAGCTGTACTTAAAATAGATAAGTCACCTGGTCTGGATGGGATGCACCCAAGGATGCTGAGGGAAGTAAGGGGGGAAATTGCGGAGATACTGGCCATAATCTTCCAAACATCCTTAGATATGGGGGTGGTGCCAGAGGAGTGGAGAATTGCAAATGTTACACCCTTGTTCAAAAAGGGTGTAAGGATAAACCCAGCAATTATAGGCCAGTCAGTTTAACGTCGATGGTGGGGAAACTTTTGGAGACGATAATCTGGGACAGAATTAATAGTCACTTGGACGAGTGTGGATTGATTAGGGAAAGCCAGCACGGATTTGTTAAAGGCAAATCATTTTTGATGAGGTAACAGAGAGGGTCGATGAGGGCAATGCAGTTAATGTGATGTATATGGATTTTCAAAAAGCGTTTGATAAAGTGCCAAATGGTATGCTTGCTATTAAGATTGCGGCCCATGGAATAAAGGGGGCAATAGCAACATGGATACAGAATTGGCTAAATGACAGGAAACAGAGAGTAGTAGTGAACGGTTGTTTTTCGGACTGGAGGGAGGTGTACAGTGGTGTTCCCCAGGGGTCGGTGCTGGGACCACTGCTTTTCTTGATATATATTAATGACTTGGACTTGGGTGTACAGGGCCCAATTTCAAAATTTGCAGATGACACAAAACTTGGAAGGGTAATGAACAGTGAGGAGGAGAGTGATAGACTTCAAGAGGATATAGACAGGCTGGTGGCATGGGCGGAGATGTGGCAGATAAAATTTAATGTGGAAAAATGCGAGGTGATGCATTTCGGTAGAAAAAATGAGGAGAGGCAATATAAACCAACGGGCACAATTCTAAAAAGGAGTGGAGGAACAGAGGGATCTGGGGGTGTATGTGTGTAAATCGTTGAAGATGTTAGGGCAGGTTGAGAAAGCAGTTAAAAAAGCATACGGGATCCTGGACTTTATAAATAGAGGCATAGAGTATAAAAGCAAGGAAGTCATGATGAACCTTTATAAAACACTGGTTTGGCCACAACTGGAGTATTGTGCCCAGTTCTGGGCACCGTACTTTAGGAAGGATGTGAAGGCCTTAGAGAGGTTGCAGAGGAGATTTACTAGAATAATTCCAGGGATGAGGGACTTAAATTACATGGATAGACTGGAGAAGCTGGGATTGTTCTCTTTGAAACAGAGAAGGTTGAGAGGAGATTTGATAGAGGTGTTCAAAATCATGAAGGGTCTAGACAGAGTAGATAGAGAGAAACTGTTCCCATTGGTGGAAGAGTCAAGAACTAGAGGATATAGATTTAAGGTGATTGGCAAAAGAACCAAATGTGACATGAGGAATAACATTTTTACACAGTGAGTGGTTAGGATCTGGAATGCGCTGCCTGAGGGAGTGGTGGAGGCAGATTCAATCATGGCTTTCAAAAGGGAACTGGATAAGTACTTGAAATGAAAAAAAGTGCAGGGCTACGGGGATAAGGCGGGGCAGTGGGACTAGCTGGATTGCTCTTGCATAGAGCCGGCGCGGACTCGATGGGCTGAATGGCCTCCTTCCGTGCTGTAACCTTCTATGATTCTATGAAGGCCCACCACCGCCTTCTCAAGGGCAACTTGAGATGGGCAATAAATGCCCGCCTTGCCAGCGACGCCCACGCCCTGAGAATGATTTTAAAAAAACTGTAGGGGTTTTCTATAGTAATTTAGATATTTTGAAAAGATGCTTCTAGGACAATCAGATGTTTGAAGCCTGATCTTTGGTGAAGGGTTAGTTAAAAAAAAGGAGGTTACTTCAGGCTTTTGACGGAATCGGAATTGATTTCAAATTCTGAAATCTGCTCCAGTTATTATTTTGTGTATCTTTTGTACAAAAGTCCTTTTATCTGCTGCAGGGAACGGTGTTAAGATTATTTGGTTTTATTTCAGAATGGGGTCTATGTAAGTCTATAATATGTCGATTTCACTATAGGGGGTATGTGACTTTATCATATTGTGCTTGTATGAGCCGACTTCAAACTGTAAATTCTCTATAGGTTTCTCACAGGGTAACTTTCACTACACCAGCCTATCCATCCCTCTTGCAGATGATACAGATTTTCAAGTAAGTTCATTGCGTATGACTGTGAGATAAAATTGTGAAGACAGAATAAAGGGGAATATTGCAAGATTTGTAAGAACAGTGTAGAGCTCCTCTCCTCAAAAAGCCATTTAAAAAAAAACAATAGAATTCTGGATTTTAGAAATTTTGCACCATTGAATACAAAAAGCAAGAGAATGAGCCATGAGTAAGGTGTAACATACATTGACTGGGGTGATGGTTGTAAGAGACTCGATATATAAATCTTTATTCACTGGAGCACAGAAGGTTGAGGGGCGAATCTATTAGGAGTTCAAAGGTTTTTAGATGGTTATAGTGAACGACCGTTTCCCATTGGTCAGTGAATAATAACAAAGGGATATAAACTTAAGTGACATAAAGGGCAATATTAGAGGGATTTTTTCAAGCAAAGAATTAATTTGGGTATTGAATGGATTACCACAAGTGGCTAATAAATCCATCGCAATATTTAAGAGGGAATTCGATAAAGATTGGAAGAAAAATATTAAAAGTGTATGAAGAAAGAGCAGGGAAATGGGATTGGAGTAGAACCCTTGGATGAGGAGCTGGCACAAACACAATGGGATGAAGGGCCTCTTTCTGAGCTATTAAACAAAGAGCAAAGGAATGGGCCACAGGTGAACGAGCATTAACTCTTTCCGTAACCTCATCCTAGGCTGCTGTGGTGGTCCTCTTGACTGAAAGGTGCTCTCCCATCTCCAAAACGGTCCACCATTCTCTGTAGCACCTCCTGAAACCCAGCTCTAAAGCAGCCTCCTGGAATGGGGCTGTCCTGCCTCTGTGAATCACTTCCACCACTTCAATTAAATTGAGACCTGTTCCCCTGTAAAGGTGGTGAGCAGCACTTTGATAGCTGCTGGCTCCCGTTATGCCTCTCCGAACTCTTGCGTGCATCCAGCACACAATATGCTGTGGCAAAAAATTATATTCTGATGTTGAGGTGAGTGTTTGTGGAAGCAACTGAGGGAAGAATCACCCTGAGATGTCCTCACTTGCCCCCTTTCCCCCCCATGGCCATTTATAGAGCTGCACTGGGATAAGATCAAAGTCAGTTATCTGCCTGCTCTCCTGGCTTGAGAATAATGTGTGACATGGTGTGAGGTTAACAAAAAAGAAGGAATAACTATAAAATGGAGGAGGCAGGGTTTTTTAAAGCACATTTACCCTTCATTTGATCAAAGCATTTTCTTTCGGTGATTGTTTATATATTTTCCCCGTTATATTTCAGCATGACTGGACCCAAAATTCCTTCAGCGCACAATCCCGCTGATAACTCTGCCCATCTCCCTTCCGCTGGAGGACACCTACTTTCAACGGGCCAGGCAGGGGCAAGTGCCACTGCCAGCGGGTCTCTGGGTGCCCGATTGCTCCGTGCTGCTGGGAAATCCATAACCGCCCATCAAAGGGGGATGTTGTCCAGTCTCTACCTGACACCCCTCTCAGACCCCAGCCTTGTTCTCCCTCTTCCCCTGTATAAGGAGGACAATCAAGATTTTAAAAATATATATTGTTCCTTTTTCAGGGGTCCAGGTGACTTTCCTGGTCTCGCCCCCTCCCCCACATTGGGGTCCATCTAGAAGCCGGTATGCCTCGTCTCACTTGACGTACTGACTTCCAGCATTACGCTAGACCCTGAATGAGCCAGGCAAGTGGGAACTCCTGGCATATGATGACCCCGCCCCTGACTCTGCCCCACCACTGAGACATTTACCTTGTAAGGTGCAGGTGGAGGTTCTGCCTCTCAAAAGGCAGACTGGGAAAGTCCAATAATGGGCCAGACCTGTTTTCCGGTGGTTTCCATGAGACAATGACTGACCCCCGTCCCCCCGGGATTTTAGTGGCTGAGGTTTTTAGGACGGGTGTACCCTCAGGGTAGTGTAACTGTGGAGTTCGGGTCTAAGTGATTCGGATCAAGCACAAGAATTGGTCCCAATTTTTTTTTAACATCCTTTCCCTTTAAATACAGGTGCTTGTTCCGTGAGCTTGCAGTGAGATTATTTTAAATGTAATTTGCCCTGTCAGCAACTAGCCTGAGAAGAAGTGTAAATATAGAATGTTACAGCACAGAAACAGGCCATTCAGCCCATCGAGTCTTTGCTGGTGTTTTTCTCCACAAGTCACCTTGTCTAATCCCACCCTCCCCCTCACTCCTCATACCCTTCAATATTGCTCTTTTTCAAGCAACTGTTTAGTTCCCTTTTAAAATAATCCATTAAGTCTGTTTCTACAATAGTTTGAGGTAGGGCGTTCCAAATTCTCACCACCCTCTCTGTAAAGCATTTTTTTCTGATCTTCCCTTTACTTCGTTTTGTAATGAGTCTCTGGTAACCAGGCAGAAGCAGAATCAAAACCAAATCCATTATCACCTCCCAGAATCTGTTTCCCATCTTTAAGTTTGAAGCTCATTTTTGCATCTCTTCATGAAAAGCAGCTTCAGGGCTCTTGAAGTCATTACACTTGGGCTCAGAAGAGTAATTTTTCTGCAGCTGGTAACACATGAAAGAAGAAAGAACTTGCATTTATATAGCACCTTTCATGACCTCAGCGTGTCCCAAAGTGCTTTGCAGCCAATGATGTAATTTTGAAGTGTAGTCACTGTTGGAAACACAGCAGCCAAATTTGCACACAGCAAGGTCCCTCAAATCACTAGATAATCTGTTTTAGGTATTGGTTGAGGGACAAATATTGTCCAGGACACCAAGGAGAACTCCCTCGCTCTTCTTCAAATAGTGTCATGGATCTTTTGTGTCCATCTGAGGGGGCAGACAGGGCCTCAGTTTAACCTCTCATTAGAATGGCAGTACCTCCAACAGTGGAGTACTCCCTCAGTACTAGTATTGGAGTGTCAGCCTAGATCTTGGGCTCAAGTCTCTGGAGTGGGACTTGACCCCACAAACTTCCTACTCAGAGGCAAGTGTGCTACCAACTGAGCCACGGCTGACATGTTACTTGAGCCTGTAAAACCAGAGTCGTTATAGGACTGAAGGAGGCCATTCAGCGCATTGTAACTGTGATGTGGAGATGCCGGTGATGGACTGGGGTGGACAAATGTAAGGAGTCTTACAACACCAGGTTATAGTCCATAACCTGGTTATAGTCCATATAGACTATAACCTGGTGTTGTAAGACTCCTTACATTGTAATTGTGGCAGCTCTTTCTAAAACAATCCAAAATAGCTCACTTTCCTGCCCTCTCCCCATACCTTCCTCTACTTCAAATGTCTAAGTATTTTTCTCTTAAAAGATGCAATGTTCTTTACCTCAACTGCTCACAGTGGCAAAGCATTCCACATGCCGACAACTCTCTATGTAAAGATTTCTCTTACCCCTCTCCTCACTCTCTGTTACATTTTTAATTTGATATCCACTCGTCACTGACTCCCAAATCAGAGGAAATAGTCTTTCCCTATTCGCCCTTCATAATTTAGAAAAATCTCCCCTTAGCTTTCTCTGCTCCTGTGGAAATAGTCCCAGTACCTAAAGTCAAATGGGACGAATTAAGAAACCTCTGAAATTTATTAGGCTTGTACCTACTTGCATTCCAACAAAACTCCATTTCTCAGCTTGGCTAGTGTTCCCTTCACACAGCAAATACCTTACTTAACCTTGGTTACTTAGTATCAGGTGGAATCGGAATGCCGTAATAAGAATATTGTTGAACCCAGTGCAACACTGTTCAAAGGTTAATTGCAAATTTCATGGGTGGAAACACTGTACAAGCAGGAATGCCAATACAATAATTGAAAGATGCAATTGAATAACAGCGAGTAATTTTTACTTTGCTTTATTCTGCTGTAGCTGAGATCAAGAAACTTGTTGCAAAGTTCAGAGTAATTTTAATAGGTTTCCCTGCTCTGCGTGAAACCAAAATGTGGGGGGCAAAAAAAATGTGTATATGAAGTCAACAGCTCCCTCCTCTGTCCAGAACATATCATAGCAGCTAGATGGGAAAATCAGAAAGCTCCTACTTACATTAACAGAAGGACACTTTATACAGGAGAAAGATACAATCAACTGGGAAATTAATCCAAGGCAAAAACAGAGCGAGGGAGCTCAACTGTAGCATAAAAATGTATTGTGTGTTTGTGTGCATAATACTGGCTAAGCACCCTTTTAATAATAAAATGCTCTCCTAGTCAACTTCTCTAAAGTTCTTTTGATTAAAAATGTTTGAATATTAATATTTCCTTTATTTCTGTGCATTTATTCCTCCCTTTGTACCTTAATGTGGATTAACATTCGTAATCCCAATCCAGAAATCTCAGCACATAATCTATGCTGACACTTCAGTGCAGTACTGAGGGAGTGCTGCACTGTCGCAGGTGCTGTCTTTCAGATGAGACATTAAACCAAGGTCTGCTTTCTCAGATGGACGTAAAAGATCCCATGGCATTATTCAAAGAAGAGCAGGGGCAATCTCCCAGTGTCCTGGCCAACATATATCCCTCAACCAACATCACTAATCTCTGGTGATTTATCTTATTGATGTTTGTGGGAGCTTGCTGTGAACAAATTGGCTGCTGTGTTTCCCTACATTACAACAGTGAGTATGCTTGAAAAGTACTTCAATGGTGATGAAACACTTTGGGATATCCTGAGGATATGGAAGGCGCTGTACGTCTTTCTTAATGAACTTTACTGCATTCTATGAGTAAGTCAGTTTTCCTGAATGACTGTCTGTGTTGGACTGGAACTTTAATACTTAATAAACACGTAGGCACAGAACAGACAGGTCAATGCAGGGAGATACTACACAATAAAATTGGCAACATGCTACTCGAAATGTCTGTTTTCAATTAGACAACACACCTTCTCCAGTGATGACCTAACAAGGCCGATAACGTGATCTGGGCGCACAGTTGCTAGATTCCCTGCTTCTCGTGTGCTGGCAGTGTCTGTGGCCAAATGAGGTAACTCACTCGATAATGTGAAGTCAGCTCCTTCAAGTATTTTAGTCACGCTCCTGGTGCTTAGCATGTGACGTGTCGGGAGCATTGCTGGAACAGGAGGATGGAATGTCATGTGCCAGCGACAACCCCGTCTGTCGGCATGCCTGTCATTTATCTGCTTACCTCCATATCTACAGTCTGGTCTTGAACTTCCTGCATATTTGCACCCAGAGACTCGGGTAACCGGCAGGCAAACCAAATACGCAGCTTAAAAGATCGCAGAATTTTGGGAATGAGTGAGTTACACACATCAGTGCAATACGCCCAAATTTCCTCGATCTTTTATGGACACCTCCGCCCGAACAAATCTTCGCTCACAAAACTGGCCCCACCCCTAATTTACAGAGCCTTATATATCCGTGTTTCGTGCAATGGCTCTTGCTCAGCGGCTCTCTTCAAATTACGACCAGAGTTTCGGGCGCTGTAGGAAATAAAGTCATTTTTCTGGTGTTTTGTTGCAATTTTTTGAGTGTTTTTAAAAATGTATCCTCACTGGGACTTGCTCTGTTTCTTTGAATGCATTTTTATGGCACCAGTAAAAAATCAGTCACGTTAAAAATTGAAAAAGCTTCCCCGATTGCAGATTTTTAAACATGTTGTTTCAGATGGGCGTGAATGATGGTTGAAAAACTTTAAGCTAAGCCCACGGCTGCCTTTGCGTTGGAATTCCCTCGCTAAAGCTGTCTGCCTCTACTCCTCTCTCTCCACCTGTAAAACTCTCTTTGACCCACGTTCCTGTCATCCCTCCTGATCCCTCCCTACCTGGCTCGGCGTCCGTTTTCCCTTTGCTTTGTTTATTTGTGGAGCCCCCTGAGACAGTTTTCACATTCAAAGTGTGGTGTAAATGCAAGTTGTTGTTGTTACATTTGGTGTCCTTGGATGAAGCCACTATGATTTCATCATTTTGTAATGAATGTGATTGGAGTGTTCCAATAATTTACACTCTATCAGGTATCCCTCTCCCCCACCCCATCCCCAGGCATCAGTCACATGCAGTGATCATTGTGCTTTGAACCAGACGGCTGAGGTGAGTTATGAGCAAAGAAGATGTATTTTAATTCTCTCGGTACGGGCTTGAAATTGATTGTTTCTGTACAAAACGATAGATTTTGTTTTGTGAATGCCTTTACACAATTACCGTTTTGTAATAACTGGCACATTTTTACAGTTCCTCTTGCAACTAAGATGTATGTTAAAAAATGATCTATTTTTCTCACAACTTAAGTTCCCACTTGCTACCTCCCAAACTCTAGCTCTTAATCCTGGCCTAACTAGTCAAATCTGGCCCCAGGACTCGGCCTCTTGCTTTCTCTCAACACCAACCTCAGGCTCTTGCTGCCTGGTAGCCCCCTGCTCTGTTCCTTCCTTATCCTGGATCCAAGCCCAGGCTCCCTCCAAGGCCTCAGCCCTCCGCTGTTCCCCATGCCATGCCTTGCTCCACACTTCTTCCTTGAATCCTACCTCTCGTTCAGCCTGCCACAAACCCCACTCCCAACTTTACAAGAAAAGAAAACAGACCAGCCAGATGGTGGAGGGAATGTGATGAGAAAATGTTACCCAGGATGTAGAAGGGAGAAGTCTGTTTGTTTATAATTCAACTGAAGCCATAGAATCATAGAATGATACAGCACAGAAGGAGGCCATTTGGCCCATCGTGCCTGTGCCGGCTCTTTGAAAGAGCTATCCAATTAGCCCCACTCCCCTGCTCTTTCCCCATAGCCCTGCAAATTTTTCCCTTCAAGTATTTATCCAATGCACTTTTGAAAGTTACTATTGAATCTGCCTTTCAGGCAGTGCATTCCAGATCACAACAACTCGCTGTGTAAAAAAATTCTCCTCGTCTCCCCCCTGGTTCTTTTGCTAATTATCTTAAATCTGTGTCCTCTGGTTACCGACCCTTCTGCCACAGTTTCTCCCTATTTACTCTATCAAAAACCCTCATAATTTTGAACACTTCTATCAAATCTCCCCTTAACCTTCTCTGCTCTAAAGAGAACAGTCCCAGCTTCTCTCATGCCTCTGGACTCTGTGAGACTCTTACAAAGGAAGTTTGAGAATTATTCAGATATCTTGGGAGGAGAGATGAGATCATTACTACCACTACCTGGGGGTTGGACCTCTCGAATCTGGTTAAGGAACAATGTGAGGGGGAGAGGAAAAGGAGTAAAATACATACAGAAAGAGAGAGATATAGAGACATAAAGAAAGGTGTGTGAGAGGCATACAGAGAAGTTGGGATACATACAGGAGCAACAGTGCAGCAATCCATCAGTACTGTATTGAAGTGTCAGCCTGTATTATTTGCTCAAGTTTCTGGAGTGAGGCTTGAACTCACAACTCAGGAGCAAGAGTGCTACCAGCTGAGCCAAATTGACACTCATTTAATTTAAGATCTTTAAGCCTCCACACAGTGAAGACCTTCAATCTACACTGGTTTAGAACCCACATCTCAGAAGTGAAAGGGCAGTGAGCTAGCCCTCTGCATCACCCACTTGCACTGGCTTCTGTTTCCGTGAGTCTTCAGCAATGCTGCTTAATTGTGGATTTATTTCAAATTGTTTTCATTTGAAGAGGGAGGCACGTTAGGGATATTCCCTGTCTTTGCCCTTATTTTTAGCTGTCCTGCAGAAATTGGAACTTAATAGGGATCAGAGCAATCCTTGTGGAAGACCATGAAAGTGAGATTATAACATTAAACTCCATGGATGGAGTCTGCTGTGTGTTTGTAATCTCCATTGTTTTGTCCTTGAGGTCCTGAAACTGGTTGACACATTCTCCATGCTTTGATGATTAAACTGATCAAAATGTAACTGCATTTTCTCCTCTTCCTCGCCCTTTGTCTAGGTCCAAGATGATGTGCAATATTTAGAGATAATGGTTTTGCAATTAGACAGTAAGTTAATAGCAGTGTATAATAGCCTTGTGGTTATAGTATTGGACTAGCAATCCAGAGTTCAAATCCCACCGTTGCAACTTGAATTCATTTACAGTCTGGTGATTTCTGGGCTGGCACCAGATCAAATGACCACGAAGCTGCTGGATTGTTGTTAAAACCCAACTGGCTGACTAATATCCTTCAGGGAAGAGGATCTGATGTGACTCCAGTCACATATTATATGGTTGACTCTTAATGCCGTCAGGGCAGTTAGGGATGGGCAATAAATACGGCCTTGCTAGCATTGCCCACATTCTGAGAACAAATATTTAAAACTTAGCATTAACCGAATGGGTTAACACTTCTGCCACTCGTAGATGTAGGCCTAATGTTTTGCCCATCATTCTTGAAACTGAGAGCTTCTATTGAACATAATCTGTCAAAGTCTATCATCATCTCTCACTCTCTAGAGATTAATGCAATACAGTGTGTTTATAATGCATTAAAATCTCAGATTTCCAAAATTCAAACATATCCCAGGCCAATTCTCTTGACAGATATGTGCTGATCAAATTAAAACCTTTATATCTATACTGATATAGAATAATAAATATTCTTGTTTGAAATTATTAAATTAAAGAAAGAACTTGCATTTATATGGTGCCTTTCATATCCTCAGATGTCCTAAAGAGCTTTGCAGCCAATGAAGTACTTTTGAAGTGTAGTCACTGTTGTTATGTGAGCAAACATGGGAGCCAATTTGTGCACAGCAAGTTCCCACAAACGAACAATGAGATGAATGACCAGATAATCTATTTCAGTGGTTTTAGTTGAAGGATAAATATTGACCAGGACACCTAGAGAACTCCCCTGCTCTTCTTCATAATAGTGCCATGAGATATTTTATATCCACCTGAGCAAGCAGACAGAGCCTCAATTTAACATCTCACCCAAAAGACGGCCCCTCTGATCGTGTAGCAGTCCTTCAGTATTGCACTGAAGTGTCAGCCTAGATTATATGCTTAAGTTCTCTGGAGCGGGGCCTGAATCTACAACCTTCAAAGTATAAGTACCTGAATTATACTGGTGCCACCTTGCCCTTTCAGGGTAGTAAGTGACCCATTAATCTTGCCCGAATTCCTCATTGTGAAAACAGCTGGAAAGGTCAGCAGTTCTACTATTTTTGTTGCAAACTCTTGTCTCGTTCCTATTATTTACTAAGCTGGCTACATAGCAAGTCAGGAAATAATTTCACTTTAAGTCTTTCTACATAGATCTTATCTGAAACTCCTGAAATAAACGATGGATCATAAACTGTGTTGGCAAAGATAAGAGTTTCAATAACTCTTGACCAGTGATGGAGAGGGATCCAATTATCGATATGAGATCAGTACAAAGCTGCACCAATGTAAGGTCACCCCCTTATCGGTATCGTGAATCACTTCCCCCTTTGTATCATGAGTCACTTACTATCAGTATCGCGAGTCACTCTTTAGCAGTATCATTAGTTACCATAGGGCCGATTTTAACCCAACCTGCCCTGCGGAAACCAGGTGGGAGGGCAGTTAAAATGGACATAGCAACTTACCCGCTGCCATCCCACTACCTTCTGCAGATTGGAATTTTGACCTGCTCTTTTGAACAGGCAAGCGGGACACCAGGGGGTGGGGGGAAGGGGGTCCTGCTTTCAATATGCAGCTCAGACCCTGACTCCAATTTTAACCCGAGGCCCACATGGGGAACCGGCCGTGGCTTCCTCACCGGGCCAACCTGGGCAAACATGGGCAGAGGAGGCCCAGAAAGGTGAGTAAATTTAGTTTTATTTGATATCCTTGTGGGCTGGGGAGAAGCAAGAGTGCTCTTCGGGGCCCCACAAGGGCCACACCTTGGGCCAACCCTGCCCCGCGGGCCTCCCTCCCCCACGGTCATCGTTAATAACCCTTTATGACCATTGTTAGTAACCCTTGATCAGTTAGTCACCCCCTAAAGATATCACTAGTTACCCTCTGTGGGTTTTACTAGTCTCCCCCTGTCATTCATTAGTCACCCTCTCTATCAGTATCATTAGTCTCCCCGATCAGTATCAATCTCACTATATAACCTGATTATTCAGCGTGACCAGTTGTATTCCACCAATGACATTTCACGACAGCACATCAGGTATCTAATTATTACTAATAGTCTGATGTTAAAGTACATATTATTGTAACAATATAAATCATTGTGTTGATTTTATAAAAATTGCAGATATGTGACTGTAAGTTGTGTACATATTTAAGATGTAATGTCAGGGTTTGTGATGTTAGTTCTGTACATATTTAAGATCTAGCTCTTTCAAGGAGCCGGCACAGGCACGATGGGCTGAATGGCCTCCTTCTGTGCTGTATGATTCTATGATTCTAGTGTTAGGGTTTGTGATATTAGTTCTGTCCATATTTAAGATCTAGTGTTAGGGTTTGTGATATTAGTTCTGTCCATATTTAAGATCTAGTGTTAGGGTTTGTGACGTCAGTTGTGTACATAATGGGCCGGATGTTGCTGTTACCAGCGAACCATTCATTAGACTTGCACTTACCCCTAGACTTCCTATGGGGTTTTGCACGGCAAATTACTGTACATTAGAGAGCCATTCAGCTCGGCGCCCTCTACAGGGCATCTGGGACCTGTGTGAACAGGGCAAGTAACTGTGTATCTCCTCAACCAATCAGATTGAAGAATCGTTAATGAGCAGCACAATCTGAACCAGGAGGTGTAAGTTAGAATAGTGAATTCAATGTAAAATCAGGTACAGAAAGAGAAATAAAGAGAGGGAAAGAAAGATTGGATTAAGAGAGAGAGAAAAAAGGGACAGAAAGAAAAAGTAAGAACATTTTTTTATTTACATTTTTAAAAAAATGTCTAACAATAATTAAAAACTGAAGGAATGAGATACCATACTTGTAAAAGTTAATTTTCAGTGCCAGAGAGCTAGTTTGGCAGTAATTAAGACTTACCACACCTTTAAAAGGGTGCTTAGACTGGAATGGACAAGCCTGAACTTTTTCTGGTGAGTTTAGTCTGTATCCATGAGGTCAGTGCAGGAACTTCACACTGTTCATTATATTTGAATGGTGGGTCTGACGACGAGATGCCGTTTTCACACAGCGTTTGGAGGAGCATCACATCTCGGACAGCAACTTCCAGATTTCCATGTTTAACTGCGCATGTGCGGTCGGCAGAAGTTATTGTTTGATTTGCATATCATTAACGGTGAATGCTGTTAGCCTCACTGTTATTTTTACATCAAAATGTCTGGCCCATTAAGATCTAGTGTTAGGGTTTGTGAGAGATGTGTACATATCTAAGATCTATTCTTATTCTTCACTCCGAGGGTTGTGAATCTTTGGAATTCTCTACCCCAGAGTACGGTGGATGCTGAGTCATTGAATATATTCAGATAGACAGATTCCTGGACTCCAGGGGAATCAAGGGATACGGGGATCAGGCAGGAAAGTGGAGTTGAGGTCGAAGATCAGCCATGATCTGATTGAATGGTGGAGCAGGCTCGAGGGGCCATGTGGCCTACTCCTGCTCCTATTTCTTATGTTCTTATATGTTCTAGCGTTACGGTTTGTGATGTCAGTTCTACCCATATTTAAGATCTAGTATGAGGGTTTGTGAAGGATGCTGTAAACAGCCCAATAAATAAACCTTTAGCCACAAAATTTTCAGCCCAAATTAGATTGTATTACTTGATTTTAATCTGTATAACATGGATCATTGTTGCAAGCAATTTTTACTTACATTTTCAAATTGTATTATACAAGCTTAATTTTATTAACTATTTGGAACTAATTAATTTTATTAACTATTTGGATTGTGCAGTTGTAAAATTCTACAGAGGATATTTTTCAGGAATTAATACATTCCCTGTGTGAATTCCGAGAGGCAAAAATTATATATTTTGGCTGATTATCCCTTTCAAATCTCTGACTTTACGTCAGAAGGGAATTGTTTTCCACAGTGAGTCAAACCACCTATTTAGCCCATTATTATGAGGTGGATGTAGTCTATATTAGACTTGTGCTGTGAGTAAAGGCTTCCATCATTTGCACACACCTACTTTCTTGGCACTTTTTAATATGTTCTTGATTGGAATTGCTCCAGCCAATAGCTACCCTGGTGAAGAGGGAGTATAGGTCTGAGGACAGAGAAAGAGGTGAGGAACAGCACTGGAGAGAGAGTAGGTCTGAGGACAGAGAAAGAGGTGAGGAACAGCACTGGAGAGAGTAGGTCTGAGGACAGAGAAAGAGGTGAGGAACAGCACTGGAGAGGGTAGGTCTGAGGACAGAGAAAGAGGTGAGGAACAGCACTGGAGAGAGTAGGTCTGAGGACAGAGAAAGAGGTGAGGAACAGCACTGGAGAGAGAGTAGGTCTGAGGACAGAGAAAGAGGTGAGGAACAGCACTGGAGAGGGTAGGTCTGAGGACAGAGAAAGAGGTGAGGAACAGCACTGGAGAGAGAGTAGGTCTGAGGATAGAGAAAGAGGTGAGGAACAGCACTGGAGAGAGTAGGTATGAGGACAGAGAAAGAGGTGAGGAACAGCACTGGAGAGAGTAGGTCTGAGGACAGAGAAAGAGTTGAGGAACAGCACTGGAGAGAGTAGGTATGAGGACAGAGAAAGAGGTGAGGAACAGCACGGGAGAGAGTAGGTCTGAGGACAGAGAAAGAGGTGAGGAACAGCACTGGAGAGAGAGTAGGTCTGAGGACAGAGAAAGAGGTGAGGAACAGCACTGGAGAGAGTAGGTCTGAGGAAAGAGAAAGAGGTGAGGAACAGCACTGGAGAGAGTAGGTCTGAGGAAAGAGAAAGAGGTGAGGAACAGCACGGGAGAGAGTAGGTCTGAGGACAGAGAAAGAGGTGAGGAACAGCACTGGAGAGAGTAGGTCTGAGGAAAGAGAAAGAGGTGAGGAACAGCACGGGAGAGAGAGTAGGTCTGAGGACAGAGAAAGAGGTGAGGAACAGCACTGGAGAGAGAGTAGGTCTGAGGACAGAGAAAGAGGTGAGGAACAGCACTGGAGAGAGAGTAGGTCTGAGGAAAGAGAAAGAGGTGAGGAACAGCACGGGAGAGAGTAGGTCTGAGGAAAGAGAAAGAGGTGAGGAACAGCACTGGAGAGAGAGTAGGTCTGAGGACAGAGAAAGAGGTGAGGAACAGCAATGGAGAGAGAGTAGGTCTGAGGACAGAGAAAGAGGTGAGGAACAGCACTGGAGAGAGTAGGTCTGAGGAAAGAGAAAGAGGTGAGGAACAGCACTGGAGAGAGTAGGTCTGAGGAAAGAGAAAGAGGTGAGGAACAGCACTGGAGAGAGAGTAGGTCTGAGGAAAGAGAAAGAGGTGAGGAACAGCACTGGAGAGAGAGTAGGTCTGAGGAAAGAGAAAGAGGTGAGGAACAGCACTGGAGAGAGTAGGTCTGAGGAAAGAGAAAGAGGTGAGGAACAGCACTGGAGAGAGTAGGTCTGAGGAAAGAGAAAGAGGTGAGGAACAGCACTGGAGAGAGAGTAGGTCTGAGGAAAGAGAAAGAGGTGAGGAACAGCACGGGAGAGAGTAGGTCTGAGGAAAGAGAAAGAGGTGAGGAACAGCACTGGAGAGAGAGTAGGTCTGAGGAAAGAGAAAGAGGTGAGGAACAGCACTGGAGAGAGAGTAGGTCTGAGGAAAGAGAAAGAGGTGAGGAACAGCACTGGAGAGAGTAGGTCTGAGGAAAGAGAAAGAGGTGAGGAACAGCACTGGAGAGAGTAGGTCTGAGGAAAGAGAAAGAGGTGAGGAACAGCACTGGAGAGAGTAGGTCTGAGGAAAGAGAAAGAGGTGAGGAACAGCACTGGAGAGAGTAGGTCTGAGGAAAGAGAAAGAGGTGAGGAACAGCACTGGAGAGAGTAGGTCTGAGGACAGAGAAAGAGGTGAGGAACAGCACTGGAGAGAGAGTAGGTCTGAGGAAAGAGAAAGAGGTGAGGAACAGCACTGGAGAGAGTAGGTCTGAGGAAAGAGAAAGAGGTGAGGAACAGCACTGGAGAGAGTAGGTCTGAGGACAGAGAAAGAGGTGAGGAACAGCACTGGAGAGAGAGTAGGTCTGAGGAAAGAGAAAGAGGTGAGGAACAGCACTGGAGAGAGTAGGTCTGAGGATAGAGAAAGAGGTGAGGAACAGCACTGGAGAGAGTAGGTCTGAGGAAAGAGAAAGAGGTGAGGAACAGCACTGGAGAGAGTAGGTCTGAGGACAGAGAAAGAGGTGAGGAACAGCACTGGAGAGAGTAGGTCTGAGGAAAGAGAAAGAGGTGAGGAACAGCACTGGAGAGAGTAGGTCTGAGGACAGAGAAAGAGGTGAGGAACAGCACTGGAGAGAGTAGGTCTGAGGACAGAGAAAGAGGTGAGGAACAGCACTGGAGAGAGTAGGTCTGAGGACAGAGAAAGAGGTGAGGAACAGCACTGGAGAGAGTAGGTCTGAGGACAGAGAAAGAGGTGAGGAACAGCACTGGAGAGAGAGTAGGTCTGAGGACAGAGAAAGAGGTGAGGAACAGCACTGGAGAGAGTAGGTCTGAGGAAAGAGAAAGAGGTGAGGAACAGCACTGGAGAGAGTAGGTCTGAGGAGTTGCATGTTTAGGAGGAACGGTAGTCCGTGAGGAGATTCAAAGCACGGTGATTTTAGTTGACTCCACATCTGGACTCTGTTTATATGAATTTCATCACTCTTTCTATGGCAGTGAAAGTTAAATCTGCCTTGAATTTTTTTTTGGCACCAGCTTTTTCCAAGCTGCTGGCTGAGATTACAATGTAATTGATCAAAGCACAGAGTTGAATTGTATAAAGAAGGTGACTGAAGCTTTCACAGTGCATTCTTCATGCTTCATTTATTTTTTTCCAAAACAGTGGATCAACAATTGTCAAAGCAGTAGAAACTCAATGCAAAAGCATTTCCACAAATTCAGGGCATCCTTGGTTCCGTACACAGAACGATTCCAACACCATCTGAAAACCTGGTGATCTGCATCAGTGGAGAATGTTTCCTCTACCTCAGAATATTCTGATTCTGATTCCTGCCAAATCCCTTCAATTAGCACACAGTTCTTCCATTTCACATAGTGCCTGTGCATCTACATCATTTGAGCAGGACAGCCACCTACAAGGATGGCTCTTACATGACCAAGGGCATGGGTTGAAACCTTGGGATTGTTACATCGACATGAAACCCACAAAATGCAAAGACTGATAGAACAACCTGGCATGTTAAGGCACATCATCAATTGTTGAAAGTGCACTGAGAACGCTGACAAAACGATGGAGGTTCTGGATCGATCTTCTGGTGTCTCATTGTAGGACCCAGTAAAAATGTGCTAAATAGTTATAGGGCATCCTGTACTATGTGATGCGATGATACATGGGGAGCTTCATTCAACTTCATATTGATGAGGAATATATATGTTCGATGGGAGGTGGGCTGAGGAACTTTGGTGGCCTGTTCCAGTGATTATGTCTGACATTGTCTGAAGAGCTGCAAAATCTAAGTGATTGAAAATCGCTTCACATAAAGAATTACTGAAACTTGTGAGAAGGTGTCTTCCTAGCCCCACAAAGTAAAACAAAACTTACCTCAATTGGCCTCTTCTGCTTCTGATCCTCTTCTCACTTGCCTTCACCTGGTGGGAAAGCAGCAGGGGCTTCCCCACTCAGGCCAGAGTTAAAATCACGGTCGGGGCCTGATGTTATCGGGCCTCAATCTGCATATTTAAGAAGCACCCCACTGGCTTTAGGCAGCCGCCTTTGCTGCCTGCTCAGAAGAGATAATTAAAATAGAAGATGGCAGAATCCAGGTGGCACATCATTGCAATCCCTTTCTCAGAGTTCCCATGTAACTCAATTCATGCATTGTACAGCAGGCACTACTACATTTGAATTTTTCTTCACATCAAACTGAATTATAGTCATTTTAGAGTTTAACAGACCAGTCAGATCAAGGAGGGATCAATGTTCTCCAATCTTTGATCCATGGACTTGTATAAGTGCTCCAGTTAATGTCCTCTCCATGCACAACACTCTTACTTTGAATACCTATTAATATCTGTAACTACATTCTTTTGCTGAGACACCTGCGGTTTCTGACATGTGGAGACTGCAGTCCATCTGCTCATTTCATTTTCCTTAACTGTAGTGCTGGTTCCTTGGTACCAGTTAATCGCCATTGCAGGAGACCAAACCAATGTTTCTGATGAGGAGGTGATTGTAAGCAGGCTGAATTTCTTGAGGTGCAAACATTACTGCAGGGAGAGGGAATGATTGTCTTGTGGTCGTGCCAAAAGGGGTACCTGCAGAGAGAGGAATGGAATGAAGTTAGGAGACAACACTTAACTTTTACAATCTTCACACTTAGACACAATGACACCATGATGAACATAAGACAACAGTTTATACTGTTACGTAAAGTTACATTGTATTCATTGCATAGGAAAAATACATTTTTACAATATCACTAAATCACGTCCAAAAGTGGTGACACTTACCAGTAAGTGGAGGTAATTCCCACTTCAACATGCCCCGCACCATGGACAAGTCTGAAGGTTTTCTCTTCTACAATGGATAGAACCTTTAGGATCTGTGGTGCTTTCCTGATTCCACTTCTGATCCTTTCATTGGTGAATGTGTGTGCTTAAGTGACCTCTAATGACCCTTCATGCCTTTCCGTGGCCAGTTATTCTGTAGACCCAACATTGCTAACCATCTGGCCATGGCCTCCTGTCAAAACATCCAGTTGCCCTCCAACTGTAAACTTTGGTTTCCACTGTGTTTTAGGCAGGCTTCGCGCAATCTTTGAACAAGAATTGGTGGCTGACCCTCTCTAGACTGGAAATGACTGTGCATGATGTTATTGTGAACTCAGCACTCTCCTCACCTTCCTATTTTGACAGAGGTGTTCACCCATTTAAAATAAACTGGTTTACCTCTGCACTAAAACAAGAGAGAAGGAGAAAGTGTTTGAGTGATGGTATCACTTACCGTAACTTAAAGGCTCATTCGTGTCTCTAGAAGGGTCAAGGATGTAATTTCCAGCTTACCCTTAAATCTTGTACAATCGGACGTCTTAAAGTTGGATTTATTCTCCTCCGTCTGAGTTTTTAGTTTTGTTGTGGTGCAGTTTTTGTTCCCTCCAATGGTGACTTAAATCTGCCTCTTCCATCCAACATCTGGAATATAGTCCTTGTGAAGTTTGTTTTGTATAACTGTCTCAGATTTTTATTCTAACATTTTCCATACAATGTTTATTGCAATAAATATTTTGCTTCGCTCCCAAAAATGATACAAAATTTAAGATTTTCAGCAAATGCTGCATTGCTTGAACATGAACAAGCATTAAACACTAACACAGTAAAGATACTCTTTGATAATACACTGTTACAACATTGGGACGATGCTGGAAACAGTTGAAGGTTGAGGAGCAGACATTGTTTTGTAGGATTTAAGCATATTACATATTAACTACATCATATCAGTTGGTATTTTGGACTATAATAGTCATTATTAAATAATTATCTGCTTTTAAAATACAATTACTAAATTATCCTCAGTATATACTACATTAACCGTCATAGATCTAAATATATGGGACACTATTTAGCTTTAACTGTAGAGTCTGAGTATAAAGACCTGGTCTAAAGCACATCGAAGTCAGCTGCCATTTAATGTAAAGCTTTTATTCCACATCAACCAATCACTGAACAATAACACTAGAAAAATTTGAGATAGTATTTGGTGTCGTGAACGTATATCAATAAGAAAAAAATGAGTGTACCCAATATGTGCAGATGTAGCAGCTGGGATATCCCAAATAGCGTTTTATTTCTGTAGAATGTCATGGAACAAAAGCATTATTGAAACCATAATTTCATTTTTTTGTGTGTGTTTTTGCACTATCTAATACAAAAAACATGTCCTCAAAGGATGAAAGCTTAGAAATTCCTTTTGATAATACTGGTGGCCGAACAATCAATTAGTTTGAATAGCATTCCTCTGTCCATTCAGGGGGTTAATGCCTGCTTTAAAACAGTGGATCAAGGAATGTCACACCAATGTGTTAAGTGTTTATTTGATAATATGACCAATTATAATTTATAGGCTTAAAGGCCCTCTTCAGCGCAGCTGATGTTGTCAAAATTAATTCCTGTGTTTGCAAACGTGATACATCATCAAACCAAAATAAAACATTCTCTGAAAATTGAGGTGGGCCTCACTTTACATGTCTAGATAGATGAATCTCAAAACAAGATGGTAGTTGCTGTCAACCCCAAATATGTTGGGGCATTGACGATTATTTATGACTTCCCAGTACACGTATTGAATCTAGCACCGCACAAGAGCCTGTGGCTCTAGACATCATCTACCTCTTATTTGTTATGTGCTTCGATGGTGCGGCCAATCAGGTAGAATAACAGTCCAGCAAGTAAAGCCAAAGGGATCCCAGCTGCCGCAAACATAAAGGACCATCCGTACTGCACGTGGACCAGGACATCCTTGCAGCCGCTGCTCCTTTCTAACAGTATGTATCTTTCCAAATCAGCAACAAATTCCTTCCACATCACAAACAGAAATATTAGGATGGAAAATAAAATTCCTGCAAAGAAAGAGATTCCGTTGAGATACGGCAGTTCATATTTTGACTCCATCGTTTATAGTTTCTCAAAATGCGAAATATGCATTTACCAGCTGCTGAAGCTAACACTATCCGGTGTAATGGCTGACCTTATACACATCGTCACTGGTGAAAGATTGCTCTCAGTGGCAAACTTGAGGAATGTCACATGGGAGAATGTGAGCATCAATAAAATTAGAGCTAGGCCTCTCATGGGTGGTGGAAATCTGGAACTCTCTCCCCCAAAAAAGCTGTTGAGGTTAGGTCAATTGAAAATTTTAAAACTGAGATTGATAGATGTTTGTTTGACAAGGGTATCAAGGGATCAGGAACCAAAGGTGGATAAATAGAGTTAAGATAAAGATCAGCCATGATCTAATTGAATGGTGGAACAGGCTCCAGGGGCTGAATGGCCTGCTCCTGTTCCTATATAAAAAAAAATGGGTTATGACACTCCAAGAACCAAAAATAGGAAACTTATCTGAGAAACATTCTTCGGAACAGAAGTAGATGATTAGGCCCAATGAGACTATCCCTCTTTCAGAGGTCGACATCACTCATCCGTCTTCTCAATATAGGCTGGAAATGACTGATGGCGATGTTAGCGCTTGAGCAGGTAACACAGTCCACGTGACATTTATTTGTCTGCTATTTTAATGGAAGCAGATTAACACCGCCATTGAAGTCGCAGACAGACCAACGTCATGTGTTCGTCCGCCAATATCCCCAACAGTCATGTCTGTCCTGAAGATCTCTGGAAATACACCCAATGATCCTCTTTACACAGAAGGAGGGCTACGTTTGTAGCATTTCCTTACCACGTTTAACAAATGCTGTAAATTCACACGCAGTGGTACTACAGCATGCAACAGTTACTCTGATCATAGTTCACAGCAAGAGGCTTGTATGTTCCTGCTGCTGGTTTACAGCCAGCTGCCAAATAAATCCCTCTGCCCTCGGAAAATGCACGATGCATGCGTCAGTTTGGTAACTTGATAGTTATCCCCGACCTCTGAGTTGGGTCAGATCAGCCTGAACACTGAGGGATCACATGAGACTTAGATCAGCTGCCTCTGAGCTGTAGGCAGTTCTCACATAAATGACACTTCTGAAACTACTACCAGTGTCTTTGATTTCCTCGGCGTATCCAAAAGAGTGAAAGGGAGTAGGTCTCTAAGAGCGGAGAAAAACCCAGAGTAAAGTATCAGAGTATTCATTTTTATAGGAGCAGGAGTAGGCCATTCAGCCCCTCGAGCCTGTTCAGCCATTCAATTAAATCATGGCTGATCATATCTTAATTCCATCTGCCCGCCTTGGTTCTGTAACCCTTAAGACCCTTGCCATACAAAAATCTATTAATCTTAGTTTTGAAATTTTCAATTGGCCTAGCCTCAACAGGTTTTTGGGGCAGCGAGTTCCAAATTTCCACTACCCTTTGTGTGAAGAAGTGCTTTCTGACATCACTTGAACAGCCTAGCACTAATTTTAAGGTTATGTCCTATTGTTCTGGACTCCCCCATCAGAGGAAATAGTTTCTCTCTATCTACCCTATCAAATCCTTTAATCATCTTAAACACCTCAATTGGATCACTCCTTTTTTTAATATGTTCATGGGAATGCAAGCCTAGTTTATAATTTATAATTTTTCCTTATAATTTAACCCTCTAAGCCCCGGTATCAACCTGGTGGGTGTGTGCTGCACCCCCTCCAAGGCCAATATATCCTTCCTGAGTGCGGAGCCCAGAACTGAACGCAATACTTCAGATGGGGTCTAACCAGACGTCTGTACAGCTGTAACATAACTTCCACCCCTTTGAATTCCAGCCCTCGAACATTCCATTAGCCTTTTAAATTTTTTTTTGTACCTGTCCACTAGTTTTTAGTGATTTCTGTACTTGGACCCCTAAACCTCTCTGCTTATCCACACTATTTAGAAAATACTCTGATCTATCTTTCTTAGGTCCAAAGTGGATGACCTCACACTTTCCCACAATGAACTCCATCTGCCACAGTTTTGCCCAGTCACTTAATCCATCAATGTCCCTTTGCAACTTCCTATTCCCATCTACACAATTTACTGTGCCACCTAACTTAGTGTCCTTCATCCAAGTCATTTATAAATATAGTGAAAAGCTATGGCCCCAGTACAGATCCCTGGCAGACACCACTAGTCACATTCTGCCAATTTGAGTACATACTCATAATCCTTACTCTCTGTCTCCTAACTCCTAACAAATTCCCTATTCAAGCCAATGGGTTGCCTCCAATTCCATGCACTCTCATTTTCGTTAACTGTCTCTTACGTGAAACCTTGTTTGAATGCCTTCTGGAAGTCCATATACATAACATCCATAGAGACTCCCTTATCTACCGCATTAGTTACCTCCTCAAAAACTTCATTTAGGTTTGTTAGACATGACGTACCCTTTACAAATCCATGCTGGCTCTCTCTGATCAGTTCATATTTATTCATGTGCTCAGTCACTCTGTCCCTAATAACAGATTCTAGTAACTTCCCCACAACTGACGTTAGACTAATAGGCCTATAATTTCTTAATTTATCTCTCCCACCCTTCTTAAATAGTGGAGTGACATTGGCAATTTTCCAAATCAAGGGGACAATTCCTGAATCGAGAGAGTTTTAGAAGATCATGACTAGAGCATCACCAATTTCCTCATCTACTTCTTTTAATACCCTGGGGTGGAAACCATCAGGTGCTGGAGATTAGCCTGTCTTTAATCTCATTAGTTTCTCCATCACCATTTTTTTACTTATATTGAATCTAGTTAGTTCCTCCCCTTGATTTATTTTTATTTTTCCTTGTATCTGGTATTTTATCCTCATCCTCTACTGTGAAGACCAATAGAATCATAGAAATTTACGGCACAGAAGGAGGCCATTCAGCCCATCGTGTCTGTGCCAGCTGGAAAATAACTTTCCAGCCTAATCCCACTTTCCAGCTCTTGGTCCGTAGCCTTGTAGATGCAAAGTAACTATTTAATAAGTCTGTCATTTCCTGATTTCCAATTGCAATATCACCTGCGTCTGTCATTAAGGAGTCCTTCTCTTAGCCACCTTCTTTCTCTTAATATATTTCTAAAAACCTTTAGTGTTGTCCTTGATATCCCTTGCAAGTTTTTTCTCCTATTCCCTTTTGCAGCTGTTACTACTTTCTTTGTATCCCATTGCTGTTCTTTATATCTCTCCCAGTCCGCGGGACCTGTACTGTTCTTTATCTTCGTACAAGCCCTTTCTTTTAGTTTTATACTATCTCTCACTTCCCTTGTTGACCAAGGTTATTTAATTACACAAGTAGAGCTCTTGCCCTTTAGGGGTATGTACAGGTCTTGTATTCTACCAAATACTTTGTTGAACACCCCCCACTGTTCATCCGTAGTTTCATCTGTTAATGGTTCAGACCAGTCTATTGTGGTCAATTCCTGCCTCATCCCTTCAAAGTCAGCCTTACCAAAATTTAAAACCTTGGTTTGTGACTCACCCTTCTCCCTCTCAAACCTAATATCGAATTCTATTATTATGATCACTGGTAGCTAGGTGTTCCCTTACCATTAGATTATTGACTCATTACTCATTACTAAATCTAAGATGGCCTGGTCGCTTGATAGTTCATGACCTCAGGACATCCCAAAGTGTTTTACAGCCAATGAGGTACTTTTGAAGTGCAGTCACTGTTGTAATGTAGGAAACGTGGCAGCCAATTTGCACATAGCAAGATCCCATAGTGTTGTGATAATGACCAGATAGTCTGTTTTAGTGATGTTGGTTGAGGGATAAATATTGGCCCAGGATACTGGGGAGAACTCCCCTGCCCTTCTTTGAATTGTGCCGTGGGATCTTTTACATCCATTTGAAAGGGCAGACAGGATCTCCTATGAAAGACGGCACCTCCGACAATGCAGTGCTCCTTCAGTATTTCAGTGGAGTGTCATCCTGAATTATGTGATCAAGTCTCTGGAGGGGGACTTGAACCCACATTCTGACTTAGAGGTGAGAGTGCTACCAACTGAGCAATGGCTGCCACCGTTATAAAAGAGTGTCTCTAGCAGTTGCAAGATGAACACTCATGACTGCTTGTTAAGAGCCTATTAAGTCAAATCATTGGATTTTCCTCAGAAACCCAATCAGTTATGAAAGCAATCTTAACATCAGCCCATGAGATCAGTAACTACTTTTAACATTTAAGTCTGTGCATTGCTAATTATTTGTGTAGTGCAACCCAGGTATACCAGGCCTTCCATAACACAACCCCAGTTATAACCCTATACATTCATGGCTTTCAATGGTCACGATCTGTCGGACTATATTTGCCGATTGCACTTGTGATATAATTGGCAAGTCATTCTGCTCAGTCTTTTCTCCCTGATGCGCTGTCCAGCTGTTTAAAGTGCTGCAGAGTGTGCTGTTGATCAACCAGGGGGGCAGCACATCCGGAAGAAAAGACTGTCCAACTACTTTGCAAGCACGGTTGCTAATTTTCTGACACGCCTTCGACCCAGCACGCATTCCACTCCCGTACCACCAACAATGCCACTAGAAAATTTGCTGTATAATCACTAACAAACATAGAGGGTTTGTTCAACCCTTCCTCATGGTCCTTTCTTCCATAGGTGCCTATAACAGAAAATATTGTGGACTCATTAACTGCTCTGTTGGATAGCACTGTGACACTGCATATGAATACACGCATTTAAATGTTCAAAGTAGTGGCCGGTCTCAACTGGAGTTAAGATTGCTGTCGCAACTGATGAGGTATGTGAGGAAAATCCAATGTTGTGTCTTAATAGGCTCTTAAAAAGCACTAGCATGTCTGTTCATTATTGCAATGGCTCAAAACACCTTTTGTTACATCTGAGCAAAAGTAATATAAACAAAATCTTTAGTACTTTACGAGGGGATTTTCTACACCGTTATATTCCTATTCATTTTTCAGTATTTTTTTTATTCGTTCATGGGATGTGGGCGTCGCTGGCGAGGCCGGCATTTAATGCCCATCGCTAATTGCCCTTGAGAAGGTGGTGGTGAGACGTCTTTTTGAACAACTGCAGTCCGTGTGGTGAAGGTTCTCCCACAGTGCTGTTAGGAAGGGAGTTCCAGGATTTTGACCCAGCGACGATGAAGGAACGGCGATATATTTCCAAGTCGGGATGGTTTGTGATTTGGAGGGGAACGTGCAGGTGGTGTTGTTCCCATGTGCCTGCTGCCCTTGTCCTTTTAGGTGGTAGAGGTCACGGGTTTGGGAGGTGCTGTCGAAGAAGCCTTGGAGAGTTGCTGCAGTGCATCCTGTGGATGGTACACACTGCAACCACTGTGCGCCGGTGGTGAAGGGAGTGAATGTTTAGGGTGGTGGATGGGGTGCCAATCAAGCGGGCTGCTTTGTCCTCGATGATGTCGAGCTTCTTGAGTGTTCTTGGAGCTGCACTCATCCAGGCAAGTGGAGAGTATTCCATCACACTCCTGACTTGTGCCTTGTAGATGGTGGAAAGGCTTTGGGGAGTCAGGAGATGAGTCACTGGCCACAGAATACCCAGCCTCTGACCTGCTCTAGTAGCCACAGTATTTATGTGGCTGGTCCAGTTAAGTTTCTGGTCAATGGTGACCCCCAGGATGTTGATGGTGGGGGATTCGGCGATGGTAATGCCGTTGAATGTCAAGGGGAGGTGGAGATGGTCATTGCCAGGCACTTGTCTGGCGCGAATGTTACTTGCCACTTATCAGCCCAAGCCTGGATGTTATTCAGGTCTTGATGCATGCGGGCACGGACTGCTTCATTATCTGAGGGGTTGCGAATGCAACTGAACACTGTGCAATCATCAGCGAACATCCCCATTTCTGACCTTATGATGGAGGGAAGGTCATTGATGAAGCTGCTGAAGATGGTTGGGCCTAGGACACTGCCCTGAGGAACTCCTGCAGCAATGTCCAGGGGCTGAGATGATTGGCCTCCAACAACCACTACCATCTTCCTTTGTGCTAGATATGACTCCAGCCACTGGAGAGTTTTCCCCCTGATTCCCATTGACTTCAATTTTACGAGGGCTCCTTGGTGCCACACTCGATCAAATGCTGCCTTGATGTCAAGGGCAGTCACTCTCACCTCACCTCTCGAATTCAGCTCTTTTGTCCATGTTTGGACCAAGGCTGTAATGAGGTCTGGATCCGAGTGGTCCTGGCGGAACCCAAACTGAGCATCGGTGAGCAGGGTATTGGTGAGTAAGTGCCGCTTGATAGCACTGTCGATGACACCTTCCATCACTTTGCTGATGATTGAGAGTAGACTGATGGGGCGGTAATTGGCCAGATTGGATTTGTCCTGCTTTTTGTGGACAGGACATATCTGGTCAATTTTCCACATTGTTGGGTAGATGCCAGTGTTGTAGCTGTACTGGAACAGTTTGGCTAGAGGCGCGGCTAGTTCTGGAGCACAAGTCTTCAGCACTACAGGCAGGATACTGTCGGGGCCCGTAGCCTTTGCTGTATCCAGTGCACTCAGCTGTTTCTTGATATCACGTGGAGTGAATCGAATTGGCTGAAGACTGGCTTCTGTGATGGTGGGGATATCAGGAGGAGGCCGAGATGGATCATCCACTCGGCACTTCTGGCTGAAGATGGTTGCAAACACTTCAGCCTTGTCTTTTGCACTCACGTGCTGGACTCCACCATCATTGAGGATGGGGATGTTTGCAGAGCCTCCTCCTCCCGTTAGTTGTTTAATTGTCCACCACCATTCACAACTGGATGTGGCAGGACTGTAGAGCTTTGATCTGATCCGTTGGTTGTGGAATCGCTTAGCTCTGTCTATAGCATGTTGCTTCCGCTGTTTAACATGCATGTAGTCCTGAGTTGTAGCTTCACCAGGTTGGCACCTCATGCTTCTGACATGCTCTTCTACACTCCTCATTGGACCAGGGTTGATCCCCTGGTTTGTTGGTAATGGTAGAGTGAGGAATATGTCGGGCCATGAGGTTACAGATCGTGTATATTGAACACTGAGGAAATCAAAGACACTGATAGTAGTTTCAAATCTGTACAACCGTTAGATCAAAACTGCTGGCAGGATCTGTTACTGTCCAGAATTGACAGGCTCAAAGTTGCACCTGGAGTTAAATTCTCCTTTGATCTGAAGCTTAACTCAAAGGTATGGAGAAGAATAGGCTGATCTGGTAGCACTTCACATTAATGCACTGCTCTGTGGCCTGCAAAGGACTTTTGTACCTCAGTAGTAGTTAAGAATATTGGTTCGGTCTCCATATCCAATATCAAGTGAAGGTAAAAGACCTATCTGAAGTTTCGGTTCATTCAAATCAAACATATCGAAATCATTGCTGTTGTAGAATTATCCCTCTACAAGTCTGTAATAATCTTTCATCTTCTTAGAATAATCATAGAATTAAATGCAAATTATGCATTACATATTTAGAATGTACCCTGAGATTTATTCATAACCTAGTAATACATAAAAAATCTTATAGAGCACTTTGGATTATCACCTTATAAAGAGTCAGTTAAGCTTCTTGTATTGTTTAATGCTGCAGACTACTGAAGATGGGGTTGTTCTCTTTAGAGCAGAGAAGGTTAAGGGGAGATTCATAGGGGTGTTCAAAATTCTAAAGAGTTTTGATAAATTAGATAAGGAGAAATTGTTTCCACTGGCAGGTGGATCAGTAACCAAAGGACACAGAATTAAGATAATTGCCAAAAGAATCAGATGGGAGATGAAGAGAATTTTTTTTACACTGCGAGTTGTTGTGATCAGGAATGCACTGCCTGAAAGGGCGGTGGAAGTAGATTCGGTAGTGACTTTCAAAAGAGGATTGAATTTACACTTGAAAAGGGAACATTTATAAAGCTAAGCGGAGAGAGCAGGGCAATGGGAATTAATTGAATAGCTCTTTCAAAGAACGGGCACTGGCACGATGGGCCAAATGGCTTCCATCAGTGCAGCAGAATTCTATGCTTCTGGTGTGAAGGGTAATTTTATTAACTCACGTTGCTCTGCTCTCCTGTCGCTATTTTGGTCTGGGATCAGTGCTCTATGATATTTGAAACATAGAAACATAGAAACGTAGACAATAGGAGCAGGAGTAGATCATTCAATATGATCATGGCTGATCCTCTATCTCAATACCATATTCCCGGTCTCTCCCCATACCACTTGATGCCTTTTGTGTCTAGAAATCCATCTCGCTCCTTCTTAAATATATTCAGTGACTTGGCCTCCACATCCTTCTGTGGTAGAGAATTCCATAGGTTCATCACCCTCTGAGTGAAGAAATTTCTCCTCATCTCAGTCCTAAATGTCCTACCCTGTATCCTGAGACTGTGACCCCTCGTTCTGTACCCGCCAGCCAGGGAAAACATCCTCCCTGCTTCCAGTCTGTCTAGCCCTGTCAGAATTTTATATGTTTCAATGAGATCCCCTCTCATTCTTCTAAACTTGGGTGAATACAGGCCGAGTCGACCCAATCTCTCCTCATACGAAAGTCCTGCCATCCCAGGATTCAGTCTGGTGAACCTTCGCTGCACTCCCTCTATGACAAGTATATCCTTTTTTAGGTAAGGAGACCAAAACTGCACACAATACTCCAGGTGTGGTCTCACCAAAGCTCTGTATAACTGCAGTAAGACATCCTTGTTCCTGTACTCAAAGCCTCTTGCAATGAAGGCCAACATACCATTTGCCTTCCTAACTGCTTGCTGCACCTGCATGTTTGCTTTCAGTGACTGATGTACAAGGACACCCAGGTCCCTTTGTACATCAACATTTCCCAATCTATCACCATTTATAGAATACTCTGCCTTTCTGTTTTTCCTTCCGAAGTGGATAACTTCACATTTATCCACATTATATTGCATCTGCCATGAATTTGCCCACTCACTCAAGTTGTCTAAATCGCCTTGAAGCCTCTTTGCATCCTCCTCACAACTCACGATCCCACCTAGTTTTGTGTCGTCAGCAAACTTGGAAATATTACGTTTGGTTCACTCATCCAAATCATTGATATATATTGTGAATAGTTGGGGCCCAAGCACTGATCCCTGCGGTAACCCACTAGTCGCAGTCTGCCACCCCGAAAAAGACCCATTTATCCCTATTCTCTGTTTCCTGTCTGTTAACCAATTTTCAATCCATGCCAGTATATTACCACCAATCCCATGTGCTTTAATTTTGCACATTAACCTCTTATGTGGGACTTTATCAAAGACTTTCTGAAAATCCAAATAAACCACATCCATTGGTTCTCCCTTATCTATTCTATCAGTTACATCCTCAAAAAACTCCAGTCGGTTTGTCAAACATGATTTCCCTTTCATAAATCCATCTTGACTTTGTCTAATCCTGTTGATATTTTCTAAGTGTCCTGTTACCACATCCTTTATAATAGACTCCAGCATTTACCCTACTACTGATGTTAGGCTAACCGGTCTGTAGTTCCCTGTTTTCTCTCTCCCTCCTTTTTTAAATAGTGGGGTTACATTTGCCACCTTCCAATCTGCAGGAACTGTTCCATAATCTATAGAATTTTGGAAGATGACAACTAATACATCCATTATTTCCATGGCTACCTCTTTTAGTACTCTGGGTTGCAGGCCCATGGTATTTATCGGCTTTCAGGCCCATTAATTTCTCCAGCACTACTTTTTTTACAAATACTAATTTCCTTTAATTGCTCCTTCTCACTCGTCCCTTGGTTCCCTAGAATTTCTAGGAAGTTATTTGTGTCCTCTTCCGTGAAGGCAGAATCAAAGTATTTGTTTAATTGCTCTGCCATTTCCTTGTTCCCCATTATAAATTCTCCTGTTTCTGACTGTAAGGAACCTACATTTGTCTTCACTAATCTTTTTCTTTTTACATGCTTGTAGAAGCTTTTACAGTCCACTTTTATGTTCCTTGCAAGTTTACTTTCATAATCTATTTTTCCCCTCTTAATCAATCTCTTGGTCATTTTTTGCTGAATTCTAAACTGCTCCCAATCCTCAGGTTTGCTACTTTTTCTGGCAACTTTATATGACTCCTCTTCGGATCTAATACTATCCTTAATTTCTTCTGTTAGCCATGGTTGGGCCGCTTTTCCTTTTGTGTTCTTGTGCCAGAAAGGAATGTATAATTGTTGCAATTCATGCATTCGTTCCTTAAATGTTAGCCATTGCCTATCCACCGTCATGCCTTTTAATGAAGCTTCCCAATCTATCATAGCCAACTCACTCCTCATACCTTCCTAGTTTCCTTTGTTTAGATTTAGGAACCTAGTTTTGGATTGGACTACTTCACTTTCCATCTTAATGAAGAATTCTATCATGTTATGGTCACTCTTCCTTAAAGGACCCCACACAGCAAGATTATTAATTAACCCCTTTTCATTGCACAATACCCAGTCTAGGATAGGCTGCTCCCTGGTTGGCTCCTCAATGTATTGGTCTAAAAATCCACCTCGTACACACTCCAGGAATTCATCCTCCACACTATTATTGATAATTTGGTTTGGCCAGTCTATATGCAGATTAAAGTCACCCATGATGACTGTAGTACCCTTGTTACATGCATCTCTAATTTCCTGTTTGATCCCATCCCCTACATTACCATTACTGTTTGGAGGCCTATTGACAACTCCCACCAGTGTTTTCTGCCCCTTGGTGCTTCTTAACTCCACCCAGACTGATTCTACATCTGGATTTTCTGAGCCAATATCCTTTCTCACTATTTGTGCAGGAATAGCAACCTTTCCATTGTTACCACCATTTAATCATCTTCTTAAATGCTTCGTTTAAGTGTTAAATTGCTTGTGATGGCAGGTGTGGCGTGATTGGTTAGCTTCCCATGGTTCCCTGGTTACCAATTTGTTAAATGCAAATTCGCCTACACAAAAACATTAGCTGCGCCAAGTTGCTATTTGCCTGTACAAAAGTGCAAATGAATCATTGTTAATGAGTAGAGCAGATCAGAGTCATGGGAGTATAGGGTTGCCCACTCACATCCAAAAATTGCCAACACGTCTCAAAATTGGGCTGGTAATCAGAGAGCCCTGCATCGCATTGTGCGATTTTACTCTGTCCAACAAGAGGCACTCCCCTAATCGGAGTACAGGACTCCTGTCAAATTGCTTTACAAGAAAACCATAATTAGGGGTATTCACAAAGGGAAATGAAAGAAATATTTTCCCTTCATGATTACAGTCAGTTGTCGACACACTTCTACATTGACTACCTATGCTGTAGGTTGAAACCCTATGCCCCAATCAAGAATTTGGGTATACTTCAGTTCCAGGGTGGTACTGTTGTATCTGGAGTCCCAACCCTTGGAGAAGATACTCAATCAAAGTGATGAAAGGTCATCGACCTGATAAGTTAACCCTACGTTTCTCTCTCCTCAGATGCCACCTGATCTGTTGAGTGTGTACAATGTTTTCTGTTCTTATTTCAGATTTCCAGCATCCATGGTAATTTTGCTTTTGTTTACTAAAGCAAGATTTGTCTGCTTGACCTGGGGAATGATAAAGGAAGCAAGGCACTACTGTGAAAGTGTAATGATTCAGTACCTTGCTGTAAACAAGGCGTGGAACTTCACTAGAGAGTTCTCTTCAAACAAGATCAAAATAAACAGAATCAACAAAGTGTTATTTTCATTTGAAATGTTATACAGAGTTCCTTGTTCCAGCAGTCTGTTGTTCTAGCTCACACTTCTGCTCACATTCTACTTTTTCAATAATACCATCCACCTATTTGACTCTTGCCCAACACTGGTGTGTGACTTATAAAGAGATACATATTATTTATTTATTTATTCTTGGGATATGAGTGTCGCTAGCAAGTCTAGCATTTATTGCCCATCCCTAATTGACCTTGAGAAGGTGGTGGTGGGCCTTCTTCTTGAACCACTGCAGTCTATGTGGTGCAGGTTCTCCCACAATGCTGTTTGGTCGGGAGTTCCAGGATTTTGACCCAGCAATAATGAAGTATGAATCACCATACCTTTTTACCATAATCTGCTCCTTTGCAGAATTTCAAAACACCAAATTTTTGCCATTAATTTCTGCAGAACTTATCAAGCTTCATGCCATAATGGAGCTTGTACAATTTAATAGATTTGTTTTTTTTTAATTGAAAACACTTCACCTGACAGCAACTAACCTTAATTAACATGCAAAGAAACTCTGCTCTGATCATAGTGAAGTTTGATTCATCTCTCCCCCTGCCCCATGTGCCCAGGTTATTGTTGATGTATGAACAGATACTCTTAGAATCCCATCAATCCAGAACATCATTGACATATGAACAGATACTCCTCGAATTCCTTCATAGTCATCTTATTCCTGAACTTTCTTGCATTATTTTCATTTTACTTTGTGAAACAGTTAAATTAATGGCAGTGCAGAACTTTCCACACTTTCACATATAACTCGAAAACACAGCGGGGTCTTTATGAAACAGAATAGTTATGTTCAGCCTGCAGAAAGAGAGTCTATTAATTCAATACTCTGTTGGACTCAAATTTTTGGAGCAAAACCAGACGGAGACGGAACTGCTGAGTATCCCATCATGCTTTGCTGCTACCTAAATGCTACATGTGCGATTTAACTACTTAACTACTACTGTGAGGATAGGAGTGGCTAATCGTTCTTTAATATATATATATATCAGGTTCGATAAGGGGAGGCTGGAGGTTTTGGATCTCTGTTCACAAGCGTATTTTTCCAGTCCAACAACTCTAATTAGACAATTCGCATACGCAAATTAGATAAGAAAACAGACTTTCTGCTGTAACTCGAAACTCAGAAGCCCTAACTTTATGAAACATGACATCATAATTAGGTTGTTAAGGATAACCATTTCTTTCTGATAATGCCCAACAATGTGATGGATCAGTTGGTGCAGATCAGTGGCAGGTGCCCTCGTGTAATCTACAAGTCTTTTATTGTGTTGTTCACTACAATGGCTAAGGACAAGCGTACACCACCAGCTCGAGCCAGGCACATTTCCAGATGTGTTTGCCCTTGCACTGGCACCAGAATGTGCTCAGAATAAAAACAAGGCCCAGTCTTTTTTAATGATTACTTCAAAAATGGATCATATCTGGGGGTGCTCCGCTAAATGCTTCAGCAGTAAATAATGACGTATCAGAAAGTGGATCTCGTGATTACTGCTGGTTTAGACCAGTGATAGCTGGCACCTAACCTCAATTAGGAAAGTGAAGGAAGCCCATCAACAAATTACGTTATTACAAAGTTCCCTCCCCTGTGACCTCTACCACCCAAAAGGACAAGTGTAGCACTATTGAGGGAACTCCATCATCTCTCATTTCCCCTCCAAGTCACACACCATCCTGACTTGGACATATATTGCCATTTATTCATCATTATTGGGTCAATCTCCTGCAATTCCCTACCTAACACCATTGTGGGAGTGTTACCATAACAAGGACTGCAGCAGCTCAAAGAAAAGGCCCATCACCACATTCTTGGAGCAACTAGGGATGGGCAATAAATGCGACTGTGCCAGCGTCACCCACAGTCCAAGGACAACATTTAAAAAAAAAAATCTCTGAATTTTACTGTAAGAATTACTCAACTGATATCTATTCTTTTTCAAGCTCTACATAAGAACATAGGAATTGCTGGACAAAAAAGACCAAGGTCCATCTAGTTCACCTTCCACCATCCTGGTAGTCGCATGGTGCAATGATAATGGAGCTGTTAACTAATCATAGCAATCAATCTCCATCAATTAGTCTACAACAGACCCAGACATGAGGCAAGGAAAATCCCAGGGGTGGAGAGCCTTGGAAACCATAGGTCCAAAGTCACCTGTTCCTCCCAAGCATGCTATACTTACCCCAGCATGTTTCAAATTACTCATATACTATCTCCCAAAATGTTATTTTCTGAAAGACATCTATCTAATTTCCATTTGAATGAATCAGTACTGACTGCTTCCACCATTTCCCTTGGGAGCCTGTTCCATAGATTGACCACTCACTCACTGAAATAATGTTTCTGCAGATCAGTCTTGAATTTACCCCCTTCAAGCGCAGGCTGTGTCCTCTGGTTCTCCTATTTTGGACAAGTTGAAATAGCTTGTCATGATTTACATTATCTAGTCCCTTTAGAATCATAAAACCAGCAATCATATCACCTCTCAACTGATCTCTTTTCCAGTGAGAATAAGCTCAATTTACATAAACAGCAGAGACAGTATATGTAGGGAGCCTGTAAGTAGGAGTATGTTCTTTTAGGACCTGCTATGGCTTTGTTTTGTCCACTGCATGTACAACTCCCAGAGTCCCAATATTACACTGCAGCATTACACAGTCCTATTTAAAGACTGCCTGTTATCTTTAAACCAGCTGAGGTTTCCAATTCCTGGTGAATGCTGCCAGTAAATTAAATCTGGGTGTGTCAGAGGCATCCAGTTAGAGGAAAGATACACACAATGTAGACATTAGAACACTACGTTATGGGTCCTGACCAAGTGAATTGAGGAAACAATTTTGAAATTTGTATGAGATAATTATCGATATACAAACTTTAAAAGAACTTAGGAGTCTCATCCACGTCTTACAAACTCATTTGGCCTCAAATAATATTAGTCTTAAAGTCCTTAAATCCTCACTCATAATATTGTTTCTCTTGTCATGCAACTGGAACTTAACTATCTTTTCATGTGTTTTATACTCACGAATGATAACTCTTTATACCACACAGGAAATGTATGAGAGCACTTATAGAATGTGCTGTTTACATTTTGTGATTGTGTGTTTGCTTTGTATAGAGTCATAGAGTCATAGAGTTATACAGCACGGATAGAGGCCCTTCGGCCCATCAATGATTTAAGTTTTGTTTGCAAGTAAGCTTTCTTAATGACAGGTTTCAACTCTAAGCTTTTTATCAAGCCTTTTATAGGTCCACTAAAAAGTGTCCCCTGGCAATGCTCACAGTAAGCCGGACAATACCATATAATCCATAATATATTATATAATGAAAGAGTGTTGCACCATGTAATGTATTACGTAATACTATACAGTGACCACAGTCTTATATCCTATAAAGCACATTTTATTTTATATAATGACAGGTGTTATACCAAGTAACAACCAATGTATTCTTATATGTGACAGGAGCATTGAGATTTGTACTCAACTTAATTGGCATGCTGACCCAGCATCCTATTTGTTTATTACTGCCTCACACTATTTCAATACCCTGAACGATGAGCCAACAAATCCCCTGCGTCTCAGCTTTCCTCTTGCTAAATCCTACCATACCAATGAAGTATATATACCTCCTATTATCATTTCTGTCATGCAATTATTTATATTTGTCCATACTGAACTTCATTTACCTCTGATCAGCCCATGTTATCATAGCAATGAATTTATGACAGTATTTGATTTTGTAAAATTTGTTACCAATTCCCAGTTTTGTAGCTCTCCTAGACAATAAATAGTATCGTTGCTTTTGTTATATGCAAAGCTGGCTCTCTGCGACTCTATTGCCCAACCCGGCTCATTCCATGAAGCAGGTTTCGACTGAACCGATAATTAATCTGACCCAGAGAAAATGTTTCCTTGAACCAAACAGTCTTATTCATTGGTTAGCCGACTAAGAGTAAAAAATGGTTTTAAGATGTGAATAAATTAGATAACAGCATTGAAGTCAAATAGAAATTAAATTCAAATCAATTGCAAGAATTTGGAAGCAAACATTGAAGGACATTTACAGTGAGCCATAATAATGTGGAAAATTTCCACTGGGACCTGCGAGGGACATTAGCTTAACAAAGAATTGCTGTATTATATTAAAGTATTGATGAACGGCAGCCCTAGATTTGAATCCCAGCTTCAAACCCAGTTTGCCTGTCTCAGCTGGGCTGTCTGGGGAACAAGTGAAAACTGGGAGAGTGGGGGCTGAAAAATATCACTATTGACATGTTTGTGCCGTTTTAGTCAAAGGGAATAATGGGGCTAACATGTGTTGAGAAGACCAGGAGACCTTCTCTTCAGTCCTTTAACATTCTCTTCAGTTTTATCCCATTATCCCTTCTTTCCTAAAGGAGCTGAGAAGGGACGGGGTTACAATTTGATAAGTAATGCCCAGACTCTGGCATCTCATGAAGACCGTAAGCTGATCCTGTGCTTACTTGGTGTGTCCAGTGGAAGGTATTAGCGTAAGTTCAGCACTCCTGTGCTTCCAGTGGGGAATTGTGTTTGAAGGGAGTATAGGCAGATAACAGGCATTATAATGTTGTAGCTCTGTCTCCAACATTATCTTAGAGTGTGACTCCTTGCCTGGAGCATGGGAATGCTGAATTTACCTTAATGAGTAGTAATTAGGAGCAGGAAACCGTACCCTCTTTTTCCCAAACCTAACCTTGGTGCACTAAGACCAACTGTAGCTCTCCACCACTACCTCAGTTGAGATAAGCTAACTCAAAACAGACCAGTGATTGAACCTAGGGCCTTCCTGGTCTTTATGCTCAATACCATACCTAATGAGCCATCCAAAGTGTTTGGGGAACATTTTTGAGGCAAAAAATAAATAATGCTCATTACTTCCTGAGATACCAGTGCTATTTAATTATTGGTATTTCTTATGTTTATGAATAGCAACTTACCAGAAGCCAAAAGGAATCCACCTCCTACTTTATACAGTTTGGCACTCACAAATGGCACTGCGCAAACCAACAGGAATCCTCCCACAAGACCAGTTGCCACACCTAGTATTATGAATGCTGTCCAGAAGCCACGATACACTGTGTAATAGAAAGAACGTGAAAGGTAATTAGTCCAGCTGATTACTTAGTTGTACTCACTTCAGTTTCACAGTACTAGCTGATCATCCATTGTATCGCTCATGGACAAAAGTAAGAGTAAGAATTTGTGTCTCTCTTTTCCTGTAATTTGTTTCTCATTCTCTATTTCTTTCCATTCCCCCATCTCTATCTTTCGGTTCTTCTTTATGTCTCCCTGTGTTTCTCTCTTTCTGGTTCTCACACATTTTCTCTCATTATCGTTTCTCTCTGTGACTCTGTGTTACTCTTCCTGTAGGTCTCTCCTTCCTTCTGCCTCATCTCTCTGTATGCCTCTCGCACACTTTCTGCCTGATGGATCTCTCATTTTCTTTTTCTCTCTCTCTTTTCTTTCTGCACGTCATTCATTTTCTGTTTGTCCTTTCAATTCTCAAAGAGATCTAGGGAGCTATTCAAGTCTGATCGGTGGGGACAGAATTTTTCCCTAGGTATGAAACCAAAGCTGTCTGCTTCGACATCAGTTTATTCCTGATATTTCCTCTTGGAAGAGTCCAACCACTTCCGAAACACATTAGTCAAACTATAAATCGGGAGATCAATCCCATCATCCTCCTGGATAGCAAATCCAGTCCCACCTCCAACACCACCTGGCTTTTTGTTTTCTTGGAAAATTGAGAAGGTGGATTTATGACACTCTGGGAAGAGTCCATCCCAATCCTGGTCCTGGTCCCAATGTCTCCTTCACTGGACCATTCCCAGGAAATTCCCACTGCCACACATTTTAAAAACAAGCATCAAAGTCCCTCATCCACCTGCTGTAATACATATGAGTGAGAGATAAACTGGGGGCCTGGGGTGGAGGTCAGGAGAGACCAGAGGGCTTAGGCCAAGAATAAGGTTTAGGATCTGGATTTATGACGGAGAAAGCAGACGGGGGAGTATAGGGGAATGAAATAAATACCAACAGAAAGACTTGGAGATATGGCAATTAAATAAATAAATATCAGTGGAAAAGTTCTCGGGAGAACAGGGAACTAAATAAATATATCAGTGGTAAAGTTCTGAAGATTTGAAGGGCAGGGAAAAAAGATATTTGGGTTGAATGTCCACAGCATTCCCCAGTCGCCTGCCATAACTCTGGCAGGAGATTGACAGAAACCCTGGAGAAACAGTCACTCTATAAGGTGTCCACCGATCAATGCGCCAAAGTTACAGTGGGAGATTGGAAGAACAACGCCAGGTGGAAATTATTGCCAATTGTCAAACAAACAGAGCAAAACAATAAATAAATCTGAAAAGTTAAACTTTGCAGCTTTACAAAGAATATTCAAAAATGGGCAGAACATAAAGGGTGAAACAGACGACAGCTCTAACTTTGACCAAATAGGGCCAACAGCATTGTGTCTTTAATACAAAAAGGAATGGAAGATGAATTAACAAATAAAAACTAAATGGCTACAAGGTAAATGAAGAATAGAAGAAGCATGTGAAAACCTGGGCGGCCTTCTGAGTTCTGCAAGCAAATAATTTGAGGAATAGGTCACATGGTTCCCACTGACCAATCAGAACACTGGAAGAGTATTGGGGCCCATTGTTCACCTAAGCCAATCAAATCACTGGAAGCATAAAAGTGGCATGGGTCAAGTGATTACCACAGACCAATCAGAGTGGTAGGAAGCGACACGCCCTTAATGGGCCAATCAAATTACCAAGGAGGACCCAAACTCGACACCCTTGACAATATAGAAAATGTAAGGAAAATCATATATAATTGTAAAGGAGAACCATGTACTGTTACTTAAAGCTAATGATGTTTCAAAACATACCAGCGCTATTGTCATGTGAAGACACAAGTCCCATTGCGATTGGAAAAGGGAAGAGGTAGCCATGGACACAATACTTGGACGGAGGTTGGTTTGCTGTACAATACAAAATAAGAAGATATTAATAAAATTCTCAAAGAGAATGTAGCAAGTTTGTGACCACAGGACAGGTATTACTGAATATGTATCCACTTTGTTCTTAGCTTCCTTTGCTAAGATTTATTTGGCCAGATCTTGGACATCAGATGAGTTGTGTAATAGCACTGGTACCTTGCCTTACAAGGAAGAAGAATGGTTTCAACTGTTTATGAAAATCACTGCACCACTTTTAATTGTGGATCTTCTATAGTCTTAGTCAGTCCACTCTTATAGCTTAAAGAATAAGTTGGCAGCGAGTGAGAGCAGAGAAAGCAAACTGGGAGGACTGTCAGAATTTGAAAGGAAAAAGATAAATGAAAAATCTGCTCTTGAAATCCTGGAAGAGTTAATTTTACAGTGATTTTTTAAAAAAAACAATTAATTGGGTGATGGAATGAAGATAAACAGCATGAAATGTGTGTGTGCCTGCAGGGGTCAATACTATAGCTTCAAAAATTGTTTTTGCTGGTTTGTTTCAGACACAGGTTTACCTTCCTGGACAAATAAAGGATCATTTTTCAGTGATGAGAGTTACACACACTTAGTCACTTCACCTCTGTAATACATGTCAGGGCATTTTATGTACTGAAAATAATAAACTGGCATGACTCAATATCAGCAGCAATTTCCAAAACCTGGGTTTCTCAATATAGCTGCCCTGTGCTGTAATAGTAAAACAAGAATTTTCACTTATAACCAAGCCTTTAACCAAGCAAAAAATTGCAACATGTTTCACAAGAATTCAGACAGGATTTGGGAGAGTTTTGGAGTAGGTGGTTGAGGGTGAGGTCAAAGAGGTAGGATTTAGAGGAGAATTTTAAAGGTGGGGTGAGATGTAACAAAGTGGAGGGATATAGAGGTAGAGTTCCAGAGATTGGGGCCAAAATGGCCAAAGGCTCTGGAACAGATAGCACAAGAGTGTGGTGCACATTAGTATAGAGACTATGAAGAGGGGAGGGTAAGAGCTGACACGTAGCGCTGGAGGATTTTGTGCAAGAAGGGTGAAGTGAGCACATGGTAGGACTTTAAACAAGGTCAAGGATTTTGGCATCAATGTATAGAAGAATGGAGAACAGTACAGCTAGGCAAAGACTGGGGTGTTAAATTAACAGGAGTTTGACATTTTTATCCCATCTGGATGAGTTGGAATTTGTGTGTGGTGGAGTTTGAGAACGTAGCAAGGAGAGTGTTGGAGAAATGAAGCCTGGAGGTAATGAAGGGGTGGACAATGTTTGTCCACCTTAGTCAGGCCTCAGTTAGAATATTGTGTCCCGTTTTGGTCTCCTCACATAATGGGTGATATTGAGGCTTTAAAAGGGTGCAGAGGAGGGCCACTAGTCTAATTCCCAGCTTAAAGCATCTTAGTTATCCAGATAGGCTAAAAGAGCTGGGACTCCACACTTTAGAGGGCTGATCTGATCGAGGTTTATAAGGTGATGAAGGGAATAGTTTGTGTTCGAGTTGACAGTTTGTTCCAATTAAATAGGGTCGGGAGGACTAGGGGGTCACAATTTTAAGTTGTATCAGGCCCGATCTAGGATAGATATCAGGAGGTGGTTCATTACCCAGAGAAGAGTGAACCTCTGGATCAGGCTGCTGGCTCTTGCGGTAGACGTCGATTTGTTGAATTCCTTCAAGCGAGAGCTGGACCTGTTTCTGGCTGGGGCAGAGATCACTTCTTACAAACGATAGGTACTGCATAACATTATCAGGGCCAGTGCAATCTCCTGGACTAGTTTCGATCGGCCTGGGTTTTTATCTGGTTTTTCGTCTCTCCCAGGAGATCACATGGTTTTGGGTGGGGTGGGGAATGTATATATTGTGATACACAAGCTATCACAATTGTGTGGGACAGGCTGGATGGACCAATGGGTCTTTACCTGTCTGTCATTGTTCATATGTTTATATGAGAGTTTAAGGGATGATAGGATAAGTCAGGAACAGAGGCAGACGATATAACATGGGTAGAAATAGGCAGTGTTAGTGATTGGTGGATGTGGGACTCCAAGATTACTCAGTGGGATAGGATTGGAGCTTGGGTGCAGAGTTTCTGGCGTGAACTGAGCTGATGGCTTCGGCCTTGCTGTCGTTCAATTGGAGGATGTTCTGATTCATCGAACAACTTGATGTTGGATAGCCAGTCAGACAGCACGGCAACAGACTTGGAATTGTGGGTGGTGGGGGAAAGATAAAGCTGGGTATTATTGGCATTCATGAAGCTAACCCCACACCTACAGATGAAGCAGCATATATATGAAGAATAGGAGGGGCTGGGGGCTAAGGATGGAACCTTGGGGCACACTGGAGGTCACTGTATGAGCATAGAAGAAGAGGCCATTGCAGGAAATGTGCAGGCTACATCAAGACATGTAGGAATGGGAGCATGAAACGGTAGTGCCATGATATTTTACCATACATGAGAAGTGGAGGATGACAAAACGGTCAACCATATATAAACATATAAACAAAAGGACAGGAAAAGACCAAGAGGTCCATCCTGCCTGACCCATCCAGGCATGGTGAAACCCCACGTGCATCATTAACTCCCCGTCATGCAATCTCCCGGAAGAGGCAAAAAAAACCTCGGCTCGTTTAGGAACAAACTCTGGGAGATTTTTCTCTCTGAGCTCCCTCAATCAATGGCTTTGAAGAGGATGAGGAGGGGTATTACAGCATAGTTGCAGATACACAGGCTTTTGTTGACCTTGACCAGGGCTCTTTCAGCACTGTGGACAGAAGGCATTTCAATGGGAGTGGTGAGAGGTGGATATGGAGGTGAGTAGCAAATGTTGTATTCAAGGACATCAGAGGGGTAGGAGAGGTTAGAAGTGGTGTGATAGTTGGAGAGCATGGCGTGCTCGAGGTGAGCTTTGTAAGGGGGTGACAGCAGTTTTGAACAAACAGGGGAACAACAGCTGAGCAGAGGGAACAATTGGTGATGTCCATGAGCTCTTGTCCAAGGAGAGGTAGCTGACTGGACAGGAGTTGGGTCAGAAGGAGGTTGAGGGAATAAGTTGTGGGTCAGATGGAAGAGATGAGCCTGCTGATGGCTGGGAAGGGGGTAAGGGCATGTTCGGCGGTTGGGGCTATGGTAGGGTAATGCTTGGGTGGGCTCAGCAATGGGGGAGGAGGTACAATAGCAAAAGAGGCAGCTGAGCAGATGCTTTAATTTTGGAGATGAAGCAACCCATTAGCTCCTCACACTTGGTATCAGAGGTAGGAATAGAGGGGGTGAGGGAAGGACATCTAGGAGGCAGTTTGCAGTGGAAAAGCAGAGTTTGGAGTTGCCCTTTCTCTTAAGGATGATTCTGGAGGAGAAAGAGGATTCGGTGGCCACGAAGAGGTAACCAGGTCAATGGTGATTCATGCCTGCAGACTCGGATTTAAGATCATGAAGATGGGTGCTGTACTGGGGGGGAGCAGCAGGGGTAAGAGGCCATGAGGGAAGTTGTGTGCCATCCAGAAGCCTGCAATGACAGCAGGAGAAGATGTCGGTGGAGGATTAGCGGCAGATGGGCTGGCAGCGGGGCGGGGGAGGCCATGCTGCAGTGAGATGGAGGAGTAAGTATTGATGGCATGGGCTGCAAGAAGAAGGAGGGGACAAGAAGAACAAAGGGGTCGAGCAGGACTCGGAGGCAGTCAACAAAGAAGGAAGAGAGCTCAAGTCCCGAGATGCTGGCATATCATGCACACAGAAATGGCCTTGAGGGCCATGGGATGGCCTACACATCCCATGCGAGTCAGTGATACATAACTTGAGAGTGGCAAAGTCTAGGGCCTAGCTGATGGTCAGGCCCTAAACATCCTGACCAACAGTTGATAAAGTTCGGAGCCAGCCATGTGATCGAAGGTAGTTCATTAATACCTCATTCACAAACAGCCCATAATCTGAATGGCAGCTTTAAAATACTCGCAGCTGCATTCTATTTCCCTGGAAACTCCTACTTCATTCCATGTGCAGCCGTGTTAACTGATCTCAGCCTGCTGCTCAATCTGCTCAGAGAAAAAGGAGCAGAAGATGTGTAAAAGAAAAAATAAATCAACATTATGAGCTGGTCTGCTTTCCAGAGGGGAAAAAGTGAAGTTGAAGGTTCAAATTTGTAACATACCCTAGATTAATATATTTGTAAAGCATAAGAACATATTGACCTGGAAAACCCTGGACTCTGATCAAATGGGCAGAATGGAACCTCTGTCTGCCGTTACCCAAGACCAGAGACCCCCCTCCCGGATTTACTGCGTGGGGCTTTTGCATAGCCAACATCAACTTGCATTTACATAGTGCTTTTAATGTAGAAAACATCCAAAGGCACTTCACAGAAGCATAATGAGAAAAAAACTGACATTGAGGCAAAGACGGAGATATTAGGAGGGATGACTAAAAGTTGGTTGAAGAGGTAGATTTTAGGAAAGGTCTTAAAGGAAGACAGAGGCGGAGAGATTTAGGGAGGAAATTCAGTCTAGACAGCTGAAGGCACAGCCACCAATGGTGGGGTGAAGGGAGTGCGAGATGCACATGAAGCCAGAGTTGGAGGAACACAGAGTTCTCGGAGAGATGTAGGGCCGGAGGAGGTTACAGAGATAGGGAGCGATGAGGTCATGAACGGATTTGAACACGAGAATGAGAATTTTAAATTGGAGGCATTGTGGGACCGGGAGCCAATGTAGGTCAGCGAGCATAGGAGTGATGGTCGAATGGGACTTGGTGCAGGTTAGGATATGGACAGCAGCGTTTTGGAGGGTGGAAGAGCATTGGAATAGTTGAGTCTGGAAGTGATAAAGGCATGGGTGAGGATTCTGGTAGCAGATGGGCTGAGACAGGCACGGAGACAGACAATGTTACGGAGGTGGAAGTAAATGGTCTTTGTAATGGAGAGGACATGGGGTCGGAAGGTCAGCTCAGAGTCAAATAGGGTGCATCTGTAACAGCCACCTCCACTTGTAATGATCTGCCCTTTATAGGTGGAACGGAGTCCTCCAGAGGCCCAAATATACTGAAAGAAAAACGATTTTTTAAAACTCTTTGGTTCCCACTGGCGCCATTCCAATTAGAGAAGGTAATTAATCCCTCTGGGATTGATTACCTTACTCTGGTGAAGATTGGCAGCTTTAGAGGGCCTGAAAGGGAATCACATGGCATGAGCCTCATCTTTCAGGCCTGTAAAGGGAGGAATTTCCTGTGGAACTCCAGGAGCTCCCCCCAACTTCCCATCTTGACGTGGGGCAGCAGATGAAAAGTCTGCCTACGGCCTCCCCAAATGGAATTTACAGGTTTGGTCCAAATCGGGCCCATTTTATGGCTCCCCTGGACGTAAATGCAACTTATGGCCTCTCCAGCTCCAGGAATTTCGGTGCCATGAAGAATAAAGTTTCTTCTGCATAACCCACTTTAACTGGTGGACAGTTACTTTCCCTTTGATTGTGGCTCCCTTCTGGGAGCACCGGGCCACTCAATTTGCCCTTCAGGTATTAGCCTTGGTCTCAGAGGCAGCACTCTCACCTCTGAGTCACAAGATTGTTCAAGCCCTACCGCATGGACATGTTATCCTGGCTGACACTTCAGTGCCGTACTGAGAGGGTGCTGCACTCTTTGGAGGAGCCGTCTTTCAGATAAGGCGTTAAACTGAAGCCCCTTTTATCCTTTTATGGCACTATTCAAAGAAGAGCAGGGGAGTTCTCCCGATGCCCTGGCCAACATTCATCCCTCAGGTAACATCACTAAAACAGATTATCTGGTCATTTATCTCACTGCTGTTTGAGGGACCTTCCTGCACAAATTGGCTGCCACATTTCCCTACATTACAACAGTGACGACACTTCAAAAGTATTTAATTGGGAGTGAAGCTCTTTAGGATGTCCTGAGGTCATGAAACGCATGATATAAATGCAAGTTCTTTCTTTTCAATGCCATGATTAACTATTATGAGAAAATCACTGAACATGGACATTGATGCAGCTGTCTCTAGATTTCGGTTGAAAGCACTTTTTTGGGTACAATGCAGTATTCAGATAGATGGGGTGCACATCAGTGAATGAAGTTGACAACAGTACATTGGCACTACTTACTGAACCAGAAATTCCAGATACTATCATGGGAAATGTCTTCAGTGAACCAGCATCGCCAAATGAACCCCTCATGGTGAAAGGTGATGGCCGATTCATCGTGTCCTTCTACTGCTTGCCCGCTCTGCACATCAACATAACATATTGTAAGTAGGAAGTGGATAGGCAGCAGATTCAGTTCAGTAACTAAGATGCATATCAAGGTTTGTTCTTGACAGATTAGAATCATACAAGTTGAGTTTTTTGTGCTAAATTCAACTAAACTAGCTGAGTTAGTATCACTTACTGCTGAGAGGTCCTGGCTTCCAGTCGCCCAGCTGTATTGGACTGTACGTTCCATCTTGTTGATGAAACATTGACATTTCAAGCTATTTTAAGGCATTTCAGATAGTAAAAAAAATTGTAAAATATAATTGATGACGTTTTGGTGTATTTTCTTTTGAAGTCAAACTCTTACACAAACTGTAGTTGAAAGGTCAGGTAGGCAACTTGCTACTAGATTGGTGTTGCTTCAAACTGGCCAACCATGGGCACACAATGGCAGTTTGGAATGACTCACTGAGGAGGAGCACTTGGCCTCTGCTTGGCATCTCCCAAAACCAGCCTTTGGACATTGGTGATTAGGAGAGGACCAAGAACAATGACATTAATTCCTGGACTTTAAACCCGAAATTATAAAGATGAACTGAATTTATTTTTACTGGAGAAAAGAAGATTGAGAGGTGACATTGGTGAAAGGAATGGACGTTATAGCTGTAAGAAGGGTTTTTAACTTCAATTATGATCATGAGGCGAGAGGATACGGATCAAGAAAGTCAAAGCTTCAAGCAAGGCTGGAGATTCGTAGGAACGTTTTTCTCGCAGTGGGCCTGTTGTGTGAAATAGTTGCCCATCAGAGTCAGTCAGGGCTAATTTGCTGGGCTTCTTTCAAAAGAAGTTGGATGATTGAGTGGCAAGAGATCTGATTGAATATTATGAGGATAAATTTTGTGGCAGGTGATTAAATGGTTCATGGAACACCATGTGGTGTCTTATCCAGTACATTACGGGAATATCTGGAGGAAGTTCACTGTTGCTTTTTTGGAGATATTAGGGTAGATACTCCGCTCTGGATACTCGGTGAGCACCTGTGAGGACACAACTGCATGCAGTTTTTCCTTCCGCCAGCTACTCACATGGCCTTATTGAACAGACTCCCTGCCTAACCCTGATTTCCTAAGAACTTTCCCCCCCAGCACATCATTCCCTTCCAAAAATGCAAGCACCGTAGACCATTACATAATGATGGCATCATGGCTGCTTCGTGTATAACAGCCACTGACGTGCATAATAATATTCATATGATCGGTACTACCTGAATATTAATTGAGTCCATACCTTTGCTTTTCATGTAGGCCAGGGGGTTGGTGTAAGGAGCCCCTACACCCACATAGGTGATGTTTTGGATTCAAGGGTACCCTGCCACCAGGTGAATGTTCTGCATCCAATTCAGCAAATGCCTCCTTTCCACAGGGAAAATGATGTAGCTGGGTGGGGGGGGGGAGAGTGGGGGAAGTAGCTGGGGTTGTTGCTCCTTGAAAACACAGCATTTGTCACTAGGTTGATAACATGAGGTGAACTGTAGTGGCCTGGAAGGATCCTGTAACATGAAATACTGTGGTGACCTTCCCTTCCGAAAGAAGAGCGGTCCTCGTTCCAGGTGTTATCTTCAGGCCAGTCCACAGCCGATAGTATAACTGTGTGACAGCCAGTTTTGTCTTGACAGGTCTTCTCGGTGATGCCCTGGTATGTTTGGAGGGGCCTATGATCACAGGTCCCAGAGCAGTGATGGGTCTGGACTAAACAACCTCAGATGTCATTCCCTCTGCATTTGTTCTCCTCTCAGGAACACGTTGTCCTAATTTAAATCATGCAGTACCATGGGATTCCCCCAAGGAAATTCCCATTCTTCTCCTCGTTTTGTATGGTGCTATTTAAATGGCAGCAGCGACTAAGAATAATGAAGGAAAGTATTGGAAAACCAAACCCTGAAATGCTAAAATGGCGGACTACCCAATCACTCCACATATTAAAATGAAGAAAAATTTAATTGTAAATACCAAAAGAAACAAACACTTTTATCATGGACTCAAAGTGTGACCTCCATTTAAGAGCCTACTTGAGCAGGCCGCGTTCCATGTGAGCAGTGCTCTGGAGCTGGAACCTTTCCCAAAGTCACGAGGTTCAGCGGGGACCTGATTTTAATAATGATATGGTAATCGAGGATGACCTCACTGTGACCCCGAAATTGCACATCACACAATGCAGAGCGCAGCAATTTTACGTGCCACGACTGTGGGCAGTGAGGCTCCACACCATCGCTGGAGCTTGGCAAAATTCGCCCTATCATTTGGGTGAAATCTGCAATTTCCATTAAATGCACTAACTTAACTGGATCATCACTTAATGATTAGAATTATGAAGAAGTACCAGTCTTAGCCTGTGTGCTCATAAACATCTTTATAATACACCAGAATAAAAGCCTGGGCTGATTGGCTAAACCTCATGTCACCTTGTTGTGTAGTGCACATGCTCACGAGCTATGATGCCAGCTCCCAAGATACTATTAATTCATCCTGTAAACACCAAGAGAGATGGGGACTGGAATCCTCTCTCCCGGGCCTCTTAATGAAATTATCGTAATTAGTGTCTGTTTATTTTATAATGTACTTTCCTGCCTTCGTGCCATTCTCTGGCAGCTATGCTGGTCTTGGATGTGATCTCCAAGCTTGCTGTCAATGCCATTCCATATCAGCTGGTGGCAGATGTCTTTGGCAAGGTGGGATTGTAGTTGTTGAGTTGAGGGTTCATCCTCTCGAGATGGCAGTTTCATCCATGAGTAGGTTCTCCATTCTGTCAGCCCAGGAGAATCAGGGGTCTGAACTGGAGTTGTTGAGGCAATGATTGCAATCCAATCTTTCTGAATGGGATTTACCTTGCTACCGCAAAATGGCTGGACTGCTCAACTGAAGCTTCCTTTCCAATGTACACCAACATATCAAGCAACAAACATAGTGCTTTAAGATGGAACCTCAATATCACGTCTGGAAAGGGAATTGTGTGAGTGGAAGGTTTGGTGCTCCATTCACTGTAGCCTGGACTGGTGGGATATTGGATTGAGTGCTCGGGGTAGAAATCTGCCTTGGACAGTAGCGTGTGTACTGCCTGTTATAAACCCCACCCGATATTGGAGTCAGTAAACAAGCGGCCGATGTCATACCGCCTGAGACAAATTTCTACCCCCTCAAGTTCTGAAAAAGGTCATACAATTAACGGGAGTCAATGAGCAGAGGATAAATACTTCCTCAGGTGTAGGAAGTAACAGCTGGTGGATAGTTCATCCCTCATACATCTCTAGTGGTCATCTCAAGAGTGGTTGAGAGAGCAGCCTACATCCTTGAGCAGGGAATGGTGTGTGGTGTAGGGAGCAAGGGAGCAAAGGAATGAACTTCTAACTCTTAACCCAGAACATTTATGGGTCCGGTTCATTTCAGCAATATATGTTCGCTCAGTTCCTTCATGTTGCAAGATGCACAAATTTACATCTGTGATGCATTTTCAATCCTGAAAATGCTTATGTTACCAAGCTGTGCTTTCAAATCTCCAGAGGTTCTTTCACACGAACCTGGCATCTCACCATCTCCATGTGCTGTTTTCAAATGAAAATGTTCCCGTGAGAAACATAGCACTGGTGTTCTGGTGCCCTAAAGCAATCTGAAGTGTAAATGAAGAATGGAGCTTGAGATTTCCAACATTTAGAGTTTGAGCTATCACCTATCTGGAGTAGAAATGACCTTGTAAGGCAATATTATTGTGTATAATTGACATTGTTACTGCTACTTAGAGTGGGATAGACTTTAGCATATAGATAGAACATTTCAATTTGCAATTTAAAATGGTACAGAAGAGATTGATTAAGATGATAGCAGGGATATAAAGCTTTAGTTATGAGGAGAGAGGAGAAGCTGCAGCTCTTATCACTGGAAGAGAGAAGGTTAAGAGGAGATCTGATAGAGGTGTTCAAAAACATTAGGGGTTTTGTTCAGGCCAATTGGGAAAAACTATTTCCACTGGTTGGTGAGTTGGTGACTAGGGGGCATAAATGTAAGACTACCATCAAAAGAGTGATGGGAGGAGTTCAGAAAATGTTCTTTTGTGCATGGAATGCCAGAAACAGCGGTGGAAGGAGAATATGTAATAGCTATTAAAAAGGAATTGGATAAGTATTTGAAAACAAATGATAGGGTATGATGAAAAGTCAAGGGAATGGAATTAGGTGGACAGCATTTTCAGGGAGTGGGCACAGGTGTGATTGGCCAAATGGCCTCCTTCTGTGTTATGACTAAATTCTCCTTCATGCTAGTTCCTACACTGTACTATACTGGATGAGCAGATTTAAATAAACTGAAATATTTATTTTTATATGCCCAACATATTCAATTCTCCAAGTTATTGCAGCAACATTTGATTTAGGTTAGTGATATTTTTATAAAATTAGTGGTGTTTCCACACGGGGAGTCGCAACCAGATGCAGTGTTCAGGTCAAGCAGGGTTAAAAGAGAGAGGGATAATGGGAACCAGGCAAGGGCAGGGGGAGGGGATAGATGGGAGGGGCAGAGAGGGGAAGAGAAGGAGGATGGGGAAGTGAGAGGGGAGGAGAGGCGGGTGTGGAGGCCAATTTTCTTCTCAGTCGAGGGAAGGGGGTGGGACAGACCCCAGTTCCTTCTCCATGTGGGGAGGGGTGGGGGAATATTATAGATTGCAATGTTGCTTTATTTGGCAAAGGTACTCCAAAGTCAGTGAGCATGGATCAAACCCTCACTTTTATTATTGGCCAGATATATAAATCCAGCTTCTATAACTATGTCTGTGTATGTCTGAAGAGCTGGAAACCTAAACAAAGGGGAAGGGATGACTGGGAAACATATACCAGGAGTGTCTCTTAATCATCTGGGTATTAGCGCTGGACTGTACATATTTCAGGAATGGGTCCCAGATTGAATAGCACAGCTCACCTTTGATATTTATCCCAAATCCATTCTGCTCCACTGCAGCTACATTCAGTGGTTCACGGCCCTAGTTATCAACCTTAGCGTCCAATAATGATCTCCAGTTTTTGAACCAATAAGCGAAGCCCCATGAAAAATCTGGTGCAGATTAGGAAATACATCCACTTACCCAGGGATTAGATGGGGTTTGTATAGACTATGTTTCAGACTATGCATCATCTGCTTTCAGCAGCTCGACAACCGGGTCAAATTCTTTCACAAGAACAGAGTGTGTGGTTACTGTTCAGGTTGGCAATTCTTGCTCAGAGTTCTACGTTATCTTCTAGAATACCAACTAACTGTAGGGAATCTGGAAAATTAGCTTTGACTTATTAAAAAATAAGCTTCATTTATAATGTTTTTATGCTGCAATCAGAACTGCATTGACTTGTTGTCACTGAAACTATGTGACAGATAGACACTGGGGTCCATGATATAAGTACTCAAATATAAAATGGTTAACCAGGCCCCACAGAAGGAAGGTGAACCCCTCATAGCAGCCTGAAGCATATCTGCACAACCTTACTGCCAGTGTACCTCCTGTAAACACTTTGTTAACAAAATGCTCTACAGCTGATACAATCTTAAATCGCTTTAAAGATTCTTCAAAAACTATGCTCGTACCTTGCTTTGTTTGTACTTGACACAATTGTCTTTGTGAAATAAAAAAAAAGAAAATACAGGAATTAGAACAGTTCCCCTGTTTTGGGGAAATCTGAAAGTATTTGACCCAGATAGTACACCTCAGTACAATTTCCTGACTCAATACTCAACATTCAACAACTTTAGTCCTGATCGCAACTGTTTAGTGAAGTGGGAGATCAAGCCTGTAGCCCATTGGTTTAAGAAACAAGCATATTGGTGCTCAAAATGGGCAGCCGTGATTTTACAAGAACGGGAAGAACGAAGTTGAATTGTGCCGATCGACAATTGTAGTTTCGTCTCCTTCAGTGTAACTTGTACAACTGTAGCGATGGGCAGCCCCTGGTGATTCTACATGGCAACTTTAAATACAACTTGAAATGCGAAGGCCTCCAAACTCACCCGTGCGGTAGCTGTGGGCTTGGATATTTCATTCTCAGATCCATGTTTATACGCTTCACAGTTCTCGGTCGCTAGGAGCCAATAATCCGTCCCAAACGCCACCAGAAAGAGAAGCAGGCCGATCGCTCCAATGAGCCCTGCTACGAAGGCAATTATACTGACTTTCATGATCAAGCTAACTTTGCGAGTGGGATAAAGCTTCTAGCTGGAAGCTGCAGCGTGTGAGAATGAGACGGCTATTTTAGGAAATAGATCAACTTCGTTTGGTAACCGGTGTAAGTTTCACATGGGGTGTGGCCCAACATATATTAAAATAGATGACCTTGCCGGATAAACAGATGACAATTAAAACATGTAACTGCTGTTGCTAAAAGGGATTACTTGGTATAATAACATATAATATCGTCGGAATGCTGCTTATTCGGTTTCCTTTCCAGAAGTAGTTTGGAATCTGAGGACACCAGCAATGAGGAGAGCTGGCCTAGTTCCCATTGACTGGAATATTACTTTAATACAAGTGCTGCATGCCAGCTATCTGGTTCACATGTGTGATGGATCACAGAGAAAAAATCTAGTCTGGCAAATGCCAGATAAATGTATCCCTCCCTCAAGATTTAACACAAGTGTGTAACTTTTTTTGGGGGGGGATGGAGAATGCAGCCACAGCCCAAGCTAAAAGCTGGGAGTCATTATGAGTGACGTTACTGCATGAACACCTCACAGGTTCCTCTCAAATTCCTCTCTCCACTACTTTAATGGAGGATTCAACCAGCTTATTTTAAGTGAATTAACCCTTCTGTTAAATTAGTACGGAGAAGAATTTGGTATAAATGTGATCATCTTTTCTACGATGACATCGCTTTATGGTCATTTGCAAGTTTAAATCCCCCATAAGTAAAGAAACACCCCAACATTGCATCAAGCAGAAAACTAACCATGTTCTGTTATGCTTCCATATGGAAGTGGTGCTCCTTCCACAATACAAACACCAACTGCTGCCTGATTAGCTACAGCGTTCTGGATGGGAACAGAGAAGGAGACAACTGTGTATATAATAACCCAGGAAAATAGGACTGCAGCTGAGAATTTGACTTAAAAGAATCTGAACTTGACTGTTTAAGGGTGAATAAGGTTCAGGAGAGGACCAGATTCTAGGAGTTTTCGTGCTACAAACAGGTACTGATGACAAGGAACAGTTCTTCCCTCCCATGCTATTGCTGACTACTGCCTATTATTTTACACTGGCTGTTGGGACTACAGCAGATCCATTATGAGATACAGCATCCGAATTGCCAGTGTAAGTGTGATGGATGTGCAGTCTTAGTTGGCTTGGCACAAAGTACTCCATCTCTTTATGTGACCAATTCAAAGGCAGAATAATGTAAACTGATTTGCAGCTTCACCGTTACATCAGCTTCGTTCCAACCAATATATTTCCAATATTATGACTGTCACATAAAATTTTAAAAAGGCTATGTATGCTTACCATATCTGACATATACTTGCATATACCATGCAGTGTCATGATGTACACATGTGTGCAGTATAATTATGTGTAGATATGCAATGTAGTTACATATATACATAATTACACTGCACACATGTATACACTGTGACAGTGTCTATGGGGTGATTTTAGAAGGCAATTGCGGGTGCATGGGGGCAGGGGGGCTTCAAAAATCACGGAAATCCCGTTCGGGTTCGGGAGCCGGCTCCAACCCGCCCACTTCCGAGTTTCCCAGGGACCCACCTGTGTGCGCGCGGGCGACCCGATAATGGAAGTTCCGCCAGCAATTAAAGCCGGCGGGATGACAGTTAAAGAGTCAAATATACCTCACTGAGGTAATTAAGGCACTTTACCTGCGACAGAGGAAGTAATTAGAATGTTTTCAACTTACCTGGGCAGCTTGCCCGCCGCTTCTGATTCATGCCTTGTGAAATCAGGTGTGAAGGGAACAAGAAACAAAATAAACAAAATAAAAAACTATAGAAGAAAGTGAAAACACAAAATGAACCTACCTTTACACCCTGCTCCGATGTCCGATCTCCCCCTCTTCACCACCCCCCGATATCCTCCCGATCTCCCCCTCTTCACCCCCACCCCCGATGTCCCCCAAATGCCCCCCTCTTCACCGCGCGCACCCTCACCACCCCCCCTCCCCCCCATCGCTGCCAACCGCCACCATTTCAAAATCGAGCCGGAAATGTGCATATAATTACACTGAATACATGTGCATATCATGGTACCACATGCATGTATAAAAAAGGGGAATTTTAACTCCTGTATGTGGTGTCATGATGTACATATATATGCAGTGCAATTACAAGGCAATTTTAACTCTCTCCACCCGGCAGAAATTGGGTGAAATGAGAGTTAAAATCCAACTGTTACACTTACTGTTTTTGTACTGTTCTGCGGCAACTTTAACACCGCTGTCTTGTAGAGTGGATGAGGAATCCACCTGACTCAGATGGGAGCCTCATGAATAAATGTAAATTACGGCCCTTTGATGTCATTAGGACCCGGATGCAATTTTAACGGTCTACTGAGCAATGTTTCTGAAGCGGACACTCCACTCAATAAAACATGGCGGTCACGCAGCTAGGAGGAACAGAAGTGCTCCTTCAGCCTCCATAAGTAACGTTTGGGTCTCTGCCGCTCTGGGCTGCCCGGCCTCCTACCCCGCGAAATCCTCCTGAACCTGCCCTCCGCCCCCCCCCCCCCCCCCCGCCACTCCGGGTGACTTACCTAAGTGCCGGTTGGGTGATCTTTGGGCCGCCCGATACACGCAGGCTGTAAGCCGGCGAGCTGCTTCTGGACACCTGTTTTGGGCATGGAGCTGGCCGGTGAAATTTAAAAGGAACCCATCCATTAAATGGACTGACTGCAGCTCCACTGTACAGCACGTGCCAACATCTTTCCACCTGCGAGTTAAAATTCCCCTCGTGTCTACAGATATGTAGTGGTTTCCCCCAGGGATCTGTGCTGGGGCCTCAACTTTTCACTATGTTTATCAATGATTTAGATGAAGGAATAGAGAGCCGTATATCCAAGTTTGCTGATGACACCAAGTTAGGTGGCACAGTAAACAGTGTAGATGGCAGCAGAAAGTGTGGCAGATGGAGTTCAATGTGGGAAAGTGAGAGGTCATTCACTATGGACCTAAGAAAGATAAATCAGAGTATTTTCCAAACGGTGAGAAGCTAGGAACTGTGGAAGAGCAGAGAGATTTGGGGGTCCAAGCACAGAAATCACTAAAAACTAGTGGACAGGTACAAAAAATTATTTAAAATGCTGATGGAATATTAGTCTTTATCTCAAGATGGCTGGAATTCAAAGTGGTGGAAGTTATGTCACAGCTGTGCAGAGCTCTGGTTAGACCCCATCTGAAGTACTGCGCTCAGTCCTGGGCACCGCACCTCAGGAAGGATATATTGGCCCCAGAGGGGTGCAGCACAGACCCACCAAAATAATATCAGGGCTAAAAAGGTTAAGTTATGAGGACAGGTTGCATAGACTAGGCTTGCATTCCTTTGGACATAGGGGTGATCTAATTGAGGTGTTTAAGATGACCAAAGGTGTTGATAGGGTAGATAGAGAGAAACTATTTCCTCTGTTGGGGGAGTCCAGAACAAGGGGGCATAACCTTAAAATTCGAGCTAGGCCATTCAGGGGTGATGTCAGGAAGCACTTCTTCACACAAAGGGTAGTGGAAATCTGGAACTCTCTCCCCAAAAAGCTGTTAATGCTAGGTCAATTGAAAATTTCAAAACTGAGATTGATAGATTTTTGTAAGGCGAGGGTATTAAGGGTTACGGAACCAAGGCAGGTGGATGGAGCTAAGGTGCAGATCAGCCATGATCTAATAGAATAGGGGAACAGACTCGAGTGGCTGAATGGCCTACTCCTGTTCCTATCTATCATTTCTATATGTATGGTGAAAAACTGTGGTCCTACTAAGACAATATCAGAAGTTAAGAACTAAATTAAAAAGCAGGACCTCACGGTGGCAATCTTGGGATTGCTGCACGAGCCTCGTGCTAATTGCCATAGGGACAGGCAGATCAGGAAGGTAAAGACTGGAGTGGGAAGGAGGGGTTCCATTTCATGGGATACCGCACCAGTACTGGGACAGGAAGGAGCTGTACTGTTGGGGTGGACTCCACCTAAGCCAGGATGGGACCAGCGCCCAAGCAGAAAGGATAAATAGGACTGTCTATAGGACTTTAATCTAGTAAGACGGGGGGAGGGATATGGTAAAGATAATATAAGTCTGAAGTAAAAAGAAATAGGAAACAAGAGTAAAGGTCAGATCAAGGTAAGGAATAACGGTAGCACAAACAGTCAGGGAACAAATACAGTTATAGAATATGAGTACAAAATGACTGTTAAAATTAAACTGAAGGGAACACTTACTAAAAACAAATTATATTGCCTGTACAGCAATGTCCACAACATCCAAAACAAAATGGGAGAACTAGAGGCAATAATTCATAGCGAGGAGCCAGATGTATTAGAGATAACTGAAACATGACTACATAAGGAACAGGACTGGTAGTTAAATATTGCAGGGTATAATTAATTTAGAAAGGATAGGGAAGGAAGAAGGGGGGATAGCTGTACTAATTAGAGACAACATAATGACAATAGAAAAAAGGGACATGGGTAACATTAAGATAGAAACACAATCCATATGGATTGAGACAAAGGATAAGAAGGGATCATCACATTAATAGGTAAATTCTACCTAATAGTGGAAGGGAAATGGAGGATGAAATATGTAGACAAATCTATGAAATGAGTAAAAAATATCAAATAATAATCATGGGAGATTTCAACTACTGGCAGGAAGAGGTAGAGAAAGGGGAAAAGGCAATGGAGTTTTTAGACTGTGTACAGGACCCCTTTCTCACCAAGTAGATGAGAAGCCCAACAAGAGAGGAATCACTGCTAGATCTAGTAATGGGAAATGAACCAGGGCAGATAAGAGAAGTAAGCATGCAATAGCGATCATATCATAATAAGGTTTAAAATTAATGATTGAGAAACATATAAGAAAGACAAAGACCAAAGTAATAGATTGGAAAAAAAGCTAATTTTGAGGGGATGAGAATGCAACTAGGAAAGGTAAACTGGAAACATTTTTGACAGACAAAGAGATAGAACAGTAGTGGGAAATATTAAAAACGGTGATCAATTGAGTTCAGGAGAAATATATTCCTCAAAAAAGCAAGAAAAACTAGCCAATGATGAAACATGTTGGATGTGGTAGATGTAATAAATTTTGATTTTCAAAAAGCCTTCGATAAGGTACCACATTGTAGACTCATGACTAAGGCCAGAGCATGTGGAGTCAGGGGTCAGGTAGCAGAATGGATAGCGAGCTGGCTACAAAACAGAAAATAGAGAGTAGGGTTTAAGGGTAGCTACTCATACTGGCAAATGGTGGGAAGTGGAGTTCCAAGGGATCGGTGCTGGGACCACTGTTGTTCACAATTTACATTAACGATTTGGATTCGGGAATTGGAAGTACAATTTCAAAATTTGCGGACGACACCAAATTGGGGGATGTAGTTAATACCAATGAAGAATGTGTCAAAAAGCAAGAGGACATTAATAAACATTTTTTTTATTCGTTCATGGGATGTGGGCATCACTGGCAAGGCCAGCATTTATTGCCCATCCCTAATTGCCCTAGAGTAGGTGGTGGTGAGCCGTCTTCTTGAACCGCTGCAGTCCGTGTGGTGAAGGTTCTCCCACAGTGCTGTTAGGAAGGGAGTTCCAGGATTTTGACCCAGTGACGATGAAGGAACGGCGATATATTTTCAAGTCGGGATGGTGTGTGACTTGGAGGGGAACGTGCAGGTGGTGTTGTTCCCATGTGCCTGCTGCCCTTGTTCTTCTAGGTGGTAGAGGTCACGGGTTTGGGAGGTGCTGTCGAAGAAGCCTTGGTGAGTTGCTACATTGCATCCTGTAGATAGTACGCACTGCAGTCATGGTGCGTTGGTGGTGAAGGGAGTGAATGTTTAGGGTGGTGGATGGTGTGCCAATCAAGTGGGCTGCTTTGTCCTGGATGGTGTCGAGCTTCTTGAGTGTTGTTGGAGCTGCACTCATTCAGGCAAGTGGAGAGTATTCTATCACACTCCTGACTTGTGCCTTGTAGATGGTGGAAAGGCTTTGGGGAGTCAGGAGATGAGTCACTCATCACAGAATACCCAGCCTCTGACCTGCTCTTGTAGTCACAGAATTTATGTGGCTGGTCCAGTTAAGTTTTTGGTCAATGGTGACCCCCAGGATGTTGATGGTGGGGGGATTCAGCGATGGAATTGCTGTTGAATGTCAAAGGGAGATGGTTAGATTCTCTTTTGTTGGAGATGGTCATTGCCTGGCACTTATCTGGCGCGAATGTTACTTGCCACTTATGAGCCCAAGCCTGGATGTTGTCCAGGTCTTGCTGCATGCAGGCACAGACTACTTTCATTATCTGAGGGGTTGCGCATGGAACTGAACACTGTGCAATCATCAGCGAACATCCCCATTTCTGACCTTATGATGGAGGGAAGGTCATTGATGAAGCAGCTGAAGATGGTTGGGCCTAGGACACTGCCCTGAGGAACTTCTGCAGCAATATCCTGGGGCTGAGATGATTGGCCTCCAACAACCACTACCATCTTCCTTTGTGCTAGATATGACTCCAGCCACTGGAGAGTTTTTCCCCTGAACTTGCAGAATGGGTGTGTAATTGGCAAATTAATTTCAATATAGATAACTGTGAGGTGGTGCATTTTGGTACGAAGGATAGGGAGGCCACATACTACTTGGATAATAAGAGACTAAATGGGGTATAGGAGCAAAGGGATCAAAGGGTACAAATACACAAATCACTAAAAGTTGCAACGTAGGTTAATAAGGCCATAAAAAATGTCAAATCAAGCACTGGGTTCATTTCTAGAGGGATAGAATTGAAAAGCAAACTTACGTTCAACTTGTATAGAACCTTGGTTAGACCGCACTTGGAGTATTGTGCACAGTTCTGGTCTTCATATTATAAAAAGGATATAGAGGCATTGGAGAGAGTGCAAAAACTGAGAGGATATACTTATCAGGAAAGGCTAAACAGGCTGAGGCTCTTTTCTCTAGAATAGAGGAGGTTGAGATGTGACCTGATGGAGGACCTTAAAATAATGGAAGGGATTGAAAGGGTAGACGGAGAGAAAATGTTTCCACTTTGGGAGGGTCCAAAACTAGAGGTCATAAATATAAAAGAGTTGCTAATAAATAGGGAATTCAGGTGAAACTTCTTTACCCAAAGAGTGGTAAGAATGTGGAATGCGCTACCACAAGGAATAGTTGAGGTAAATACCATAGATGCATTTAAGAGGGAGCCTGATAAGCACATGAGGGAGAAAGGAATAGAATGGTATGCTGATAGGGTTAGATGATCTAGGGATGGAGGGGGCATGTGTGGACCATAAATGCCAGTATAGTCTAGTTGGGTCGAATGGCCAGTTTCTGTGCTGTTGTTTCGATGTAACTTGATGTAACATCCATAGAAACTCCCCTATCCACCATGCTAGTGACCTAAAAAAATTCAACTGGATTAGTCAGACATGTCTTACCCTTCACAAATCCATGCTGAGTCTCTTTGATCAGCTCATACTTGTCCAAATGCTCGGTCACTCTATCCCTGATGATAGATTCCAGTATCTTCCCCACAACTAATGTTAAACTGATGGGTCTGTAGTTACTTGGTTTCTGCACCCCTCCCTTCTTAAATAATGGAGTGACATTTGCAATTTACCAATCCAAAGGCACATGTCCTGAATTGAGGGGGGAGCAGAGTCTTGGCCTTTCTCTGCTAAAGCTGTACCTGGGGGCGGGGGGGGGGGGGGCAGGGGAACGGGGGGGGGGGGGGGGGGGGGGTCTGTGACACCCGAAAACATTTGGTTTACTTTTGACCTTCAGTATTATTTCTTCCCCATGAATCCCCAAGGTTTTGAACAGTATTATGAAACAGTTGTTACAACAGCCAGGAATAGTTTGAGATATTTTGGAAGCACTGTAAGCGTTATGTTGAAGAGCTATTGCCCTCTGCTTTCAGTGTAGATATAACCCTTTATCTTTCACACAATAGCCTGAAAAGGATTGTGTGCAATATTATTTGATGAGCACTCAGCAAACTCACAGCCCATTCCTCTCTCCACTATCTCAAATGAGATGTAAATCCATTCAAAATAAACAGGTTAGCAACTCCAATAAAGTAGCGAAGAGGGGAAATTGATGCATCTGTTTCGTTATCTTTCGAACTAATATCTTTTGAGCTTGGAATTGTCAGACTATTTGAATGATAGCGTATTCAACAGTTATATAACTCCTTTACTAAACAAAATGTCCCAAGGCACTTTACCGAGAAATAACGAGGAACTGATGCCAAGCCTTGGGAGGAAGGTTAAGAGTTGGAACTGAAGGCCAGGCCGAGAAGACAAGTTTTGAAAAGGTTTTTAAAGGAGGACGGAGAAGGGAGGTGGAGTTTTAGGTGTACCAGAGAGTCAAGGCAGCTGAAGGCTGTGCCACCAAAGCGGGTGAAGGGAAGGGGATCCTATTTGTTCCATCATTAACGGTCGAGTCTTCCATTTAAGAGCCCAGAGTTAGAGGACTGAACAGTACCGAATGGGGTGTAAGGCTGCAGGAGGCAGCAGAGGTAGGAAGGAGTAAGAAAATGGAGGGATTTGAAGATGATGACAAGGATTTTAACTTTACTGTATTGTGGGATGGGGAGCCAGTCACCACAACATTTCTGCAGCTATCAATCTGCTTAATCACACCCTCACCTCCACCTTTGACAACCTTGTCCCCATTAAAACCATTACTCTCTCTCACCCTGGCCATTCCCCCTTGTACGGTCCTCGTCTGCACTCCCATAAGTCCAAGGGACGCAGACTTGAATGTTTATGGCGAACAACTGGTTTAGCCATTCATCGCCAGATCTGGCTGGACCACATAAAGCACTATTGGGTCCTGCTCTCCTCTGCCAAAACTACTCTCTATTCCAGAATCATCCTGGAATGTAAAGATAACCCAGGCTTCTTCTCCACTACAAACCGTCTTCTTAAACCCTTCTTCCCTGCCTCCTCCACCCTCATCATCAACAGCAAGTGTGAGGAGCTCATGGACTACTTTGTCACAAAGATTGAGACCATCAGTTCAGCTGTCTCCGCCACTTCCCTCCTTTCCCCTAGCCCACCAAGCCAAATTTCCCCTATGGTTCCCCCCTGCCCTATCCCTGAACTTGTATCTTTCTGTAGTTTCTCTCCTATCTCCCCTCACGCCCTCTCCGAGCTCATCTTGACCATTAGACCCAGCTCCTGCTCCCTTCACCCTATTCCCACCAAACTGATAACCACCCAACTTCCCTTCTTGACCCCCATGTTAGCTGTATTGTCCCTCACCTCAGGTACTGTCCCCCTTCCCCTTCAAATCTGCGTCATCATCCCCCTCCTCAAAAAATCCACCCTTGACCCTCTGTCTTTTCAAACTACTACTCTATCACCAAACTGCCTTTCTTCTCCAAAGTCCTTGAATGTGTTATCGCCTCCCAAATCTGTGTCCATCTTTCTGGCAACTCCATGTTTGAATCCCTCCAATCAGGTTTCCACCCCTGCCAAAGTACTGAAACGGCCCTTATCAAAGTCACAAATGACATCCTATGTGACTGTGATCATGGTAAACTATCTCTCCTCGTCCTTCTCAACCTGTCTGCAGCCTTTGACTCGGTTGACCACATCATCCTCCTCCAACGCCTCTCCTCCGTCATCCAGCTGGGTGGGATTGCCCTCGCCTGGTTCCATTCTTATCTTTCCAGTGGTAGCCAGGGAATCACCTGCAATGGCTTCGCTTCCCGCTCCCGCACCGTTACCTCTGGAGTCCCCCAAGGATTTATCCTTGGCCCCTCCTAGTTCTCATCTACATACTGCCCCTCAATGACATCATCCAAAAACACAATGTCAGATTCCACATGTACGCTGATAACACCCAGCTCTAACTCATCACCACCTCCCTCGACCCCTCCACTGTCTCTCATTTGTCACACTGCTTGTCCAACATCCAGTACTGGATGAGCAAAAATTTCCTCCAACTAAATATGAGGAAAACTAAAGCCATTGTCTTTGGTCCCCACCACAAATTCTGTTCCCCAGCCACCGACTCCATCCCTCTCCCTGGCCACTGTCTCAGGCTGGACCAGACCATTCGCAACCTCATGTCCTATTTGACCCTGAGATGAGCTTCCAACCACATATCTGCTCCATCACCAAGATCACCTACTTCCACCTCCGTAACATCGCCCGTCTCCGCCCCTGCCTCAGCTTATCTGCTGCTGACACCCTCATCTATGCCTTTTTGTTACCTCTAGACTGGACTATTCCAATGCTCTCCTTGCCAGTCTCCCATCATCCACCCTCGATAAATTTGAGCTCATCCAAAACTCTTCTGCCCGTATCCTAACTCGCGCCAAGTCCCGTTCACCCATCACCCCTGCGCTCGCTGACCTACATTGGCTCCCGGTCCATCAACGCCTCGATTTTAAAATTCTCATCCTTGTTTTCAAATCCCTCCATGGCCTCGCCCCTCCCTATCTCTGTAACCTCCTCCAGCTCTACAAACCTCTAAGACAGAAGGGTCCTGGGTGGGTTTTTTGAGGAGGGGGGGTGATGACGCAGATTTGAAGGGGAAGGGGGACAGTACCTGAGGTGAGGGACAATACAGCTAACATGGGGGCCAGGAAGGGAAGTTGGGTGGTCATCAGTTTGGTGGGAATTGGGTGAAGGGAGCAGGAGCTGGGTCTTATGGTCAAGATGAGCTCGGAGAGGGCGTGAGGAGAGATAGGAGAGAAACCACAGAAAGATGCAAGTTCAGGGATAGGGCAGGGGGGAACCATAGGGGAAATTTGGCTTGGTGGGCTAGGGGAAAGGAGGGAAGTGGCAGAGGCAGCTGAACTGATGGTCTCAATCTTTGTGACAAAGTAGACCATGAGCTCCTCACACTCATTCAATTATTGTCCCTTGCACATCCCTGATTTTAATCGCTCCACCATTGGTGGCCGTGCCTTCAGCTGCCTAGGCTCTGGAATTCCCTTCCTAAATCTCTCCGCCTCTCTCCTCCTTTAAGACACTCCTTAAAACCTACCTCTTTGAGCAAACCTGTCCTAACATTTTCTTATGTGGCTCGGTGTCAAATTTTGTTTGATAATCACTCCTGCAAAGCAACTCGGGATGTTTTATTACGTTAAAGGCGCTATATAAATGCAAGTTGTTGTCGATAAAACTAAAGGCATCTAATACTCAACTAAACAGAGTTAAGTACAAGGAATAGCGAAAGAAAACTTAGGCTGCGATTAGATCAGCTAAAAGGATTATGGAAGAGGATTTTAGACAATTGTGGAAGTAATGGGAAAAACTTTTTCAGTTATGTGAAGAGTTAGAAAAATTTCAGGGACTGTATTGGGCCATTGAAGGACACTCAAGGACAGGTTACGAAGGAATAACTGAGTATGGTGCAAACATTAAATGAATACTTTGCATCGGTCTTCACTTTTGAAGACGATGCTCGACCATAAGAATTTAATGGTGTCAATCATAAAATTACTAAAATTAACATACATGAACGTATTGTTTTAGATAGAATTCAGAACCTGAAAATAGATAGAACAGCCGTGTCGGACGATAGATCCACCCGAGGGTCCTCAGGGAGATGGGACTCATGCTGTGCAAGCCCCTTTCATGTATTTTTAATAGCTCACTGCACTCCGGGATGGTTCCTGTAGGCTGAAAGGAGGCTAATGTAGTCCCCATCTTTAAAAAAGGACACAAGATGGACCAGAGTAACTATAGGCCCATTAGTTTGATATCAGTAATAGACATAGACATAGACATAGATAATAGGAGCAGGAGTAGGCCATTCGGCCCTTCGAGCCTGCTCCGCCATTCAATATGATCATGGCTGATCCTCTATCTCAATACCATATTCCTGCTCTCTCCCCATACCCCTTGATGCCTTTTGTGTCAAGAAATCTATCTAGTTCCTTCTTAAATATATTCAGTGACTTGGCCTCCACCGCCTTCTGTGGTAGAGAATTCCACAGGTTCACCACCCTCTGAGTGAAGACATTTCTCCTCATCTCAGTCCTAAATGTCCTACCCCGTATCCTGAGACTGTGACCCCTCGTTCTGGACCCCCCAGCCAGGGGAAACATCCTCCTTGCATCCAGTCTGTCTAGCCCTGTCAGAATTTTATATGTTTCAATGAGATCCCCTCTTATTCTTCTAAACTTGAGTGTATACAGTCCAAGTCGACCCAATCTCTTCTCATATGACAGTCCTACCATCCCAGGGATCAGTCTGGTGAACTTTCGCTGTACTCTGTGTTTTTTTTTTCTCTGTTTTTTTTCCCTGTTTGTTTTTTTGTTGAATGTGTATTCGGGGGTTCTGCAGATGACACCTCTCTGTCTGAACACGGTGATTGCCTTGGCAACGGGCAGTTGCAGGGGCAGTCTGTAAACACCATGTATTGTTCAATATGTATAAATGCGTAGGCTTCAAGGAGCTCTTGAAACATTTGCCTGAGGAAGGAGAAAATCTCCGAAAGCTTGTGAATTTAAAATAAAATTGCTGGACTATAACTTGGTGTTGTAAAATTGTTTACAATTGTCAACCCCAGTCCATCACCGGCATCTCCACATCATGACTCCCTCTATGGCAAGTATATCCTTTCTTAAGTAAGGAGACCAAAACTGCACACAATACTCCAGGTGTGGTCTCACCAAGGCCCTGTATAACTGCAGTAAGACATCCTTGCTCCTGTACTCAAAGCCTCTTGCAATGAAGGCCAACATACCATTTGCCTTCCTAAATGCTTGCTGCACCTGCATGTTTGCTTTCAGTGACTGATGTACAAGGACACCCAGGTCCCATTGTACATCAACATTCCCCAATCTATCACCATTTAAATAATACTCAGCCTTTCTGTTTTTCCTTCCGAAGTGGATAACTTCACATTTATCCACATTATACTGCATCTGCCATGTATTTGCCCACTCACTCACTCAACTTGTCTAAATCGCCTTGAAGCCTCTTTGCATCCTCCTCACAACTCATGATCCCACCTAGTTTTGTGTCATCAGCAAACTTGGAAATATTACATTTGGTTCCCTCATCCAAATCATTGATATATATTGTGAATAGCTGGTGCCCAAGCACTGATCCCTGCGGTACCCCACTAGTCACTGCCTGCCACCTCAAAAAAGACCTATTTATTCTTACTCTCCGTTTCCTGTCTGTTAACCAATTTTCAATCCATGCCAGTATATTACCACCAATCCCATGTGCTTTAATTTTGCACATTAACCTCTTACGTGGGACTTTATCAAAGGCCTGCTGAAAATCCAAATAAACCACATCCACTGGTTCTCCCTTATCTATTCTACCAGTTACATCCTCAAAAAACTCCAGTAGGTTTGTCAAACATGATTTCCCTTTCATAAATCCATCTTGACTTTGTCTAATCCCGTTGATATTTTCTAAGTGTCCTGTTATCACATCCTTTAAAATAGACTCTAGCATTTTCCCTGATATTAGGCTAACCAGTTTGTAGTTCCCTGTTTTCTCTCTCCCTCCTTTTTAAAATAGTGGGGTTACATTTGCCACCCTCCAATCTGCAGGAACTGTTCCATAATCTATAGAATTTTGGAAGATGACAACTAATGCATCCACTTTTTCCATGACTACCTCTTTTAGTACGTAGGAAAGATGTTTCAGGGAAACATTAGGGATGGAATATATGATTAGTTAGTTAGAGAGGGACATATTAGGGACATCCAACATAGCTTCAAAAAAAGATCATGTCTTACAAATTTGATTATATTTTTTGATTTATTTATTTAGAAAGGATAGGGAAGGAAGGGGGTGGGGTAGCTATACTAATTAGAGACAACATAATGGCAATAGAAAAAAGGGACATAAGTAACATTAAGATAGAAACAGAATCCATATGGATTGTGACAAAGGATAAGAAGGAATCGATCACGTTAATAGGTATATTCTACAGACCACCTAATAGTGGAAGGGAAATGGAGGATGAAATATATAGACAAATCTATGAAATGAATAAAAATCATTGAATAATAATCATTGGAGATTTCAACTACCCTCAAATAAACTGGCAAGAAAAGATAGGGAAAGGGGAAAAGGGAATGGAGTTTTTAGATTGTGTACAGGACTCCTTTCTTACCCAGTGTGTGAGAAGCCCAACAAAAGAGGAATCATTGCTGGATCTAGTAATGGGGAATGAACCAGAGCAGATAAGAGAAGTAAGCGTAGGGGAACATCTAGGCAATAGTGATCATAACATAATAAGGTTTAAAATAATAATTGAGAAAGACGTAAGTAAGACAAAGACCAAAGTAATAGATTGGAAAAAAGTTAATTTTGAGGGGACGAGAGTGGAATAGGGAAGATAAACTGGAAAAAAATATGACAAAGAAATAGAACAGCAGTGGGAAATATTTAAAACGGTGATCAATAGAGTTCAAGAGAAATGTATTCCTCTAAAAAGCAAGAACAAACTAGCCAATAATGAAACACCATGAATGAATAAAGAGATAAGGGTAAAATTGAAACTAAAAAAAGGCACACTCTAAATACATAGACAATAAAGGAGAGGGTGATAAAAGGGAATATGAAGAGGTTAGGAAAGAAGTCAAAAAAACAATTGGGAAAGCAAAGAGGAACTACGAGATTAAATTATCAAGAAATATAAAAAGAAATAGTAAAATATTCTACAGACACATAAATAACAAAAGAAAAACCAGAATAAGGATAGGGCCATTAAGGGATGCACACGATAAATTCACAGGTAATGACAGTGAAATGGCAGAAATATTGAACCGTTACTTTACCTCCATATTTACCAGGGAGACAAATAAGGTGGGCAGGACATTAGAAGAAGAGGACGACAAAGATATTAAAACATTTAAGATAGAAAGGTGGGAGATAATTGAAAAAACTAATCAAACTAAGGGAAGATAAGACTCTGATCTAGATAGATTGCATTTGTAAATATTAAAAGAAGTTAGGGAGAAGATAGCAGAAGCACTATTACATATGTATAAACATTCATGAGAAAAGCGAGAAGTACCAGAGGAGTGGTGGACAACTAATGTGATTCCTATATTTAAAAAGGGAGATAGAACAAGTCCAGGGAACTATAGACCAGTTAGCTTGACATTGGTGGTAGGAAAGATAATGGAATCTTTACTGAAAGATGTAATTGAAAGACATCTAGAAAATGAAATATAATAAAGAATAGTCAGCACGGATTTCAGAAGGGAAAGTCATGCTTGACCAACCTTATTGAATTATTTGAAGAAGTAACAGAAAGAGTAGACAAGGGTAATGTAATATATGTAATGTATTTGGATTTTCAAAAGGTCTTCAATAAGGTAACGCGTTGTAGACTCATGACTAAGGTCAGAGCATGTGGAGTCAGGGGTCAGGTAGTAGAATGGATAGCAAGCTGGCTACAAAACAGAAAACAGAGAGTAGGGGTTAAGGGTAGCCACCCAGACTGGTAAAAGGTGGGAAGTGGTGTTCCACAGAGATCGGTGCTGGGATCAGTATTGTTCACAATTTACATCAACGATTTGGATTCGGGAATTGGAAGTACAATTTCAAGATTTGCAGACGACACCAAATTGGGAGGTGTAGTTAATACAAAAGAAAAATGCATCAAAATGCAAGAGAACATTAATAAACTGGTAGAATGGGCATGAAAGTGGCAAATGGATCTCACTGTAGATAAGTGTGAGGTGGTGCATTTTGGTATTAAGAATAAGGAGGCCACATACTGCTTGGATAATATGAGTCTAAACATGATAGAGGAGCAAAGGGACTTAGGGGTACAGATACACAAATCAGTAAAAGTAGCAATGCAGGTTAATAAGGCCATACAAAAGGCAAATCTAGCACTAGGGTGCATTTCTAAAGGAATAGAATTAAAAAGCAGAGAAGTTATGTTAAACTTGTATAGGACCTTGGTTAGACCACACTTGGAGTATTGTACACAATTCTGGTCTCCATATTATAGAAAGGATGTAGAGGCATTGGAGAGGGTGTAAAAAAATTCACAAGGATGATACCAAAACTGAGAGGATATCCTTATCAGGAAAGGCTGAACAGACTGCGGCTCTTTTCTCTAGAAAGGAGAAGGCTGAGAGGTGACCTGATAGAGGTCTTTAAGATAATGGTGGGGTTTGATAGGGTAGACGTAGAGAAAATGTTTCCACTTGTGGGGGAATCCAAAACTGGAAGTCATAAATATAAAATAGTCACTAATAAATCCAATAGGGAATTCAGGAGAAATTTCTTTATCCAAAGAGTGGTAAGAATGTGGAATGCGCTACCACAAGGAGTAGTTGAGGTAAATACCATAGATACATTTAAAGGGAAGCTAGATAAGCACATGAGGGAGAAAGAAATAGAAGGGTATCCTGATCGGGTTAGGTGAAGTAGGGAGGGAGGACGCTCTGTGGAGCATAAACATTGGCACAGACCAGTTGGGCTGTAGTTTGGATGTAACTCGATGTAAGTCACCAAGATGGTGGATTAGGGAAGTCCAGTAGACATTGTCTATTTAGACTTACAAAAAGCTTTTGACTAGGTGCCACACAAGAGGCTTTTCTATAAGATCGAAGCCTCTGGTATTAGTGGTAATTATATTGAGCTGGATTGAGAACTGTTTGGAAGGCTGTAGGCAGAAAGTGATTCTAGATGGATTTGGATCTGTTTGGAGACCGCTCACCAGTGGTGTTCCGCAGGGATCGGTGTTGGGATTGTTGCTCTTTACTATGTTCATTAATGATCTAGACGTAAGTGTTGGGGGCATGATCTGCAAATTTGCAGATGATACTAAGATCTGTGCGAGTGTCAGGACTGTAGACAAAGCTTCAGGTGGATCTTGATGTGTTGGAGACTGAGCTTGTGACTGGCAAATGATGTTTAACTTGGAAAAGTGCAGTGTTATGCATGTGGCCAGGGAAAAGCATTAAAGCAGGTGGAGAAAGTAATCTAGTGCATAGATTTCTAAAAGTTCATGAACAATGCCGTGAAGTGATAGCTGGAGTGAATAGGGTGTGGGATGCAGTTAGAGGACAATTGACTAGAAGAGAAAGCATGCTATTTTGACCTTAGTCAGGCCTCAGTTAGAATATTATGTCCAGTTTTGGTATGCTCACATGGTGGGTGATATTGAGGCTTTAGAAAGGGTGCAGCGGAGGGTCACAAGATTAATTCCCAGTTTAAAGCTTAGTTATCAAGATAGGTTAAAAGAGCTGGGACTCTACGCTTTAGAGGAGCGTAGTATTAGGGGTGATCAGATCGAGGTTTATAAGATGATGAAGTTCCAGTTGACAGTTTGTTCCAATTAAATAGGGTTGGGAGGACCAGGGGTCACAATTTTAAGTTGTGTCAGGCCAGATCCAGAATAGATGTCAGGAGGTGATTCTTTACCCAGAGAACGGTGGGCCTCTGGAACAGGCTGCTGGCTCGTGTGCTCGACGACAATTCACTGAATTCCTTCAAGCGAGAGCTGGACCTTTTTCTAGCTGGGGACGAGATCACTTCACACAAAAGGTATGTACAGCATAAAATTATCAGGGCCAGCGCGATCTCCTGGACTAGTTTCAATCGGCGAGGGGGGTCGGAGAGGAATTTGGCAGGTTTTTTTTCCCAAATTGGACTGGGTTTTTATCTGTTTTTTTGCCTCTCCCAGGAGATCACATGGTTTAGGGTAGGGTGGAGAGTGTATATATTGTGAAGCACAAGGTATCACAATTGTGTGGGACAGGCTGGATGGACCAAAGGGCATTTTCCTGTCCGTCATCGTTCATATGTTCGTAAAATAATTTTAATACACTTATAGCACAACGATTCTTTAAAAAACACATCTCACCCTGTAAATATCTCACTCCCTATGACGAAGGAGAAAGCCTCTGAAAGCTTGTGATTTTCAAATAAAACTGTTGGACTATAATCTGGTGTTGTAAGATTCCTTACATTTTTCTCATTGTACCTGTTCCCCTCTATAAATGTGCCACCCTGTAACTGTCTCCCTTTCTAATTCTCTCACCCTGTAACTGTCTCCCTTACTGATTCTTCCACCCTGTAACTGTCTCCCTTACTGATTCTTCCACCCTGTAACTATCTCCCTCTCTAATTCTTTCATCCTGTAAATGTCCCTATCTTAAATTCTCTCAATCTGTAACTATCTCCCGCTCTAATTCTCTCACCCTGTAACTGCCTAACTCACTAATTCCCTCACATTGTACCTGTCCCCATCTCTAATTCTCTCACACGGTAACAGTCTTCCTCTATAATTGTCTCACCCTAAAACTGTCTCTCTCACTAATTCTTTCACCCTATAACTGTCTCCCTCTTTAATTCCCTCACCCTGTAACTGTTTCTCTATAATTCTCTCACTATGAAATTGTCGCCTTCTCTAATTATTTCAAGCTGTAATTGGCTCCATCTCTAATTCTCTCACCCTGTAACTGTCTCCGTCACTTATTATTTCAATCTGTTACAGTCTCCTTCTCTAATTCTCTCACCCTGTAACCATTTCCCTCTCTAATTATTTCAACCTGTACCTGTCTCCTTCTCTAATTCTCACACCCGATAACTGTCTCCCTCTTTAATTCTCTCATCATGTAACTGTCTCTCTCTCTAATTCTCACACCCGATAACTGTCTCCCTCTTTAATTCTCTCATCATGTAACTGTCTCTCTCTCTAATTCTCACACCCCATAACTGTCTCCCTCTTTAATTCTCTCATCCTGTAACTGTCTCCCTCTAATTCTATCACCCTGTAATTGTTTCCCTCTCAAATTATTTCAACATGTAACTGTCTCCTTCTCTAATTGTCTTACCCTGTAACTGTGCACCTCTCTAATTCTGGCAGAGATGTTAAACAAATATTTTGTATCTGTCTTCACAGTAGAAGATATAAAAAGCATACCAGAAATAGTGGGGAACCAAGGGGCTAACAAGAGTGATGAACTTAAACTAATTAATATCAGTAGAGGAAAAGTACTGGAGAAACTAATGGGATTAAAAGCCGATAAATCCCTTGGACCTGATGGCCTACATCCGAGGGTTCTAAAAGAGGTGGCTGCAGAGAGAGTGGATGGATTGGTTGTGACCTTCCAAAATTCTCTAGATTCTAGAACGGTCCCAGCGGATTGGAAGGTAGCAAATCTAACACCGCTATTCAAGAAAGGAGGGAGAGAGAAAACAGGGAACTACAGACCAGTTAGCCTGACATCAGGCGTCAGGAAAATGCTGGAATCCATTATTAAGGAAGGGGTAACAGGGCACTTACAAAATCATAATATGATTAGGCAGAGTCGACATGGTTTTATGAAAGGAAAATCGTGTTTGACAAATTTAATAGAGTTTTTTGAGGATGTAACTATTAGGTTAGATAAAGGGGAATCAGTGGATGTAGTACATTTGGATTTTCAAAAGGCATTCGATAAGGTGCCACTAAAATGCTTGTTATGCAAGATAAGGGCTCATGGGGTTGGGGGTAATATGTTAGCATCGAAAGAGGATTGGTTGGCGGACAGAAAACAGAGAGAAGGGATAAACGGGTCATTTTCAGGCTGGCAGGCTGTAACTAGTGGGGTGCTGCAAGGATCAGTGTTTGGGCCTCAGCTATTTACAATCTACATCAATGACTTAGATGAAGGGACCAAGTGTAATGTGTTCAAGTTTGCTGACAATACAAAGCTAGGTGGGAATGTAAGCTGTGAGGAGGATGCAAAGAGTTTGCAAAGGGATATCGACAGGTTACGTGAGTGGGCAAGAAGGTGGCAGATGGAGTATAATATGGGGAAATGTGAGGTTATTCACTTTGGTAGGAAGAATAGAAAAACAGAATATTTTTTAAATGGTGAGAAACTAGTAAATGTTGGTGTTCAGAAAGATTTGGGTGTCTTCGTACAAGAAACACAAAATGTTAGCATGCAGGTACAGCAAGCAATTAGGAAGGCAAATGATATGTTAGCCATTAATGCAAGTGGGTTGGAGTACAAGTGCAAGGAAGTCTTAGTACAATTGTACAGGGCTTTGGTGAGACCTCACCTACAGTACTGTGTACAGTTTTGGTCTCCTTATCTAAGGAAGGATATACTTGCCTTAGAGGCGGTGCAACGAAGGTTCACTAGATTGATTCCTGGGATGAGAGGGTTGTCCTACGAGGAGAGATTGAGTAGAATGGGCCTACAATCTCTGGAGTTTAGAAGAATGAGAGGAGATCTCATTGAAACATACAAGATTCTGAGGGGGCTTGACAGGGTAGATGCTGCGAGGTTGTACCCCCTGGCTGGAGAGTCTAGGACTAGGAGCAGAGTCGCAGAATAAGGGGTCGGCCACTTCAGACTGAGATGAGGAGGAATTTCTTCACTCAGAGGGTTGTGAATCTTTGGAGTTCTCTGTGGAGAACTGTGAGGACTGTGGATGCTCAGTCGTTGAATATATTCAAGGCTGAAATAGACAGATTTTTGGATTTGGGGATTGGGCGGGTGAGTGGAGGTGAGGTTGAAGATCAGCCATGCTCTTATTGAATGGCAGAGCAGGCTTCAGGGGCCCTATGGCCTACTCCTGCTCCTATTTCATATGTTCTTATGTTCTCTCACTCTGTGACTGTCTCTCTCTCTAATCCTATCACTCTGTGACTGTCTCCCTCTCTAATTCTCTCACTCTGTGACTGTCTCCCTCTCTAATCCTATCACTCTGTGACTGTCTCTCTCTCTAATCCTATCACTCTGTGACTGTCTCCCTCTCTAATCCTATCACTCTGTGACTGTCTCCCTCTCTAATCCTATCACTCTGTGACTGTCTCCCTCTCTAATCCTATCTCCCTGTGACTGTCTCCCTCTCTAATTCTCTCACCCTGTGACTGTCTCTCTCTCTAATCCTATCACTCTGTGACTGTCTCCCTCTCTAATTCTCTCACTCTGTGACTGTCTCTCTCTCTAATTCTCTCACTCTGTGACTGTCTCTCTCTCTAATCCTATCTCCCTGTGACTCTCTCCCTCTCTAATCCTATCACTCTGTGACTGTCTCTCTCTCTAATCCTATCTCCCTGTGACTGTCTCCCTCTCTAATTCTCTCACCCTGTGACTGTCTCCCTCTCTAATTCTCTCACTCTGTGACTGTCTCTCTCTCTAATCCAATCACTCTGTGACTGTCTCCCTCTCTAATCCTATCTCCCTGTGACTGTCTCCCTCTCTAATTCTCTCACCCTGTGACTGTCTCCCTCTCTAATTCTCTCACTCTGTGACTGTCTCCCTCTCTAATCCTATCACTCTGTGACTGTCTCCCTCTCTAATTCTCTCACCCTGTGACTGTCTCTCTCTCTCTAATCCTCTCACCCTGTGACTGTCTCTCTCTCTAATCCTATCTCCCTGTGACTCTCTCTCTCTCTAATCCTATCTCCCTGTGACTGTCTCCCTCTCTAATTCTCTCACCCTGTGACTGTCTCTCTCTCTAATTCTCTCACTCTGTGACTGTCTCCCTCTCTAATCCTATCACTCTGTGACTGTCTCCCTCTCTAATTCTCTCACTCTGTGACTGTCTCCCTCTCTAATCCTATCACCCTGTGACTGTCTCCCTCTCTAATCCTATCACTCTGTGACTGTCTCCCTCTCTAATTCTCTCACTCTGTGACTGTCTCCCTCTCTAATCCGATCTCCCTGTGACTGTCTCCCTCTCTAATCCTATCTCGCTGTGACTGTCTCTCTCTCTCTAATTCTCTCACTCTGTGACTGTCTCCCTCTCTAATCCTATCTCTCTGTGACTGTCTCCCTCTCTAATTCTCTCACTCTGTGACTGTCTCCCTCTCTAATCCAATCACTCTGTGACTGTCTCCCTCTCTAATCCTATCTCCCTGTGACTGTCTCCCTCTCTAATCCTATCACCCTGTGACTGTCTCTCCCTCTCTAATTCTCTCACTCTGTGACTGTCTCCCTCTCTAATTCTCTCACTCTGTGACTGTCTCTCTCTCTATCTCTGTCACCCTGCAACAGTCTCCATCTCTAATTCTTTCACCCTGAAACTTTCTCGCTCTCTAATTATTTCAGCCTGTAACTGTCTCCTTCTCTAATTGTCTCATCCAGTAACTGTCTCCCTCTCTAATTCTCTCACCCTATAACTGTCTCTCTCTATAACCTCCATAGCCTGTAACTGTCTCCCTAGCTAATTATTTCAACCTGTAATTGTCTTCTCTAATTTTCTCATCCTAAAACTGTCTCCCTCTCTAATTCTTTCACCCTGTAACTGTTTCTCTCACTAATTCTTTCACGCTGTAACTGTTTCTCTCACTAATTCTTTCACGCTGTAACTGTTTCTCTCACTAATTCTTTCACGCTGTTACTGTCTACCTCTTTAATTCCCTCACCCTGTAAATGTCTCTCTCTAATTCCCTCATCCTGAAATTGTTACTCTCTCTAATTATTTCAAGCCTAAACTGGCAGCATCTCTAATTCTCTCACCCTGTAAGTGTCTCCCTCTCGAATTATTTCAACCTGTGACTCTCCTTCTCTAATTCCCCCCCCTCCCACATTGAACTGTCTCCCTCTCGATTTATTTCAACATGTAACTGTGGCCCTCTCTAATTCTCTCTCTCTGAAACTGTCCTCCTCTCCAATTATCTCACCCTCTAACTGTCTCCCTCTCTAATCTTCTCACCCTGTAACTTTCTCCCTCCCTAATTCTCTCACCCTCTAACTTTCTCCCTCTCTAATTCTCTCACCATCTAACTTTCTCCCTCTCTAATCCTCTCACCCTCTAACTTTCTCCCTCTCTAATTCTCTCACCCTCTAACTTTCTCCCTCTCTAATCCTCTCACCCTGTAACTTTCTCCCTCTCTAATTCTCTCACCCTCTAACTCTCTCCCTCTCTAATCCTCTCACCCTGTAACTTTCTCCCTCTCTAATTCTCTCACCCTCTAACTCTCTCCCTCTCTAATCCTCTCACCCTGTAACTTTCTCCCTCTCTAATTCTCTCACCCTCTAACTTTCTCCCTCTCTAATCCTCTCACCCTGTAACTTTCTCCCTCTCTAATTCTCTCACCCTCTAACTTTCTCCCTCTCTAATTCTCTCACCCTCTAACTTTCTCTCTCTCTAATTCTCTCACCCTGTAACTTTCTCCCTCTCTAATTCTCTCACCCTCTAACTTTCTCCCTCTCTAATTCTCTCACCCTCTAACTTTCTCCCTCTCTAATTCTCTCACCCTGTAACTTTCTCCCTCTCTAATTCTTTCACCCTCTAACTTTCTCCCTCTCTAATCCTCTCACCCTGTAACTTTCTCCCTCTCTAATTCTCTCACCCTCTAACTTTCTCCCTCTCTAATTCTCTCACCCTCTAACTTTCTCCCTCTCTAATTCTCTCACCCTCTAACTCTCTCCCTCTCTAATTCTCTCACCCTCTAACTTTCTCCCTCTCTAATTCTCTCACCCTCTAACTTTCTCCCTCTCTAATTCTCTCACCCTGTAACTTTCTCCCTCTCTAATTCTCTCACCCTGTAACTTTCTCCCTCTCTAATCCTCTCACCCTCTAACTTTCTCCCTCTCTAATTCTCTCACCCTGTAACTTTCTCCCTCTCTAATCCTCTCACCCTGTAACGTTCCCCCTCTCTAATTCTTTATATCTTGCTATTGCTTTCTTCAATAAATGCCATTTTCATTTCGGAACGATAGATAAAATTGACTGCAATGTTATGGCATTTATTTTGAACAGATTGATGCCTGTTGAAAATTGCAGAGAGGAATTTGACACAAGCATGTTACACATTCATACAATAACACTGCCACCAGCAGTTTCTACACTTCACCTTTTAACTTTCAATAAGGAGTGTATAAAATTCCTGTGACACACAGGTCCAATAGAAACATCGAAACTTAGAAAATAGGAGCAGGAGTAGGCCATTCAGCCCTTCGAGCCTGCTCCGCCATTCAAAATGATCATGGCTGATCCTCTATCTCAATACCATATTCCCACTCTCCCCCCATATCCCTTGATGCCTTTTGTGTCTAAAAATCTATCTAGCTCCTTCTTAAATATATTCAGTGACTTGGCCTCCTCAGCCTTCTGTGGTAGAGAATTCCACAGGTTCACCACCCTCTGAGTGAAGAAATTTCTCCTCATCACAGTCCTAAATGTCCTACCCCATATCCTGAGACCCCTCGTTCAGGGGAAACATCCTCCCTGCATCCAGTCTGTCTAGCCCTGTCAGAATTTTATATGTTTCAATGAGATCCCCTCTCATTCTTCTAATTTCGGGTGAACACAGGCCGAGTCGACCCAATCTCTCCTCATACGACAGTCCTGCCATCCCAGGAATCAGTCTGGTGAACCTTCGCTGCACTCCCTCTATGGCAAGTATATCCTTTCTTAGGTAAGGAGACCAAAACTGCACACAATACTCCAGGTGTGGTCTCACCAAGGCCCTGTATAACTGCAGTAAGACATCCTTGCTCCTGTACTCAAATCCTCTTGCAATGAAGGACAACATACCATTTGCCTTCCTAACTGCTTGCTGCACCTGCATGTTTGCTTTCAGTGACTGGTGTACAAGGACACCCAGGTCCCTTTGTACGTCAACATTTCCCAATCTATCAACATTTAAATAATACTCTGCCTTTCTGTTTTTCCTTCTGAAGTGGATAACTTCACATTTATCCACATTATACTGCATCTGCCATGTATTTGCCCACTCACTCAACTTGTCTAAATCGCCTTGAAGCCTCTTTGCATCCTCCTCACAACTCACAATCCCACCTAGTTTTGTGTCGTCAGCAAACTTGGAAATATTACATTTGGTTCCCTCATCCAAATCATTGATATATATTGTGAATAGCTGGGGCCCAAGCACTGATCCCTGCGGTACCCCACTAGTCACAGTCTGCCACCCCGAAAAAGACCCATTTATTCCTACTCCCTGTTTCCTGTCTGTTAACCAATTTTCAATCCATGCCAGTATATTACCACCAATCCCATGTGCTTTAATTTTGCACACTAACCTCTTATGTCGGACGTTATCAAAGGCCTTCTGAAAATCCAAATAAACCACATCCATTGGTTCTCCCTTATCTATTCTACCAGTTACGTCCTCAAAAAAACTCCAGTAGGTTTGTCAAACACGATTTCCCTTTCATAAATCCATGTTGACTTTGTCTAATCCCATTGATATTTTCTAAGTGTCCTGTTATCACATCCTTTATAATAGACTCCAGCATTTTCCCTACTACTGATGTTAGGCTAACCGGTCTGTAGTTCCCTGTTTTCTATCTCCCTCCTTTTTTGAATAGTGGGGTTACATTTGCTACTCTCCAATCTGCAGGAACTGTTCCATAATCTATAGAATTTTGGAAGATTACAACTAATGCATCCACTATTTCCATGGCTACCGCTTTTAGTACTCTGGGATGCAGATTTTCAGGCCCGGGGGATTTATCGGCTTTCAGTCCCATTAATTTCTCCAGCACTATTTTTTTTACTAATACTAATTTCCTTTAATTGCTCCTTCTCACTGGTCCCTTGGTTCCCTAGCATTTCTGGGAAGTTATTTGTGTCCTCTTCCATGAAGACAGAACCAAAGTATTTGTTTAATTGCTCTGCCATTTCCTTGTTCCCCATTATAAATTCTCCTGTTTCTGACTGTAGGAGACCTACATTTGTCTTCACTAATCTTTTTCTTTTTACATACTGTAGAAGTTTTTATGGTCCACTTTTATGTTCCTTGCAAGTTTACTCTCATACTTTATTTTTCCTCTCTTAATTAATCTCTTGGTCCTTTTTTTGTTGAATACTGAACTGCTCCCAATCCTCAGGCTTGCTACTTTTTCTGGCAACTTTATATGACTCCTCTTTGGATCTAATACTATCCTTAATTTCTTTTGTTAGCCATGGTTGGGCTGCTTTTCCTTTTGCGCCAGAAAGGAATGTGTAATTGTTGCAATTCATGTATTGTTTCCTTAAATGTTAGCCATTGCCTATCCACCGTCATGCCTTTTAATGAAGCTTCCCAATCTATCATAGCCAACTCACTCCTCGTACCTTCGTAGTTTCCTTTGTTTAGATTTAGGAACCGAGTTTTGGATTGGACTACTTCACTTACCATCTTAATGAAGAATTCTATCATGTTATGGTCACTCTTCCCTAAAGGACCCCGCACAACAAGATTATTAATTAACCCCTTCTCATTGCACAATACCCAATCTAGGATAACCTGTGCCCTGGTTGGCTCCTCAACGTACTGGTCTAAAAAACCATCTCGTACGCACTCCAGGAATTCATCCTCCACAGTATTATTGCTAATTTGGTTTGGCCAGTCTATATGTAGATTAAAGTCACCCATGATTACTGTAGTACCCTTGTTACATGCATCTCTAATTTCCTGTTTGATCCCATCCCCAATATTACCACTACTGTTTGGAGGCCTACAGACAACTCCTACCAGTGTTTTCTGCCCCTTGGTGCTTCTTAACTCCACCCAGACTGATTCTACATCTTGATTTTCTGAGCCAATATCCTTTCTCACTATTGCTCTGATTTCATCCTTTACTAACAACACCACCCCACCTCCTTTTCATTTTTGCCCGTCCTTCCTGAATATCGAAAACCCTTGGATATTCAGCTCCCAGCCTTGGTCACCCTGCAGCCATGTCTCTGTAATTGCAATTATATCATATCCATTTACATCTATTTGCACTGTTAATTTGTCGACCTTATTACGAATGCTTCGTGCATTCAGATACAGTGCCTTTAGATTTAGTCTATTTAACATTTTTAGACATCTGAACATTTTTTTGTACTATGGCCCTATTTGCCTTATTACCATTTTTTCTTACCCGGACCCTATTTGTTAGTGCACTCTTTTGTTTGAACACTCTGTCCCTTCCTGACACAATCTCGTGATCCTTACCCCAGTCACTTTCCTGCACTGCTTCATTGTCTCCAATCCATTTCTTTGGAGCAGTGGGTAAGAGCAATGCAGCCTCTTTCGAGTCCTTTACACTGCACGTTTCATGTTCTCCTGAACAACCATCAGAGTCTTCCTGCTGCAACCGCAAAGGCCTATGTCTCAGCGGAGAGCGTGTCGCACTGTTTGGTCATGAACTTCCCCCCCCAGAGAAATGCAAGTACTGCTTGTGGTTTGTATATCCCGTGCCCAAGAGTCATGATTGCTTTTCAATACGGTGCTATTACTGGCACCCACTCTATTGACTATTGGGTGATTGAGCAGCCGACTGTGCTGGTCGGCTGCCCGTTCCGGCTGCTAATCGGCCTCCACAATTTTAAGGCCCCGGCCTCATTTAAATCTGGCAGGGGAGCTGCAGGGCATCAAACAGGTGTCCCGATGGAGCTCGCGGGATTGAGGCCTCAAGTTCGAGTCGGTGCAGCCGCCAGCATAGTGAGTTGCGGGGGCGTGGGGGTGGGGGTCGCGATCACGGAGATTCGGGGTCCCTGAGCAGCAATGGCCCAGATTAATTTTGTCGGAACTCCTGCTCCTCCAAGGTCCACACAAATGATTCGACCATTACCTTTGTGGGGGTGCCTTCAGTTCCACTGCCTGTGGAAGTGCAGGCACCGGCCTGTTCGATCTAAAGTGGCAATCGGGGTCCTGTTTACATCACAGGAGCCCGATGTCCATATTAAAAGGGGCCAATCAGGAGGGTGATTTGGACACACGGGGTTAGGCCACTTTCAAAATGGTGGCAGCTGCATCGCTGTGTTGAGGGGGGCGGTGAGGCCACCAGCCCATTTTGAGGCTGTTACCGTCCCATTAACGCCAGGTGAAGGCTGTGAATATTGACCCCTCTGTGCTAGAAATGAGAGGTTAAAAAGGGTGGGGGATGATAAAAAGGATAATGAGAAGAAATCTAAAATAATACACAGAATATTGATTACAAGATAATTACTGAAGAGGAAGGCCAATCAATCCATTTTAGTTCATCCAGCCAGAAAGATCCAACATTAACCCCCTTCTCCCCAATGCAGCGTCCAATTGTTTCTTCAATGATTCCATTACCTTCATTGGTCTTCAAAGTGTTGATCATTCATTGTGTGAGGAAGACTTTCCTGATTACAGCCCTAAATTTGCCTTTAACTAGTTTGAACCCGTGTCCCCCTTGTTGTGTGATACCTGTCCTGCCAGTGTGAACGGTAAACCCATCTTAGATTTTCCAATCGCTGTTATTTTAATTCCAGCGTTAGGACCTCCGTCACCAGCGATTTGACCTTAATGTTAAAGGTCGCCCATCAAAGGTAAAGGGTCAATCACTGGATTCTGTCTGTATCGCATGCTACTGAATGTAGATTCTCATCAGGTTTTAATGCACAGCTGTTCATATAGAATAATGTTGTCACTGTTTGAACAGATCCTGAGTAGATTAGGCAGCATGCTGTTTTAATTATGAAACCCAAGAGGTTTGCTTCATTTCATGATTTACACTCACACAGATTACAGGCTCTTCACTATCACCAAGTCTCAATAAACTCCGCAGAACGTGTCTGCAAGGGTACTTATAATTGTAGCTATAAATTGTGAGCAAAAAATGTGTTTAGAAACACTGGAATAAAGAACATTTATAATGTGTGCAATGTTGTTTTCACCCCATTCACCGGCACACATTGCAAATTTCCCCAAGTGCACACTTGCTCCAATTATCCATCCCTCTGTTTGTTTATGTAGATATGATTCACACAGGGTTATGTGCACAGGTCAGTTCAGTATACTAGAAAGAGGGAGGGGTGTGGATTTTTGATCTTTGGGGGAATGGTGTGGCCCAAACACAGTGAGGGGGACAAAGGGGACAAGGCCTCTTATGTTACTGAGTCCTCCTGGGGCTCCTCCTTTAGGGGTCCACTTGTAGCAGGCCCAGTGGGAGTGGGTATTCCTGGCCTCCCACCTGAGTTCCTGCTTCGTCTGGTAATTGGGTGCCCTGCCATGGAACACCAGAAGATAGCTGGCTCAAAGGCCTGCTCTGAAACCATTGTGGACCAGAGGGCCTGTGGAGATCCTGGACCAGAGGGCCTGTGGAGATCCTGGACCAGAGGACCTGTGGAGATCCTGCACCAGAGGGCCTGTGGAGATCCTGGACCAGAGGGCCTGTGGAGATCCTGGACCAGAGGGCCTGTGGAGATCCTGGACCAGAGGGCCTGTGGAGATACTGGACCAGAGGACCTGTGGAGATCCTGGACCAGAGGACCTGTGGAGATCCTGGACCAGAGGGCCTGTGGAGATCCTGGACCAGAGGGCCTGTGGAGATCCTGGACCAGAGGGCCTGTGGAGATCCTGGACCATAGGGCCTGTGGAGATCCTGGACCAGAGGACCTGTGGAGATCCTGGACCATAGGGCCTGTGGAGATCCTGGACCAGAGGGCCTGTGGAGATCCTGGACCAGAGGACCTGTGGAGATCCTGGACCATAGGGCCTGTGGAGATCCTGGACCAGAGGGCCTGTGGAGATCCTGGACCAGAGGGCCTGTGGAGATCCTGGACCATAGGGCCTGTGGAGATCCTGGACCAGAGGGCCTGTGGAGATCCTGGACCAGAGGGCCTGTGGAGATCCTGGACCAGAGGGCCTGTGGAGATCCTGGACCAGAGGGCCTGTGGAGATCCTGGACCAGAGGGCCTGTGGAGATCCTGGACCAGAGGGCCTGTGGAGATCCTGGACCAGAGGGCCTGTGGAGATCCTGGGGGTAGACTAAAGATTATGCAGGCAAGGCTTTACATTTTCAGAACTGCCCCCTCCCCAGGATGACCTGAAGCACGCCCAGCTTTCTGGTTCTTGATCGCCAGCCAATGGATGGGCCTCTACTTGGTGTGTACCTCACAGGTACTCTGTACATGTTGGGCATCCTTTATTTGGTCAAAAACAACTTTCAGCTGCCCGGGCAAGCTATACTCTTGTGCAAGAGCCTGAATTAATTGTTTATAAAAAAATGAAAGCCTTGAATTATATAATACCTTTCACAACCTCAGGATGTCCCAAAGCGCTTTACAGCCAATGAAGTACTTTTGAAGTATAGTCACTGTTGTAATGTAGGAAACATATTGGTCAGGACACTGGGAAGAACTTCTCTGCTCTTCTTCGAAATAGTGCCTTGGGAGACTTGCCTGATTATGGTCTGCTATTCATTAGAATAAGCGCCCAGACAAAATGAATGTTTGAAATGTTTCCATTTCTTCTACCTGCTGATCAAAATTATCAACTGTACATGGACCACCTGCGTCCCATTAAGATATTAAACTGCTGATCGTGAAAATATCTAATTGTGCTTTAATCACAAACGGGGAAAGCTCATCAAACCATTCAACTCCTTAACATGGGGATCCATTCGGGTTGTGTAACAATCACTGTGTTTACATTGTCCGAGATGATTAATTCCACCTCGATTTAGAGTCGGCTTATGTTCAGAACACATTAAAGTTTGATTATCATGAAGTCAGCGGATGGGCCCCAGAACGGTTGGAGTCTATGACTTATCTGTAGAGCCGCTGACACCAACGGAATGTCAATACTCTCCACAGGGCAAACTACCCTGAACGGTAGGGTGGGGAAAACTTCAATTAAAACTTAAAAATAAGCAACAAACTAACGATCCAATCTAACCAAACTTCAAAGGAACAAAAGTGCGTAGCAAAGATGACAAGTAAGATCGTGAAACAAGAGGGTAAATTGTCCGCGAGGGTTCGACCGATTCCCCTGCCATAACTTTGGTGGAAATCTTAGAGAAACGTCATAAACGGCAAAAATTACGGCAGGAGATTAAGAGAACCACGGTGGACATTTAAGCTCAGGCTCTCCAAAAGGCCCCACAAGACAGTGTTAAGAGAGACCGTGTGCCGGGAGAACGTGACGTGCTCCAGATCGGTGATGATGTTGCGCCAGTGACGCAGAGCATTGCGATTTCCAGGACAGCAAGGACAAGCCTCCAACCCCCACCCAAGTTCACAGAGTTAGTGCTGCTAATGAGGTTAGCAGCACACAGCAACGTGAGCCTCCCGCTCCCCCAGGACAGACGCAGCCAAAAACCTGGGGCAAGCGCAATGCCTCTGCCTGCGGTTTTCCACCCGCTCTGGGCTGCACGAGTACAGGAATGAAACTTCAGCTTGCTAGATGTCACGTGAAGCTAGTGATGACTGTTATTCATTGGGGTAGACAGGGAGGGTGTTCAGGCTGTTCAAACACCCTCTGAAATTTCTGAGTTTTTTTTATCGCACAACTCTTTCTTTTGAAAGAGCGAGCCTCAGATCACCTGATAGAAGACAGAAACAATGAATGTTCTTCCAAGGCTAATCAGTTCCACAATTCGACAAGTGAAAACTGACGGGTTGGGCTTGCACTTCTAAATGCTCAGCAGGATATTGCAGTGAACAGTAGCCAAGTTATTGATAGATCAGCAACACACAACCAGTGTTTGGACAAAGTGCTTTAGAGTTTTTGTCCAACAAGACTGCTTTTTCTTTTCATTTGCTTTAACTGAATTGATGGATTAATAGAAATGATGGGCCTAGAAATCCGTTCACCCGATATTGGACCTCAGGCCTCATTTATATCAGACCAGTGAGCTGCTGGCTGTTCTCCAAGCAGCTCGTCAGCAAAGGCTATTTGAATTTCAGGCCGCTGCCAGTGACATAGTCGGGTCCTGCAAGAGAGGGGCGACTGGAAGAGGGGGCATTGAAGAGGGTCGATCGGGAGAGGGGGGATTGAAGAGGGTCGATCAGGAGAGGGAGGATTGAAGGGGGTCGATAGGGAGAGGGAGGATTGAAGAGGGTCGATCGGGAGAGGGGGGATTGAAGGGGGTCGATCGGGAGAGGGGGGATTGAAGGTGGTCGATAGGGAGAGGGGGGATTGAAGAGGGTCGATCGGGAGAGGGGGAATTGAAGGTGGTCAATCGGGAGAGGGGGGATTGAAGGGGGTCGATAGGGAGAGGGAGGATTGAAGAGGGTCGATCGGGGGAGGGGGGATTGAAGGGGGTCGATCGGGAGAGGGGGGATTGAAGGGGGTCGATAGGGAGAGGGGGGATTGAAGGGGGTCGATCGGGAGAGGGGGATTGAAGGGGGTCGATCGGGAGAGGGGGGATTGAAGAGGGTCGATCGGGAGAGGGAGGATTGAAGGGGGTCGATCGGGGGAGGGGGAATTGAAGAGGGTCGATCGGGAGAGGGGAGATTGAAGAGGGTCGATAGGGAGAGGGGGGATTGAAGGGGGTCGATAGGGAGAGGGGGGATTGAAGAGGGTCGATCGGGAGAGGGGAGATTGAAGAGGGTCGATAGGGAGAGGGGAGATTGAAGAGGGTCGATAGGGAGAGGGGGGATTGAAGGGGGTCGATAGGGAGAGGGGGGATTGAAGAGGGTCGATAGGGAGAGGGGGGATTGAAGGGGGTCGATAGGGAGAGGGGGCATTGAAGGGGGTCGATAGGGAGAGGGGAGATTGAAGAGGGTCGATAGGGAGAGGGGGGATTGAAGGGGGTCGATAGGGAGAGGGGGGATTGAAGAGGGTCGATCGGGAGAGGGGGGATTGAAGGGGGTCGATAGGGAGAGGGAGGATTGAAGAGGGTCGATCGGGGGAGGGGGGATTGAAGGGGGTCGATCGGGAGAGGGGGGATTGAAGAGGGTCGATAGGGAGAGGGAGGATTGAAGAGGGTCGATCGGGGGAGGGGGGATTGAAGGGGGTCGATAGGGAGAGGGGGGATTGAAGGGGGTCGATAGGGAGAGGGGGGATTGAAGAGGGTCGATCGGGAGAGGGGGGATTGAAGAGGGTCGATCGGGAGAGGGGGGATTGAAGGGGGTCGATAGGGAGAGGGGGGATTGAAGGGGGTCGATAGGGAGAGGGGGGATTGAAGGGGGTCGATCGGGAGAGGGGGGATTGAAGGGGGTCGATAGGGAGAGGGGGGATTGAAGGGGGTCGATAGGGAGAGGGGGGATTGAAGAGGGTCGATAGGGAGAGGGGGGATTGAAGGGGGTCGATAGGGAGAGGGAGGATTGAAGGGGGTCGATAGGGAGAGGGGGGATTGAAGAGGGTCGATCGGGAGAGGGGGGATTGAAGGGGGTCGATAGGGAGAGGGAGGATTGAAGGGGGTCGATAGGGAGAGGGGGGATTGAAGGGGTTCGATCGGGAGAGGGGGGATTGAAGGGGGTCGATCGGGAGAGGGGGGATTGAAGGGGGTCGATAGGGAGAGGGGGGATTGAAGGGGGTCGATAGGGAGAGGGGGGATTGAAGGGGGTCGATAGGGAGAGGGGGGATTGAAGAGGGTCGATAGGGAGAGGGGGGATTGAAGGGGGTCGATAGGGAGAGGGGGGATTGAAGGGGGTCGATAGGGAGAGGGGGGATTGAAGAGGGTCGATCGGGAGAGGGGGGATTGAAGGGGGTCGATAGGGAGAGGGAGGATTGAAGGGGGTCGATAGGGAGAGGGGGGATTGAAGGGGTTCGATCGGGAGAGGGGGGATTGAAGGGGGTCGATCGGGAGAGGGGGGATTGAAGGGGTTCGATCGGGAGAGGGGGGATTGAAGGGGGTCGATCGGGAGAGGGGGGATTGAAGGGGGTCGATCGGGAGAGGGGGGATTGAAGGTGGTCGATAGGGAGAGGGGGGATTGAAGGGGTTCGATAGGGAGAGGGGGGATTGAAGGGGGTCGATCGGGAGAGGGGGGATTGAAGAGGGTCGATCGGGAGAGGGGGGATTGAAGGTGGTCGATAGGGAGAGGGGGGATTGAAGGGGGTCGATAGGGAGAGGGGAGATTGAAGGGGATCGATAGGGAGAGGGGGGATTGAAGGGGGTCGATAGGGAGAGGGGGGATTGAAGGGGTTCGATAGGGAGAGGGGGGATTGAAGAGGGTCGATAGGGAGAGGGGGGATTGAAGGGGGTCGATCGGGAGAGGGGGGATTGAAGGGGGTCGATCGGGAGAGGGGGGATTGAAGGGGGCCAATCGGGAGAGGGGGGATTGAAGGGCGGGGGCATTCAGGAAAGAGAGGGAGGGGGTAATAGGGAAAGGAGCGATCAGAAGAGGGAGGGAAGGGGATAATAGGGAGGGGAAAGGAGGGTGCGTTCAGGAGGGAGGAGGGTTGAAGTTGTTATCAGAAGGGGGGATTGAGGCAGTGATCGGGAGGGCGGGTGGGGCGATTTGGCCGTCAGTGGCCTGTTGTTTTCAGTCAGCATTTTTTTCAACTTACCTTTTTAATGGCGGCCTGCAGTGGTCCCTTTAAGGACCCTGAGTTAGGCCGCATGTCGTCCTGGTTTTCCTGGGCACAGCCGGCCCAGCGCCAGCTGCATTCAGGGCAAACTAATTTGGTAAAGGAGGCATCAGACAGGTGTTAGGCCCTTTTACTTGCAAATGGAAAGGGCTGAACGCCTGTTTCAGGCCTGGGCCCTGGATGCCTCTTTTGATGCCTAATACAATATAGTGGGTGGTGCACTTTTGGTTCAGAATGTGCAGGCGTGCTCTGCCCGCCATATTGGATGCTTTGTCATTGTATTTCTAGGTCAATATGTTTCTATTTAAGTCTTACTGTGAAATTCCTGTTTGAAAAATAGAACTTTTGAAGTAGTTTTGTTTGGCCTGGCAAACTCACATCCAAACACAACCCCCATCCCGCCTGAAAAAAATCCTGCCTCCGCTATTGCTGTTGCTGCTATCAGTGGACAAATATCCAATGATTTTGTTTGAAATTTCTCTGTTATTTTAATGCACTTTGCTTAAAATAATGGATGGAACAACATGTCAATAGTCATTTCTAGTCCATAGTACTTTTAAAAGTGAATTGCATCTATTTCATGGGTAATTCAGCCAGAGAATCACACATGGACCTGGAGCCTTCCAGCCAAGGAAAAGCAACAAGACAGATCCTAATTATAGATTTCTGCCGTGCAATGGGATTTTGCTTAAAATAGGTTTCAGCTAGTGAGGAGACATAATCAGGCAGAAAGTTGTCGAGAACAGTTAATGCCATCAAGTTTCAGTCTAATTAGGACCCAATAAAGATAAATTGTTGGGCTAACAGCAAATACAAAAAGTAGAAACCTATTTGTAGCTGTAGTGCTGGTCTCTTTGCCTGCTCTCCATTAGTCTCAAACACGCCAGCATGGTCCCTTCTGGTGATCAGTGCAGCTGCTGCAGCTGCCTATGAGTTAGAGAGACAAAATTACGGGCATACACAAAACACCCCCACAGTCAGGACCCAAAAGAATTCACGGTCAGCACTCTCTGAAGGAAATGTTTTTTTCCCTGGGCGGGCAGACCTGTGAAGTGTGCCTCTCCAAACAGCTGCATTCAATTCTCCCCTTAAATTTGCTCAATATAGGCCCTGATATATCACAAATTAATTCATTTTGCTTCAGAATTCAAACCACTTTGTGTATAACTTCAGCTGTTATGACCTTGGTTGTCTTGTTAAAGAGAGAGCCGCATTATCAGTGCTCATTAAAGAGAGAGACTCAGAATCAGTGCCCATTAAAGAGAGAGCCGCACTATCAGTGCCCATTAAAGAGAGTTCCTCACTATCAGTGCCCATTAAAGAGAGAGACTCCGAATCAGTGCCCGTTAAAGAGAGAGACGCAGAATCAGTGCCCATTAAAGAGAGAGCCTCACTATCAGTGCCCATGAAAGAGAGAGCCTCACGATCAGTGCTCATTAAAGAGAGAGCCTCACTATCAGTGCCCATTAAAGAGAGAGCCTCACTATCAGTGCCCAATAAAGAGAGAGCCTCACTATCAGTGCCCATTGAAGAGAGTTCCTCACTATCAGTGCTCATGAAAGAGAGAGCCGCACTATCAGTGCCTATTAAAGAGAGTTCCTCACTATCAGTGCCCATGAAAGAGAGAGCCTCACTATCAGTGCCCATTAAAGAGAGTTCCTCACTATCAGTGCCCAATAAAGAGAGAGCCTCACTATCAGTGCTCATTAAAGAGACAGCCTCACTATCAGTGCCCATTAAAGAGACGGCCTCACTATCAGTGCCCATTAAAGAGACAGCCTCACTATCAGTGCCCATTAAAGAGACGGCCTCACTATCAGTGCTCATTAAAGAGAGAGCCTCAGAATCAGTGCCCATTAAAGAGAGTTCCTCACTATCAGTGCCCATTAAAGAGAGTTCCTCACTATCAGTGCTCATTAAAGAGAGAGCCTCAGAATCAGTGCCCATTAAAGAGAGTTCCTCACTATCAGTGGCAATTAAAGAGAGAGCCTCACTATCAGTGCCCATTAAAGAGAGTTCCTCACTATCAGTGCCCATTAAAAAGAGACTCGGAATCAGTGCCCATTAAAGAGAGAGCCGCACTATCAGTGCCCATTAAAGAGAGAGCCGCACTATCAGTGCCCATTAAAAAGAGACTCGGAATCAGTGCCCATTAAAAAGAGACTCGGAATCAGTGCCCATTAAAGAGAGAGCCGCACAATCAGTGCCCATTAAAGAGAGAGCCGCACTATCAGTGCCCATTAAAAAGAGACTCGGAATCAGTGCCCATTAAAGAGAGTTCCTCATTATCAGTGCCCATTAAAGAGAGAGACGCAGAATCAGTGCCCATTAAAGAGAGAGACTCAGAATCAGTGCCCATTAAAGAGAGCGCCTCAGAATCAGTGCCCATTAAAGAGAGAGCCTCACTATCAGTGCCCATTAAAGAGAGAGCCGCACTATCAGTGCCCATTAAAGAGAAAGCCGCACTATCAGTGCCCATTAAAGAGAAAGCCGCACTATCAGTGCCCATTAAAGAGAGTTCCTCACTATCAGTGCCCATTAAAGAGAAAGCCGCACTATCAGTGCCCATTAAAGAGAGTTCCTCACTATCAGTGCCCATTAAAGAGAGAGCCTCACTATCAGTGCCCATTAAAAAGAGACTCGGAATCAGTGCCCATTAAAGAGAGAGACTCAGAATCAGTGCCCATTAAAGAGAGTTCCTCAGATTCAGTGCCCATTAAAGAGAGAGCCTCACTATCAGTGGCCATTAAAGAGAGACTCAGAATCAGTGCCCATTAAAGAGAGACTCAGAATCAGTGCCCATTAAAGAGAGAGACTCAGAATCAGTGCCCATTAAAGAGAGAGCCTCAGAATCAGTGCCCATTAAAGAGAGAGCCTCACTATCAGTGCCCATTAAAGAGAAAGCCGCACTATCAGTGCCCATTAAAGAGAGTTCCTCACTATCAGTGCTCATGAAAGAGAGAGCCGCACTATCAGTGCCTATGAAAGAGAGTTCCTCACTATCAGTGCCCATGAAAGAGAGAGCCTCACTATCAGTGCCCATTAAAGAGAGTTCCTCACTATCAGTGCCCAATAAAGAGAGAGCCTCACTATCAGTGCTCATTAAAGAGACAGCCTCACTATCAGTGCCCATTAAAGAGACGGCCTCACGATCAGTGCTCATTAAAGAGACAGCCTCACTATCAGTGCCCATTAAAGAGACAGCCTCACTATCAGTGCCCATTAAAGAGACGGCCTCACTATCAGTGCCCATTAAAGAGACAGCCTCACTATCAGTGCCCATTAAAGAGACGGCCTCACTATCAGTGCTCATTAAAGAGAGAGCCTCAGAATCAGTGCCCATTAAAGAGAGTTCCTCACTATCAGTGCCCATTAAAGAGAGTTCCTCACTATCAGTGCTCATTAAAGAGAGAGCCTCAGAATCAGTGCCCATTAAAGAGAGTTCCTCACTATCAGTGGCAATTAAAGAGAGAGCCTCACTATCAGTGCCCATTAAAGAGAGTTCCTCACTATCAGTGCCCATTAAAAAGAGACTCGGAATCAGTGCCCATTAAAGAGAGAGCCGCACTATCAGTGCCCATTAAAAAGAGACTCGGAATCAGTGCCCATTAAAGAGAGTTCCTCACTATCAGTGCCCATTAAAAAGAGACTCGGAATCAGTGCCCATTAAAGAGAGAGCCGCACTATCAGTGCCCATTAAAGAGAGAGCCGCACTATCAGTGCCCATTAAAAAGAGACTCGGAATCAGTGCCCATTAAAGAGAGTTCCTCATTATCAGTGCCCATTAAAGAGAGAGACGCAGAATCAGTGCCCATTAAAGAGAGAGACGCAGAATCAGTGCCCATTAAAGAGAGAGACTCAGAATCAGTGCTCATTAAAGAGAGAGATGCAGAATCAGTGCCCATTAAAGAGAGAGACTCAGAATCAGTGCCCATTAAACAGAGCGCCTCAGAATCAGTGCCCATTAAAGAGAGAGCCTCACTATCAGTGCCCATTAAAGAGAGAGCCGCACTATCAGTGCCCATTAAAGAGAAAGCCGCACTATCAGTGCCCATTAAAGAGAGTTCCTCACTATCAGTGCCCATTAAAGAGAGTTCCTCACTATCAGTGCCCATTAAAGAGAGTTCCTCACTATCAGTGCCCATTAAAGAGAGAGCCTCACTATCAGTGCCCATTAAAAAGAGACTCGGAATCAGTGCCCATTAAAGAGAGAGACTCAGAATCAGTGCCCATTAAAGAGAGTTCCTCAGATTCAGTGCCCATTAAAGAGAGAGCCTCACTATCAGTGGCCATTAAAGAGAGAGCCTCACTATCAGTGCCCATTAAAGAGAGACTCAGAATCAGTGCCCATTAAAGAGAGACTCAGAATCAGTGCCCATTAAAGAGAGAGACTCAGAATCAGTGCCCATTAAAGAGAGAGCCTCAGAATCAGTGCCCATTAAAGAGAGAGCCTCACTATCAGTGCCCATTAAAGAGAAAGCCGCACTATCAGTGCCCATTAAAGAGAGTTCCTCACTATCAGTGCTCATGAAAGAGAGAGCCGCACTATCAGTGCCTATTAAAGAGAGTTCCTCACTATCAGTGCCCATGAAAGAGAGAGCCTCACTATCAGTGCCCATTAAAGAGAGTTCCTCACTATCAGTGCCCAATAAAGAGAGAGCCTCACTATCAGTGCTCATTAAAGAGACAGCCTCACTATCAGTGCCCATTAAAGAGACGGCCTCACTATCAGTGCCCATTAAAGAGACAGCCTCACTATCAGTGCCCATTAAAGAGACGGCCTCACTATCAGTGCTCATTAAAGAGAGAGCCTCAGAATCAGTGCCCATTAAAGAGAGTTCCTCACTATCAGTGCCCATTAAAGAGAGTTCCTCACTATCAGTGCTCATTAAAGAGAGAGCCTCAGAATCAATGCCCATTAAAGAGAGTTCCTCACTATCAGTGCCCATTAAAGAGAGAGCCTCACTATCAGTGCCCATTAAAGAGAGTTCCTCACTATCAGTGCCCATTAAAAAGAGACTCGGAATCAGTGCCCATTAAAGAGAGAGCCGCACTATCAGTGCCCATTAAAAAGAGACTCGGAATCAGTGCCCATTAAAGAGAGTTCCTCACTATCAGTGCCCATTAAAAAGAGACTCGGAATCAGTGCCCATTAAAGAGAGAGCCGCACTATCAGTGCCCATTAAAGAGAGAGCCGCACTATCAGTGCCCATTAAAAAGAGACTCGGAATCAGTGCCCATATAAGAGAGTTCCTCATTATCAGTGCCCATTAAAGAGAGAGACGCAGAATCAGTGCCCATTAAAGAGAGAGACGCAGAATCAGTGCCCATTAAAGAGAGTTCCTCACTATCAGTGCCCATTAAAGAGAGTTCCTCACTATCAGTGCTCATTAAAGAGAGAGCCTCAGAATCAGTGCCCATTAAAGAGAGTTCCTCACTATCAGTGCCCATTAAAGAGAGAGCCTCACTATCAGTGCCCATTAAAGAGAGTTCCTCACTATCAGTGCCCATTAAAAAGAGACTCGGAATCAGTGCCCATTAAAGAGAGAGCCGCACTATCAGTGCCCATTAAAAAGAGACTCGGAATCAGTGCCCATTAAAGAGAGTTCCTCACTATCAGTGCCCATTAAAAAGAGACTCGGAATCAGTGCCCATTAAAGAGAGAGCCGCACTATCAGTGCCCATTAAAGAGAGAGCCGCACTATCAGTGCCCATTAAAAAGAGACTCGGAATCAGTGCCCATTAAAGAGAGTTCCTCATTATCAGTGCCCATTAAAGAGAGAGACGCAGAATCAGTGCCCATTAAAGAGAGAGACGCAGAATCAGTGCCCATTAAAGAGAGAGACTCAGAATCAGTGCCCATTAAACAGAGAGATGCAGAATCAGTGCCCATTAAAGAGAGAGACTCAGAATCAGTGCCCATTAAAGAGAGCGCCTCAGAATCAGTGCCCATTAAAGAGAGAGCCTCAATATCAGTGCCCATTAAAGAGAGAGCCGCACTATCAGTGCCCATTAAAGAGAAAGCCGCACTATCAGTGCCCATTAAAGAGAGTTCCTCACTATCAGTGCCCATTAAAGATAGTTCCTCACTATCAGTGCCCATTAAAGAGAGTTCCTCACTATCAGTGCCCATTAAAGAGAGAGCCTCACTATCAGTGCCCATTAAAAAGAGACTCGGAATCAGTGCCCATTAAAGAGAGAGACTCAGAATCAGTGCCCATTAAAGAGAGTTCCTCAGATTCAGTGCCCATTAAAGAGAGAGCCTCACTATCAGTGGCCATTAAAGAGAGAGCCTCACTATCAGTGCCCATTAAAGAGAGAGACGCAGAATCAGTGCCCATTAAAGAGAGAGACTCAGAATCAGTGCCCATTAAAGAGAGCGCCTCAGAATCAGTGCCCATTAAAGAGAGAGCCTCACTATCAGTGCCCATTAAAGAGAGAGCCGCACTATCAGTGCCCATTAAAGAGAAAGCCGCACTATCAGTGCCCATTAAAGAGAGTTCCTCACTATCAGTGCCCATTAAAGAGAGTTCCTCACTATCAGTGCCCATTAAAGAGAGTTCCTCACTATCAGTGCCCATTAAAGAGAGAGCCTCACTATCAGTGCCCATTAAAGAGAGACTCAGAATCAGTGCCCATGAAAGAGAGAGACTCAGAATCAGTGCCCATTAAAGAGAGAGCCTCAGAATCAGTGCCCATTAAAGAGAGAGCCTCACTATCAGTGCCCATTAAAGAGAAAGCCGCACTATCAGTGCCCATTAAAGAGAGTTCCTCACTATCAGTGCTCATGAAAGAGAGAGCCGCACTATCAGTGCCCATGAAAGAGAGTTCCTCACTATCAGTGCCCATGAAAGAGAGAGCCTCACTATCAGTGCCCATTAAAGAGAGTTCCTCACTATCAGTGCCCAATAAAGAGAGAGCCTCACTATCAGTGCTCATTAAAGAGACAGCCTCACTATCAGTGCCCATTAAAGAGACGGCCTCACTATCAGTGCTCATTAAAGAGACAGCCTCACTATCAGTGCCCATTAAAGAGACAGCCTCACTATCAGTGCCCATTAAAGAGACGGCCTCACTATCAGTGCCCATTAAAGAGACAGCCTCACTATCAGTGCCCATTAAAGAGACGGCCTCACTATCAGTGCTCATTAAAGAGAGAGCCTCAGAATCAGTGCCCATTAAAGAGAGTTCCTCACTATCAGTGCCCATTAAAGAGAGTTCCTCACTATCAGTGCTCATTAAAGAGAGAGCCTCAGAATCAGTGCCCATTAAAGAGAGTTCCTCACTATCAGTGGCAATTAAAGAGAGAGCCTCACTATCAGTGCCCATTAAAGAGAGTTCCTCACTATCAGTGCCCATTAAAAAGAGACTCGGAATCAGTGCCCATTAAAGAGAGAGCCGCACTATCAGTGCCCATTAAAAAGAGACTCGGAATCAGTGCCCATTAAAGAGAGTTCCTCACTATCAGTGCCCATTAAAAAGAGACTCGGAATCAGTGCCCATTAAAGAGAGAGCCGCACTATCAGTGCCCATTAAAGAGAGAGCCGCACTATCAGTGCCCATTAAAAAGAGACTCGGAATCAGTGCCCATTAAAGAGAGCTCCTCATTATCAGTGCCCATTAAAGAGAGAGACGCAGAATCAGTGCCCATTAAAGAGAGAGACGCAGAATCAGTGCCCATTAAAGAGAGAGACTCAGAATCAGTGCTCATTAAAGAGAGAGATGCAGAATCAGTGCCCATTAAAGAGAGAGACTCAGAATCAGTGCCCATTAAAGAGAGCGCCTCAGAATCAGTGCCCATTAAAGAGAGAGCCTCACTATCAGTGCCCATTAAAGAGAGAGCCGCACTATCAGTGCCCATTAAAGAGAAAGCCGCACTATCAGTGCCCATTAAAGAGAGCTCCTCACTATCAGTGCCCATTAAAGAGAGTTCCTCACTATCAGTGCCCATTAAAGAGAGTTCCTCACTATCAGTGCCCATTAAAGAGAGAGCCTCACTATCAGTGCCCATTAAAAAGAGACTCGGAATCAGTGCCCATTAAAGAGAGAGACTCAGAATCAGTGCCCATTAAAGAGAGTTCCTCAGATTCAGTGCCCATTAAAGAGAGAGCCTCACTATCAGTGGCCATTAAAGAGAGAGCCTCACTATCAGTGCCCATTAAAGAGAGACTCAGAATCAGTGCCCATTAAAGAGAGACTCAGAATCAGTGCCCATTAAAGAGAGAGACTCAGAATCAGTGCCCATTAAAGAGAGAGCCTCAGAATCAGTGCCCATTAAAGAGAGAGCCTCACTATCAGTGCCCATTAAAGAGAGTTCCTCACTATCAGTGCTCATGAAAGAGAGAGCCTCACTATCAGTGCCCATTAAAGAGAGTTCCTCACTATCAGTGCCCAATAAAGAGAGAGCCTCACTATCAGTGCTCATTAAAGAGACAGCCTCACTATCAGTGCCCATTAAAGAGACGGCCTCACTATCAGTGCCCATTAAAGAGACAGCCTCACTATCAGTGCCCATTAAAGAGACGGCCTCACTATCAGTGCTCATTAAAGAGAGAGCCTCAGAATCAGTGCCCATTAAAGAGAGTTCCTCACTATCAGTGCCCATTAAAGAGAGTTCCTCACTATCAGTGCTCATTAAAGAGAGAGCCTCAGAATCAATGCCCATTAAAGAGAGTTCCTCACTATCAGTGCCCATTAAAGAGAGAGCCTCACTATCAGTGCCCATTAAAGAGAGTTCCTCACTATCAGTGCCCATTAAAAAGAGACTCGGAATCAGTGCCCATTAAAGAGAGAGCCGCACTATCAGTGCCCATTAAAAAGAGACTCGGAATCAGTGCCCATTAAAGAGAGTTCCTCACTATCAGTGCCCATTAAAAAGAGACTCGGAATCAGTGCCCATTAAAGAGAGAGCCGCACTATCAGTGCCCATTAAAGAGAGAGCCGCACTATCAGTGCCCATTAAAAAGAGACTCGGAATCAGTGCCCATTAAAGAGAGTTCCTCATTATCAGTGCCCATTAAAGAGAGAGACGCAGAATCAGTGCCCATTAAAGAGAGAGACGCAGAATCAGTGCCCATTAAAGAGAGTTCCTCACTATCAGTGCCCATTAAAGAGAGTTCCTCACTATCAGTGCTCATTAAAGAGAGAGCCTCAGAATCAGTGCCCATTAAAGAGAGTTCCTCACTATCAGTGCCCATTAAAGAGAGAGCCTCACTATCAGTGCCCATTAAAGAGAGTTCCTCACTATCAGTGCCCATTAAAAAGAGACTCGGAATCAGTGCCCATTAAAGAGAGAGCCGCACTATCAGTGCCCATTAAAAAGAGACTCGGAATCAGTGCCCATTAAAGAGAGTTCCTCACTATCAGTGCCCATTAAAAAGAGACTCGGAATCAGTGCCCATTAAAGAGAGAGCCGCACTATCAGTGCCCATTAAAAAGAGACTCGGAATCAGTGCCCATTAAAGAGAGTTCCTCACTATCAGTGCCCATTAAAAAGAGACTCGGAATCAGTGCCCATTAAAGAGAGAGCCGCACTATCAGTGCCCATTAAAGAGAGAGCCGCACTATCAGTGCCCATTAAAAAGAGACTCGGAATCAGTGCCCATTAAAGAGAGTTCCTCATTATCAGTGCCCATTAAAGAGAGAGACGCAGAATCAGTGCCCATTAAAGAGAGAGACGCAGAATCAGTGCCCATTAAAGAGAGAGACTCAGAATCAGTGCCCATTAAACAGAGAGATGCAGAATCAGTGCCCATTAAAGAGAGAGACTCAGAATCAGTGCCCATTAAAGAGAGCGCCTCAGAATCAGTGCCCATTAAAGAGAGAGCCTCAATATCAGTGCCCATTAAAGAGAGAGCCGCACTATCAGTGCCCATTAAAGAGAAAGCCGCACTATCAGTGCCCATTAAAGAGAGTTCCTCACTATCAGTGCCCATTAAAGATAGTTCCTCACTATCAGTGCCCATTAAAGAGAGTTCCTCACTATCAGTGCCCATTAAAGAGAGAGCCTCACTATCAGTGCCCATTAAAAAGAGACTCGGAATCAGTGCCCATTAAAGAGAGAGACTCAGAATCAGTGCCCATTAAAGAGAGTTCCTCAGATTCAGTGCCCATTAAAGAGAGAGCCTCACTATCAGTGGCCATTAAAGAGAGAGCCTCACTATCAGTGCCCATTAAAGAGGGACTCAGAATCAGTGCCCATTAAAGAGAGAGCCGCACTATCAGTGCCCATTAAAGAGAGAGCCGCACTATCAGTGCCCATTAAAAAGAGACTCGGAATCAGTGCCCATTAAAGAGAGTTCCTCACTATCAGTGCCCATTAAAAAGAGACTCGGAATCAGTGCCCATTAAAGAGAGAGCCGCACTATCAGTGCCCATTAAAGAGAGAGCCGCACTATCAGTGCCCATTAAAAAGAGACTCGGAATCAGTGCCCATTAAAGAGAGTTCCTCATTATCAGTGCCCATTAAAGAGAGAGACGCAGAATCAGTGCCCATTAAAGAGAGAGACGCAGAATCAGTGCCCATTAAAGAGAGTTCCTCACTATCAGTGCCCATTAAAGAGAGTTCCTCACTATCAGTGCTCATTAAAGAGAGAGCCTCAGAATCAGTGCCCATTAAAGAGAGTTCCTCACTATCAGTGCCCATTAAAGAGAGAGCCTCACTATCAGTGCCCATTAAAGAGAGTTCCTCACTATCAGTGCCCATTAAAAAGAGACTCGGAATCAGTGCCCATTAAAGAGAGAGCCGCACTATCAGTGCCCATTAAAAAGAGACTCGGAATCAGTGCCCATTAAAGAGAGTTCCTCACTATCAGTGCCCATTAAAAAGAGACTCGGAATCAGTGCCCATTAAAGAGAGAGCCGCACTATCAGTGCCCATTAAAAAGAGACTCGGAATCAGTGCCCATTAAAGAGAGTTCCTCACTATCAGTGCCCATTAAAAAGAGACTCGGAATCAGTGCCCATTAAAGAGAGAGCCGCACTATCAGTGCCCATTAAAGAGAGAGCCGCACTATCAGTGCCCATTAAAAAGAGACTCGGAATCAGTGCCCATTAAAGAGAGTTCCTCATTATCAGTGCCCATTAAAGAGAGAGACGCAGAATCAGTGCCCATTAAAGAGAGAGACGCAGAATCAGTGCCCATTAAAGAGAGAGACTCAGAATCAGTGCCCATTAAACAGAGAGATGCAGAATCAGTGCCCATTAAAGAGAGAGACTCAGAATCAGTGCCCATTAAAGAGAGCGCCTCAGAATCAGTGCCCATTAAAGAGAGAGCCTCAATATCAGTGCCCATTAAAGAGAGAGCCGCACTATCAGTGCCCATTAAAGAGAAAGCCGCACTATCAGTGCCCATTAAAGAGAGTTCCTCACTATCAGTGCCCATTAAAGATAGTTCCTCACTATCAGTGCCCATTAAAGAGAGTTCCTCACTATCAGTGCCCATTAAAGAGAGAGCCTCACTATCAGTGCCCATTAAAAAGAGACTCGGAATCAGTGCCCATTAAAGAGAGAGACTCAGAATCAGTGCCCATTAAAGAGAGTTCCTCAGATTCAGTGCCCATTAAAGAGAGAGCCTCACTATCAGTGGCCATTAAAGAGAGAGCCTCACTATCAGTGCCCATTAAAGAGGGACTCAGAATCAGTGCCCATTAAAGAGAGACTCAGAATCAGTGCCCATTAAAGAGAGAGACTCAGAATCAGTGCCCATTAAAGAGAGAGCCTCAGAATCAGTGCCCATTAAAGAGAGAGCCTCACTATCAGTGCCCATTAAAGAGAGAGCCGCACTATCAGTGCCCATTAAAAAGAGACTCGGAATCAGTGCCCATTAAAGAGAGTTCCTCATTATCAGTGCCCATTAAAGAGAGAGACGCAGAATCAGTGCCCATTAAAGAGAGAGACGCAGAATCAGTGCCCATTAAAGAGAGAGACTCAGAATCAGTGCCCATTAAAGAGAGAGGTGCAGAATCAGTGCCCATTAAAGAGAGAGACTCAGAATCAGTGCCCATTAAAGAGAGCGCCTCAGAATCAGTGCCCATTAAAGAGAGAGCCTCAATATCAGTGCCCATTAAAGAGAGAGCCGCACTATCAGTGCCCATTAAAGAGAAAGCCGCACTATCAGTGCCCATTAAAGAGAGTTCCTCACTATCAGTGCCCATTAAAGAGAGTTCCTCACTATCAGTGCCCATTAAAGAGAGTTCCTCACTATCAGTGCCCATTAAAGAGAGAGCCTCACTATCAGTGCCCATTAAAAAGAGACTCGGAATCAGTGCCCATTAAAGAGAGAGACTCAGAATCAGTGCCCATTAAAGAGAGTTCCTCAGATTCAGTGCCCATTAAAGAGAGAGCCTCACTATCAGTGGCCATTAAAGAGAGAGCCTCACTATCAGTGCCCATTAAAGAGAGACTCAGAATCAGTGCCCATTAAAGAGAGACTCAGAATCAGTGCCCATTAAAGAGAGAGACTCAGAATCAGTGCCCATTAAAGAGAGAGCCTCAGAATCAGTGCCCATTAAAGAGAGAGCCTCACTATCAGTGCCCATTAAAGAGAAAGCCGCACTATCAGTGCCCATTAAAGAGAGTTCCTCGCTATCAGTGCCCAATAAAGAGAGAGCCGCACTATCAGTGCCCATTAAAGAGAGAGCCTCACTATCAGTGCCCATTAAAGAGAGAGCCGCACTATCAGTGCCCATTAAAGAGATAGCTGCACTATCAGTGCCCATTAAAGAGAGAGCCTCACTATCAGTGCCCATTAAAGAGAGTTCCTCACTATCAGTGCCCATTAAAGAGAGTTCCTCACTATCAGTGCCCATTAAAGAGAGAGCCTCACTATCAGTGCCCATTAAAAAGAGACTCGGAATCAGTGCCCATTAAAGAGAGAGACTCAGAATCAGTGCCCATTAAAGAGAGTTCCTCAGATTCAGTGCCCATTAAAGAGAGAGCCTCACTATCAGTGGCCATTAAAGAGAGAGCCTCACTTTCAGTGCCCATTAAAGAGAGACTCAGAATCAGTGCCCATTAAAGAGAGACTCAGAATCAGTGCCCATTAAAGAGAGAGACTCAGAATCAGTGCCCATTTAAGAGAGAGCCTCAGAATCAGTGCCCATTAAAGAGAGAGCCTCACTATCAGTGCCCATTAAAGAGAGAGCTGCACTATCAGTGCCCATTAAAAAGAGACTCGGAATCAGTGCCCATTAAAGAGAGTTCCTCATTATCAGTGCCCATTAAAGAGAGAGACGCAGAATCAGTGCCCATTAAAGAGAGAGACGCAGAATCAGTGCCCATTAAAGAGAGAGACTCAGAATCAGTGCCCATTAAAGAGAGAGATGCAGAATCAGTGCCCATTAAAGAGAGAGACTCAGAATCAGTGCCCATTAAAGAGAGCGCCTCAGAATCAGTGCCCATTAAAGAGAGAGCCTCAATATCAGTGCCCATTAAAGAGAGAGCCGCACTATCAGTGCCCATTAAAGAGAAAGCTGCACTATCAGTGCCCATTAATGAGAGACTCAGAATCAGTGCCCATTAAAGAGAGACTCAGAATCAGTGCCCATTAAAGAGAGAGCCTCACTATCAGTGCCCATTAAAGAGAGACTCAGAATCAGTGCCCATTAAAGAGAGACTCAGAATCAGTGCCCATTAAAGAGAGACTCAGAATCGGTGCCAATTTTGAAAATTGAGCAGTTGAAATGAATTTGCATTAACTTTGACCTCCTTTGATTTTTCTCTGTCTCCGGACTTTTTTTCAGATTTAAGTACTGAGGCTAAAATCATGGAGAAAATCTGATGTGTTGAATTATTGAGTGCGATGGACAGAGATCTCAATTATTCGACACTTAAAATAATAGGCCAATGGGTTATTGCCTGTGTTACTGTAATGGCGAATGAAATCTGAAAACAGGAACTATTGAATACAATTGACTGCATTAACATTCAGGCTCATAGTTGGTTGCAGCTGCCTGGGTTAATAATTGGATCTACTGGCGATTATTTGCCTTTGTGACAATGTTAGGCACAGAAAATCAGGCAAATCTGTTCCTCCAATGACACTATCAGGATCCACTGCTTCAGCAAAAATACTTTTAAAAATCAACAGAAATAGGCCACAAGGCTTAAAAGGCTGGCACTTTCCACTGGGTGCTGATAGTCTGAGCAGCTATTCAGTTAGGAATATATGATCTGTGCATGTCACTTAATGTCGCCCTCTGCAGTGTGAAAGTTTTATACAAATAAATGGATTAGTTGCTTCTTACTTCCTTCCATATTAAATTCAGTGCCCTCCTGCCTCTGCTAATTATTTTGGTTTGTCAAGTAAATATCGCGCATCCCTCATTTTGTTCCTTTGCTATTCATCTTTCTACCCTCCCAAAGACCCCAGTTCAGCATCTCGTGTGATAGTCGGCAACATGTCGACCAAGAAAACGAGCAAAAGCTGACACAGCCCCAGTAAACTGACAGCTCAAAAGCAGCCCTGAATGTAGACCCGCACAGCACATGCAGACAAAGGGTTCCGCTGAAAGTGCAGTGTCACTTGGGCAGGTCATAAGTTAAACTGTAATTATATCCGATATTTTGATTACTTTTATTGTGGGGGGCAGAATCTTATGAGGTAAAATTCAAATGGATTAACGTCCTTCCTTACAATAATGGAGAAAAGAATCTCGTACAAATGCCCCACTTCTCATTTGGAAAAAAGAGGATGAAGAGATGGACCTGGAGGCAGTTTAGAGAAGGGAATGAACACAAGCATATAATACACATGCAAATGCTGGTTATAAATGAACATAATTGAAGAGAATTCACTGAATGTGCGGGACAGCAGATAAATTGTGTGATGTGGAGCTGACAAAAGAGAAAGAAAGAATGGCTTGCATTTATAGAGCACCTTTCATGACCTCAAGGCGCCTGAAGAACTTCTGCAGTGTGGTCACTGTTATAATGTGGGAAACAGCATACAGGGTGACTAGAGCTCTTTGTTGAAAATTTTAAATCAACACTTGTGTTGAAAAAGACACCGCTCACACACATAAGGGGTCATTTTGCCAGGCTCCGCTCCCAATTCAAAGGTTCGCTCAACAGGAATGTGGGTCGTAATAGAGCTCTGTAACTTACGCACTTGTCTAGCGAATCTTCACAGCAGAAATGAAGCCTGGTAAAATTTGCCAGAAAGTGTTTCAGAAAAAATATAAAACATTTCCTGTGAGTCAAGGCAGATCCAGTAATACAGCCTGTTCTGGATGTCCTCATCAACTCAGCTCTCGGTGCTCCTATATATCTGACTCTGAAATGAATCATTTAGCACAGTCTCCATCATGTGGTGACAATAATTATTGCAGAAAATCTTTGCCACAATCCTGCGATTCTGAATTACAGTGTATGTGACAGGTACACTCAAGAAAGGGTTATGGCTTTGCAAAATTTCTCAAACATGTTGCCTTCCTGTAAAACAAACGATTGAAGTGCCCTATATATTGTAAGCCTTAAAAGATGAAAGTGACGGATCAGAGCTGGCTAGCAATTGGCAGTTCACCCCGGTAACACTGCAGGCCGGAGCCACATCTGTGTTCCAGATCTATGTAGAAGTTCTTTCTCTCAATAGAGTTATATCTTGAAAGTAAAGGTGTAAGCACCAGCCCAGTCAGATCAGGTGATTTTTAAGAGAGATTTTAATACAATGAAATTGTAATTCTCAAACTAATCTGACCGATAAGGCCAAGCCTTGACAAAGGATCTGCACCTGGAATGTTAACTCCATTATCTTCTCCACAGATGCTGCCCGGCCCGCTGAGGGTTTCTAGCATTTTCTGTTTTTTCTCTCTGACTATTATGGTATTTGGGAGGAGATTTAACCCTAGCAACATCAGAGAATATTTTATATTCTTACTGGTTTAACTCTAGACTTTTTGGGTTCACGTCTCACACCACTCTCCTCGGGTGAGTCCTGGCTTCCTACATCCCAAAGGACCTTGCTGTGTGCAAATCGGCAGACGTGTTTCCTACATTACAACAGTGGCTACATGTCTAAGTACTTTGTTGGATGTAAAGTGCCTTGGAAAGTCCTAAGGTCATGAAAGGCACTATATAAATGCATGATCTCTTTCTTTCTTTCTTTCTCTCTCTCTGTATTTTGGTATGCCAGTGTTATCACAAGCCTTCATACGCTCTTCCTTGACTTCAGAAGGCAGCACTATAAACACTTCACTGGATTGTGGTTTAGGCTATAAGTGCCAAGCAGTCTCCTTGCTGCTGATTCTCCAGGTCATTGACCCCATTGTAAGTCCTAGACATGGGGCCGGTCGTTTCAATAATCATGAGGGTGGGTATGGCTCCTTGCATCTGTAGAGGTGGAACAGAGGCACCCACCATGAAAAAATGATGGAAAATCAGAGTGGCATCCTGTCACTCTGATGGGCGGGAGCTGGAGGCCTTTAAGGGGTTGAAGATTTGATTTTCAATAGTTTTATCTCCTTGCAGGAGAACAAAACGTAGGTACTATGAGGTAATCTATCCCCTCTGGGATTATTTACATTTCCTTGCTTCAATGATCTTAAGGCCTGGTACAGAACCCATGCCTAATCTCAGCAGCTGTGATGTAGAGGACGGCAGACAGCAATCTCACTTGCTCCAGCATCCAAATGTAGGCCACATCATTCCTGGGATGGGAAGCTGGCGGATCTGGGTTCCATCCCAAATTGCTGGCCCCCTCCCCCTCGGAATGAACTGCCTGTTTCCATCCTCCCCCAACCCAGGAATTTCAGCTGGAATTAGTACTGGTACAAACTAGATTCAGTAAAATAAATATATATGGAAGGTGTAAAATAAATCATAAATACTACAGAAATGGCACCATTATCTTTCTTGACTTGCTTATTAATTTGTATATTTAAACTGGTTTATCTGTTAAACAAACATTACGAGTAAGAACTCTATTTCATAACTGAACATCAAAAAAAACTGTAGGCTGATTTGTTTAAACTTGTTTTAATGGAAGGAATTTGAATAAATGAGTCAGTTTCTGGTGTAACATCAGACTGACAAGGACTGTTATAATCTAGTAGACAGATAGGAAGGAGCAGCATTGGTAAAATATTTATATAATGGGTTACTGAGTAGAACATCAGCCCCCTCAGGTAATTAAACCAACATTTTGTGCATAGTGATGTTTGAAAGGAGTTGAAAATAATTCTTTACCAGCCAAGAGAAAACAGGAGTAATCAAATCGACATGAGATTAATTACAACTGTGAAAGTTGGTTTAAATGTCAGGCTTATATAACATTTTTTGTGTCAAAAATTGTCGTAGTCATTGAGTAGAAAGATGGCCACAGTCTGTCTGAGACTAGTGTTAGCTTGGCCCATTTGGTCAGACTCTCACTCTAGGGTAGATAGTCGTGGATTCGAGCCCCACTGCAGAGATTGAGCTCCTAATCTAGACTGACACTTCAGTGCAGTACTGAGGGAGTTCTCCACTGTTGGAGGTAGTTGCAATAAAATCAGAGCATTTTTGTCTATTGACTTCTTTGTTCCTTATCACATAAAATATGAGGTTAAAGCCAGGTCCTAATGCCCAGCCTGGCTGATACAAGAACATAAGAAATAGGAGCAGGAGTAGGCCACATGGCCTCTCAAGCCTGCTCCACCATTCAATCAGATCATGGCTGATCTTCGACCTCAACTCCACTTTCCTGCCTGATCCCTGTATCCCTTGATTCCCCAAGAGTCCAAAAATCTATCCATCTTAGCCTTGAACATACTCAATGACTCATCATCCACAGCCCTCTGGGGTAGAGAATCCAAAGATTCACAACCCTCTGAGTGAAGAAATTCCTTCTCAACTCAGTTTTGAATGGCCGACCCCTTATCCTGCGATTATGCCTCCTAGTTCTAGACTCCTAGAAGGGGAGAAGGGGAAACAATCTCTCAGCATCTACACTGTCAAACCCTATCATAATCTTATATGTTTCAATGAGATCACTTCTCATTCTTCTAAACTCCAGAGAGTATAGGCCCATTCTACTCAACCTCTCTTAATAGGAATCTCATCCCAGGAATTAATCTAGTGAATCTTCGTTGCTCTGCCTCTAAGGCAAGTATATCCTTCCCTAGATAAGGAGACCAAAACTGTAAAATAACACTCCAGGTGAGGTTTCACCAAAGCCCTGTACTTCTGTAGTAAGACTTCCTTACTCTTGTACTCCAATCCCATTGCAATAAAGGCCAACATGCCACTTGCCTTTCCAATTGCTTGCTGTACCTGCATACTAATTTTGTGTTTCTTGTACGAGGACACCCAAGTCTCTCTGAACACCAACATTTAATAGTTTCTCACCATTTAAACAATATTCTGTTTTTCTATTCTTCCTACCAAAGTGAATAACCTCACATTTCCCCACATTATACTCCATCTACCACCTTCTTGCTCACTCACTTAACCTGTCTATATCCCTTTGCAGACTCTGTGTCCTCCTCACAGCTTACTTTCCCACCTAGCTTTGTATTGTCAGCAAACTTGGATACATTACACTCGGTCCCTTCATCTAAGTCATTAATATAGATTGTAAATACCTGAGGCCCAAGCATTGATCCTTGCGGCGCCCCACTAGTTACAGCCTGTCAAACTGAGAATGATCCGTTTATCCCTATTCTCTGTTTTCTGTCCTTGAGCCAATCCTCTATCCATGATATTACCCCCAACCCCATAAGCCCTTACCTTGTGTAACAAACTTTTATGTGGCATCTTATCAAATGCCTTTTGATAAGGTCAGGATAGGACACAAAGTGGGGCAAGTCATAGAGTCATAGAGTCATAGAAGTTTACAACATGGAAACAGGCCCTTCAGCCCAACATGTCCATGTCGCCCAGTTTATACCACTAAGCTAGTCCCAGTTGCCTGCATTTGGCCCATATCCCTCTATACCCATCTTACCCATGTAACTGTTCAAATGCTTTTTAAAAGACAAAATTGTACCCGCCTCTACTACTGCCTCTGGCAGCTCGTTCCAGACACTCACCACCCTTTGAGTGAAAAAATTGCCCCTCTGGACCCTTTTGTATCTCTCCCCTCTCACCTTAAATCTATGCCCCCTCGTTATAGACACCCTACCTTTGGGAAAAGATTTTGACTATCTACCTTATCTATGCCCCTCATTATTTTATAGACTTCTATAAGATCACCCCTAAACCTCCTACTCTCCAGGGAAAAAAGTCTCAGTCTATCCAACCTCTCCCTATAAGTCAAACCATCAAGTCCCGGTAGCATCCTAGTAAATCTTTTCTGCACTCTTTCTAGTTTAATAATATCCTTTCTATAATAGGGTGACCAGAACTGTACACAGTATTCCAAGTGTGGCCTAACTAATGTCTTGTACAACTTCAACAAGACATTCCAACTCCTGTATTCAATGTTCTGACCAATGAAACCAAGCATGCTGAATGCCTTCTTCACCACCCTATCCACCTGTGACTCCACTTTCAAGGAGCTATGAACCTGTACTCCTAGATCTCTTTGCTCTATAACACTCCCCAACGCCCTACCATTAATGGAGTAGGTCCTGGCCCGATTTGATCTGCCAAAATGCATCACCTCACATTTATCTAAATTAAACTCCATCTGCCACTCATCGGCCCACTGGCCCAATTTATCAAGATCCCGTTGCAATCCTAGATAACCTTCTTCACTGTCCACAATGCCACCAATCTTGGTGTCATCTGCAAACTTACTAACCATGCCTCCTAAATTCTCATCCAAATCATTAATATAAATAACAAATAACAGCGGATCCAGCACCGATCCCTGAGGCGCACCGCTGGTCACGGGCCTCCAGTTTGAAAAACAACCCTCTACAACCACCCTCTGTCTTCTGTCGTCAATCCAATTTTGTATCCAAGTGGACCATATTTCAGTTGGAGAGCATTTGGGAAACAGTGATCACAATATCATTAGACTATTAATAGTTATGGAAAAGAACAAGGAAAAATCAAATGTGAAAATACTCAACTGGAGGAGAGTTAATTTCAATGAGTTGAAAAGAGATCTGGCCCAGGTGGATTGGAATCAGAGATTGGCAGGTAAAACAGTAAATGAACAATGGGAGGCCTTCAAAGAGGAGATAGTTCGGGTACAGACTGGACACATTCCCACAAGGGGGAAAGGAAGGGCATCCAAAGATTGAGCTCCCTGGATGACTAAAGATATAGAGATTAAAATAAAACAGAAAAAGGAGGCTTAGGATAAATGTCATAATTCATAATTCAGTAGAGAACCAAGCTGAATACAAAAAGTACAGAGAGAACTGAAAAAGGAAACAAGAGCAGCAAAGAGAGTGTATGAGAATAGATTAGTGGCTAACATAAAAGAGAACCTAAAAGTCTTTTATAAACATATAAATATTAAAAGGGTAGTCAAAGGGAGGGTGGGGCCGACTAGAGACCAAAAAGAAGTTGATCTTGTGGAGGCAGAGGGCATGGCTGAGGTACTAAATGAGTACTTTGCATCTGTTTTTACTAAAGAAGAGGATGCTGCCAAAGTCACAGTAAAGGAGGAGGAAATAGAGAAATGGGATTGGATAAAAATAGATAAAGATGAGGTACTTAAAAGGTTGGCAGCGCTCAAAGTAGAAAAGTCACCAGGTCCGGATGGGATGCATCCTAGGTTGCTGAGGGAATTAAGGGTGGAAATTGTAGAGGCTCTGGCCACATTCTTCCAATCCTCCTTAGATATGGGGGTGGTGCCAGAGGACTGGAGGATTGCAAATGTTACACCCCTGTTCAAAAAAAGGGCGGGCGATAAATTCGGCAATTACAGGCCAGTCAGCCTAACGTCGGTGGTGGGAAAACTTTAAGAGACAGTAATCTGGGACAAAATTAATTGGCACTTGGAAAAATATAGATTACTAAATGAAAGCCAGCATGGATTTGTTAAAGGCAAATCATGTTGACTAACTTGATCGAGCTTTTTTATGAACTAACAGAGAGAGTTGATGAGGGTAGTATGGTTGATGTTGTGTTGATAAACTTTCAAAAGGCATTTCATAAAGTACCGTGTAATAGACTTGTTAGCAAAATTGAAGCCCATGGGATTAAAGAGGCAGTGGCTGCGTGGATACAAAATTGGCTAAGGGACAGAAAGCAGAGAGTAGTGGTGAACGGTTGTTTTACAGACTGCAGGGAAGTGTGCAGTGATGTCCCCCAGGGGTCGGTGTTGGGACCACTGATCTTTTTGATATATATTAATGACCTGAACTTGGGTATAGAGGGTATAATTTCAAAGTTTGCAGATGACAAGAAACTTGAGAATGTATTAAATAATGAGGAAGATAGTAACAGACTTCAGGAGGACATAGACTGGTGAAATGGGCAGACACATGGCAGATTAAATTTAATGCAGAGAAGTGTGAAGTGATACATTTTAGTAGGAAGAATGAGGAGAGGCAATATAAACTAAATGGTACAATTTTTAAGTGGGTGCAGACGTGGGGGTGTACGTACACAAGTCTTTGAATGTGGAAGACAAGTTGAGAAGGCTGTTAAAAAGGCAAACAGGATCCTTGGCTTTATAAATAATGGCATAGAGTACAAAAGCAAAGAAGTTATACTAAACCTTTATAAAACATTGATTAGGCCCCAGCTGGAGGATTTTTTTTATTGTTCATGGGATGTGGGCGTCGCAGGCAAGGCCAGCATTTATTGCCCATCCCTAATTGCCCTTGAGAAGGTGGTGGTGAGCTGCCTTCTTGAACCGCTGCAGTCCATGTGGTGAAGGTTCTCCCACAATGCTGTTATGTAGGGATTTCCAGGATTTTGAACCAGTGACGATGAAGGAACGGAGATATATTTCCAAGTCAGGATGGTGTGTGACTTGGAGGGGAAGGTGCAGAAACATAGAAAACATAGAAAAATAGGAGCAAGAGTAGGCCATTCGGCCCTTCGGGCCTGCTCCGCCATTCAAAATGATCATGGCTGATTGTCTAACTCAGTACCCTGTTCCGGCTTTTTCCCCATATCCCTTGATCCCTTTAGCATTAAGAAATATATCTATCTCCTTCTTGAATACATCTAATGACTTGGCCTCCACTGCCTTCTGTGGTAGAGAATTCCACAGGTTCACCACCCTCTGAGTGAAGAAATTTCTCCTCATCTTGGTTCTAAATGGCATACCCTGTATCCTGAGACTGTGACCCCTGGTTCTGGATTCCACAGCCATCGGGAACATCCTCCCTGCATCAGTCTGTCTAGTCCTGTTAGAATTTTATATGTTTCGATGAGATCACCTCTCATTCTTCTAAACTCTAGTGAAAATAGGCCTAGTCGACCCAATCTCCCTTCATACGTCAGTCCTGCCATCCCAGGAATCAGTCTGGTAAACTTTCATTGCACTCCCTCTATGGCAAGGACATCCTTCCTCAGATAAGGAGACCAAAACTGCACACAATACTCCAGATGTGGTCTCACCAAGGCCCTGTATAACTGCAGTAAGACATCCCTGCTCCTGTACTCAAATCCTCTTGCAATGAAGGCCAACACACCATTCGCCTTCCTAACTGCTTGTGCACCTGAATGCTTGCTTTCAGTGACTGGTGTACAAGGACACCCAGGTCTCATTGCACCTCCCCTTTTCCCAATCTATCACCATTCAGATAATAATCTGCCTTTGGTTTTTACAACCAAAGTGGATAACCTCACATTTATCGACGTTATGCTGTATCTGCCATGTTCTTGCCCACTCACCCAACTTGTCTAAATCACATTGGAGCCTCTTGCATCCTCCTCACAGCTCACATTCCACTCCAGCTTTGTGTCGTCTGCAAACTTGGAAATGTTACATTTAGTTCCCTCATCCAAATCATTGATATATATTGTGAATAGCTGGGGCCCAAGCACTGATCCCTGCGGTACCCCACTAGTTACTGCCTGCCACCCGGAAAAAGACCCGTTTATTCCAACTCTCTGTTTCCTGTCTGTCAACCAATTCTCAATCCATGCCAGTATATTCCCCCCAGTCCCATGTGCTTTAATTTTGCACACTAACCTCTTGTGTGGGACCTTATCAAAAGCCTTCCGAAAATCCAAGTATACCACATCCACTGGTTCTCCCCTATCTGTTCTACTAACTACCTCCTCAAAAAACTCCAGTCGATTTGTTAAGCATGATTTCCCTTTCATAAACCCATGCTGACTTTGTCCGATCCTGTTAATGCCTTCCAAGTGTTCTGTTATCACATCTTTTATAATAGACTTGAGCATTTTCCCCACAACTGATGTTAGGCTAACTGGCCTGTAGTTCCCTGTTTTTTGTCTCCCTCCTTTTTTAAATAGTGGGGTTACTTCCTTTAGTATTCTGGGATGTAGATTATCAGGCCCTGGGGATTTGTTAGCCTTTAGCCCCATTAATTTCCCTAGCACTATTTTTTTTACTAATACTGGTTTCCTTCAGTCCTTCCCTCTCACTAGACCCTTGGTTCCCTAACATTTCTGGGAGGTTATTTGTGTCCTCCTTTGTGAAGACAGAATCAAAGTATGTGTTTAATTGTTCTGCCATTTCTTTGTTCCCCATTATAATTTCCCGCATTTCTGACTGTAAGGGACCTACATTTGTCTTCACTAATCTTTTTCTCTTGACATATTAATAGAAGCTTTTACAGTCAGTTTTTATGTTCCCTGCTAGTTTACTCTCATAGTCTATTTTTCCCATCTTAATCAATCTCTTTGTCCTACTTTGGTGATGGTGGTGTTCCCCTGTGCCTGCTGCCCTTGTCCTTCTAGGTGGTAGAGGTCGCGGTTTTGGGAAGTGCTGTCGAAGATGCCTTGGCGAGTTGCTGCAGTGCATCCTGTAGATGGTACACACTGCAGCCACGGTGCGCCGGTGGTAAAGGGAATGAATGTTTAGGGAGGTGGATAGGGTGCCAATCAAGCTGGCTGCTTTGTCCTGGATGGTGTCGATTTTCTTGAGTGTTGTTGGAGCTGCACTCATCCAAGCAAGTGGAGAGTATTCTATCACACTCCTGACTTGTGCCTTGTCGATGATGGAAAGGCTTTGGGGAGTCAGGAGGTGAGTCACTTGCCGCAGAATACCCAGCCTATGGCCTGCTCCTGTAGCCAAAGTATTTATGTGGCTGGTCCAGTTAAGTTTCTAGTCAATGGTGACCCCCAGGATGTTGAGGGTGGGGCATTTAGCGAAGGTAATGCCGTTGAATGTTAAAAGGAGGCGGTTAGACTCTCTCTTGTTGGAGATGGTCATTGCCTGGCACTTGTCTGGCACAAATGTTACTTGTCACTTATCAGCCCAAGCCTGGATATTGTCCAGGTCTTGCTGCATGTGGGCACAGACTGCTTCATTATCTGAGGGGATGCGAATGGAACTGAACACTGTGCATTCATAAGTGAACATCCCCATTTAAGACCTTATGATGGAGGGAAGGTCATTGATGAAGCAGCTGAAGATGGTTGGGCCTAGGACACTGCCCTGAGGAACTCCTGCAGCGAAATCCTGGGGCTGAGATGATTGGCCTCCAACAACCACTACCATCTTACTTTGTGCTAGGTATGACTTCAGCCACTGGAGAGATTTCCCCCCGATTCCCATTGACTTCAATTTTACTAGGGTTCCTTGATGCCACACTCGGTCAAATGCTGCCTTGATGTCAAGGGCAGTCACTCTCACCTCACCTGTGGAATTCAGCTCTTTTGTCCATGTTTGGACCAAGGCTGTAATGAGATCTGGAGCCGAGTGGTCCTGGCGGAACCCAAACTGAGCGTCGGTGAGCAGGTTATTGGTGAGTAAGTGTTGCGTGATAGCACTGTCGACGACACCTTCCATCACTTTGCTGATGATTGAGAGTAGACCGATGGGGCGGTAATTGGCCGGATTGCATTTGTCCTGCTTTTTGCGGTCAGGACTTATCTGGGCAATTTTCCACATTGTCAGGTAGATGCCAGTGTTGTAGCTGTACTGGAACAGCTTGGCTAGAGGCGCAGTTAGTTCTGGAGCACAAGTCTTCAGCACTACAGCTGGGATGTTGTCGGGGCCCATAGCCTTTGCTGAATCCAGTGCACTCAGCCGTTTCTTGATATCATGTGGAGTGAATCGAATTGACTGAAGACTGGCTTCTGTGATTTTGGGGATATCGGGAGGAGGCTGAGATGGATCATACACTCGGCCCTTCTGGCTGAAGATGGTTGCAAATGCTTCAGCCTTGTCTTTTGTACTCACGTGCTGGACTCTGCCATCATTGAGGATGGGGATGTTTACAGAGCCTCCTCCTCCCATTAGTTGTTTAATTGTCCACCACCATTCACGACTGGATGTGGCAGGAATGCAGAGCTTTGATCTGATCCGTTGGTTGTGGAATCGCTTAGCTCTGTCTATAGTATGTTGCTTCTGCTGTTTAGCATGCATGTAAACCTGTGTTGTAGCTTCACCAGGTTGGCACCTCATTTTTAGGTACGCATGGTGCTGCTCCTGGCATGCTCTTCTACACTCCTCAATGAACCAGGATTGATGCCCTGGCTTGTTGGTAATGGTAGAGTGAGGAATATGCCGGGCCATGAGGTTACAGATTGTGCTGGAATACAATTCTGCTGCTGCTGATGGCCCACAGCATCTCATGGATACCCAGTTTTGAATCTGTTCTGAATCTATCCCATTTAGCATGGAGGTAGTGCCACACAACATGTTGGATGGTGTCCTCAGTGTGAAGACGGGACTTCGTCTCCAGAAGGACTGTGCGGTGGTCACTCCTACCAATACTGTCATGGACAGATGCATCTGCGACAGGTAGATTGGTGAGGACGAGGTCAAGTCGGTTTTTCCCTCGTGTTGGTTCGCTCACCACCTGCCGCAGGCCCAGTCTGGCAGCTATGTCCTTCAGGACTCGGCCAGCTCGGCCAGTAGTGGTGCTACCGAGCCACTCTTGGTGATGGACATTGAAGTCCCCCACCCAGAGTACATTCTGTGACCTTGCTACCCTCAGTGCTTCCTCCAAGTGGTGCTCAACATGGAGGAGGACTGATTCATCAGCTGAGGGAGGGCGGTAGGTGGTAATCAGCTGGACCTGATGCCATGAGATTTCAACGGGTCCAGAGTCAATGTTGAGGACTCCCAGGGCCACTCCCTCCTGACTGTATATCACTGTACCGCCACCTCTGGTGGTTCTGTCTTGCCGGTGGGACAGGACATATCCAGGGATGGTGATGGAAGAGTCTGGACGTTTGCTGAAAGGTATGATTCTGTGAGTGTGGCTACGTCAGGCTGTTGCTTGACTGGTCTATGGGACAGCTCTCCCAATTTTGGCACAAGTCCCCAGATGTTAGTGAGGAGGACTTTGCAGGGTCGACTGGGCTTGGTTTGCCTTTGTCGTGTCCGGTGCCTAGTGGTCCGATGCCGGGTGGTCCGTCCGGTTTTATTCATATTATGACTTTTTGTGGCTAGATTGTACAACTGAGTGGCTTGTTGGGCCATTTCAGAGGGCGATTCAGAATCAACCACATTGCTGTGGGTCTGGAGTCACATATAGGCCAGACCGGGTAAGGAGGGCAGATTTCCTTCCCTGAAGGACATTAGTGAACCAGATGGGTTTTTACGACAATCCGGTAGTTTCATGGCCACCATTACTGATACTAGTTTTTTTATTCCAGATTTTTATTTCATTGATTGAATTTAAATTCCCCAGCCAATGGTGTCCAATCCTGGGCACCACACTTTAGGAAGGATGTCAAGGCCTTGGAGAGGGTGCAGAGGAGATTTACTGGAATGGTACCAGGGATGAAACACTTCAGTTATGTGGAGAGACTAGAGAAACTGGTGTAGTTCTGCTTAGAGCAGAGAAGATTAAGGGGAGATTTGATAGAGGTGTTCAAAATCATGAAGGGTTTTGCTGGAGCAAATGAGGAGAAACTGTTTCCAATGGCAGAAGGGTCAGTAACCAAAGGACACAGATTTAAGGTAATTGGCAAAAGAAGCAAGGGTGACATGAGGAAAAAAATATTCATGCAGCAAGTTGTTATGATCTGGAATGCACTGCCTGAAAGAGTGGTGGATCAGATTCAATTATAACTTTCAAAAGGGAATTGGATAAATACTTGAAGTGGAAAAATTTTGCAGGGCAATGGGGAAAGAGTAGGGAAGTGGGACTAATTGGATAGCTCTTTCAAAGAGCCGGCTCAGCCATGATGGGCTGAATGGCCTCCTTCTGTGCTGTATCATTCTATGATTCTATTGCAGAGATTAAAGGAATATTTTCCAGTTTTGCTATATAAATGGACAGAAAGTCATTGGCGGCATGCCTACGATTTCCCAACATGCACGGTCAGTCAGTGCGGCTCCTGACGGCAGCCTGAAATGTTATTGTCGAGGAAAGCCTTGATATGCAAATGTTTACTGCTGTCAGTGTTCTTGGATGAACGAGTGTCTCACAGTTCATCCAAAATATTTTAAATTAGTTAATTTGCTCCCAGGAAGGAACCAAGCCATTCAAGTCAAATAGAAACATCTTGTGGACCATATAAATGTGTTTGATAGTTCTATTTGAGTTTGAGAGGCACATTTTTAATTTCCTTTGTTTTGATTAATCATCAAAGGATTTAGAAAGAGTACCTCGCCTGCCTTGCCCCAATTGGGCAATCCTGCTAAAGCCATCGGACAGTGAGCTGGACAGTTGACACCATGGATGCTTTGCAGTAACTTGCCTCATAAGGTTACAGTCAGAAACCTTGTGCACGATGTGTACTGTCATTTTCCGTGTTCTGAAGAGGTGAAGTAAAGTCTCGATATTGCTGTTATCCTACTGTTTACCTTTGACATTGTTTATTTGCCTATTTACTGTTAATATTCTGTTTGGTAGCTTCTAACCTAAACCACGGTTATTCTATTGCTTTGCATAGCCAAGAAAATCACGCAAGGCCATGTAATGTCTCCAACAAACTGAATAGAATGACAAAAATTTCTGTTCAATCCCGGTTTGCGACAATGAACCAAATAGGAAGGGTGTTAAAAACATAATCTGGTTTATAGGGACCGAGGGCTCGTTCACAGAAATGGTCTTTGGCACTGAACCCAAGGGGAATATCTCAGGTAGAACCCTCAAAAATGCAACATTGCCATTTTTTGGATGAGACATCAAATTGAGGCCCCATCTATCTGCTCAGCTGTACGTTAAAGATCCATGACGCTATTTGAAAAAGACCTTCCTCAACCAACATCACCCAAAAAAGATTAACTGGTCTTTCATATCATTCGCTGTTTACGAAACCTTGCAGTCAGCAGATTGGCTGCTGTTGTTACCTACATAACAACACTGATTGGATTTCATAAGTAATTCATTGGTTGTGAAGTGCTTTGGGATATCCTGAGGATGAGACAAGGCCTCAGTTTAATGTCTCACCCAAAAGATGGCACTTGTATCTTGCATTTACACGAGTATTTTCCTCAAATACTCGTGTAAATGCAAGATTTCTTTCTAAAGTCATTTGCATTACATATTGTTTGTGTACCCTTAAGGGCCTAGGTTCCCATTATGGTGGTAAACTGCTGTCGTGATGTTTCTGCTGGTTTTCCACTTTTATGTTTGGTCACTTTCTTCCCTTCTGGTGGTTTTCTTCTTTTGCATTTTAAAGAAACTTTAATGAAATGCTCCAAAATTGTAACTGTCAGGAGTCAGGTCATCTCTTCTTTACTAGGGGCCATAAATATAAGATAGTCACCAATAAATCCAATAAGGAATTCAGGAGGAAATTCTTTACCCAGAGAGTGCTTAGAATGTGGAACTTGCTACGACATGGAGTAGTTGAGGCAAATAACATAGATGCATTTAAGGGAAAGATGAGTATATGAGGCAGAAAGGACTAGAAGGTATACTGATAGGGTTAGATGAAGTAGGGAGGGAGGAGGCTCGTGTGAAGCATAAACTCCAGCATAGACCAGTTGGGCCAAATGGCCTGTTTCTATGCTGTAAATTCTATGTAATCTCCTATCGCAGGCTGAAGGAGTTTATCGGCCCCGATTGTCATATTCCAGATCCTCTCTTCTGAACTGTCAAGGTAGGTACCCCACTGTAGAGCCAAATTATTAATCGTCTGGTGCAGCAGAAGTATTTTGCATACCTTCTGCAACGCATGTTGTGGGACATGTCCTGTCCCATCTAATTATCTGAAGAATTACCTGAGTAAATTGGAGCAGAAGTAGGCCAATCAGCCTGTCGAGCCTGCTCCACCAGTGAATTAGATCAAGGCTGATCTGTACTTCAACTCCATTTACCCACCTTAGCTCCATATCCCTTGATGCACTTACCTATCCTTGAGTAAGCTCAAGGTTATTTCAATTTTACAGCTTGTGACTTTGTTAAGATGATGGGGTAGATTTTCAATTTGCTGCCTGGGTGTAAAACCGGCCTTGCCGATCGCCCACCCGGTTATAGAAAACTCCTTGATTTTCATTTCCAATGAATGGAAAGCCTTCAATGGAAATGAGAACCAGGCGATTTTCTCTAACGGGTGGCCGATCCTCTGTGCCGGTTATATGGCCAGGCAGCAAGTCAAAGATCTCGCCCAATGCTTTGGAAAGGTTTTTGCGAATTCTGCAGTGGCAATATCAATCAGAGTTTCAATCTGTAACCACGGTCATACAGGAATCAGTCACCGTTCTCAAGCAAGCACGGTGCTACAGATTGAGGCCTGAGCTAATTCAGGGAAGTGTTCAGACAACCATACAATAAGATTTTTATAATTTCATACCGTATGCATATTGAAAGAATAATAGTATTTTAATTCATGTACCCAATGGTACATTAGGGAATATTTGAGGCAGAGACAATTGCATCTTTAAAGAGAAAAGTGGATAAATATTTGAAGCAGCGAAAGATACAGAGCTATGGGGAGAGCTTGGGGCTGTGGGATCAACTTTGGTTTGCTCTGGCAAAGAGCCAACATTGACACACTGGGCCAAATGGTCTCCTTCTGTGCTGTAAACTTATTTAGATCTATGGTAATTCATCCTGAGTGTCTCTCTCTGGCTGGTGATTACAATGAATTGTGACTAGTTAGCTGGCCATATCTAGCCATAGATATAATCAACATTTCCCAGAAGCTGTGGTAAAGCTTGCTTTACCATTAAATCGTGGAAACAGCTTGTTGCTGCTCACACTTTGATGAGCAAATGAGTCTGGAAGTTAATCAGATGAGTGTGTGCGACACCTCTTGGGTGCAAATTAGACACTAATGACTCTCCAGCACTGGGGGAACCTAAAATTTAATTTAAAACTGTAAGCACGTCAACAGCTGCAAATAATGCAGCGCTGCGAGAGAGACTGACTCTAGGACAGTATTCAGAATATACAGAATCATATAGCACAGAAGGAGGCCATTCAACCCATCATGCCTGTGCCAGCTATCCAAATAGTCCCACTCCCCTGCTCTTTCCCCGTAGCCCTGCAAAGTTTTCCTTTTCAAGAATATATCCAATTCCCTTTCGAATGTTCCAATTGAATCTGCTTCCACCACCCTTTCAGGCAATGCATTTACTGATAGGATGGATATATGCGATGGTATAACATGATGTGGAGATGCCGGTGATGGACTGGGGTTGACAATTGTAAACAATTTTACAACACCAAGTTATAGTCCAGCAATTTTATTTTAAATTCACAAGCTTTCGGAGGCTACCTCCTTCCTCAGGTGAACGATGTCCACATCGTTCACCTGAGGAAGGAGGTAGCCTCCGAAAGCTTGTGAATTTAAAATAAAATTGCTGGACTATAACTTGGTGTTGTAAAATTGTTTACAATGGTATAACATGGTAGTGCTATTACAGTATTCTACTCTATAACAAGAATGATGTTATTGAATAAACTAAACAAGACTGCATGCAATGCAACTTGCTTTATTTAAACTACAGTCAGTACCTAGTACAAACTGTAACCCCACACCAATTAGAAGGGGTTAGAAGACATTAGGTACACAAAAGGTAACTGAACATCAATGAGGCGTTATTTACTTACGTTTGCACTTGCATTCAGTGCAGTTTAATGAGGTGCGTACCAGTGAGTAAGCACAGCTGTTTCTGCCCAAAATAAACGGAGCACTTAAGACGCTACAACTGGCAACTTTGAATTGATGTTAATGTAAATGGATAATGGATATCGCTTTTTGGCTGTCATAAGTGACTGCCCGTTTTAAACGTGCACACTTTAAGTGGTGGGGACTGTATCTCTATGTATGTCTCGAACACATCCACAGTGGCTCATTTCTCAAAGGCACCATACTTGAAAGGCTTTACTTATCCCTAGGGCAAAAAACAACCTTGCTGAATGGATCAAATATCCCATTACACACCAAGCAAAAACTATTTAAATTGACCAGACAGGCAGTAGCAGCAATGTACAAACACCACAAAATCATGCAATAGAATCACAGAAGATTTTCTTTTCAAACCTGGCAGTTTGGAACCAGGAGCAACTACAAAACAAACCTATTAAATTATTTCATTTCTTTCAAACTGCTTTCGGCCACCATTTTCCTTTTTTACTCGGGTCACTGTGTGTAATTAAAGGTAACAGGGTCGGGTTTACGTTAGTTTACCCCAGTAATATCAGCGCAATCAGGGCCGAATCAGATGAACCAGCGCAAACGATCGGGGGAACTGGAAATGTCAGTGAGTTACGCCCAAAACCACTTACGCTCGTGTTTTCCGCGATCTTTTACGCTGGTTTAAGGTCCAATTCATTGGATCAGGCCCTGCACACAAAACTGGCCAGCCCTCCAGGTCGAAATTGCGAGATTTCAGTCAATTGCACTGGTTTGGGAGGGCTCTTCAAATTGCGCTTGTTTTCTTAGGCGCACAGGCACGAGTAGGCACGGTTTAAAAGCATTTCATATCAAAAAATATTGAATTTACTAAGAAACTGACTAGTGTACATCAATGAATCCATTAAATTGGATTCACTGGTGTACACTATTGTTTAAGTCATTTTCAGTGATTTTAAATCAGGTTACTCACAGATGGAGCACTGGACTCTTATTAAAAATGCTGATTTTTAGTGATAAACCCATTTTCAGCTGTATTAATAAAACTGCACCATGTTACCACCCTTAAATACATCAAGGAATACTTTTTAATGGAAAGAAAGAAATGATTACATTGTATTACATTTCTTGATTGTGCTGGTTCATCGAAGATTTTACGTTTGTGATTATGCAAATAAATTTTAGTGGAAACGTGAACTGTAACCAACCAGCGTGATTTCGAGCACATTTTGGGCCCAATTTCCTGAATGCACCCGAGGTAGAAACTCTACCTTAACATCTATAACAAAGCAAATTCATAAAAATACATTGTTCTGAGAAAAAAATCAGTAAATTTACCCAAAACATAGTTGCTTAAAGTTAAAACTTCTTGCAAGGCACTTTTCCTGCACAGGCCTGCGCCTCTCTTTGGTACCTGGTGATTGAGTTCTTTTTCTGTCTTGAGTTCTGATACTATGTGTGAGAGACGCAGCGTGGGTGTTTGTATTTGCAGTGTGAAATAAATGCTCAGATTGCATCGCCACAAACCGTGTCAATGAGAAACAGGTGGAACATTTTCGAAAAAACAATGAGGCCCGAGTGTTGGAAGAAAGCAAAAGAAAATGTCAATCTTTCAGTCAAAGAATAATGAATGACCAGCTGTTCATGGTGCTGGTTGTTAGAGACTTAATGGTGGGGAAAACCTCCTTTTTGCAGTACTACACCATTCATAACTTCACCAAGAACGACAAATCCCTATGGACTGTAAGAAGGGGAAATGTTTAATCTAATCATGTAAATAACCGAGAAAAAGAAGTGGGAAGGGAACAATAAACAAATAAAGTGCATGTATGAACATACGGACAATGACGGACAGGAAAAGACCCTTCGGTCCATCCAGCCTGTCCCACACAATTGTGATACCTTGTTCATCACAATATATACATTCCCCACCCCACCCGAAACCATGTGATCTCCTCGGACAGGCGAAAAAACAGATCAAAACCCAGGCCAATTTGGGGTAATTGTACCTTAAACAAATACTCTAAATACACAATGAGCTGTCAGGCAAAAAAAAAAGTAAGTAATTGAGAATAACGGGAGAGAAGAGCAAAGCTCCTCGTAGCTTAAGCACGTTTTGTAAAGTGTGGGGGGGGGCGCGGGGATGGCTACAAATATTACATCTGTGAGGTCTGTATCTTCCATTATCAGTGAGGTGTGAAATATTAGGACTGCAGTAAATACCAGGAACCACACTCCAGGTCCCTGGACTTGCCATAGGCAACACCCATAACTGATCTACGAGTATGTAAAATAAACTTCAGCAATTATATAAAAAGCAATACTTTGTTGCATTGATAACCAATGTGCAAGGAGATTAATTATGAATTACATTGTATTTTTATGGCACCTAAAATCAATTAGAAATCAAAATTGTTCAGATGTTGTCTAGACTTTAACCATCTGGAACCAACCAGGAAAGTTAAAGTAATTGGAAGAGATGTACAACCTCAGAGACCTGAAATGCTGTTTGCAACGGATTCCCTGCCAAAACAGCAATCCAGAGATGGATCCACCATCTTCTGATGCCCTTTCTCCCTTCCACCACACCCCACCCCCGCCCCTTCCCAAACCAATGCCAAAATAGCACAAAACCAGAACTCCCAACCCTTGTGGACTGGATTTCCTGGCCCCATGAAAAGTGCATTCTGCTGACCTGCTGGTCACCCATACTCTATGGGTTTCCTTATTCTGCTGGAGATGAATTTGGATTACCCCTAACCCACTCTCACCTTATCCCAATACTGACATGGTTTCTTGGGTTCCCAACGCCCCCTCCCCCCACAAAAATAACTGCTAATTACATGGGCCTGTCGAATAGCACCCCTCAAACCCCAACACTGAATGGATTTCCTGGGCAGCATCCCCATTCCCCCCTACTTCTCCCATCCCCTTTCCCTGTCCCATATCCCTACCCCCTCCCTCCTCCCCAATCCTCTCCCTCTTCCCCGCCTTGGTCTAATTATCCCCTCCCCTGCCCTCTAACCCATTTGACCTTTAATACTGAACTTAGTCTCAAATAACCGTGTGCAACACCACAGGAGATGGACTAATGTAAACAAAATATGCAATTAATGCCTAGTGTAATGACACAACAAAATTGCAGCAAATATTTAACACGCTTAAGGACAACGCTGGTTCAATTCATTTTTATTTTCCGTAACAACAAAATGGCGCAGGAGCTAATCATTAGGTATATATATATACACTGCATAAAGTTACATTATAACACATAGTATATCAGCTATATATAGAATACATACAGTTACATTATAACACACGGTACATGGGCTATATATACAATGCATACAGTTACATTATAACACACGGTACATGAGATGGTACACAATCTTCTGATATTGCAGTACCTGTCACATAGCGCTGCACACTTTCAAATCGAACGTAACATGTGTAGCAGCCCCTCTCTGACACCTTTCGACACGGAAATCCATAAAGATGGAAGACATCTTCGAACCGGAGTAGCAGTGTTCAGTAGCTCGAGAACAGCAACATGAACATAAGATGTATATAAACCGTGAGCAACAATAAATATCTGCATGGAAGTTAGAAGCTGTTTTTCCAGTCCCAGGGTTCTCATGACATTTATAAAGTGCGTAATGTTTCATGCTCATGGTATGGCAGCTCATCAGACTGAATTGGAATCTAATAACTTCGCCTTAGGAACTTAATAATCCATTCATTATATGCAATTATAAGTCAATAGATAAATAGCCTTCTTACGCATCTGGATGAGTGAAGCTATTTTCAGTCACATTTATTTAATTGCCTTAAATATCTACAAGGTTTCAAGCAGCGTCAGATGAGGTAATGATGACTAATTTTTGTTGCCAACAGTATATTTACTATTTTAACAGTTTAAGGTGGCTGGATGCAACGTCTCCCCTACTGGATGAAAACTTCCTTTTGTACTAATGATGGCTTCAAACTACATTCAGTAGTTTACAAAGTGAAAGAGACATTAGCCTGGAAATTGGTGTCATTTGTGTATGAACACTTAACGCCTTCATGTCTATTTTAACGCAAGTGTTACCCTGTTTATTGTAAATGTGCTAACACCTCCACCAAAAACAGTAGGCAAAGTAATGTCTTATAGATACGTTAACATTTCTACCACTAATATTACTAACAGTGATTTCCAGCAAAATGCTGTATGGCTGAGTGTTTTGAAAGCTGTGTTTGCCATGATTATATACAGAGGTTTGCTTGATTATTGAAACAATGCTATCTAACAAAGGGAAGGAAAATGCATTGCCAAGTTTGTACGACAATGCGAGCTTATTGCACAGCCAACATGTCCGACTTCTGCACAGCTGGCTCTTCCTTGCTGTTCCAGAAACATGGCCTGACTGATGGTGGTGACAATGTTCCTTTAACTGTCTAAAGTGCAATATGCTGCTAGGAAATTCCATATAGTAGTGTTGACTTAGTTTTAAGATAAGAGTGAATGCTGAATGTCTCAAGTCAACTGTCCCATCAATTTTATATTACTATTTTTTAATTCTGTGTACACTGTCACTAACTGGTTCAGAGGACTGCCGGACTAATGGAGGTACATTGGATGTTCTCTGCCCATTGCTGATTTCATTCGGTGACAATCCATTTTCGATTGTTTCCTGAGAAGCAAATCTTAGCTTTACTTTGGGCCGAGGCTTGTTGTTTTTATCCTGATCCTTTCCTTTCTGGTTTATATCCTTTTCATCAGAACTCTGTAAATTTTCTGGTTCTTCCTCGTTGATCCATTCAGTGCTGCTAGGCTGCTGAGGTGTGACTGACATGGACTTTGTTAACTTTGGAGATTGATCCTCTGCATTATTTTTATTGCCTCCATATCCTCCAACTGCACAAAGTAGACACAAAAGACATCTTGAAATCTTTGCACAATGAAATTCCCACTGAGATCTTCCATTGCAGGCGCAATGTCAATTGTAGCAGGCACCTAGAAGACCCTGAGTTGGGTCTCTGAATGGGTCCATGATAGACCCAAGATGGTGGTGAGTCCCGGGAATATTATGCTTATATGGTACAATCAATGTCATCGAAGTGACTCCTTGCCTGAGAGGCAGTGCTTGGGCTGATGAGCCCCTTCTTCTCAGAAGGTGTAGGGCAAGCTTTCAGGAGCAGGAAAGCCACCATAGGCCACCAAATAGGAAGGGATAGCTGTCCTGGGATCTGGAGACATGACAGCTCCCTGACATGTCATCCAAACCCTAGAACGATATTGGGACGTTCTGTCCTTCATAGAAACAGTCCTCTCATGCCAGAACAAGGCATTAGAAAGAGCTCAGGGGAGAGGGAGTTTTTTTTCCCCCTGGATTTTAGACCGCAAATTGCCAGCAGAGACAAAGTGTGAGGGAGCCAGGTGAAAACCATTGGGACTGAGTACCAGACGAGACACAGGCATAGCAGAGTTCTGTTGCAATAGACAGTCTACTAGAATCAAAGTCACAGTTCCTTTGCCCAATCACTGCTGCAGTTCAAGTTGGGGCTTATTATATGAGGGCCAGTGACAAAGGGGGTGGTGCAGAAGTTTATAAACAGTGCAGGGTGGTTTTATCAGGTCATGCAGTTCTGTGTATGTTAATGCTTCTGTGCAGCACCATGGGACATTTTTACTACGTTAAAGGTGCTATATAAATGCAAGTTGATGCCTTATGTTGTATAGTTCTGTGTAGACTGCGTGTTCTGTGTAGATGTGTAGTTTTATGGACATTGTGTAGTTCTGTATAGAATCACACAGCACCAGAAGGAGGTTATTCAGCCCATCGTGCTTATGTCCGCTCTTTGAAAGAACTAGACAATTCGTCCCATTCCCCTGTTCTTTCCCCATAGCCTGCAAATTTAGGTGGTGAACTTCTGCGTGCATTGTGTAGTTAAGTGTAGTTATGTGTAGTAATGTGTAGGTTGTGAATTTCTGTGTACATTGTGTAGTTATGTGTAGGGTGTATGGTTATGTGTAGGATGTGTAATTATGTGTGGGGCATGTAGTTCTGTGTTGGTTGTGAATTTCTGCTTAGGTTGTGTACTTACATATAGGTTGTGTAGTGCTGTGTATGGTACGATAGTCTAGCGGTTATGGTACTAGACTCGTAACCCTCAGAAAGTTACGAGTTTAAATTCCAACATGGCAAATTGTGAAAGTTAATTCTATTAATTCAGCACCAGGATAAATAATCATCAAAGCTATCAAACTTTCATAAAAACCCAGCTGGTTTACTAATGTCCTTCAGGGAAGGGGACTCCTACCCAGTATGTCCTCTATGTAACTCCAGTACTATAACTGATTCCTAATGCCCTATGAAGTGGCCTAGCATGCAGAATCAGTGCCCAATTTGGGACAGCAATGGCTTGCGAAATGGATATCAAGCAGAGAGTGGGGTTAAGGGTTGCTACTAAAACTGGCACAAGGTGTGAAGTGGTGTTCCACAAGGATCGGTGCTGGGACCACTGTTGTTCACCATTTACATAAACGATTTGGACTCAGGAATCAGAAGCACAATTTCAAAATTTGCAGATGACACCAAATTGGGGGGTATAGTTAATACTGAGGAGGACTGTGACAAATTACAAGAAGACGTTAATAAACTTGGAGAATGGGCATGGAATTGGCACATGAATTTCAATATAAATGTGAGGTGGTGCATTTTGATGGAAAAAATAAAGAGGCCACACACTGCTTGGATAATAAGAGTCTTATTACACAATACACAAATCACTAAAATTAGCAACACAGATTAATAAGGCCTTAAAAAAGGCAAATCAAGCACTAAGGTTCATTTCTAGAGGGATAGAATTGAAAAGCAGAGAAGTTATGTTAAACTTACATAGAACCTTGGCTAGACCACACTTAGAGTGCTGTGCACAGTTCTGGTCGCCATATTGTAAAAAGGATATAAAGACACTGGAGAAGGTGCAAAAAAGATTTTCAAGGATTATACCAGAACTGAGAGTTTATACCTATCAGGAAAGTCTGAAAAGGATGGGGCTCTTTTCTCTAGAAAAGAGAAGACCGAGAGGTGACCTGAAAGAGGTCTTTAAGATTATGAAAAGTTTTGATAGGGAGACATAAAGTAAATGTATCCACTTGTGGGGCAGTCTAAAACTTGGGGCTATAAATATAAGACTAATATAAGACTAATAAATCCAATAAATTCTATAAATATAAGACTAATAAACCCAATAAGGAATTCAGGAGAAACTTCTTTACCCAGAGAGTGGTTAGAATGTGGAACTTGCTACCACATGGAGTAACTGAGGTAAATAGCATAGATGTATTTAAGGGAAAGCTAGATAAACACATGAGGGAGAAAGGAATAGAAGGTTATGCTGATAGGGTTAAATGAAGAGGGGAGAGAGGAGGCTCCTGTGGAGCATAAACACTGGCATGGACCAGTTGGGCTGAATGGCCTGTTTCTGTGCTGTAAATTCTATGGAATACTATGTAACTCAGTCATATTTATCAGCTAACATCTTAGACTCCTCTATCACTACCCCTGGAAGTCTTCAAAATTGATTCCAGACGTTTGGTCAAACCAGGTCAAGGAAATATCCCATCGTTCCCCCCTCAACTGACAAAACACCATTTGGAGGAAGCACAGAGGCAAGCATGCTCCACAGCTGGTTGAATGAAGTATCTATCGTTTCTATTGGTTATGGGCAATCTAGCTGCTCGAGAAGTGAAAAAGGGGTACGATTACAGCTGCATTCTGATGCCTAATATCTTTTGTTTCTGTAACAGATTCACATTCTGTCCTGAATGTTTCCATCTCCCTCATGTACATCTGATATATAGGTAGCATTCAGACAAGGCATCAGATTAGGTTTAAGAGAAAATACATCATACCCTGTCACCCAGGGAAAGTACTGTGGAAACAAACACTAGGGACGTGCTACCATGATATGGCTTAAGATTAAACATTTTGTTTCACTGTGCAAAGATTGTTCTTCCAGAGACTTGCAAGGTTGTATCATGAGGTGACAGGAATGGATGGTTTTTGAGTTGCCTGGAAGATTTAAGGCATGGCAGGTGAAAACAGATTACCGGGTATGGTAGTGCCATGGACTAGTAATATAGAGACCTGGATTAATAACCCGGTGGAACATGAGTTCACATCCCACCATGGCAGTTTGAGAGTTTCAATTCAGTTTTTAAAAAAATCTGGAAATAAAAAGCTGGTGTCAGTAAAACTGACCGTGATGTTGTTGGATTATTGTAAAACCCAACTGGTTCACTAATGTCCTTTAAGGAAGGAAACCTGCCGTCCTTACCCGGTCTGGCCTATATGTGGCTCCAGTCCCACACCAACGTGATTGACTCTGAACTGCCCTCTGAAGTGGCCCAACAAGTCACTCGATTGTATCAAACTGCTACTGCAGGGCTTCTAGGGATGGACAATTAGAGATGGACAATGAAATGCCTGCCTTGCCAGCAACGCCCACATCCCAAGAATAAATAAAAAGTATATATTGATGGAGGGCATGGGGAAAACGGCCTGGTTAGAATGAGAGCTTTCCAAATGGCTCTTGCGGCTGACATCAGGTTCTGTTCCATAAGTTGTTATGGCTATTCTTGGTGATCTCTTTGCTGCAACTGGGGGCCTTTTTCTTCTGAGGCCTCTATGATGATGACTCTTTATACTGTGACTTTGTGCAGCAAGAAGCATGCTACCACAATCCTTGAAACCATAGCCTGAGAGTATTGCAGGACACCCTCGTATCTATCCAGGCACCTGAAACGCTGCTTTAAAGTGCCAGTGGTGTGATCGATGATTACTCGAGCGGCTGCAATAAACTCATTGTACCTGTGTTTGGCTGGGTATTCTCATCTACCATTGAGCTGCCATGAGCCACAGCTCCAGAGTATAGGTTTAATTGATGCACGATCTATCCTCAGACTTGCCTTTGTGGGTTAAACAATGTGACAGCTGCCTGGGAAATAAGCACTAACTTGCATAATCTGGTGCTGACATTCAGAGAGTAAAATCCTTGCTGATTCATGTAGGTAATGGTCATTTTGCAATGGATCATGTAGGGGCATAGGACTGAGATGTATAACCACCCCCGCACCCCATCCCCAACCTTCAGAAATCCTGCCACTTGGTAAAAGTGCAAAGCCCTCTTGTATTGCCGCAGGTTAACAGTGAGGAAAGAAAATGAAATTGTATGCTTGAGTAGGCATGGCATCTGTCATTTGTTTGATACATCAATGTATTGCAGATTGACTAATGTGGGTGATGTCATGAGTGGCACTTTAGAATGACCTAGAATCATAGAATCTTAGAATCTTACAGCACAGAAGGAAGCCATTCGGCCTGTCGTGCCGATGCCAGCTCTTTGAAATGCTGTCCAATTTAGTTCCATGCCCCAGCTTTTTCCCCATTGCCCTGTAAATTAGTCCTTTTTTTCATTCATTCATGGGATGTGGGCGTCGATGGTGAGGCCAGCATTTATTGCCCATCCCTAATTGCCCTTGAGAAGGTGGTGGTGAGTCGGCTTCTTGAACCACTGCAGTCCGTGTGGTGAAGGTTCTCCCACAGTGCTGTTAGGAGGGGAGTTCCAGGATTTTGACCCAGTGATGATGAAGGAACGGCAATATATTTCCAAGTCAGGATGGTGTGTGACTTGGAGGGGAACGTGCAGGTGGTGTTGTTCCCATCTACCTGCTGCCCTTATCCTTCTAGGTGGTAGAGGTCGCGGGTTTGGGAGGTGCTGTCGAAGAAGCCTTGGCGAGTTGCTGCAGTGCATCCTGTGGATGGTACACACTGCAGCCACGGTGCGCCGGTGATGAAGGGAGTAAATGTTTAGGGTGGTGGATGGGGTGCCAATCAAGCGAGCTGCTTTGTCCTGGATGGTGTCGAGCTTCTTGAGTGTTGTTTGAGCTGTACTCTTCCAGGCAAGTGGAGAGTATTCCATCACACTCCTGACTTGTGCTTTGTGGATGGTGGAAAGGCTTTGGGGAGTCAGGAGATGAGTCACTCGCCGCAGAATACCCAGCCTCTGACCTGCTCTTGTAGCCACAGTATTTATGTGGCTGGTCCAGTTAAGTTTCTGGTTAATGGTGACCCCCAGGATGTTGATGGTGGGGGATTCGGCGATGGTAATGCCGTTGAATGTCAAGGGGAGGTGGTTAGCCTCTTTTTGTTGGAGATGGTCATTGCCTGGCACTTGTCGGGCACAAATGTTACTTGCCACTTATTTGCCCAAGCCTGGATGTTGTCCAGGTCTTGATGCATGTGGGCACGAACTGCTTCATTATCTGAGGGGTTGCGAATGGAACTAAACACTGTGCAATCATCAGTGAACAACCCCACTTCTGACTTTATGATGGAGGGAAGGTCATTCATGAAGCAGCTAAAGATGGTTGGGCCTAGGACACCGCCCTGAGGAACTTCTGCAGCGATGTCCTGGGCCCTGAGATGATTGGCCTCCAACAACTACTACCATCTTCCTTGTGCTAGATTTGAGTCCAGCCACTGGAGAGTTTTCCCGCTGATTCCCATTGATTTCAATTTTACTGGGACTCCTTGATGCCACACTCGGTCAAATGCTGCCTTAATGTCAAGGGCAGTCACTCTCACCTCGCCCCTGGATTTCAGCTCTTTTGTCCAAGTTTGGCTGTAATGAGGTCTGGAGCAGAGTGGTCCTGGCAGAACCCAAACTGAGCATCGGTGATCAGGTTATTGGTGAGTAAGTGCCGCTTGATAGCACTGTCGACGACACCTCTTCAAGTACACGACCAATTGCCTTTTGGAAGTTCCTATGGAATTTGATTCCACCACCCTTTCAGGTAGTGCATTCCAAATCTTAACGAATCTCTATGTGAAAAAATTTCTCCTAATTTCCACTCTAGTTCTTTTGCCAATTATTTTAAATCTGTGACCTCTGGTTACCGATCTACTTGCCAAAGGAAACAGTTTCTCCCTACTTGCTCTATCAAAATCTCTCATAATTTTGAATACCTCTATTAGGTCTCCCCTTAACCTTCTCTGTTCCATGGAGAACAATCCCAGCTTCTCCAATCTCTCCACATAACTGAAGTCCCTCATCCCTGGTGTCATCCTGGTAAACCTCCTCTGTACCCTCTCCAAGGCCTTGAAATCCTTCCTACAGTGTGGTGCCCAGAACTGTACACAATACTCCAGCTGAGGCCTAACCAGTGATTTGTAAAGGTTTAGCATGACGTCCTTGTTTTTCTATTCAATGCACCTATTTACACAGCCAAGTATCCCATATGCATTCTTAACCACCTTATAAACTTGCCCTGCCACCTTCAAAGATTTGTGAATATGCACCCCCAGGTCCCTCTGCTCTCGCACCTCCCTCAAATTAGAACCATTTAGATTATACTGCCTCTCCATGTTGTTCCTCCCAAAATGCATCACTTCACACTTACCCACATTAAATTGCATCTGCCATCTGTCTGCCCATTTCACCAGACTATCTAAGTCCTCCTGAAGTCTGCCACTATCCTCCTCATTATTTACTATATTGTCAAGTTTTGTATCATCCACAAACTTTGAAATTGTACTCTCTGTACCCAAGTCCAGGTCATTTACATATAACAAGAAAAGCAATGGTCCTAACACCAATCCCTGGGGGACCCCACTGCATACTTCTTTCCAGTCAGAAAAATATCCGATCCTCACTACTCTCCACCTCCTATCCCTTAGCCAATTACGTACCCAAGTTACCAACGGCCCTTTAATCCCATGTGCTTCTATTTTCCGAATAAGTCTGTTATGTGGTACTTCATCAAATGCCTTTTGAAAGTCTATATATACAACACCTACTGCATTACCTTCATCAACCCTCTCTGTTACTTCATCAAAGAACTCAATCAGGTTAGTCTGACATGATTTGCCTTTAACAAATCCATGCTAGCTGTCCCTTATTAACCCGCTCCTCCAAGTGAGAATTAATTTTGTCCTTGACAATGGTCTCTAGTAGTTTTCCCACCACCGACGTTAGACTGACAGGCCTCAGTTACAGGTTTATCCCTCTCCCCTTTTTTGAATAGGGGTGTAACATTTGCAATCCCCCAGTCCTCTGGCACCACTCCCATATCCAAGGAGGATTGAACGATTGTGGCCAGAGCTTCTGTCAGAGCTTCTTCCACTTTGCTTCCCTCAGCAACCTAGGATGCATCCTATCTATTTTTATCCTATCTAGTATCTCTACTCCCTCCCCCTCTACTACAACATTAACGTCATCCTCTTCTTTTGTGAAGACAGATACCAAGTGTCCATTCAGTACCTCAGTCATACCCTCTGCCTCCAGCAGATTTCCTTTTTTATCCCTAATCGGCCCCACCATTTCTTTAACTACCCTTTTACTTTTTATATGTCTAGAAAAGATTTTTGGGTTCCCTTTTATGTTACCCGCTAATCTTTTCTCATATTCTCTCTTTGCCCCTCTTAAATCTTTTTTCAATTTCCCCCTGCACTCTTTGTATTCTGTTTGGTTTTCTGTTGTATTCTGTACCTGACATTTGTCATAGATCTCCTTTTTCTGTTTTATTTTAACCTCTATTTCCTTTGTCATCCCGGGAGCTCTAGCTTGGGATGCCCCATCTTTCCTCCTTATGGGAATATGCTGGGTTTGTACCTGAACAATCTCCACCTTGAAGGCCTACCATTGCTCATTTACTGTTTTCTTGGCCAAACTTTGTTTCCAGTTCATCTGACTTGGAATGCACATTGAAGTTAAGGGCTGTTGTGATCTTCACAGCCATTGGGAGGTGCTGTGTCCTTGATTGAGTTTCACTGCTGGTCCCTTTGAAGCATGTGGCATAACTCATTCATAGTCTCCCTTATGAATTGTACCCTGTACAAGTTCAGTGCCTGATTGAGAGTTGTAGGTATGTACATCTTGGTCTGGAAATTAAAAGGACCAGCATGTGAACACTGACTTCCTCTAGTACAACCTGACCTGCCTTGTAGCCCTCTGTGGGTCTTCCTCCTCCTCCTCTTCTTCCAAAAAGCACAGATGCAGGGGATTCCCACGGGAAAACCCTTTGTGACAGTATTACAAAAAAATGTGCAGGGCTACGGGGATAGGGCAGGGGAGTGGAACTAGCTGGATTGCTCGTGCATAGAGCTGGCATGGACTCGATGGGCCAAATGGCCTCCTTCTGTGCTGGAACCTTTCTATGATTATATGATTCTATGATTACAGCTGGAAGGAAAAAGTGGTTGGGCCACAATTGCCACAAATGGTCCTGAACAGCAAAGTAACAGCAACAAAAAAAATAATGGGAAATGGACTGAAAATCGGGAGCGATACCTTCTTACAGAGATCTTTAAATGATATTTAGTAAATAGCTACATCCCAAGCAATCCTAGACACCCATTGTATATGGCTGCACCATCTGCTGTAAATGGATGAATCAATTATATGTTTTTTTTTATTCGTTCACAGGATGTGGGCGTCGCTGGCAAGGCCAGCATTTATTGCCCATCCCTAATTGCCCTTGAGAAGGTGGTGGTGAGCCGCCTTCTTGAACCGCTGCAGTCCGTGTGGTGACAGTTCTCCTACAGTGCTGTTAGGCCGGTGCCTAGTGGTCCGTCCGGTTTTATGACTTTTTGTAGCGAGATTTTACAACTGAGTGGCTTGCTAGGCCATTTCAGAGGGCAATTAAGAATCAACCACATTGCTGTGGGTCTGGAGTCACATATAGGCCAGACCAGGTAAGGGCAGCAGGCTTCCTTCCCTAAAGGACATTAGTGAACCAGATGGGTTTTTACAACAATCTGGTAGTTTCATGGCCATCATTACTGATACTAGTATTTTAATTCCAGATATTTTTTTAAAATTTAATTAATTGAATGTAATTAATTAATTGAATTTAAATTCGCCAGCTGCTGTGGTGGGATTTGAACTCATGACTCTGGATTTTAGTCCAGGCCTCTGGATTACTAGCCCAGTAACATAACCACATACCCATATGTGCAAACATTGAGAAGTTGTATGGATGTCTAAATGGCACGATTGGGAGAGCATTGATGGGAACTTCCTACACCTATCACTGGAAATGTGAATGATGCACTGAATGGTTGGAATTCTGGCATAAGTCAGAGGAAGCTACGATTCAATTGTACAGAGCTCTAGTCCATCCACACCTTCAGTACTGTGTTCCGTTCTGGTCACTGAGACACAAGGGAGACATTCAAATGCCGGAGGCAGCGCAAAGATTGATTTTTGGTGTCAGAGGTCTGAATTATGAGGAATAAATTGGAGAGACTTAGGCTCTTCATCCTGGAAAGGAGGCACCTGAGAAGTGATCTTATAGAGTTATATTAAACAGTAAATGGCATGGAAAAGGTTAATCTGGAAAAGTAAACTGTGGAAGCAGGACAAGGGACTCAGGTTCAAACTAGTGAAAGGTCACGTTAGGACTGACATCAGGAAGTTGTTCCCTCAGAGAGGGATCAACATGTGCAACGGACTTCCTGTTAGAGAGGTGGAGGTGAAAACCCTGGATGCATTTAAGAAGCAGCTGGATGCTGTAATGTGGGGCTGAAGAGTGTGACTGGATGGATGAGCTAATATGAATTGAATGGTCTTCTCCATCTGTAATTACCCTGTGATTATGGATCTCTGCCTCTTTTTCTAATCTGGCCATGCCCACTTCTAAACACCCAGTCAGGTGTAACTGATTGAGAAATCTCGGCTTTTATTCACAAAGAGAGGAAAATACGACCTTTAGTGCCTTGCACCTTTCAACTGTAGAAACACTTAATAATGGAAGTGGTCAATGCCAATCGAGCTGCCGATTGATAATGATCCGAAACCAGTGTCTTCTGTTTGTCACTGTGTTTAGGAATCTGTGGGGAGATTTTCGACCGTTCCATTTCCCAGCATGAACGGGGCAGTAGTGAGAAAAAAACAATAATGAACAAAAATAAACTTCTTGCCTGAGGCTCGCCCGATGTGATTTTCGAGCGGGCATCGATTTAGGCAGCCAAGGCTGCCGCCTGAAACAGGCAGGAGCCTTATTCTTCCATGGAAATCGGGGTTCTTTGACATCTTTAGGACCCCAATTTGCCATTTTTGCGTCACCAGTGAGGCACCAGTTCAATGGTAAGCCCGTCCACTATTCATGACAGGAAACAGCCAGGTAAGTTACAGGGATCGCCAGAAGCAAGTCTGGGAATATTATTCATTTATTGATTTAGCTGTTTTAAGTCTTCATGATGACATGAATTGTCTTCCATACTAGCTCTGCAAGGTCCTCGACCCCTTAAACTCTACCTTCCCTCGCCCCCTCCACACCCCCAATCTATCCAGCCCGCTCCTTCAAGATGTTGCTGCAGGCCCATGCTCCATAGCTCCCCTGCCGATAGTTCCCACACCTGCCCAAAACCACACGGACAACTCATCAACAACATCTAAATCAGGACTATCAAACTGGTTCAGGTCTCTCGCTGACAGCACGGGCGGGAGTTACAATCGTTCTGCCCACTGCCTGCCCGATGAGGGTCAAAGACCAAAAATCAGGGCCTGTGTTACCACAGAATACGCGAATAGCACAGCTTCTGACAAACATAGTTGATCAATAAGTGTGGGTGATGGTACTCTCACCAAGTTGTAGTCAGTCTAAGTTGTAGCCGTTTTAGTCACAAACCATTACTTCATCAACTTTGACCCTTGTCTTATTAGTCAGAGATCTATGCCTATATATTTTTTTCCTTTCAGGAGTGCTTACAGAAAAATGTGTTGTTCCCTTGAAGCAAAATAAAAGCACAGTGCTATACAGTTCCACCACTGGAACCTTGTAATGAATAAGTCAGTCTGATGAAATGGTAGTCCCCTCTGTCTGATAGTTGTGTCGATGTTAAATGAGTTTGGGCAACGTAAACCTCATTTCCCAGTTCACAGCACAAATCTATCTGCAATATGGCACTGAATTAACAATTTAACCCAGTTATCACAAGGATAGCTAAGGAGGAACTGGAGATGTCTTAGTGTTGCAGAATGGGGTGCTTTTCTGAGGTTGGGATCAAAGTATAGCATTGGAACAGTGTTGAGGGAGATTTATTCTGTGTCTATCCAATGCTATAGCTGGTCTGGCAGTTTTTAATGACACTCAGACCACAGGTATTACACATCTCAATCAGTAACAAATTCAAACAGTCACAATTTTACAATCAAAAATTTAGAATAAAATATAATTGATTTTTTTTAGAGAAACAGGGAGCACAGGATAAATAAGATGAATAGTAAGTAGTTACTCTTAGATGTGTCCCACGCAGTTATTTGTATTTTTGTAAATCACGTCTGGCTAACTCAATATTTTTCTTTGTTTTACATGCTGATGGTATTTGATGACTGTGCTCAGACTAGGCCCAGAACTGTAATGAGCTTCCGAGCACATATCCGCCCCATCACCAAGACCACCTACTTCCACCTCTGTAACATCACCCGTCTTCGCCCCTGCCTCAGCTCATCTGCTGCTGAAACCATCATCCACGTCTTTGTTACATCTAGACTCGACTATTCCAATGCTCTTCTATCCAGTCTCCCATCTTCCATCCTCCATGAACTTGAGCTCATCCAAAACTCTGCTGCTCATATCATAACTCGCACCAAGTCCCGTTCTCCCATCACCCCTGTACTGCTGATCTACATTGGCTACTAGTCCGGGAATGCCTCGATTTTAAAATTCTTATCCTTATTTTCAAATTCCTCCATGGCCTCACCCCTCCCTATGTCTGTAACCTTCTCCAGCCCTACAACCCTCCTTCTCCTGCACTCCTCCAATTCTAGCATCTTGCGCATCCCCGATTTTAATTGTTCCACCATTGGCAGCCGTGCCCTCAGCTGCCTAGGCTCTAAGCTCTGGCATTCCCTTCCTAAACCTCTCCACCTCTCTACCTCTCTCTCCTCCTTTAAGATGCTCTTTAAAACCTACTTCTTTAACCAAGCTTTTAGTCACCTGTCCTAATATTTCCTTATGTGGCTCGGTGTCAAATTTTGTTCAATAATCGCTTCTGGGACGTTTTACTACATTAAAGGCGTTATATAAATGCAAGATGCTGTTGTTGTTAAAGTGGCTTTAATGTGATTAAAAAAATCCCAAGGCACATCACAGGAGTGTTATCAGACAAAATTTAACAGAAAAGTCAACCATGGGCTATTCTTGTCTGCCTTGTTGCAGGTGATTCAGATACTTGGGGAGGTCACCCAATTGGCCTCAGTTGCAGTGATTGCACGGCCTGGGGTCACCAGAGCGGAGACTAAACATGATCACAAATGCAGAATTTATTTTACGTGCTGTGCTTTCTTAGAATGTAAAGGAAACTTAACAAAAACCCTATGGTCATCCAGTAGTTTGTAATTGAGGACCATCTTCTGATTCAAAGACCTGGCCTGCAGTCTAGTCCTTTAATCAAGCTTCCTGTCTTCAATTACATCCCACTGTACTCTCAACGACAACAGGAACTATAGTAAGACTGCTCAAGCTAATCTTAGGACCCTTACGGCCCATGGACAGAGGAGGCTTTCACCCTATCAGTCTACACCTGATTTGGGCCAAGGTCCTAGAAATAAAGGGCTGGGGCCCAATCGTAGGGTAGTTTTTATTACTTTGTGCTCCCGACGCAGATCGTCATGTGGAAGTTCACATTGGGAATTTGGGTGCCGAGATCAGCATGTCCCACACCATTATCTGTACATCAAAACCAATCTCTGGAGAATCATTTGGGTCCCACCAACCTCCACGGCCAAATTCCTGGTATGGGCTCACTTCACCCAGAGCTCTGTACCGACAGTTCTAATTCTTGGAATGCACTCCTGTATTTGCAGCCACAGTCTGTTAGCTGAGATGCGGCAATAATTACAAAGTTTGAATTTATCACCATGCTGTGCCTCTCATCTGATTAAATTAATGGAAGGACAGAGCTGGCTGTGTGGTAATTTATGCAGTAGCATTTTACCAAGGTTGAATGTTTGGAGGTCAGGAAAATATACAGGCAATTCTCTGATCTGACATTTCCACTAACTGTCTCCATCTCATTCACATTCAGCACTGTCCTGGATTAAAATATCTGATATACTACAGCACATCCCAAGATAGTAATAAAATGAACATAATCTAATAAGGTCTTAAGGCACTAGTCTTGCTTACATTCTCCACTTTGGAGATAGTGAGAGTGAAATTGGACCTCGTCGTGCCTGTTTTTCAGGCGGAAACCGGGTGCAAAGTGGTCCAATTTAGGGGGCCAGTCTGCAGCTTGCTGGTACTATCCTAATGAGGCCAGTGGACCAATTTGCCGTGGCACTGCCACCGGCCTCATTAGGCAAGCACAGCGTCCCTCACTGGAGATCGCGGCCCGATTCAGGCGCAATCCAATGTCCAGGCCGATATTTTGTTTTCTGCCAACGTTTGCAGTTAAAGCAAACACCCATTGTACCTCTCTGCTAATACTGAAAAGTGACCTCCATTTTAATTTTTCAGTGCTAGTTTTAAACCCAAACCTGCAGGGGTAGAGGTTGCTGTTTACATTATACTGCACTCCCAATTGCAGATACACTCCAGGTAAAGCTTAAAGCTTTATTTTTAATTATTCTCAAATGTGTGCAGTAGGCTTTGTACATGAATAAAAGATGACATAAGACATGTTACATAGCCACAAGAGGTACAGGGGTTTTATATATATTGCAAGCTGAATCCTCAAGCTTGCTACAGAGATTACAATGGAATTCGTAGCCTGGATTTTAAAGTTACTGTTGAGCCAAGTCAGATGGCAGATAAATGAGTTTCCGTTGTCTGTGGCGCATAATTCCTCAATTGGATACAGTCCACAATGTATTACTTCCCAGGTAATTACATTAAGTGGTTTTAGACAGTTAATTTAGACTAATGTCAGGCAGATGGTGTTTTGTCAGGGAGGGACTCTGCAATTCATATATCATGAATCAATAGCTTCAAAACTTATATTCTTCTAAAAGTGAGTCGTTTTTTGTTGTTCATTCTCATTTGGTCCCCCCCGACCCCGCATGATGTCAAATCCTGGGCTTATTACACTGCACCCTGGGATTTGTACCATGTTTTAGAGATCACATCCTGAGACTCCATCCATTATAATGAGGCACTTTGTGTTATGGTGACTGACTCTGTCTTTATTGAATGAGTTTAGGGCATTTTTATCAGCAATTTGGGGATAGTATTCCGTGACTTGGTCCACTTTTCCAGAACGTTCTCACACATTTGAAATAAAACTGTGCATTCTAATCGTCTGCAGAGTAAAAATGACACGCAGACCATTTTATTGTAGAAAGGCATCTAACTTTATAATGGTGCTTCTGATGGGCTAGGGCAATGGTTTGGTGTAAAAAGGTTTCTAATAGAAAAAAGGGGGATAACTTCAAAACTAACCTGCGGAAACATTGGCTATGATTTTATTGCAGGGCGGGATCCTTCCATGTGAGGGGCCCAGGTGTGAAACTAGCTCGCATAGTGAGACACGCAGAGATTTTAACCCCCAGGCCTCATTTCCATGTCCAGGTCCTGACTCCCGCCCGAACCCAGCAGAAATTACTGCCTGGCCAGCAGGCAGGAGCAAAGCTTTGGGTGGCAGGAGGTCGCCACCTGGGACCCAGGGAAAGGGTCCCTAGCAGTCAGCTGAGGGGGTCGGGGTGGGGGGGGGGGGGGGGGGTTCGGGGGGTGATCGCGATCGGGGGAGGGAAGGGGAAGCCCAGGTCAGGGGAGGCCCATGGTTTCCTTGTGAGATCCAGGAGAGAGGTCCTGCTCCTCCTAGCCCATGAAGAAACCTAAAACATTTTGAAGAAACTTACCTGCCTTTGCCTCTTCTGGCCCTCGATCCAGCTCCCAGCAGGTTTGGCCCAATGGGGAAGCCATCACTGCTTCCCCGCTCTGGCCTCCAGTTAAAATAGCAGATCGGGCCCTGGTGACATCATTGGATGTTTTCGCACCCTGATCTCATCCGGTTGTCCTTGCCGGATGAGATTGGGGTGAGAAAGGAGCGGTTAAATGCCCCACTCCATTTGAACTGCCCGTCCCAACCTGGTTTCTGCCAGGCGAGGGGAGTTAAAAGTGGGGCCATTATTTCAGTGAGCGAGTGGTCAATCTATGGAACAGGCTCCCGAGGGAGAGGGTGGAAGCAGTTAGTGTTGATTCACTCAAATGTGAATTGGATCGATTTCTTTCAGAAAATAACATTTTGGGATACCGTATATGAGTAATTTGAGGCATGACATATGGTAAGTGTAGCGTCGCTTGGGAGGAACAGGTGATTTTGGACCTAACGTTTTGACATTGCACAGAGAGAAAATATACAACAAATTGATGGAAAGAAGCTACAGCTTTAGATGAGGACACAAATTCTAAATCTGTACCTAGAGTTAGACATGGTAAATAATGTTTCTTACCTGTAAGGGATCGAGCTAGTTTGCCCTTCTTTTGTGACTCACCATCAAAACAAATTGATCTCCTCTGTGACACAAAGAAATAAAAAGCAATTATTAGACATTACTTCTTTGGCTGCCTGTCTTCTGGTATCTGTGATTCACCAGTCCGCGAAGAGAGCAACATTCTCAACTTGGAGGGGATTAAGAAACTGGCCATCAGCAGACAGCACTGTGTCTGCATCAGCCATAAATCAGGATTTTCACCCACGTTGGTAAAGTTCCCTTTCTCGTTCACTTGCTACAGAGCCAGTTAGTTAGCACCTTCACTGTGTAGTTATTCCAGAGATTTATCACAACAAGTAAGTGTGGCCATTGTAATAGATCTGGAGCTGATTCTAGGGTCAGATACCTCCATGCTCTTGTGGTCAACCCCCAATTCTAAAATGCTACTTGGCATTCCTTATGTAACTACAGGTAGCATACAAGCCAAATTTCCACCAATCCTCCTGTATTTGGCTACTAGCCAAGCATTAAGCCCTCCAATTAATCTTCCACTATAAGTAACTTTCCTTTTACATGCTGTGCTCCATTAATTGACTGATGAATACATTGAGGCAGCTGCTCAGAATCTAAAATGCGAGGGTCACTTTTACTGTGTTCATGTAGCAGGGAGTAAGCTTTGCCCGTGCACATCAGGTCATCTCAGGCCCACGGTGTCACCATTTTCTGTCCACTAATTTTAACAGACAAAAAAAATCAGGGGAGGAGGGCAACACGATATGTGCGGCTAATGGGCGTGACTCCTTGCTAATAGCACAAGCTCAGTAAACCAGCCCTTCAAAAATCATTCTTAAAACAAAAAAAATGAAATCAAATGAAAGAAAATGAGGCTACAAATGACACCGAGTGATAGGAGCAGATGGACATGTCCGTAAGACACCTCTTTGTCCAATATTTAATAGAGGCATTAACCTATTTAACCTATATGTGTTAAATGGGGTATTGCCACCACTAAAATAGCAAAATGTAAGGAATCTTACAACACCAGGTTATAGTCCAACAGTTTTATTTGAAAATCACAAGCTTTCGGAGGCTTTCTCCTTCATCAGGTGAGTGTGGGATTCCATGGAAGGTTCCGCATATATAGTCAGAGAACAATGCCTGGTGATTACAGATAATCTTTCCAACTGCCTGTTGTCAAGGCAATCAAAGGAGTCGAATAGTGTTCAGACAGAGAGACATTACATACAGGACTACTGAATATACAAATGGTCAGAACCCAAAGACAGAGAGAGACAGAGAGAGAGAAACATCCGAAAGGCAGAGAAAGAGAAAGAATGACCAGTTGTATTAAAAACAGATAACTTTTTTCGCTCATGGGGTTACGTGTAGCGTGACATGAACCCAAGATCCCAGTTGAGGCCGTCCTCATGGGTGCGGAACTTGGCTATCAATTTCTGCTCGACGATTGATAGCCAAGTTCCGCACCCATGAGGACGGCCTCAACCGGGATCTTGGGTTCATGTCACGCTACACGTAACCCCACCAGCGAAAAAAGTTATCTGTTTTTAATACAACTGATCATTCTCTCTCTTTCTCTTCCTTTCGGATGTTTCTCTCTCTCTCTCTCTCTCTCTCTCTTTGTCTTTGGGTTCTGACAGTTTGTATATTCAGTAGTCCTGTATGTAATTTCTCTCTGTCTGAACACTATTCGACTCCTTTGATTGCCTTGACAACGGGCAGTTGGAAAGATTATCTGTAATCACTAGGCATTGTTCTCTGACTATATATGCGGTACCTTCCATGGAATCCCACACTCACCTGACGAAGGAGAAAGCCTCCGAAAGCTTGTGATTTTCAAATAAAACTGTTGGACTATAACCTGGTGTTGTAAGATTCCTTACATTTGTCCACCCCAGTCCATCACTGGCATCTCCACATCATGGCTACTAAAATAGCAGACAGAGGAAATTCAAACAAATGTGCTAAGTGTTTTTTGCAGGGCAATGGGTAAAGAGCAAGGAAGTGGGACTAACTTGATAACTCTTTCAAAGAGCCAGCACAGTCATGATGGGCTGAATGGCTTCCTTCTACGCTGTATATGATTCTATGTGTTTGTCCACTACTATCAGCAACGGTAATTTCTAGGCATCAGTATATTAATGTATGAAGTGATATTTATGTATTATTTGCAATTGAATTGCAAACAATATTCTGAAAAGAAACACAATTATGCACATGTAATAAAGAAAAAAATGTTTCAAGAACTAAACATCCATCAGTGGAGACCACGTTTCTGGTTGACTCAATGTACCTGCGTTGGGTTCAGGACGCCGTCATCTTTGAGGAGACTCTCTTGACGACGCAGAAAAATCTCTTTTGCTTGATTTGAATTTTTCCCATTTGACAGGGTGTGTCTGCTGTAAGACTGCGTCTGTTCAAAGAGGACCAATAGATCAAAGTTTCACAGTGCTGTCACACAGCCATCATTCATCTGGCTCGTTTCACCATGCGTGTGAGGTACCAGCAGGTTCGACCATATAATAGATTGAAAGAAAATTGAAGTGGAAAACATTTTCTAAAATAAAATGACAGACTAATAGAAAGTTTCCAATGATAGAATGATTCCAATATATACCTATTTTCTTATGCATTTAAAGGAGCGATATTTGGTTTCAGTGGGGGGAATTTTAACCCCCCCAGGACAGGTGGGAGAGGGCCAGAGGGGGGAGTTAAATTATTAAAAATCTGAAACCCGACCTCAACCCGCCGTGAACAAGCCCATTCCCGGTTTAACCAGGACGGGTTGGGGGGCAGCCAGCGAATAACCTGCTCTCGAGACAGTAATTTAAATATGTTAATGAGGCTGCATGCCGCAGATTTTAGCACCCATTTAGGGCCGGGTTTCCCAGAGCTCAGGAAGCCCGGCAGCTAAAGGGAGGCGAGAACGGCCAGATCCAGCAGGTAAGTGCTTTTTGTAGCACTGCTTGTGGACCAGGAGGAGCAGGAGTGCTTCCCCCCTCAAGCTAACCTGCCACGGCCGGCCCCCTTCCCCATAATCCGACAATCTCTCCCCCGCGATTTCCAAGCCGATCAAGATCTCTCCCCGTGATCTCCCCACCGTGATCTCCCCCCTGAGATCTCTCCCCACGATCTCTCCCCCCGCCACGATCTCCCCCCGCGATCTCTTCCCCCGCGATCTCTCCCCCATGATCTTTCCCCCACGATCTCCCCCCACGATCTACCCCCCACGATCTCTCCCCCCCGATCTTTCTCCCATGATCCCCCCCCAGGATCTCTCCCCAGGATCTCTCCCCCCGCGATCTCCCCCCAGGATCTCTCCCCCATGATCCCTCCCCCTCATGATCTCTCCCCCATGATCTCTCCCCCCATGATCCCTCCCCCTCATGATCTCTCCCCCATGATCTCTCCCCCCATGATCCCTCCCCCTCATGATCTCTCCCCCCATGATCTCTCCCCCCATGATCCATCCCCCTCATGATCTCTCCCCCAATGATCTCTCCCCCGATGATCTCTTCCCCCAGGATTTCTCCCCCCATGATCTCTCCCCCCGTGATCACTCCCTCCAGGATCTCTTCCCCATGATACCCCTCATGATCTCTCCCCTCCGTGATCACTCCCTCCAGGATCTCTTCCGCCATGATCCCCCCCCCATGATCTCTCCCCCCGTGATCACTCCCCCTCCGGATCTCCTCCCCCTATGATCTTCCCCCCTCTTAATCTCCCCCCATGATATCCCCCATGCTCTTTCCCCCCACGATCTCTTCCCCCACGATCTCCCCCCATGATCTCTCCCCCGTGATCTCCCCACTGTGATCTCCTCCCCCATGATCTCTCCTCCCCCATGATCTCTCCCCCCCGTGATCTCCCCACCATGATCTTTCCTCCCCCATGATCTCTTCCCCACCATGATCTTCCCCTGTGATCTCACCCCCCCCCCCCCCCCCGTGATCTCTCCCCCCGCGATCTCTCCCCCCCGTGATCTCCCCTCCCTCCTCTCCAGTCCCTGGATGCGGCCTTATGCCGAAGGCCTTCCCGCTCGACAGCCAGGCAGCCTCTAAACCTGGCTGGCTGCTGGACGGGAAATGGAGAAAAAAAATTCAAATGAAGTCCTGCAGTTTCCCCACATTTCCCGGCCGCTACAAGTCCCCCCATCCCTCCCCGCAAACATCGGGGCCAGTATGTATGCTGGTAACTCTGTTAATTGTGAAAGCATGTGATTTATATCAATTAGTGTTGACTGTATTCAGGTGGTGGGGATCAATTGGGGACTCTCTTGTATCCTTTTCATAGGAGAACTTAGCTTGGGTGTGGTGTGTGTGTAAAGGGAAATCTCTGTGGATAAAGGCTTGGAAGCAACTAAAGACCAGGCTCTAGTATTCGATCCTTCACCACATGGCTATCCAGTTTATAACAACCCTACCATTAGAGCTGTTATTGTGAGAGTTTAAAAGACCAGCAAAGAAAGTACTGGGGTCGATCTTGACTTTTGGACAACGGACTGGGTGTCCTGATGCAGCTCGCTGGTTTGAGGCCTCCCAACGCAGGCCGACAGCAGAGTAAGTGCGGGGTGGTGGGGGTGGGGTGGGTTATGACTGCGGAGGGTGGGGGAGGAGGGGGCGGGTCACGATCGCGGAGGGTGGGGGAGGAGGGGGGGCGGGTCACGATCGCGGAGGGTGGGGGAGGAGGGGGCGGGTCACGATCGTGGAGGGTGGGGGAGGAGGGGGCGGGTCACGATCGCGGAGGGTGGGGGAGGAGGGGGCGGGTCACGATCGCGGAGGGTGGGGGAGGAGGGGGCGGGTCACGATCGCGGAGGGTGGGGGAGGAGGGGGGGCGGGTCACGATCGCGGAGGGTGGGGGAGGAGGGGGCGGGTCACGATCGCGGAGGAGGGGGGGCGGGTCACGATCGCGGAGGGTGGGGGAGGAGGGGGCGGGTCACGATCGCGGAGGGTGGGGGAGGAGGGGGCGGGTCACGATCGCGGAGGGTGGGGGAAAATGTCACTGAACTAGTGGTCAGTGTTAATGGGATGGTGAGGTGACCTTACTGTCCCATTGACCTTGGAGGCTGTTACTGCCCCATTAATACCAGGCCATACCAGTGAAAATTGATGCCACTATCTTTAGGTAGCACAGAATAATTCTGCACTTGCTGTCTGGAAAACATGGAACATTTCAGCAAGTTATCAGAGTATTGGTAAAAATAACATAATATCTGGCCATCAGTCAGTCTGTATTGAATTTGGATCAAAGGTAACAAAGGAAAAGTGTTGGGTTTGTCCATGTTCCATCTTTGGAAAGAGTTCATAAGGAAATGGCCAAAATGGACAAGGAGATTGAATATCTGGGTTTAACGAGAGATTCTGGTATCATTACCCCACCTTGTATTGCGAGAAAAACCACTGAGAACAGAAGAGTGAAAAACACAACAGGTTCTGAACCTGAAATTTCTTGATTGAGAACGTTTTTCTTCAAGTTTGTGTTGAGTTATGCAAAGCCTACGTGCTTCGCTGGGTCATGGTAAACATAGATTACAAGGCACTGATGGACATTATGGGCATAATTTTCACTCGGAGCCGGGAATCCCGAGCATCCGCAGATATTCGCGTGGGGAACCCGGAAGCAAATTGAGTGCGTTGCAATCTGAGATCCCAACTCAATTGAAGGTGAGTATTGGAGCGTCTGGGTTTCCCACACTCCAGGCAGCCAGATTGACAGGCTGGCTACCTGTCGGCAGTGAAAGGAGCCGCAAATCAGAGAAGGGGGGTTCGGGAGGGAGGGGTGGAGAGACCATCGGGCTTGGGAAAAATCGGAGGGTGGGAGGACATGGACGACATCGGGGGGGTCAGCCAACATCGGGAATTGGGGGTCAGCAAGCGACGGCATTGGGGGGGTCCAGCCAGCATCGGAAATCCGGCGGTGGGGGGGCTCCTGCATCGGAGGGGTTGTGGGGGTGCGTCGGCCGAGCACAGGGATCTTGTCGGCCAGGTAAGCTTGTTGGGCCTGGATGAAGCACTCTGCTCCTCCGGGCCCACAAACAGTGCAATAAAGGCACTCACCTCATGGATCCGGCCCTTCCCACCTGCTTTCACCTGACGTGAATCGTATTTCAGTGAGGTACATTGCCCTTTTAAGTTTCGGCCCAAAGGCTCTAAGTGTGGGCGGGACATCCTGGTGTCTGCTGTCCACACGCAGACAAACCTTCCTGGGTTAAACGCAGAAGTGGGCGAGCTGGAGCCGGGATGCGATCCAGTTTCAAAAAGCTGTTATTTTAACCTCCCACCCGCCCCCAACCCACCCGTTCTTGGGAGTTAATATTTACCCCATATGTGGAAGATTTTAGACTGTTGCACACATTTGCACACACTGAGCCACACAGTATTGGGGTAGAAATCTTTTCTTAGTAAGCGATGAGGTTAATCAGGGCGATGGGTGAGGAGCTTCACTAACACTAATCATGGGTGGACTGGAGTAAAGAGGTGTTTGGATCAGTGCTGCTGATCGCACGTCCCCTTTGTGCAGGTTGAGTGAAGTGGGTTTACAGGGCAACAGGTCATACATACTTCCTGGTGTTTCCCCAATTACAGGTAAGCCTCCTGCATTACTTGTTCAAGTTGAAGGGCCTCCAAGTGATAGTCTGACAAGTGAAGCCATTTCAAACACAAGCACATGGCACTTTAATGGATGGAATGAAAACAACACCGTAGAGCAAAGTTCCACCTTTAGCCTACAGCAGTTTCAGAACCAAGGCAAGTGGGGAGCCTTTCCATACTACCTGTGAGACTGGTCTTGTCAATGGGGAAGAAACTGTGCTTTAATATGAGTAGAATCACTTCACTTGGGTGCTTCGGGGAATATTGTTAGAAAATGGGTTTTAAATAACTAATAATTCTCAGAGAGATGCTTTGGTGGTTATTTGGAGGATAGTGACACTATTTGAAGGTGCTTTTGTGGGAGCATAAGAGTAATTACAGATTATGTGAGGAAAGGTTAGCTGGTAGTCTAGCACATGGTTTACACCTGGACAACAAGGTCAAAATCTACCCCAGTCTGTTCCGTAACGGATGAGAGCCACTTACCGAACTGGTCATTGGCACTGAATTCAAGTAGTACATAAGAACATAAGAAATAGGAGCAGGAGTAGGCCAATCGGCCCCTCGAGCCTGCTCCGCCATTCAATAAGATCATGGCTGATCTGATCCTAACCTCAAATCTAAATTCATGTCCAATTTCCTGCCCGCTCCCCATAACCCCTAATTCCCTTTACTTCTAGGAAACTGTCGATTTCTGTTTTAAATTTATTTAATGATGTAGCTTCCACAGCTTCCTGGGGCAGCAAATTCCACAGACCCACCACCCTCTGAGTGAAGAAGTTTCTCCTCATCTCAGTTTTGAAAGAGCAGCCCCTTATTCTAAGATTATGCCCCCTCGTTCTAGTTTCACCCATCCTTGGGAACATCCTTACCGCATCCACCCGATCAAGCCCCTTCACAATCTTATATGTTTCAATAAGATCGCCTCTCATTCTTCTGAACTCCAATGAGTAGAGTCCCAATCTACTCAACCTCTCCTCATATGTCCGCCCCCTCATCCCTGGGATTAACCGAGTGAACCTTCTTTGTACTGCCTCGAGAGCAAGTATGTCTTTTCTTAAGTATGGACACCAAAACTGTATGCAGTATTCCAGGTGCGGTCTCACCAATACCTTATATAACTGCAGCAATACCTCCCTGTTTTTATATTCTATCCCCCTAGCAATAAAAGCCAACATTCTGTTGGCCTTCTTGATCACCTGCTGCACCTGCATACTAACTTTTTGATTTTCTTGCACTAGGACCCCCAGATCCCTTTGTACTGCAGTACTTTCCAGTTTCTCGCCATTAAGATAATAACTTGCTCTCTGATTTTTCCTGCCAAAGTGCATAACCTCACATTTTCCAATATTGTATTGCATCTGCCAAATCTCCGCCCACTCACCCAGCCTGTCTATATCCCCTTGTAGGTTTTTTATGTCCTCTTCACTCTCTACTTTCCCTCCCATCTTTGTATCATCTGCAAACTTTGATATGTTACACTCGGTCCCCTCCTCCAAATCGTTAACATAGATTGTAAAGAGTTGGGGTCCCAGCACCGACTCCTGCGGAACACCACTGGCTACTGGTTGCCAGTCCGAGAATGTACCATTTATCCCAACTCTCTGCTTCCTGTTAGATAACCAATCCTCCACCCATGCCAGAATATTACCCCCAATCCAGTGATTCTTTATCTTGAGCAATAATCTTTTATGTGGCACCTTGTCGAATGCCTTCTGGAAGTCTAAATACACTACGTCCACTGGTTCCCCTTTATCCACCCTGTATGTTAAGTCCTCAAAGAACTCAAGCAAATTTGTCAGACATGACTTCCCCTTCGTAAAGCCATGCTGACTTTGTCCTATTAAATTATGTTTATCCAAATGTTCCGCTACTGTCTCCTTAATAATAGACTCCAAAATTTTACCCACCACAGTATATCTAGTGTTAAAAATCATTTCCAATCCTGTTACACAAGATAAGGGCTCATGGGGTTGGGGATAATATATTAGCGTGGATTGAGGATTGGTTAACAGACAGAAAACAGAGAGTAGGAATAAACAAGTCATTTTCAGGTTGACAGGTTGTAACTAGTGGGGTGCCGCAAGGATCAGTGCTGGAGCCTCAGCTATTTACAATCTACATTAATGACTTAGATGAAGGGACCGAGTGTAATGTATCCAAGTTTGCTGACGATACGAAGCTAGGTGGGAAAGTAAACTGTCAGGAGGACACAAAGGGGTAAATTCTAACCTTGCGGCAGGATCTCAACGGGGGGGGGGGTCAATAAGCGGAAGGGAAACTGGGAAAAAACTTTCGTGCTTTTTCTCATGCGAGTGCGTCTAATTTGAAGGCCCTTAATGTTACTTCCGGGTTTTGGTCTCCAAGCTGCGCAGCGGGCATACTGTGCACCCGAATGACGTGCTGGGAACTGGAGTATTTAAAAGGTCATTGCAAGCATGGATTTTGAGGGAGAAAGGAGGAATGTTCAGAGATGCAGCATCACAGCTGCTTTAGCAACTCATCTCTGAAATTGTTACTGGCCGGTTTCAGGGGAGCTGAGCAGCAGGAGCACAGTGTCAAGGTCATGGGTACAATGCAGGAAGCGCTTTAATGACCTAACCAGGTCAGGAAAAGTGAGTACAGTTACTGATTCAACTACATCCTGTGGTGTACAATACCCCACCCCCCCTCACTCTGTCCTGCCAAGCCTACTCCATCACATCACTCCTTACACCCACTTAAGTCTCAATCAACTTACCTTCACTTTCTGTGCACTTCCTCACCTCTCCATTTATTCACCCACCTCTCCCACTCACTCCAATCCTGATGCAATGTGATGAATCTGTCTGATATTCACCCTCTGATGAATCTGTTTCATTGTCAGCCTCACCCAAAGCAATGCATCCATCGGGTGACCACCTTCAGTCATTCACAGGTCTGCTCTTTCTCCCCTTGTAGGAGAAGAGAGCACAAAATGCACGGGAGGGGATTAGGACTGGAGTGGGGGTACCACAAATAGTGTCCTTGAAAGATTCAGAGGAGGAAGAGGACGTGTTGGAGCTCAGCCACACGGTTGAATGCCTGGCCATTGGAGATGGTGAGATTGGCAACTCGCAAACGGCTGGTGACAGAACTTTAACATCCTTCGCACACACCGTGAGTTGATGTTATCAATGATTGACCTGTTGCACACCTCAGGATGCTCATTGCAAACGAACTTCTGTGATGATTCTTAATATTAATGTATGTTCTCTTCCATGGCTTTCAAGAAGTGGTGAAGAGGCACACAACGTGGACGAGGGCGATTCCTCAGAGGAGCTCCGTGCCTCTGAGGGAGCACCGTTACATCATAGCGAGCCATCCACCAGCGCAGATACGCACACCTCAGTGGGGCCTATTCGAGAGGTAGTTGAGTTGTCACCTGGTGAATCAACACACACAAGTGAGCACGAGCAGACACTGGTGGCAGGGGCAGCTGTGGAGAGTCCGTGTCAATGGGCGCACTCCTCTCCAGGCTCTGCTCAGCTGGACACAGATGCTGAACCCTGGGGGCCATCCTTGAAAAGGAGAATGATCGAGGTAGAGATGCACTTTTGCAAAGTACTGGAAGACATGCCACGCGCCCTCTCCACAATAACGGAGAGGATGGAGGAGTCCACCTCCAGCATCAGTGGATTGGTGACGCAGGTAAGTGCGGGAATGTCTGCGATGGAGAGACTGGCAGCTTCTCTGAGCTTCAAACACGACTCACAAATTAGTCCATTCAGGCCCTGACAATGGCTGTGTGGACTCAGGGTGACCAACATTCTGCCACCTTGAACAGGCAGACAGATACATTAACAACGGCCTTACAAGGCATCACACATGTCTTCCAAACTGTTGTCCAGCAGGGTGGTAGGAGTGATGTGGGCCTGGCCCAGGAGAGGGATGATGGCGAAAGGGGACATGGAAGTGGGGACTCCATTCAAAGCGCTCCCATGTCCCACCCGTTGCCCCTCTCTCAACCAATACCCACAATGCTGCCTCCTCTCCTGATGGCTGTGTCTGCCCCTGCACAGGTGCAGGTGGAACAGTCTTTGGCGGGACCCTCACGGGCTCCAAAACCCAGAGGTTGTAGGCAGAGAGCACCTCAGCAGTCAGGGCAGGGACCTGAGCAACCTGCCACTACCTCTGCTGAAGCCACAAGGGATTCACCATGTAGAAGTGGTAGGAGGAGGAAGGCGAAGGTTTTGAGATCACCACGGGTATGATCAAGGGTGTCTAACTGAATGTCTCTTTTTTTTCATTTTCAGAATAAATGTCATACTAGTCACCAGCACTGCCACATCTTGGCCATTCTTGAGTCCCTTTTGTGAAAGCGTCTTGCATGTCCCTCATCATCAAATATGAGTGACTCCCTGGCATTACGAGCAACCAGGTGTGCCGCTACTCTGCCGATGGGGTTGCCCATCGTCCTCCTCCTCCTCCTCGTCTTTTTCAATGTTGATGGTAGGTGCGGATGCTTCATAAGTGCATGGGACCTCATCCACCTGTAACCCTCTCTGCTGAGCGATGTTGTGCGGGACGCAACACACGACAATTATTCTGGAGACCCTCACTGGTGAGTACTGAAGGGCTCCCCCAGATCGTTCCAGGCACCTGAAGCACATCTTCAACATTCCTATGGCTTGTTCAATGACAGACCTGGTGGTGATGTGAGTGCCGTTGTACTGCTGCTGTGCCTCCCTGTTGGGGTTTCTCAGAGGTGTCATGAGTCACGTCTACAGAAGGTATCCCTTATCTCCAAGGAGCCAGCCTCTGAGTCAGTTTTGTGCGTGGAAGAGGGCCAGGATGTTGGATTCAAAATGAAGGAATTATGGCAGCTGCCAGGGAATCTGGCGCACACCTGCAGAAACCTCCTCCGGTGGTCGCAAACCAGCTGTGCACTGATGGAGTGATATCCCTTTCAGTTTATGAACAGTCCTGGTTCATGTGGAGGTCCTCGGATTGCTACGTGTGAGCAATCAATTGCGCCCTGCACCCGTGGGAAGCCAGCCAGAGAGTTGAAACCCACTGCCCTCTCAGTCTGGCTGATGTCGTTGATAGGAAAGTTGACATAGTCGGATGCCCTGGCAAACAAGCCATCGTGACCTGTCGTATACACTTATGTGCAGACGACTGAGAGAAATGGAGATGCCACCGGTGGCGCCCTGGAAGGATCCGGAGGTGAAGAAATTGAGGGCAGTGGTTACTTTAACTGTAACGGGCAATGTGTGCCCACCAGGCCCAGCCGGGAGCAGCTCTGCATGAAGGAGCGGGCAGATATCTGCGCCCACCTGGCGACTCAATCTGAGCCTGTGTAGGCACTGCTCCTCAGAGAGGTCCAGGAAGCTCAGCCTCTGTCTGTAGACCCTCTCATGTGGGTAGTGCCTCCTGCGACCTCGGCCCCTCCGTTGGTCCCCTCTCTGCTCTTCTCCAGGTCCTTGCGGCGCACCTCTGTCTTGTGGACCTGCAGATCCCAGAACTGCATGGGGTGCCTGTAGTGGATGCACTGTGGAATAAATCCATTGAGCCCCGCCCATCCTGATGGTGTCAGTTTGAGGGGGTTCAAAGTGTAGGCAAATATGTCTGAACACAAGAATTCTGAGTGTGAACAAAGAAATCTCAGTCTAAACACTAAGAACTCCCAGTCATTGTTTGTCTGAGAGAACTGAGTGCCAGCTGCAAAAACTCACCTTTTTTTCATGTCAGTCGTTAGTTTAAAGGTCGAAATGAGGGTCGGTTGCAACTCGCCTCCGTTTCCATGGCGTGTTTCAGAGGCCACGGGAGACACATTCAGAAACACATAAATGGCTTGTTTAACTCAATACACAAAAATGTAACATCCTTAAGTGGTTTAAAAAGCTTAATTGGCCCTTTAAATATCATCCCGCCGGCTTTAAGTGCTGGTGGGACTTCTGGGTTTCAGAAGCAGCACGCGCACACCCAGATCCGTCTGATCAAACCCGGAAATCGGCGGGTTGAAGCCGCGATGCAGTCCCACTCCCAAAACCGACAACTTTCACTGCCCACCCGTCTCCTACACACCCATTCTTGGGGTTAAAATTTACCCCAATGAGTCTGCAAAGGGATATGGACAGGTTAATTGAGTGGGCAAGAAGGTGGCAGATGGAGTATAATGTGGGGAAATGTGAGGTTATTCACTTTGGTAGGAAGAATAGAAAAACAGAATATTTTTTAAATGGTGAGAAACTATTAAGTGTTGGTGCTCAGAGAGATTTTGGGTGTCCTCGTATCAGAAACACAGAAAATCAACATGCAGGTACTGCATGCAATTAGGAAGGCAAATGGTATGTTGGCCTTTATTGCAAGGGGGTTGGAGTACAAGAGTAAGGAAGTCTTGTTGCAATTGTACAGGGCTCCTGGGATGAGAGGGTTGTTCTATGACGAGATTGAGTAGAATGGGCCTATATTCTCTGGAGTTTAGAAGAATGAGAGGAGATCTCATTGAAACATATAGGATTCTGAGAGGGCTTGACAGGGTAGATGCTGATAGGCTGTTTCCCCTGGTTGGAGAGTCTAGAACTAGAGGATATAGTCTCAGGATAAGGGGTCGGCCATTTAGGACCGAGATGAGGAGAAATTTCTTTACTCAGAGGATTGTGAATCTTTGGAATTCTCTACCCCAGAGGGCTGTGGATGCTCAATCATTGATGCGGATACACAGTGTGAACGGAGAGTTTGGCACGTGTGGGAGTTTAAGGGTTAATCTCTTGTGGGAGTTTAAGGGTTAATCTCTTTAAAATCTAGTGCACATTGCTTTCAACTGTTTAAGTTCAATTGCAATTAACTGTTTAAGTTCAATTTTAAAGTTTAAATTTTTAAGTTTCTGTCAGGCTTCAGCAGAGGGAGCTGCTGTAGCAAGTTAATTGGTTAGCTAGATTAAACTGGTACTTGAAGGTGGGGCAGGCCTGACTCATCTGAGTCTCAAACTGTAGAAATGCAGGGGCCTGTCAGTGCGAACAGCACGGTGTGCGGATACACAGTGTGAACGGAGAGTTTGGCACGTGTGGGAGTTTAAGGGTTAATCTCTTGTGGGAGTTTAAGGGTTAATCTCTTTAAAATCTAGTGCACATTGCTTTCAACTGTTTAAGTTCAATTGCAATTAACTGTTTAAGTTCACTTCGGTGAAGTGGGGGAAGGAGGTGCTGCTTTGCCTTGCTTTTCATAACTTTATCCCCAGAGCGGCAGTGGACCTGAGAGTAGAAGATTGAGATTGGGGAATAAAAAGCAGCAGTAGACCTGCAACAAGAGACAACTACTGTGCGACGTCACAGGTGAGGCAGGAGAGTCCGAGAGGTGAGCACAGTATAAAAGGAGAGACCTAGAGCGGGAGGAGAGTCTGAGAGTCTAAGGCAAGTCATAGCAGCAGAGCTCGCACCCGTGATATGCTCCTCCTGCACTATGTGGGAAGTCATGGACACTACCAGTGTCCCTGGCGACCATGTGTGCAGGAAGTGTGTCCCGCTGCAGCTACTAGCTAACCGTCTTTCGGAGCTGGAGCTGCGGGTAGATTCACTGTGGAGCATCCGCGATGCTGAGACTATCGTGGATAGCACGTTCAGTGAGGTAGTCACACCGCAGGTAAAGATTACGCAGGCAGAAAGGAAATGGGTGACTGCCAGGCAGAGTAAAAGGACTAGGCAGGTAGAGCAGGAGTCCCCTGGGGCCATCTCCCTCTCAAACAGATATTCTGCTTTAGATACTGTTGGGGGAGATGGCTTATCAGGGGAATGCAGCAAGAGCCAGGTTCGGGGCACCATGGGTGGCTCTGCTGCACAGGAGGGGAGGAAGAAGAGTGGCAGGGCTATAGTGATAGGGGATTCAATTGTAAGGGGAACAGATAGGCGTTTCTGCGGCCGCAAACGTGACTCCAGGATGGTATGTTGCCTCCCTGGTGCTCGGGTCAAGGATGTCACAGAGCGGCTGCAGGGCATTCTGGAGGGGGAGGGTGAACAGCCAGTAATCGTGGTCCATATCGGTACCAACGACATAGGTTAAAAAAAGGGATGAGGTCCTGCAAGGCGAATTTATGGAGTTAGGAGATAAATTAAAAAGCAGGACTTCAAAGGTAGTGATCTCAGGATTACTACCAGTGCCACGTGCTAGTGAGTATAGGAACAGGAGAATAGACAGGATGAATGCGTGGCTGCAGGGATGGTGAAGGAGGGAGGGATTTAGATTCCTGGGACATTGGGACCGGTTCTGGGGAAGGTGGGACCTGTACAAGCGGGACGGGTTACACCCGAGCAGGACCGGGACCAATGTCCTCGCGGGGGTGTTTGCTAGTGCTGTTGGGGAAGTTTTAAACTAGAGTGGCAGGGGGATGGGAACCTGAGCGGGGAGTCAGAAGGGAATAAAATTGAGAGCAGCAAGAGAGGGGAAGACCCAGGGGAAATCTACAATACAAATAGTACAAACAGTTATTCAAGAACAAGTGAAAGGGAAAAGCGTAGAGCAGCGGAAAGAAAGTGTACTTTAGGCACGACAGATAAAATAAAAACTAGAAAGCGTAAGGCGATTAACCCAGCATCAAAGCTGTGGCAGGGGGTTGGGAACCTGAGCAGGGAGACAGAGGAAAGCGTGTCAGGAAGGGACAGAAGGTATGGAGTAAAAGGTAAAGTGTTAAAAAAGGAAAAAGCAGGAACCAAGTGTCACAAAACATATTTGAAAGTTCTTTATCTGAATGCACAAAGCATTCGTAACAAAATGGACGAGTTAACGGCACAAATAACTACGTATGGGTATGATCTTGTGGCTATTACAGAAACATGGCTGCAGGGTGACAACGACTGGGAATTAAATATGCCAGGGTATTTAACAATCAGGAAGGACAGGCAGGAAGGAAGGGGAGGTGGGGTGGCTATGTTAATAAAGGAAGGAATCACTGTAATACAGAGAAATGATATTGAGACAAAGGATCAGGATAATGAAACAGTTTGGGTAGAGATAAGGAATAATAAGGGGAGAAAAACACTCGTGGGCGTAGTATATAGGCCTCCTAATAGTTGCAACTCTGCTGGAAGAAGTATTAATCAGGAAATAATTGGGGCATGTAATAAGGGAACAGCGATAATTATGGGGGATTTTAACTATCATATTAACTGGACAAATCAAATTGGGCAGGGCAGCCTTGAGGAAGAGTTTATTGAGTGTATTAGGGATGGATTTCTTGAGCAGTATGTAACTGATCCTACAAGGGGGCAAGCAACCTTGGACCTGGTCCTGTGTAATGAGCCAGGATTAATTAATAATGTCCTAGTTAAGGATCCCCTTGGAATGAGTGACCATAACATGGTTACATTCCATATCCAATTAGAGGGTGAGAAGGTTGGTTCTCAAACAAGCGTACTGAGCTTGAATAAAGGAGACTATGATGGTATGAGAGTGGAATTGATTAAATTGGACTGGGAAAATAGATTAAAGGGTAAGACGGTACATGAGCAGTGGTGTTAATTTAAGGCGTTATTTTACAACTTACAAAAGATATATATTCCACTGAGGAAAAAAGGGTGTAAAAGAAATAACAGCCATCCGTGGCTAAGTAAAGAAATTAAGGACAGTATTCGACTAAAAACAAGGACATATAAGGTAGCCAAACTTAGTGGGAGGATAGAAGATTGGGAAGTCTTCAAAAGACAGCAAAAAGTAACTAAAGGATTGATTAAGAAAGGGAAGATAGATTATGAAAATAAATTAGCAAGAAATATAAAAACAGATAGCAAGAGTTTCTACAGTTATATTAAAAGAAAAAGGGTGGCTAAGGCAAACGTAGGTCCCTTAGAGGATGAGACCGGGAAATTAATGGTGGGAAACATGGAGATGGCAAAAATGCTGAACAAATATTTTGTTTCAGTCTTTACAGTAGAGGACACTAAGAATATCCCAACACTGGACAAACAGGGGGCTCTAGGGGGGGAGGAGCTAAATACGATTAAAATCACTAAGGATTTGGTACTCAGTAAAATAATGGGACTCAAGGCGGATAAATGCCCTGGACCTGATGGCTTACATCCTAGGGTCTTGAGGGAAGTGGCAGTAGGGATTGTGGATGCTTTGGTAATAATTTTCCAAAATTCTCTGGACTCAGCAAAGGTCCCGGCAGATTGGAAAACTACTAATGTAACACCCTTATTTAAAAAGGGTAGTAGGCAGAAGGCTGGAAATTATAGACCAGTTAGCCTAACATCTGTGGTGGGTAAAATTTTGGAATCTATTATTAAGGAGACAGTAGCGGAACATTTGGATAAACATAATTTAATAGGACAAAGTCAGCATGGCTTTACAAAGGGGAATTTGCTTGAGTTCTTTGAGGACATAACGTACAGGGTGGATAAAGGGGAACCAGTGGACGTAGTGTATTTAGACTTCCAGAAGGCATTCGACAAGGTGCCACATAAAAGATTATTGCTCAAGATAAAGAATCACTGGATTGGGGGTAATATTCTGGCATGGGTGGAGGATTGGTTATCTCACAGGAAGCAGAGAGTTGGGATAAATGGTACATTCTCGGACTGGCAACCAGTAGCCAGTGGTGTTCCGCAGGGGTCGGTGCTGGGTCCCCAATTCTTTACAATCTATGTTAACGATTTGGAGGAGGGGACCGAGTGTAACATATCAAAGTTTGCAGATGATACAAAGATGGGAGGGAAAGTGGAGAGTGAGGAGGACATAAAAAAACCTACAGGGGGATATAGACAGGCTGGGTGAGTGGGCGGAGATTTGGCAGATGCAATACAATATTGGAAAATGTGAGGTTATGCACTTTGGCAGGAAAAATCAGAGAGCAAGTTATTATTTTAATGGCGAGAAACTGGAAAGTACTGCAGTACAAAGGGATCTGGGGGTCCTAGTGCAAGAAGATCAAAACGTTAGTATGCAGGTGCAGCAGGTGATCAAGAAGGCCAACAGAATGTTGGCTTTTATTGCTAGGGGGATAGAATATAAAAACAGGGAGGTATTGCTGCAGTTATATAAGGTATTGGTGAGACCGCACCTGGAATACTGCATACAGTTTTGGTCTCCATACTTAAGAAAAGACATACTTGCTCTCGAGGCAGTACAAAGAAGGTTCACTCGGTTAATCCTGGGGATGAGGGGGCGGACATATGAGGAGAGGTTGAGTAGATTGGGACTCTACTCATTGGAGTTCAGAAGAATGAGAGGCGATCTTATTGAAACATATAAGATTGTGAAGGGGCTTGATCGGGTGGATGCGGTAAGGATGTTCCCAAGGATGGGTGAAACTAGAACTAGGGGGCATAATCTTAGAATAAGGGGTTGCTCTTTCAAAACTGAGATCTCCACATCATTTCAAAACTGAGATGAGGAGAAACTTCTTCACTCAGAGGGTAGTAGGTCTGTGGAATTTGCTGCCCCAGGAAGCTGTGGAAGCTACATCATTAAATAAATTTAAAACAGAAATCGACAGTTTCCTAGAAGTAAAGGGAATTAGGGGTTCCGGGGAGCGGGCAGGAAATTGGATATGAATTTAGATTTGAGATTAGGATCAGATCAGCCATGATCTTATTGAATGGCGGAGCAGGGTCGAGGGGCCGATTGGCCTACTCCTGCTCCTATTTCTTATGTTCTTATGTTCATACGATAGATTTTTGGATTCTAGGGGAATCAAGGGATATGGGGATCGGGCGGGAAAGTGGAGTTGAGGTAGAAGATCAGCCATGATCTTATTGAGTGGTGGAGCAGGCTCGAGGGGCCGTATGGCCTACTCCTGCTCTCATTTCTTATGTTCAATATAGAAACCATGTTGTGGAATATATTCAATGCAGAACACATATGGCATAGAAAATGAGAAAACCCATAAAGTACAGGAACACGTTGAACGTTTTCTATTGTCACTCTGGCATCATCTTGTATTTCAATGGGACCAGAACTACAAACCAAACCAGTGAAAGTTGGAGTCTCACAGGTCTGAGACCTGGATTCCTCTGCACTTTAGAAATAAGCATTATGTTACAGAATGAATAAAGTTTCATACCGTTTGCCTTATTCGATAAAGGTTTCTTATCAAGAGCTCCCGCATGTTATCGAGCTGTTCTGGAGGAATTGGACTTTTAGAAACTTCGGCGGTTTGTTCGTCGCTGTTTCAGGAAGATTAAAAACATGATTAATTATCGCAGCATGTAGAAGCCTACAATGCACCAGATCTTGCCAGTTAGTTTCCTAGTAGTTCTTTCATGACAGTGAAAGTTGTTCAATCCCTGCATTACCAAGGATTTTGCATTCTTGTATTTCATTATTTTAAGTCACCATTTCTAGTGAACCCGGGGCTGGAAGAATTCACTGTCACAATTAGGGGATGACACCTGTCTGGTCTTGGATCAGACGGTCTTGTTTTTAAATGAGCTGGCTGAACATTTCTAAAATTTAAACCAGACACCAAACCCCCAAGAACGGGTGGGTTGGGAGCGGGTGGCAAATTAGAAATAGTTGTTTTTTGAGTCGCGACCACAAAGTTTTCTGACTTTATATTCCCAGTGGGGGTCCTGTACTTTAATGCGCCCAAAATTACCCCCCAACAGTCTGGTTTGTAGGAGAAGAAACCCATTTTTATGCCCACTTGTTTCTGTGTGTGCTGACATGGAAACACAATGTCGAATCATCAGCCCGTTTGTCACTCCGCCTGCTTTTGTTTTCCATTGAAGTTAATTTGATATTGTCTGTTTTGTAATACCGTCCAAGGTGAGTTTCACCCCCATTAACTATCGGACGTTAGTAAATTCCGATGACCAGAGCACTCTGTAGTTCCATGCCCTAGTGGCCATTTTTCATGTGGAAACCTAGATGGTGGGTTTCAGCGGGCTATTTGGCTGCGGGGGAACTACAGCTGCCTTCCACATGTGTACTTACTAAAAGCAGTCGCTGGATAGTAATCGAGGGGCTGATTTTTCTCTCCCTCCTCCAGGGGCAATGAGGTCAATTACAATGTCCCATTGCGATCTCCACCACCTAGAAGGTCATGGGCAGCAGGCACATGGGAACACCACCACCGCCTGCATGTTCCCCTCCAAGTCGCACACCATCCCTACTTGGGCATATATCAGCTGTTCTTTCATTGTCACTGGGTCAAATTCCTGGAATTCCCTACCCAACAGTATTGTGGGATAACCTTCACCGCACAGACTGCAGCGGTTCAAGAAGGCAGCCCACGATTACCTGCTCAAGGGCAACTAGGGACGGGCATTAAATGCCGGCCTTGCCAGCGCGCCCACATCCCGAGAATTAATTTTTTAAAAATTGCTGACCGGCTGAGATCAGCAAAATTATCATGGTTTTCAATGAATTTTCATCATCAGCAAAGCAACTGTCAGAACTCTTAACTAGATTCCCAGCCCTTTTCCTGTCCCTGTCTTGTTCCTGGTTTGGCTTTGGATTGGGCTAAATGTGGTAACACTAATTACAATAACCTTGTCCAACTACTTGTTTATGTATATCACTAATCAACATGGCCACCATATCACGTCCAAATACAATTTACACCAGCTAAAGCTGACAAACTCAGACATCTGCTGCTGTATAATCTGGGAGTGGCACTGTGCGCACATACTACAGCTCGAGTTACTTGTATTGTCACTGCAGCAGAGATGTCAAGATGTGAAAGCCTTAAAAGTAGAGCCTGTAATCAGTCACTGATTTCTAATAATTGAATCGGTCAAGTTCCACTTACTACAACGGCTTGTGTATCGGAGATTGAATTCCAAAAACCTGCCCATTCATCTGTGAAAATCATTAATCGGTGGATGTCCATGGAAGTTGTGTGCTCGCTGACCTACATTGGTTCCCGGTCCACCAATTTAAAATTCTAATCCTCGTGTACAAATCCCTCCATGGCGTCGCACCTCCCTATTTCTGTAACCTCATCCAGCTCTAAAACCCTCCGAGAGCTCTGCATTCCTCCAATTCTGGCCCCTTGTGCATCTTTCACTTCCTTCACCCCACCATTGGTGGCCATGCCTACAGCCGTCTCGGCCTTAAGCTCTAGAATTCCCTCCATAAACCCTTCCACCTCTCCAACTCTGCCTCCTCCTTCAAGATGCTCCATAAAACCTATCTTGTCACCTGTCCTAATGTCTCCTTCTTTGGCTCGGATTCAATTTTTGTCTGGTTACACTCCTATGAAGCGCCTTGGGGTGTTTTACTATGTTAAGGGTGCTATTTAAATGCATGTTTTTGTTGTTATGCAATAGGGAGGAGCCATGATATGATCGCATAATCTCATTGTGCATGAACTAGTGGGGCCAAATAACAGAATAAGTAATCACCTCTCTTATAAAGAGATAAGCAGTAGACAGGGCATGGAGGTATGCTTGAAAGCAGCCCGGATCAAAGAATCGACACTACAGCATTGTAGCCCTATCCCTTCAAATGCAGCTCTCCGCTGGGAACAGGGGAGCGTTGTATCTACCCTGACATACTAACTCAAGGGGCTTTATCTCAGGAGGCTGGAAGTTTTGCGACAGTTGTATAAAACTCTGGTTAGACCGTATCTGGAGCACTGCGTTCAATTCTGGGCACCGCTCCTCAGGAAGGATATATTGGCCTTGGAGGGGGCGCAGTGCAGATTCACCAGGATGATACTGGGGCTAAAAGGGTTCAACTGTGAGGACAGGTTGCACAAATTTGACTTTTATTATCCTGAGTATAGAAGATTAAGGGGTGATCGAATTGAGGTGTTTAAGATGATTAAAGGATGTGATAGGGTAGATAGAGGGAATCTATTTGCGCTGTTGGGGGAGTCCACAACAAGGGGGCATAACCTTAAAAATTAGAGCTAGGCCGTTCAGGGGTGATGTCAGGAAGCACTTCTTCACACAAAGGGGAGTGGAAATCTGGAACTCTCTCCCTCCAAAAGCAGTTTGAGGCTGGGGGTCAATTAAAAATGTCAAAACTTAGATTGATAGATTTTTGTAAGGTAAGGGTATTAAGGGTTAAGGAACTAAGGCAGGTAAATGAAGATAAGATACAGAGCAGCCATGATCTAAATGAATGGCGGAACAGGCTCGAGGGACTCAATGGCCTATCCTGTTCCTGTATCATAAATATAAAGGTAGGGGGAATTCCATGTACTGTAACTGATGGAAACTCTGCAACAGGCTGTCTCCAGGAATATATTACTAATGAACTTAATTGCTTGCTCTGACACAACGGTAGAAATTATTGTTGGTGACGTTATCATTACGAGCACTTAATGCACTCTTACCAAACTGCACTGTCTGCTATCTTAAAGCGAAGCATTAACCTGTTTATTTTAAATGGAATAATGCCACTGTTGATATAGTGGAGAGAGCAGTTTGGAATGTGCATTCATATGATAACATCACTGGCAGTTTCCAGCTACAGTTTCTGTCCTGCAATTTGCTGCACCATGTTCGGGTCCTGTCACATAATGTGCTGAATTATTGTGCACACTTACACTGGCTGCTTTATTTGGTAAGGTTTGAGAAACATCTGGATGCTCTGATTGGCGTGTGGGAAAACAGGATAGTCGGTCCTTTGTTTCCGAATGGCCTGATGTGCAGGGTTGGACATTACCTGGAGGTTTCATCACATGACCTCCCGCCTCCAACTGCCCCACCCAGTCAGATTGCCTTTTTTTCCCATTTCTAATAATTTTATAACTAATAAACAAAAATATTCACAGAAAATGAAATAAAACACACAATTTTTTAAATGTCCTGATGATTTTTCTCCTCTGTTGCTCGCAGCAGTACCCAGGGGATTAATATTTAATTCCTGGAGACTGCAGGACAATCCTGGAGGGTTGGCAACCCTACTGATGTGGCCTTGACTGCCCTCTTCATCCATGGCCTTCTGGACAAGTCACGGTAGCACTGATTTCAACTGTGGCGTGCGGGGGCCGAAGCAGGCGGCAAACCGGCCGCCCCTCTCCCCCCTACCCCCTCTCTCAGCCACGAGAGGCCCAGGAGATTTCAACTCCCAGGCCTCATTTAAATGCTGAAAGGGAGAGTCCTGCTCGAACCGGTTGGGAACGATGAGGCGGTCGACGAGCGGGAGTGGGATTGCGGACAGTAGGAGGACACCGCCGGGGTCCCGAGGGAACGGTCTCTGGCATAAAGTAAGTGTGCGGGGGGAAATCCTGAGGCAATCATGGTCAGGGCAGGGCGGAGGGAATCCCTGGGCAGGGAAGGCCCAAGGTTTCATTGTGGGGACTGAAGGAGCACTCCTGTCTCACCTGGCCCTCAAGAAAACCTTCAGAATATCAAACATTTGTACTCACCGTCTTGTCACTATCCTGCCTGCTGCTGGGCACTGAGCACCTCTGTCCCCGTCGGCAGTTAAAATCGCATCGGGGTCTGAACTACATCAGACCCGGCATTTAAATAATATGAGGCACCCACCGGTCTACGGCGGGTGACCCTGGTGTTGCCGGAAACCCGGCAGTTAAAATGGCGGCATGCGCAAGGGGATCAGGAACGTAGCGCTGAGAGTCCGCCCTCCACTTTAACTGTCTGCCCACCCTGTCCCCGCTTAGCAGGCAGGGTTAAAATAGTTCTTTGTTTGCTTCTGTGAAACAAAGGATGATTGGTGATCAATGCAGATTCTTTTTTATTTATTCGTTCATGAGATGTGGGCGTCGCTGGTGAGGCCGGCATTTATTGCCCATCCATAATTGCCCTTGAGAAGGTGGTGGTGAGCCGCCTTCTTGAACCGCTGCAGTCCGTGTGGTGAAGGTTCTCCCACAGTGCTGTTAGGAAGGGAGTTCCAGGATTTTGACCCAGCGACGATGAAGGAACGGCGATATATTTCCAAGTCGGGATGGTGTGTGACTTGGAGGGGAACGTGCAGGTGGTGTTGTTCCCATGTGCCTGCTGCCCTTGTCCTTCTAGGTGGTAGAGGTCGCGGGTTTGGGAGGTGCTGTCGAAGAAGCCTTGGCAAGTTGCTGCAGTGCATCCTGTGGATGGTACACACTGCAGCCACAGTGCGCTGGTGGTGAAGGGAGTGAATATTTAGGGTGGTGGATGGGGTACCAATCAAGTGGGCTGCTTAGTCTTGGATGGTGTCGAGCTTCTTGAGTGTTGTTGGAGCTGCACTCATCCAGGCAAGTGGAGAGTATTCCATCACACTCCTGACTTGTGCCTTGCAGATGGTGGAAAGGCTTTGGGGAGTCATGAGGTGAGTCACTCGCCACAGAATACCCAGCCTCTGACCTGCTCTTATAGCCACAGTATTTATCTGGCTGGTCCAGTTAAGTTTCTGGTCAATGGTGACCCCTAGGATGTTGATGGTGGGGGATTCGGTGATGGTAATGCCGTTGAATGTCAAGGGGAGGTGGTTAAACTCTCTCTTGTCAGAGATGGTCATTGCCTGGCACTTGTCTGGCGCGAATGTTACTTGCCACTTACCAGCCCAAGCCTGGATGTTGTCCAGGTCTTGCTGCATGCAGGCTCGGACTGCTTCATTATCTGAGGGATTGCGAATGGAACTGAACACTGTGCAGTCATCAGCAAACATCCCCATTACTGACCTTATGATGGAGGGAAGGTCATTGATGAAGCAGCTGAAGATGGCTGGGCCTCGGACACTGCCCTGAGGAACTCCTGCAGCAATGTCCTGGGGCTGAGATGATTGGTCCCAACAACCACTACCATCTTCCTTTGTGCTAGGTATGACTCCAGCCACTGGATTCATATTGATTCCCACTGACTTCAATTTTACTAGGACTCCTTGGTGCCACACTCGGTCAAATGCTGCCTTGATGTCAAGGACAGTCACTCTCACCTCACCTCTGGAATTCAGCTCTTGTCCATGTTTGGACCAAGCCTGTAATGAGGTCTGGAGCTGAGTGGTCCTGGCGGAACCCAAACTGAGCATCAGTGAGTAGGTTATTGGTGAGTAAGTGCCTTTTGATAGCACTGTCGACAACACCTTCCATCACTTTGCTGATGATTGAGAGTAGACTGATGGGGCGGTAATTGGCCGGATTGGATTTGTCCTGCTTTTTGTGGACAGGATATACCTGGGCAATTTTCCACATTCTCAGATAGATGCTAGTGTTGTAGCTGTACTGGAACAGCTTGGCTAGAGGCGCAGCTAGTTCTGGAGCACAAGTCTTCAGCACTACAGCTGGGATGTTGTCGGGGCCCATAGCCTTTGCTGTATCCAGTGCACTCAGCCGTTTCTTGATATCTCGTGGAGTGAATCGAATTGGCTGAAGACTGGTTTCTGTGATGGTGGGGATATCGGGAGGAGGCCGAGATGGTTCATCCACTCAGCACTTCTGGCTGAAGAAGGTTGCAAACGCTTCAGCCTTGTCTTTTGCACTCACGTGCTGAACTCCACCATCATTTAGGATGGGGATGTTTACAGAGCCTCCTCCTCCCATTAGTTGTTTAATTGTCCACCACCATTCATGACTGGATATGGCAGGACTGCAGAGCTTTGATCTGATCCGTTGGTTGTGGAATCGCTTAGCTCTGTCTATAGCATGTTGCTACCGCTGTTTAGCATGCACGTAGTTCTGAGTTGTAGCTTCACCAGGTTGGCACCTCATTTTTAGGTATGCCTGGTGCTGCTCCTGGCATGCTGTTCTACACTCGTCATTGAACCATGGTTGATCCCCTGGCTTGTTGGTAATGGTAGAGTGAGGAATATGGCGGGCCATGAGGTTACAGATTGTGCTGGAATACAATTCTGCTGCTGCTGATGGCCCACAATGCCTCATGGATGCCCAGTTTTGAGCTGCTAGATCTGTTCTGAATCTATCCCATTTAGCACGGTGGTAGTGCCACACAACACGTTGGATGGTGTCCTCAGTGTGAGGACAGGACTTCATCTCTATGAGGACTGTGTGGTGGTCACTCCTACCAATACTGTCATGGACAGATGCATCTGCGACAGGTAGATTGGTGAGGACGAGGTCAAGTAGGTTTTTCCCTCGTGTCGGTTCGCTCACCACCTGCTGCAGGCCTAGTCTGTTAGCTATGTCCTTCAGTACTCGGCCAGCTCGGTCAGTAGTGGTGCTACCGAGCCACTCTTGGTGATGGACATTGAAGTCCCCCGCCCAGAGTACATTCTGTGCCCTTGCTACCCTCAGTGCTTCCTCCAAGTGGTGTTCAACATGGAGGAGGACTGATTCATCAGCTGAGGGAGGACGGTAGTTGGTAATCAGCAGGAGGTTTCCTTGCCCATGTTTGACCTGATGCCATGAGATTTCATGGGGTCCGGAGTCAATGTTGAGGACTCCCAGGGCCACTCCCTCCTGACTGTATATCACTGTACCGCCACCTCTGGTGGGTCTGTCCTGCCGTTGGGACAGGACATACCCAGGGATGGTGATGGCATCAAACAACAGTCCGTTCCTCGTGGTTCTTTTTTTCCAGAGAGGGGAGCAATAGCATTGTGTGTGCGACTATAACGTGGCTACAGCTGTGCTTAGTACAGAGCTACAGGTTTCAGTGTGTTCCAGTCCTACATTAGACTCTCTGCAAAATGCAAAAACCACATTTCTTAATAAAAAAACATTTGCTGGAAATAGACAGCAGATCAGTCAGCATTAGGAGTGACTGTTCATCAGTACCCGTTAGTCATTCTAATGATAGATTACACTACAACTTTAACATCAGTGTGAAATGGCTCCCAGTTCACAACAACGCTGACCTTGCATAAATCTGAAGACAAGGTTCGACTTGACTTTAGAGTGAAGTGGACTCTTCTGGGGAGTCTCACTCTGCTTTGCACTGGTATCAAGTTGGGCCCTGACTGTAAATTAAGCTGCATTCACATTATACCTGTAGAGTTAATATAATATGAAACCACTTCACAGCAATGCTTATAGTTACAGTGTGAATGGGCCCCACCGGCTCCCTTATTCTCTCCGACGCTAATCGATCTGCTGCGTATTTCCAACCGTACAGTTTTTTTGTCAACTCAGTGTTTTTAAATGCTTGATTCCACATATGAAAAATCTGAGCTGGCTACAATACAGCTCAGGGAGACAGAACTTTAACATTACTCTAAATATCTCGACAGCTGCTTAAGAATGAATTTTGGATCTCAATTACAAGGGAGCTTTATTCAATAACTGCTTCGTAGTGAATCATCGAAGCACATTGGGATATAAATTCATCTTGGACAGTAGTCCAAATTGGGCAATAGTGAATCGGCAATCGATTTTGGACTCCGCCTGAGACTCATTTATACCCCAGTGATCCTCTACTTTTAATGTAAATGCAGAGTTTTCATTCCAAGTTATAATTTCACTATATATATAAAACTTCACTCCACATCAATAAAACAGTTGCTTGTTGACCAAGCTGGCTTTTTAGAGGTCGTGAAAGGAGCTGTAGAAATCCAAGTCTGTCTGTCTGTTTTTCTTTCTTATATCTAACTCTCATTGTATTTCCTGCACTGTGATCCTTACACTGCAGCTTTACCTTGCACCCACAAAAATAGATTTACAGGTCGAACTCGGTATAGTTCTGACCAATGCCACATGCAGATTTCTTGATTGTAGAGAGGAATTGTAGAGAATACTAAAGTCGTGCAAAATCTTTAAGCCTTTAAGCACAGTGATGGACCAGTTAGACTAACAGGATGCTTTCTCCTCTTACTATATGTTTAGCCAGCAGTAAGACCGACTTGTATATGTTTATGTTTTCTATAGCGACAGCACTACATTTGTAGAATTAAAACAGAGAGGGAGAAGAGGGCAGATACAAAATAGCCAAGAATATATATTGATGTTTACAGTTCCAATGAAAGCATCCTGAATGTTTTAAATAAAATGGAGTTTTTAAAAGTAATATGATGGGCCAGAATTTGCAGTCAAAATAACGGTGGGGCTAATGGCACTCGCCATTATTTATACACAAATGGTACAGCAACTTCAGGTGAGGGGCAGATACGCGGTTAAATGCAGATATCCAAATGTTGCTGTCTGAGTTGTACCACTCCACCGTTAGCTTAGCGAAAATGGCATCTCACTGTCTGCCTCCCCATTGAAATGCATTGAGCGGCGTGAAGTTCCTGGATTTGTGCTGTAGATACGAACTAAACTCGCCACAGGAAGTTAAGTCTTGTCATTTCAGTCTAAGTGTCCTTTTAGCGACGTACCAAGTGTTAATTACTGCCAGTCAACCTCTCCGACACTGAAAATGAACTATTACAAGTGTGGGGTCTCACTCCTTCAGGTTTTAATTGTTGGAGATTTTAAAAATGTAAAATTTAAAATTTAAAACATTTTTTTTTACTTTTGCTTTCTGTCTCTTTTTTCTTAATCCAATCTTTCTTTCCCTCTCTTTATTTCTCTTTCTATACTGATTTGACATTGAATTCACCCACTCTAATTTACACTTCCTGCTCAGTCCTTGTAGTGTTCATTTCACAATCCTTCAATCTGGTTAAGGAGATAACCAGTTGCTTGCCCTGTTCACTCAGGTCCCAGATGCCCTGTTTCCCTCACTGCAACGTTATCAGCTCATACTTTCAGCAAGTTGCCACACAAAAAAAATTTAAAACTAAATGTGCAAGGGCAAGTCTAACTAAGGGCAGACGTTGTTAGATGCCCTGCTACAGCAAATTATGGCCCATTAAAATTCTTAAAGTTTGTACTCTATTGAAAACTCTTATGTAAGCATTTCTAATGGGATCTGCAATGTTAAAATGTCCACACTTGCCTGTTACATTTATCTGTTACATTTACCTGTTACATCGCTCCATAACTCCACTATATAGTGCTCTAATAGAAATTGCTGTACTAATGAGAATCGGGGCCTGTAATAACTCCTTGTCACGCCAGCAGTGCAGTCTGACTCTCCCTGCTTTCCCACCAGCTCTTGGCTGTTTTTGACCTCTCTGAAGTTTTCTCTCCCCCTGATGTTCCCTCACCTCATCGGTTCCCGATGCTCCCTCACCTCATCGGTTCCCGATGCTCCCTCACCTCATCGGTTCCCGATGCTCCCTCACCTCATCGGTTCCCGATGCTCCCTCACCTCATCGGTTCCCGATGCTCCCTCACCTCATCGGTTCCCGATGCTCCCTCACCTCATCGGTTCCCGATGCTCCCTCACCTCATCGGTTCCCGATGCTCCCTCACCTCATCGGTTCCCGATGCTCCCTCACCTCATCGGTTCCCGATGCTCCCTCACCTCATCGGTTCCCGATGCTCCCTCACCTCATCGGTTCCCGATGCTCCCTCACCTCATCTGTTCCTGCAGTGTCATGGGAGGTATGTGAAATATAATGTCAGATGTTTGGCGTCTAGCATGTATCTGTCACACTTCCAAGTATCAAGAGTATACTTTATTTTTTAGCTCAGGAGTAGCACTCTTGCCTTTGAGTCAGAAGGTCATGGGTTCAAACCCCATTCTAGGATTTGAGCATGTAATCTAGGCTGACACTTCAGTGCAGTACTTTGGGAATGCTGCACTGTCAAAGGTGTTTGTCCTTTAGGTGAGATGTTAAAACTAGGTCCCATCTGCCTGTTCCACTGGTTCAGATGTGAAAGATCCCATGGCACTATTTGAAGATGGAGCAAGGAGGTTCTCTGGTGCCTTGACCAACATTGTTCCCACCAAAACGGTAAGACTGACACTTCGATACAATACTGAGGGAGTCCTTTGGATGAGATGTTAAACCAAGGCCCCATCTACCTCTCATGCGGACATAAAAGATCCCAAGACACTATTCGAAGAAGTGCAGGGGAGTCCTCCCCTGTGTCCTGGCCAATATTTATGCCTCAATCAACATCACTAAAGCTGATTAACTGGTCATTTATCTCACTGCTGTTTGTGGAAGCTTGCTGTGCGCAATTTGGCTGCCACGTTTCCTACATCACAACAGTGACTACACTTCAAAAATACTTCACTGGCTAAGAAGCACTTTGGAACGTCCTGAGATCATGAAGGGTGTTATATAAATGCAAGTTCGTTCTTCTTTCTTAAAAATGCAAAAGAAAGCCACTCATTTCCTGCTGTTTTTCCTTTTTTTTATTCGTTCATGGGATGTGGGCGTCGCTGGCGAGGCCAGCATTTATTGCCCATCCCTAATTGCCCTTGAGAAGGTGGTGGTGAGCCACCTTCTTGAACCGCTGCAGTCCGTGTGGTGAAGGTTCTCCCACAGTGCTGTTAGGAAGGAAGTTCCAGGATTTTGACCCAGTGACGATGAAAGAACATCGATATATTTCCAAGTCGGGATGGTGTGTGACTTGGAGGGGAACGTGCAGGTGGTGTTGTTCCCATGTGCCTGCTGCCCTTGTCCTTCTAGGTGGTAGAGGTCGCGGGTTTGGGAGGTGCTGTCAAAGAAGCCTTGGCGAGTTGCTGCAGTGCATCCTGTGGATGGTACACACTGCAGCCACAGTGTGCCGGTGGTGAAGGGAGTGAATGTTTAGGGTGGTGGATGGGGTGCCAATCAAGTGGGCTGCTTTGTCCTGGATGGTGTCAAGCTTCTTGAGTGTTGTTGGAGCTGCACTCATCCAGGCAAGTGGAGAGTATTCCATCACACTCCTGACTTGTGACTTGTCGATGGTGGAAAGGCTTTGGGGAGTCAGGAGGTGAGTCACTCACCACAGAATACCCAGCCTCTGACCTGCTCTTGTAGCCACAGTATTTATGTGTTTGGTACAGTTAAGTTTCTGGTCATTGGTGACCCCCAGGATGTTGATGGTGGGGGATTTGGCGATGGTAATGCCATTGAATGTCATGGGGAGGTGGTTAGACTTTCTCTTGTTGGAGCTGGTCATTGTCATTCCTGACCTCGATAACCAGTCCTCACCCCAAGTGCAGGAACCAGGGATTTTATACTCAGCTATGATTACCCTGTAACTGGCCCCAGAAGTTTCTCAGTTAAAGCACTTTGCCGAAGGGAGAATTTGAGCAAGGGTCTTTAAGGTACAGGCAAGGTTAGACACCCCTCCATATTAGGAGCTAAACATCACAACTGTGTTCCAGACCCTAGACTAGCGGTAAGGAATTCCTAAAAAGAAACACATATAAGTATAAGGTAATGGTAAATTCTCATTATAGACCCTTCCATACTGGCAGCAGTGAGGTAGCCAACATGATACATATACAGTGTGGAGGGATAGCAGCCAGTGGAGCTCAGAGCTCCACGATGGAAAATAAAAAGATGAATGAAACAACGTTCAGTTCGCAACATTAAATAAACTTACTGGAGAGAAGCGAGGGATGGTGCACCAGCCAGTTGACCTGCCTCAGCCAGCTCAATGGCGTGTTTCTTCTCCAGCTTCTGGTATAAAACAACAATGCTGGATTTTGACAAATGTTGCTCTCTGATAAAAATCTTGTTGAGATATTTATTGTTGAAATATTCAAACCTGTGAGAAATTGGAAGGAGAGTTTAGTGAGGATTCCAGGAGAAGATCCCATTGCAGCTGTGCTTGGACGATGACAACTCAAACCAATGCATTTTTTCCCCATTCGTTAAAGATTGCTGCATTAAGTTAAATCGCTGAGCAGGGTCAGTAACCAGATTTAAAATAATTGGCAAAAGAACCAGGGGGGAGATGAGGAGAATTTTTTTAATGCAGTGAGATGTTATGACCTGGAATGCACTGCCTGAACGGGTAGTGGAAGGAGATTCAATAGTAACTTTCAAATGAGAATTGGTTATAGTTGAAAAGGATAAATTTGCAGGGCTATGGGGAAAGATCAGGGGACTAATTGGATAGCTCTTTCAAAGAACCAGCACAGGCACAATGGGCCGAATTCCAGATCCTAATAACTCGATCTGTAAAAAAATTCTCATCATGTCCCCTCTGGTTCTTTTGTTAATTATCTTAAATCATCGAAAGGTAGAAAGTTACGGCACAGAAGGAGGCCATTCGCCCCATCGTATCCGTGCCGGTCGAAAAAGAGTTATCCTGCTTAATCCCACTTTCCAGCACTTGGTCCGTAGCCCTGTAGGTTACAGTACTTCAAGTGTGCATCCAAGTACTTTTTAAATGAGTTGAGGGTTTCTGCCTCTACCACCCTTTTAGGCAGTGAGTTTCAGACCCCCACCACCCTCTGGGTGAAAAAAATTCTCCTCAGCTCCCCTCTAATCCTTCTACCAATTACTTTAAATCTATTCCCCCTGGTTATTGACCCCTCTGCTAAGGGAAATAGGTCTTCCCTATCCACTCTATCTAGGCCCCTCATAATTTTATACACCTCAATTAAATCTCCCCTCAGCCTCCTTTGTTCCAAAGAAAACAACCCCAGTCTATCCAATCTAAAATTCTCCAGCCCTGGCAACATCCTCGTAAATCTCCTCTGTACCCTATCTAATGCAATCACATCTTTCCTGTAATGTGGTGACCAGAACTGTACGCAATACTCAAGCTGTGGCCTAACCAGTGTTTTATACAGTTCTAGCATAACCTCCCTGCTCTTATATTCCATGCCTTGGCTAATAAAGGAAAATGTCCCGTATGCCTTCTTAACCACCTTATCTACCTGTCCTGCTACCTTCAGGGATCTGTGGACATGCACTCCAAGGTCCCTCTGTTCCTCTACACCTCTCAGTATTCTCCCATTTATTGTGTATTCCCTTGACTTGTTTGCCCTCCCCAAATGCATCACCTCACATTTCTCCGGATTGAATTCTATTTGCCACTTTTCTGCCTACCTGATATCTTCCTGCAATCTACTGCTTTCCTCCTCACTAACAACCACATGGTCAATTTTTGTATCATCTGCAAACTTCTTGATCATGCCCCCTACATTTAAGTGCAAATCATTAATATACACCACAAAAAGCAAGGGATCTAGTACTGAGCCCTGTGGAACCCCACTGGAAACAGCCTTCCAGTCACTAAAACACTCGTCGACTATTACCCTTTGCTTCCTGCCACTGAACCAATTTTGTATCCAAATTGTCACTTTCCCTTGGATCCCATGGGCTTTTACATTTTTGTCTGCCATGTGGGACCTTGTCAAAAGCCTTGCTAAAATCCATGTATACCACATCAAACGCGTTACCCTCATCTACCCTCCTCAAAAAATTCAATCAAGTTAGTCAGACACGACTTTCCCTTGACAAATCCATGCTGACTGTCCTTGATTAACCCATGCCTTTCTAAATGATGATTTATCCCATCCCTCAGAATTGATTCCAATAACTTGCCCACTGAGGTTAGACTGATTGGCCTGTAATTACTCAGTCTATCCCTTTCTTCCTTTTTAAACATCGACACAACGTTAGCAGTTCTCCAAACCTCCAGCACCACACCTATAGCCAGGGAGGATTGGAAAATGATGGTCAGAGCCTCTGCTATTTCCTCTCTTGCTTCTTGTAACAGCCTGGGATACATTTCATCCGGCCCTGGTGATTTATCTACTTGCAAAGATGCAAAACCCTTTAATACTTCCTCTCTCACTATGTTTATCCCATTCAATATTTCACACTCCTCCTCCTCCTTAACTACAATCTCTGCGTCGTCCCCCTCTTTTGTGAAGATAAACGCAAAGTATTCATTAAGAACTGTACCCACCTCTTCCACCTCCACACACAGGTTATCTTTTTAGTTTCCAATTGGCCCTACTCTTTCCTTAGTTATTCTCTTGTTCTTTATGTATTTATAAAACATCTTTGGGTTTTACTTGCCAATATTTTTTCATGCCCTCCTAATTTCCTTTTAAATTTCACCCCTGCACTTTCTATACTCCAGACTTTCTGCAGTATTGAACTCTCGATATCTGAAATAAGCTTCCCTTTTTTGCTGTATCCTACCCGGTATGCTCCTTGTCATCCAGGGAGCTCTTGATTTGGCATTCCCACTCTTTTTCTTTGTAGGAATATGTTTGTTCCGAACCCTCACTATTTCCCCCTTGAATGCCTCCCACTGCTCTGACACTGATTTACCTTCAAGTTGCTGTTTCCAGTCCACTTTTGCTAAATCACTTCTCAGCTTAGTAAAATTGGCCTTTTCCCAATTGAGAACTTTTACTCCTGTTCTATCTTTCTCCCTTTCCATAACTATGCTAAATCTAACTGAATTATGATCACTACCACCAAAATGCTCTCCCACTTATACTCCTTCCACCTGCTCAGCTTCATTCCCTAAAACTAAGTCCAGAACTGCCCCCTCTATGTGCTCTGGTTACCGACCCTCCTGCCAATGGGAACAGTTTCTCCTTATTCACGCTATCAAAACCCTTCATATTTTTGAACACCTCTATTAAATCTCCCCTTAACTTTCTCTGCTCGAAGGAAAACAATCCCAGCTTCTCTAGTCTCTCCATATAACTTAAGGCCCTCATCCCTGGTATCATTCTAGTAAATCTCCTCTGCCCTCTCTGATTGATAGGCAGGAAAGCAGCCAGGGAGCAGATGCCAGGAGGAAGATCACTACAAGCAGATGCTGGAGGGCTGGAAGGTAGGCAAATGTTTAGAATTATATTTGTGCAGTTAGAGGTTGGGGTCAGACATCAGGAGTGTCTCGGACATGGGGGGGGGGGTCAAACATCGGAGGGGCCAAGGACATCGGAGGGGTCTCGGACATCAGAGGGGTCTTGGACATTGGAGGGGTCTCGGACATCAGGGAGGGGGGGGTCAGACTTTGGGGGGTCTCGGACATCGGGGAGGAGGCCTCGGACATCAGGGAGGGGTTGTCAGACATCGGGGAGTCAAACATCGGTGAGGGGTCTAGGCCATCAGATCCAGGGGATTTGTTGGCTTTTAGTCCCATTAATTTCTCCAGTACTTTTTCTTTACTAATATTAATTACTTTAAGTTCCTCACTCTCATTAGACCCTTTGTTCCCCGTTATTTCTGATATTTCTTTGTGTCTTTTACTGTGAAGATAGACACCAAATATTGTTTAACGTCTCTGCCATTTCCTTATTCCCCATTATAATTTCTCCTGTCTCAGCCCCTAAATGACCCACATTTACTTTCACTACTCTCTTCCTTTTTATATACTTGTAGAAGCTCTAACAATCTGTTTTTATATTTCTTGCTAGTTTACTTTCATATTCTATTTTCTCCCTCTTTATCAATTTTTTGGTCGTCCTTTGCTGGTTTCTAAAAATCTCCCAATCCTCAGGCTTGCTACTCTCTTGACAACATTATAAGCCTCTTCTTTTAATCTAATACTCTCCTTAACATTTTTAGTTAGCCACGGGTGGATCACTTTTCCCGTGGAGTTTTTATTCCTCAATGGAATGGAAACTTCCCTCCAGTCTGAAGAACAGCCGTTCACCACTATTCTCTGCTTTCTTTTCCGTAGCCAATTTTGTGTCCACGCTGCCACTGTCCCTTTATTCCCATGGGCTTTAGAATCATAGAAAATTTACGGCACAGCAGGAGGCTATTCGGCCCATCATGTCTGCGCCGGCCGAAAATGAGCCACGCAGCCTGATCCCACTTCCCAGCACTTGGTCCGTAGCCTTGTAGGTTACGGCACTTCAGGTGCACATCCAGGTACTTTTTAAATGAGTTGAGGGTTTCTGCCTCTACCACCCTCTCAGGCAGTGAGTTCCAGACCCCCACCACCCTCTCAATGAAAATATCTTTCCTCAGCTCCCCTCTAATCCTTCGACCAATCACTTTAAATCTATACCCCCTGGTTATTGACCTCACTACTAAGGGAAATAGATCCTTCCTATCCACTCTTTCTAGGCCCCATATAATTTTGTACACCTCAATTAAATCACCCCTCAGCCTTCTCTATTCCAAAGAAAACAATCCCAGCCTATCCAATCTTTCCTCATAGCTAAAATTCTCCAGTCCTGGCAACATCCTCGTAAATCTCCTCTGTACCCTCTCTAGTGCAATTACATCCTTCCTGTAATGTGGTGACCAGAACTGTAAACAGTTCTCAAGCTGTGGCCTAACCAGTGTTTTATACAGTTCCAGTATAACCTCCCTGATCTTATATTCTATGCCTCGGCTAATATAGGAAAGTATTACGTATGCCTTCTTAACCACCTTATCTACATGTCCTGCTACCGTCAGAAATCTGTGGACATGCACTCCAAGGTCCCTCACTTCCTCTACATCTTTCAGTATCCTCCCATTTGTTGTGTACTCCCTTGCCCTGTTTGCCCTTCCTAAATACATTACCTCACACTTCTCCAGATTGAATTCCATTTGCCACTTTTCTGCCCACCTGACCAGTCCATTGATATCTTCCTGCAATCTACTGCTTTCCTCCTCACTATCAACCACAAAGCCAAATTTTGTATCATCTGCAAACTTCTTAATCATGCCCCCTACATTTAAGTCCAAATCATTAATATATATCACAAAAAGCAAGGGACCTAGAACTGAGCCCTGCGAAACCCCACTGGAAACAGCCTTCCAGTCACAAAAACACCCATCGACTGTTATCCTTTCCTTTCTGCCACTGAGCCAATTTTGGATCCAACTTGCCACTCTCCCTTGGATCCCATAGGCTTTTACTTTTTTGACCAGTCTGCCATGTGGGACCTTTTCAAAAGGCCTTGCTAAAATCCATGTAGACTACATCAAATGCACTACCCTCATCAACTCTCCTTGTTATCTCCTCAAAAAATTCAATCAAGTTAGTCAGACACGACCTTCCCTTAACAAATCCATGCTGACATGCTTTAATTTTGCTATCAAGTCTATTTTGTGCTATTTTAACAAATGCCCTTTGAATGTCCATATACATAACATCAACGGCACTACCCTCATTAACCCTTTCCATTACTTAATCAAAGAACTCAGTCAAGTTAGTCAAACACAATTTTCCTTTAACAAATCCATGCTGACAATCATTTATTTGCCCATACTTTTCTAAGTGCCAATTAATTTTGTCCCGAATTATTGTCTCTAAAGGTTTCCCCATCACCGACGTTGGGCCTGTAATTGCTGGGTTTATCCCTCTCCCCTTTTTTGAACAGGATGTGTACCATTTGCAATCCTCCAGTCCTCTGGCACTGTCCCCATATCTAAGGAGAATTGCAAGATTGTGGCCAGACTCTCTGCAATTTCCACTCTTACCTCCCTCAGTCAGCTAGGATGCATCCCATCTGGACGGGTGACTTTTCTACTTTGAGTACTGCCAAACTTTTAAGTACCTCCTCTTTATCTATTTTTATCCTAACCAATATTGCTACCAAATCCTCCATTACTGCTACATAGGCAGCATCCTCTTCTCCAGTGAAGACTCAGCCATGCCCTCTGCCTCTACAAGAAGATCTACTTTTTTGACCCTAATCGGTCCCACCCTTCCTTTGACTACCCTTTTACTATTTATATGTTTATAAAAGACATTTGGGTTCCCTTTATGTCAGCCGGTAATCTATTCTCATACTCTCTTGTTGCCCCTCTTATTCATAGCGTATTCACCAGTTTTAAAACTAGACAGTCTTGGGGGGTGGGGGGATCCCTGAGCTTCCCGGGGTCATCAGATTCCTGAACTCATTAACTAGCATGTTGATGTGTTGCTATTTACCAATAAAAAACATTCTCCAATGATAACTGTTTTCTTTTGGGTAACTGACAACGTCTTTCATAAATTAGGATAGGGACACCCAGGATGTGAGTTAATGTTTGCAGGGGGTCACTGGGAGCGTGGCAGTATTTGCAGAGCATTGCTGGGAGTGTGTCAATATTTGGACGAGGTCTCTGGGGGTGTGTCACTATTTGCTGTGGGTCTCTGGGAGTGTGCCAATATTCGGATGGGATCTCTGGGAGTGTGTCAATCTTTGGGCGGGGTCTCTGGGAGTGTGTCAATCTTTGGGCGGGGTCTCTGGGAGTGTGTCAATCTTTGGGCGGGGTCTCTGGGGGTGTGTCACTATTTGCTGTGGGTCTCTGGGAGTGTGCCAATATTCGGATGGGATCTCTGTGAGTGTGTCAATCTTTGGGCGGGGTCTCTGGGAGTGTGTCAATCTTTGGGCGGGGTCTCTGGGAGTGTGTCAATCTTTGGGCGGGGTCTCTGGGAGTGTGTCAATATTTGCTGTGGGTCCCTGGGAGTGTGTCAATATTTGGACGAGGTCTCTGGGAGTGTGTCAATATTTGCTGTGGGTCCCTGGGAGTGTGTTAATATTTGGACGAGGTCACTGGGAGTATGCCAATATTTGCACGGGGTCTCTGGCAGTGTGTCAATATTTGGACGGGGTACGCGGGAGTGTCAATATTTGGACGAGGTCTCTGGGAGTGTCAATATTTTGACGGGGTCTCTGGGAGTGTGTCAATGTTTTGACGGGGTCTCTGGGAGTGTGTCAATATGTGGACGGGGTCTCTGAGAGTGTGTCAATATTTGGACAGGGTCCCTGGGAGTGTGTCAATATTTGGACGGGGTCCCTGGGAGTGTGTCAATATTAGGAATGGGTCTCTGGGAATGTGTCAGTATTTAGACAGAGGCTTGGGGACTATGTCAATATTTGGACGGTGTTCCCGGGCGTGTCTATATTTGGGGTCTCTGGGAGTGTGTCAATATTTGGAAAGAGTCTCTGCGAGTGTCAATATTTCGACGGGGTCTCTGGGAGTGTGTCAATATTTGGAGAGGTTCTCTGGGAATGTGTCAATATTTGGACGGGGTCTCTGGGAATGTGTCAATATTTGGACGGGGTCTCTGGGAGTGTGTCAATATTTGGACGGGGTCTCTGGGAGTGTGTCAATATTTGGACGGGGTCTCTGGGAGTGTGTCAATATGTGGACGGGGTCTCCGAGAGTGTGTCAATATTTGGACAGGGTCCCTGGGAGTGTGTTAATATTTGGACGGGGTCTCTGGGAGTGTGTTAATATTTGGACGGGGTCTCTGCGAGTGTGTCAATATCTGGACGGGGTCTCGGGGAGTGTGTCAATATTTGGAAGTGGTCCCGGGGAGTGTGTTAATATTTGGATGGGGTCCCTGGGAGTGTGTCAATATTTGGACGGGGTCTCTGGGAGAGTCTCAATATTTGGACAGGGTCCCTGGGAGTGTGTCAATATTTGGACGGGGTCCCTGGGAGTGTGTCAATATTAGGAATGGGTCTCTGGGAATGTGTCAGTATTTAGACAGAGGCTTGGGGACTATGTCAATATTTGGACGGTGTTCCCGGGCGTGTCTATATTTGGGGTCTCTGGGAGTGTGTCAATATTTGGACGGGGTCCCTGGGAGTTTGTCAGTATTTGGACAGGGTCCCTGGGAGTGTGTCAGTATTTGGACGGGGTCCCTGGGAGTGTGTCAGTATTTGGACAGGGTCCCAGGGAGTGTGTCAGTATTTGGACGGGGTCTTTGGGAGAGTGTCAATATTTGGACTGGGTCCCTGGGAGTGTGTCAGTATTTGGACGGGGTCCCTGCGAGTGTGTCAGTATTTGGACGGGGTCCCTGGGAGTGTGTCAGTATTTGGACGGGGTCCCTGGGAGTGTGTCAGTATTTGGACTGGGTCCCAGGGAGTGTGTCAATATGTGGACAGGGTCTCTGGGAGGGTGTCAATATTTGGATGGGATCTCTGGGAGTGTATCCATATTTGGCCATGGTCTCTATGATTAGGTCAATATTTGGACGGGGTCACTGGGAGTGTGTCATTATTTGGATGGGATCTCTGGGAGTGTGTCAATATTTGGACGGGGTCACTGGGAGTGTGTCATTATTTGGATGGGATCTCTGGGAGTGTGTCAATATTTGGACGGGGTGTTTACGCTTGTGTCACTATTTGACAGGGTCTCTGGGAGTGTGTCAATATTTGGATGGGGTCGGTGGGAGTGTGTCAATATTAGGACTGGGTCTCTGGGAGTGTGTCACTATTTGGACGGGGTGTTTACGCTTGTGTCACTATTTGACAGGGTCTCTGGGAGTTTGTCAATATTTAGATGGGGTCTCTGGGAGTGTGTCAATATTTGGAAGTGGTCCCAGGGAGTGTGTTAATATTTGGACGGGGTCTCTGGGAGAGTGTCAATATGTGGACAGGGTCCCTGGGAGTGTGTCAGTATTTGGACGGGGTCCCTGGGAGTGTGTCAGTATTTGGACGGGGTCCCTGGGAGTGTGTCAGTATTTGGACGGGGTCCCTGGGAGTGTGTCAATATGTGGACAGGGTCTCTGGGAGTGTGTCAATATTTGGATGGGATCTCTGGGAGTGTATCCATATTTGGCTATGGTCTCTGTGATTGGGTCAATATTTGGACGGGGTCCCTGGGAGTGTGTCATTATTTGGATGGGATCTCTGGGAGTGTGTCAATATTTGGACCGGGTGTTTACGCTTGTGTCACTATTTGACAGGGTCTCTGGGAGTGTGTCAATATTTGGATGGGGTCGGTGGGAGTGTGTCAATATTTGGACGGGGTCTCTGGGAGTGTGTCAATATTTGGACAGGTTCTCTCGGATGTGTCAATATTTGAACGAGGTCTCTGGGAGTGTGTCAATATTTGGAAGTGGTCCCGGGGAGTATGTCAATATTTAGAGGGGGTCTCTGTGAGTGTCATTATTTGGATGAAGTCTTTGGGAGTGTGTCAGTATTTGAATGGGGTCTCCTGGAGTGTATCAATATTTGACAGGGTCTCTGAGAGTATGTCACTATTTCGACAAGGTCTCTGTGATTGTGTCAATATTTGTTCGGGGTCTCTGGGAGTGTGTCAATATTTGGACGGGGTCTCTGGGAGTTTGTCAGTATTTGGACAGGTTCTCTGGGAATGTGTCACTATTTGGACAGGGACTCTGGGAGTGTGTGAATATTTGGGCGGGTTCTGTAGTAGTGTGTCAATATTTGGACGGTGACTCTAGGTGTGTGTCAATATTTGGACGGTGACTCTATGTGTGTGTCAATATTTGGACGGTGTCCCCGAGAGTGTCAATATTTGGACGGGGTACCCGGTAGTATGTCAATATTTGGACGGGGACTCTGAGAGTGTGTCAGTATTTGGATGGTGTGCCCGGGAGTGTCAATATTTGGATGGGGTCTCTGGCAGTGACAATATTTGGGCAGAGTCTCTGGGAGTGTCAATATTTGGACGAGATACCCCGGAGTGTGTCAATATTTGGACGGGATCTCTGGGAGTGTCAATATTTGGATGCGGTACCCGGGAGTGTGTCAATATTTGGATGGGGTCTCCGGGAGTGAGTAAATATTTGGACAGGGACCCTGGGAGTGTGTTAATATTTGGAAGTGGTCCCGGGGAGCGTGTCAATATTTGTTCGGGGTCTCTGGGAGTTTGTCAGTATTTGGACAGGTTCTCTGGGAATCTGTCACTATTTGGACGGGGACTCTGGGAGTGTGTCAATATTTGGGCGGGTTCTGTAGGAGTGTGTCAATATTTGGACAGGTTCTCTGGGAATGTGTCACTATTTGGACGGGGACTCTGGGAGTGTGTCAATATTTGGGCGGGTTCTGTAGGAGTGTGTCAATATTTGGACGGGTTCTGTAGGAGTGTGTGAATATTTGGACAGGTTCTCTGGGAATGTGTCACTATTTGGAAGGGGACTCTGGGAGTGTGTCCGTATTTCGATGGGATCCCTGGGAGTGTTTCAATATTAGGACAGGGTCTCTGGGAGTGTGTCAATATTTGGAGGAGGCCTCTGGGAGTGTGTCAATATTGGGAGGAGGTCTCTGGGAGTGTGTCAATATTTGGATGGGGTCTCTGGGAGTGTGTCAATATTGGGAGGAGGTCTCTGGGAGTGTGTCAATATTTGGATGGGGTCTTTGGTAGTGTGTCAATATTTGGACAGTGTCCTTGGGAGTGTGTCAATATTTGGATGGGATCCCTGGAAGTGTGTCAATATTTGGACAGTGTCCTTGGGAGTGCGTCAATATTTGGATGGGGACTCTGGTAGTGTGTCAATATTTGGACAGTGTCCTTGGGAGTGTGTCAATGTTTGGATGGGATCCCTGGAAGTGTGTCAATATTTGGACAGTGTCCTTGGGAGTGTGTCAGTATTTGCTGAGGGTTTCTGGGAGTGTGTCAATATTTGCAGGTGGTCCCCAGGTTTTTTGTCAATATTTGCAGAATGTCCGCAGATTTAAATTATTGCAGGGGTGGTCCCTGGGAGTGTGTCAGTATTTGCAGGGAGTCTCGACACAGAAAAGTATGACAGCTGCTGGTGCAAATCATAGAATCATAGAAAGCTATGGCACAGAGTGAGGCCAATCGGCCCATCATGTCAGTGCAGGCCGAAAAAGAGCTATCCAGGTTAATCCCACTTTCCAGCACTTGGTCAGCAGTCCTGTAGGTTACGGCACTTCAAGTGCACATCAAGTGTATTTTAAATGAGTTGAGGGTTTCTGCCTCTATCACCCTTTCAGGTGTTGAATTCCAGACCCCCACCACCCTGTGGTTGAAAAAATTTCTCCTCAGCTCCCCTCTAATCCTTCTGCCAATTACTTTAAATCTATGCCCCCTGGTTACTGACCCCTCTACTGAGGGAAATAGGTCCTTCCTATCCACTCTATAGGTCCTCTCTATCCAGTCCCGTCATAATTTTATACATCACAATCAGATCTCTCCTCAGCCTCCTTTGTTCCAAAGAAAACAACCCCAGCCTATCCAATCTTTTCTCATCGCTAAAATTCTCCAGCCCTGGCAACATCCTCGTAAATCTCCTTTGTATCCTCCAATCACACCTTTCTTGTAATGTGGTGACCAGAACTGTACGCAGTACTCAAGCTGTGGCCTTACCAATGTTTTATACAGTTCTAGCATAACCTCCCTGCTGTTCCATTCTTTGCCTCGGCTAATAAAGGAAAGTATCCAGTATGCCTTCTTAACCACCTTATCTACCTGTCCTACTACCTTCAGGGATCTGTGGACATGCACTCCAAGGTCCCTTTGTTCCTCTACACCTCTCAGTATCCTCCCATTTATTGTGTACTCCCTTGCCTTGTTTGCCCTCTCCAAATGCATTACCTCACACTTCTCTGGATTGAATTCCATTTGCCACTTTTCTGCCCACCTGACCAGTCCATTCATATCTTCCTGCAGTCTACAGCTTTCCTCCTCACTATCAACCACCTCATGGCCAATTTTTGTTTCTTCTGCAAACTTCTTGATCAAGCCCCCCACATTCAAGTCCAAATTATTATTATTATATACCACAAAAAGCAAGGGACCTGGTACTGAGCCCGGCGGGACCCCACTGGAAACAGCCTTCCAGTCGCAAAAATACCCATCGACCATTACCCTTTGCTTCCTGCCACTGAGCCAATTTTGGATCCAACTTGTCACTTTCCCTTGGATCCCATGAGCTTTTACTTTGTTGACCAGTTGCCGTGTGGGACCTTCTCAAAAGCCTTGCTAAAATCCATGTAGACTACATCAAACGCATTACCCTCATCAACCCTCCTTGTTACCTGCTCAAAAAATTCAATCAAGTTAGTCAGACACGACCTTCCCTTAACAAATCCATGCTGACTGTCCTTGATTAACCCGTGCAATCACATTTTTTTGTATTTGTATTATTTTATTCTTACATCAACAATTCTTTCAATATATTTAGAATTCCGTTCAACAGGACAAAGAAAATCTACAAATTGTACCAGAAAGAAAACTTTTGGAGCATTTACTTTCCTGTTTTTATACCTCATGGATATGTACTTTTGTTCCTTGGCATTACTTGATATTACTGCTGATGGGATTAATGTTTGATCTGTGTGGGACAATACTTGGCAATCTGCAGTGCTGACTGACATGCCAGGACAAACTTCAAGGTGCACGTTAAGTTTGACCAGGAGCTGTGAACCCATAAAATGAGAGATTATCTCACTAGAGACAGCAAGTTCCAAATGTTCTTTCCCTTGTGTGAATAACTTATGATTGACTTTAAAACACAACTGGTTCACTTATGTCCTTCAGGTCCGACCTACATGCGATTCCAGTCCCACACTAGATTCTTAATGCCTTTAGGGCAAGTGGGAATTGATGCATATAGAAACGTGTGTCTCCATGTAACGGCTGGAATTGTCTCCGTGTGTTTAATTCTCACTAGCAGAATTTATAAGCTCTAATATTTTGTTTAAATAATAAATTGGTTGTCCCAGGACTGTGAGTTGTCACATGCCTAAGTATTTTTTTGATTATTGGAAATCATCGGGAACATTGAAATTGGTATATTTTCTATCATACAACATTTGGAAAATGTTTATCTTCATTCGAATATTCTCAGCTATTTAACACAAATAGACACCAGATGGAAAGATCTCACACACACACTTACACACAAGTAGAGTAACTTCACCCACACACACACACAATGACTGAAGAATCTTCTACCTGTCTTTCCAGTAATATTGACCCCAATGTCCACAGATGTCTTCGATCCCAGCCAACAAATGATCCAAGAACTGCAGAAAGTACAGTTTACCAAATCATTCTGTCAGTTATTAACAGTGGTATTTTGTGTTTAGTGAGGATCCTCATACAATAAGGCAGTTCTTCAAAAGAAGAACTCCAGAGACCATAATTGTGCTGAAATAATTGATGTATGAGGTGGTATCTTCTACCCTCAATTCACCCAATTTTGGGTACATCTGGGGCAGGCTGGGGGGTAAAAGATCAGGCAGGGGGTAAAAGATCAGGCTGGTGGTAACAGGTCAGGCAGGGGGTAAATGATCAGGCAGGGGGTAAATGATCAGGCAGGGGGTAAAAGATCAGGCTGGGGCCAACAGATCAGGCTGGGGGTAAAAGATCAGGCTGGGGCCAACATATCAGGCTGGGGGTAAAAGATCAGGCTGGGGCCAACAGGTCAGGCAGGGGGTAAATGATCAGGCAGGGGGTAAATGATCAGGCAGGGGGTAAAAGATCAGGCTGGGGCCAACAGGTCAGGCTGGGGGTAAAAGATCAGGCTGGGGCCAACAGATCAGGCTGGGGGCAAAAGATCAGGCTGGGGGCAACAGATCAGGCTGGGGCCAACAGATCAGGCAGGGGGTAAATGATCAGGCAGGGGGTAAAAGATCAGGCTGGGGCCAACAGATCAGGCTGGGGGTAAAAGATCAGGCTGGGGCCAACAGATCAGGCTGGGGGCAACAGGTCAGGCTGGGGCCAACAGGTCAGGCTGGGGGTAAAAGATCAGGCTGGGGCCAACAGGTCAGGCTGGGGGTAAAAGATCAGGCTGGGGGCAACAGGTCAGGCTGGGGGTAAATGATCAGGCAGGGGGTAAAAGATCAGGCTGGGGCCAACAGATCAGACGGGGAACCAAAGATCAGGTTGGGGGCAAAAGATTGGGCGGAGAATCCAATCACCAGCTCACTGCCACTTGTAGGATTGACAGCATCAATTGAATACATCCATCCAAATCTAGGCAGGTGTATTCACAGTGGGTGGTGGTGATGGGATGTTGTCTCAAGTTTTATTACCCATCATTACTGTGGTGGTAATGCTGGACACATGGAACCCTTTTGAAGTCCAATCGATAAATAATATACAGAAAAATTTGGACTCCTCTTCAGTTGGTCCCATTCCGCTGCTACAGGCTAATATTGTAGAGAAAGTAATATGTCATAACAATTAATGAATGCTTGGTGATTGACTTCTTGTCTCCTCTGTCATGTGCAAGCGTGTGTGTGTGCACATGCGTGTGTGTGCACGTGTGTGTGCCCATGTGTACGGGCGCGTGTGTGCATGTGCGTGTGTGCATGTGCCTGTGTGTACGGGCATGTGTGTACGTGCGTGCATGTGTGTACACGTGTATGCCTATGTGTCCGTATGTGTATGTACGCGCATGTGTGCATGCATGAGTACGTGCGCGCGTGTGTGTATGGACGTGGGTGCGTGTGTGTGCACGTGTGTTTACATGTGGCTGTGTGAGCTTGGAGAGGTAGGGAGAAGAGAGATAAAGGGGGAAGATTATGAATTGTAAGAGTGCATCTTATAAAACATTTATGATTTTGCTATTCGTACTGCACAAGCAAATCTTTCCCGAAAGGAGAGAGAAGTTAGAGGTACAGAGAAAATTCCAGTACTTGGACTGGTGAGTCAGCCCTACTCTTCTGTTTACTTGTATAAAAGTGTTAAAGATGAATAATGCAAAATTATTGAATCTGCAGCATCCTTTTCTGCACATGTGTCATCTTGTATTTAGTAACAATGGTTTTAACTAAATGTTATTCATCCTGAAATGGAACAGAACAAGGGAGGTGTGAGCAGTAAGACTCGTACCAAAAATGTTACTGTGTGTTGCGAGGGGAAAGGGAGCTGCTTTTTGGCCGGGTTACTCCTTGCTCCCTGCTTCTCAGTTTCAATCATTTCCCTTCACTGCAGAAATCACAGGCACTGAGCTAGAAATAAGAATGATGTGAAAATGTAAGCAGAAGGTCGTGCTGGTCCCTGTGTGTGAGTGGGCTGAGGGCAGGGGGTTCTTGGACGATGCAGTGATATGTATGAAGGTATCCTCGATCGTGATGGGATAATCGTAGTCAATATTGAAAATGAAATGGTCGGCTAATCACAATCACTGCCTGCAGGTATAATCAAATCGAGGAGAGGGCGTTGGTGAATCATTACTTTCAATCCTTTTAACGTCCGTTCCCCACTGCAGTTGGACACAGGCTGTGTTTGAACAATGTTCGGTCGGTGTTGACTTTTGGACGACCAACCGGCGGAGCGTGCCAGCCGATCGCCTGTACCCGTGGCCAAGAGGCGAGCGTGATTCTGAGGCACCGGCCCCATTAACATCGGGTTGGCAAGCTGCGGGGGCACCAAACGGGTGTCCCAGTGCAGCTCGCCAGATTGAGGCCTACCAATATCGTGCCACCCTGGCCTCCATAAAAGTGAGTGTGGAGGGGGGTGGGGGGTTGCGATCCTGCAGAGGGTAGGAGTCCCAGAGCAGCAGCCACCTAGATTATTTTTGCGGGGCCCAGAGGAGCACTCCTGCCCCTCGGGGTCCCAAAAAATAACTGGCTGGGCCTCTACGGCTCCACTGCCCGTGGAACTGGGCGGAGCATGCACAGCGCAGGCTCAAACCGGTTTCATTCTAAAATGGCAACGGGGGTCCTTGGACCCCGATTTGTGTATTAAAAGGGGCTTACCGCCTGAAACAGGCAGGCACTTTGGGCATCTAGCAATAGGCCCCTTTTCAAAATGGCGCCGGCCTCTTCGCTACTTTGAGGCCATTACCACCCCGTTAATGTCAGGTGATACAAGTGTAAATCGGCCCTGGTGCGTGTAGTCTTATGTCTGTCTTACCTTTAACAATTGCGATTTTATGAATGTATCATTCTTCAGAAATATCAGTAACCTGATTATCAGTAAATGAAAACTTGATTACGACTCTTTATGTGAACATAGTAAACAGTGAATTGGATGCATTTGGATCTGTTGAGATGGCTAAGATCTTTGCATTGCGATCACAGGTATGTCTGATAATCTATAGTACCTTCTAACCTTGCTTTGACGGTAATATTATGTGAAGATATTACATGAATCTAACACTATAAAGCATGCACAGAACCTTAGTAATTATATAATACTGAGATTGCTGGCAAACAAGGATACTCAATGAAGCATAAGTCGCACTGAGATGCATTAAGTAAAATTACATACATTATATTAGAACCCGTATTAGTGAAAAGAGATACCATAATTCCAATATTACACGAACACAACACAGAGACTGTGATTGACACCTCCACAAGGGTTTAACTTACCCGAATATGAATCTGCTCACTTACAGTTGGAGGTGCTTGGCTCGTTCTTTTAACTTCTAGTAACTCTACGAGTGGTTTAATTGTCATGCCCTGTGACAATAAAAATGAGATATATGTAATACGTTTATTAACTATCAGCACTTTTTGTCTGTATTTAATTATTAACCTGTAAGGGGTTAAAATAGGATCACTCAGGGTATAGTTCAAAGGCAGACACATTGGGCCCGATATTACCAGGGTGGCAGGTTCGCGGCGGGGGGTCGATTGGGCGCGTGGGTAACGCGCCCGGTGAAATCAGTCTGCTCCGCGCGCAATCGCAGGCTGATTGGATCCACTTACCTCTTGTTCTGGGTTCCCTGCTGCTGAGCTGCGCGTCGGGCGGGCTGCGCATGTGCAGTAAGGTCTGTCAGCTGGAGGAGCTCTATTTAAAGGGGCAGTCCTCCACTGACTGATGCTGCAAGAAATAGGAAAAATTACAGCACGGAGCAGCCCAGGAGGAAGGCTGCTCCCAGGTTTAATGATGCCTCACTCCAGGTATCAATACATGGGGTGAGGGGGAGGGGGAGGACAGAGATCATCCCCCCGGCGGGCGGGAGGAAGCGGCCTGCCTCTGCCACCAGGAAGGCCTGGCTCGAGGTGGCAGAGGAGGTCACCTGCACCACCAACATATCGCCCACCTGCAAACAGTGCAGGAGGCGCTGCAATGACCTCAGTAGGTCAGCGAAAGTGAGTACACTTACTCATTTCCCGACACTCCATCTGCCACATCACCGCCCCCACCCCACATCTCCTTCTGCACTGCCAACACTACTCTGTCACATCACCCCTCACACCCACTCAAACCTCATCCTCATCTTACCTGCACCTACTCACCTCGCCAGTACTCATCCCGCCACTACCACTCAACCCAATCCTCATACAATCTCATGGCTCTATCTCATACTCACCCTCTCATGCATCTCTTTCACAGTCAGCCTCACTCAACCTGCCACTACCTGTGCTGCAGCCACAGGGCATGCATCACATATGTGCAGTAGGCAGCGTAAGGCAAACATGTCGTGAGCATGAAGGGGATGCACAAGGGTGTTTGAGGGTTTGTCATGGTTTTTACTTATATTTAATTTCTGACCAACTCACATCACATATTATATTGGCACTACTGCCACGTCTTTGCGAATCTTGTCTGGTTTGTGCAATAATGCCCTTTCCTGAGGATCATAATGAAGACCCACACCTGATGCCACCCATTGTGTCACTGCAGAGTGGGTGTAGGTGTATTTGCAGGGCTCTTTTGTGCAGACGACTGAGAGACGTTGGCGATGTCCCCGGTGGCACCCTGGAAGGATGCGGAGGAGAAGTTGTTGAGGGCAGTGGTGACTTTGACAGTGACAGGTAAGAAGATGGTGCTTGGGCCAGCCGGGAGCAGCTCGGCATGAAGGAGGCTGCAGATGTTCATGACTACATGTCGAGTGACTCTAAGCCTCTGTGTGCACTGCTGCTCAGAGAGGTCCAGGAAGCTGAGCCTCGGTCTGTAGACCCTGTGGCGAGGGTAGTGCCCCCTGCGACGCATCTCTCCCTGCATTGCCCTCCTTCCTGCTGTGCAGGTGGATGTGTCACAGCACTGTGTTGTGGAGCTCCACGTGTCAGAGGTGGCCGGCGAGGCTGGTGATGCTGTTTGACCTCCGAGGAGGTCATGACTGCAGCTACAGCGGCCCCCATGCAGAAGATGTCCATCTGAGGGGGTCCGCAAGGTAGGTAAATGTGTCTGGATCCCGGGGTAAGTGTGCAAGTTTGTGAATTTTGTTGTTAGGAGGAGGGTGGTGGAGGCCAAACTTTGACCAAAGTGATAGAGTGGCCTCCTGCAATGAGTGAGGGTCTCCCCCACCCACCTGTCAAATGGACCTTTGCAGCTGCCACAGGCTGATGTCTGCAACACGTCCATTTCAACTGGGAGTGTTTCCCCCAGTACGGGAAACAGTCCCAGTCAGTTGCAAAATCCCATCCCTGCTAAAATAACAGGTCAATCAGGTCTGTAAACAACCTGAAGTACCTGTTCAATTACTTCAAGTGGCACCCCGCCAGCTTTAATTGCCGGCGGGAGTCCCACATGCGGGGGCTGCGCGCGCATGTCAGCGCGTCAGTGGGGAACCCGGAAATGGGGCTAAAATCGAGCCCATTAGCTCAGTTCGAGACAAGCTACGTGCAGTGATCTTCACAAGTATAAACTGATATGGCAAGGTGTCAATTGGCCAAAACGATCACATTTAATGACGAGCACCTAATGGCACATTCGAAGATTGCTTCAGGTACAGGTGTCAGCCGTGGCTCAATTGGTAGCACTTTTGCCTCTGAGTTAGAAGATTGTGGGTTCAATGGCCAGCACAGATTTGATGGACTGAACAGCCTACTTCTGTGCTGTAAGAGTCTATGATTTTTCGAGTATAGGGTACAGAAATATGTGTATATATAGGGGTATAAATTAGTTGGTGCCCAGTTTCAGGCGTGAAGACGGTCACAATGCACCCAAACCAGGAGGCCTAAAATTAGGCCTCATTAATATTGTCCAGGATACCAGGGGAACTCATCCAATAGTGCCATGGGACCTTTTAAGTCCACCTGAAAGGGCAGACAAGGCCTCAGTTTAACATCTCATCTGAAGGACAGCACAGCACTCCCTCAGTACTGCACTGGTGTGTCAGCCTAGATTTTCTGCTCAAGTCTCTGGAGCGAGACTTAAACCCACAACCGTCCGAGTCAGAGGCAGGAGTGCTACCACTGAGCCACTGACCAACACCTGAACATGCCGCTGTCTACATTAATATCTCAAATTTCCATTATATTGAGAAAGAAAGAAATATTTGATGTTTAAACTATTTTTGTTGTTGTTCGGACTTACATACTCAGCATGACGGGGGGACTTTCTAACGGGAAAGTTTAGGTATAAGTATTTGAAATAATAAATGTGCTCTGTATAATTAAATGGGGAATGTTTATTAAATGATGTATTTTAGCCCAGGTTTGCACTGTAATTTCACTCATCCAAATCAATATTTAACAAACGTGTGAGTGTGCCGGGGACGATATTATTATTCTGCACCTTTAACATAATACATATGAATTACAGTTCAACAGAGTATCCGTGCACCTTCAAGTGTATTACGTGCTGTTACTATGCAACAAGTTGTTGAAATTCACACTGTTCGCTGATTTTAATATTTCATATTATCTCCACATCCTGAGGTCTGTCTTGGGAATTGTGGGCTCCCCTTGGTAATATCATATTCACTCTTCATGTGGCCGTAAGAAAAACTGAGGCACGTGTTATCAGATTGTAATTAGTACACAAAATGCAATTAATTAGGAAATCTTTCCTGGGAAATGTATGGCCGTGATTTTGCGGTAATGATGCAGGAATTCTAGATTTACATTTTAAACTAAAGCAAAGATCAACACTTGTAATTACAGACTGGAGTCTGCCTTCCATCCAAACTCATTTTTCATCAGTGGTCTTTTACGTGGAACGCAAATGGATATCAGAAGATTTTTGTGTTTTTTCAAGTCCCTAAAGAGTTAACCACAACAACAACTTGCATTTATGTAGCGCCTTGAACATAGAAAAATATCCCAAGCTGCTTCACAGGGGCATAATAAGGCAAAAATGGATGGAGAGACAAAGAAGGAGATATTAAGAGAGGTGACCAAAAGCTTGTTAAAGGGGTGGGTTTTAAGGATGGCCTTAAAGGAGGAGAGGGAAGTGGACAGGCTGAGGGGTTTAGGGACAGAATCTCAGAGCATGGAGCCTAGGCAGTTGAAGGCACGGCTACCAATGATTGGGGCAAAGGGAAGTGGAAGGACGTAAGGCCAGAGTGAAAGGAGCGGAGAGGTCGGGGGAGGGGCTGGCATTGTACAGCTGGAAGATAGGGAGGGGTGAGCCCATGAGGGGATTGAAATACAAAGATGGGACTTTTCAATTAGAGAAAATTGGGGGACCGGGAGCCATTGTCGGTCAGTAATGGTTGAGCGGTACTTAATGCGGAATAGGCTATGGGCAGCAGAGTTTTGGATGAGCTGAAGTTTATTAAAGGTGAAGGATAGGAGGCCATCCAGGAGAGCAATGGAATAGTCAAGTCTGGTGGTAACAAAGATATGGATGAGGGTTTCAGCATAGATGGGCTGAGGTAGGAGATGTTATGGAGGTAGAAGTAAAGGGTCTTTTTAATGGAGAGGATATGGGTCAGAAGCTCATCTCAAGGTCAAATAGGAAAACCAGGGAACAGGCCATTTTAGATCTGGAAATGGGTAACGAGGCAGGATTAATTAATGACCTCAAAGTAAAAGATCCCTTGGGAAACAGTGATCATAATATGATAGAATTTCACATCTAGTTTGAGAGTGAGGATCTTAGATCTGAAACTACTGTATTAAACCTAAATAAGGGCAATTACAATGGCATGAGGACAGAGTTGGCTAAAGTGGACTGGGAAAACAGATTAGAAGGTATGACTGTGGATAAGCAGTGGCAGACATTTAAAAAGATATTTTATGATTCTCAACAAAAATATATCCCAGTAAGGAGGAAAGACTCCAGGAGAAGGGTGCACCAACCATAGCTAACTAAGGAAGTTAAGGATGGTATCAAATTAAAAGAAAAGGCATACAAAGTGGCAAAGATTAGTGGTAAGCCCGAAGATTGCAAAAACTTTAGAAACCAGCAAAGGAGGACTTAAAATGAGGGAGGAAACAGATTACGAGAGTAAACTAGCACGAAATATAAAAACTGACAGTAAGAGCTTTTACAAGTATATAAAAAGGATGAGAGTAGCTAAAGTAAGTATAGGTCCCTTAGAGGATGAGACTGGGGAAATAATAATGGAAAACAAGGAAAATGCAGAGGCGTTGAACAGATATTTTGTATCTGTCTTCACAGCAGAAGACACTAAAAGCATACCAATAATAGTAGATAATCAAGGGGCAAAGGGGAGGGAGGAACTAAAAACAATCACTATCACTAGAGAAAAAGTACTAGGCAAACTAATGGCTGGCTGACAAGTCCCCTGGTCCTGATGGCTTGCATCCGAGGGTCTTAAAGGAAGTGGCTATAGAGATAGTGGATGCATTGGTTGTAATCTTCCAAAACTCACTAGATTCTGGAAAGGTCCCAGCAGATTGGAAAACCGCAAATGTAACACCCCTATTCAAGAAAGGAGGGAAACAGAAAGCGGGTAACTATAGACCAGTTAGCCTAACATCGGTCATTGGGAAAATGCTAGAATCCATTATTAGGGAAGTAGTAGCAGGACATTTGGAGACTCATAATACAATCAAGGAGAGTCAACATGGTTTTATGAAAGGGAAATCGTGTTTGACAAATTTATTAGAGTTCTTTGAGGAAGTAATGAGTAGGGTGGATAAAGGGGAACCAGTAGATGTAGTGTATTTGGATTTCCAAAAGGCATTTGATAAAGTGCCACATAAAAGGTTACTGCACAAGGTAAGAGCTCATGGTGTTGGGGGTAATATATTAGCATGGATAGAGGATTTGCTAACTAACAGAAATCAGAGAGTCGGAATAAAAGGGTCATTTTCAGGATGGCAATCTGTAACTAGTGGGGTGCCAATGGGGCCTCAACTATTTACAATCTATATCGATGACTTGGATGAAGGATGCGAGTGTACTGTGGCCAAATTTGCTGATGATACAAAGATAGGTGGAAAAGTAAGTTGCGATGAGGACACAAAGTGTCTGCAAAGGGATATTGACAGGTTAAGCGAACGGGCAAATATTTGGCAGATGGAATATAATGTGGGAAAATGTGAAGTCATCCACTTTGGGAGGAAGAATAAAAAAGCAAAATATTATATAAATGGAGAAAGACTACAGAATGCTGCGGTACAGAGGGATTTGGGTATCCTCGTACATGAAACACAAAAAGTTAGTATACAGGTGCAGCAGGTAATCCGGAAGGCAAATGGAATAGTGGCCTTTATTTCAAGGGGGATGAAGTATAAAAGCAGGAAAGTCTTGCTACAACTGAACAGAGTGCTGGTGAGACCACACCTAGAGTACTGCGTACAGTTTTGGTCCCCTTATTTAAGGAAGGAAATACTTGCATTGGAAGCGGTTCAGAGAAGGTTCACTAGGTTGATTCCGGGTATGGAAGGGTTTTCTTACGAGGAAAGATCGAGCAGGTTGGACTTATACTCACTGCAGTTTAAAAGAATCAGAGGAGATCTTATTGAAATATATAAGATTCTGTGGGGGCTTGGCAGGGTAAATGCTGAGAGGATGTTTCCCCTCATAGGAGAATCTAGAACTAGGGGGCATAGTCTCAGAATAAGGAGTCACCCGTTTAAGACGGAGATGAGGAGAAATTTCTTCTCTGAGGGTTGTGAACATTTGGAATTCTTTGCCCCAAAGAGCGGTGGAGGCTGAGTCATTGAATATATTCAAGGCTGAATTAGACAAATTTTTGATCAGCAAGGGAGTCAAAGGATATGGGGAACAGGCGAGAAAGTGGAGTTGAGGCCAGAATCAGATCAGCCATGATCTCATTGAATGGCGGAGCAGGCTCAAAGGGCCAAATGGCCTACTCCTGCTTGTGGAAAACCATAAAGACCACATTAATGTAGAAATACGTGAACAGTTACTTGACCATAAAAAGAGAAAAGCATGATGGGTATTTGACCAATGTTAACTCCTTGACTCCCATACATGGGGTAGTTACAATTTCATACACACACACAGAAAGACACAATTGTCCTTGGTACGTTGATAATTAAGTTGGCTGTCCAGGTGCTTGGTACTGTCTGGCCTCCCCCCCTCCAGATAAAGGTGTTGCTGGCTTATAATATAATGAGAAAACAGTTTCTTGAGAGGCCATGCAGCCTTCATTCTGACTTCAGCCCTGTGATTAACCAGCTTTGGAATTTAGGGAGGTGGTGTTCTCGAGCCTGCAAAGCCTGCTACGTGCCAAAACAGGAATGAGCTATGGAGTCCAGAGGAGGCAGGCTCCCTGCTTGATTGACTAACCACTTCAACTAATGGGGAATGTACATGTACGCCCATATTCTATGATAGACAGATATTGCTGATTGAACTGTATAAATGTGGGGTGCGTCCTTTGTCCAGGGAAGTGGTAGTTCTGACTATTGTCAGAGCAGATCTTCCCTTGAGCTCAAGTTTCTCTTAATTAAAATTCTTACTTGTCTGAAAATAAGTGTTTGGAGTTAATGCATTGTATATAAGGGGTAATTAAGTTTTTGACAGTTCTTGGAGGTCCCACCGAGATCGCTTGTGATCCCCGGTAAGTACGGACTCAAGTTGTCTGTACGAACCCAGACACACAGCGATTGATAAGTTTATGCATTAACTGACGTGACTAATTCTTCTGTTTGCCTTTAGGAATTGGAAGGCGATCATAGGAAATGTGTTTCGTATAGACAAGGAAAGAAAAAAAAAGAGACACGCAACAGATTACTCGATATTGTCAGCTGCGGTGTTGTAGTAACGGGCTGAGAGAGCAACAACGGAGTAGATCTGTGATACCGGTGACTAGAATGAAGTTGAGGTTGCTGTATGGGACCAACAGACTGTCAGCTGCTAGTGGATAGAGGTGTCAGGAAAAGAGAAAAGGTAACCAGTTTACAGATTGTTTAAAAAAATTCTTAGTGTAAAGTTGTAATTTGGACAAGCGCAGACTAGATGTTGCGTAATTCGGAAAAGTGTGAAATTACAAATCTGTAGTGGCGACAAACGCAGATTGGTGTGGATGTCACGGATTTGGAAAAGTGTGAAATTCTGGTTTACCTGAATTAAGTGTTTAGATAGAAACACTAGTAGTGTTCCCCCTTCTCAAAAGGAGAAGCACTTTTGAAAAAAATCTTGCGTAAGTCAGCTGATTCAGCTAAGTGCAGACGTTTCTCTCACACACCTAGCCTGAGCTGGTTATTAAGAAGATTTTAACCCCACGTGAAGGCCAGGACCCTAAAGTAGGTGTAGAGAACACATAACGTCTTGTCCAATCAGCTGAATTATCAAGTATAGAATTGTGATAGTTAAGATAGGTTTTGATTGTTGTGTAATTACAGTGTGGAGGATTGTATAAACTATAAGCCATGGGCGCTAACACTAGCAAAATCCCTCCAAAGGGAACACCTGCTGCTTACATGTACAGAAACTTTGGGAAAGAAACAACTGACGAGTTGATAGTTTGGTCAAAATGGACCAAAACTAAGAAATATCCCTTTCCCGAAGACGGTACATTCAATATGGATAGAATTAAGTGACTAGAAAAATGTTTAAAAGACAGAGACCCGAAAAAGAAAGGTTCTTTTGTCTCAGTGTACTGTCTCTTTAAAAAGCCTGTCCTGATTGTGAGTGTTTTCTGTCGGTGTTGTGGGCCACGCCCCCTTCTTACTGCGTCTTACGTGTTTTCTTCTTTTGTGTAATGTATCTGTTTTGTCTTGTGTTTAATTCTGATATTGCTGAATTAACATTGGAGTTATTGAGGTTAAGTGACCTATTCAATTCTGGTCCTTATAAAATGTGAGCATGTTAAATTCCAGACATGGGATCTTCAAAAAAAAAAATTGGCATTTTGAATTTTTATCTTGTGATTGGCTGTGGTTAAAAAAAAAGAGGTTAAAAAAAGCTATCTGGTATCACCGTGATAAGAAAAGTCGGAAAGCTGGAACAGCTCGGAGAGTTGATTATAATCATACCCACTAAAAGTATGAAAAAAAAGAGTGAATTGGATAGCAAG